>NW_020874303.1:28483267-29683267 GCF_003935025.1 Abrus precatorius | reverse complement strand
CAACCTTGTCAGGCAAAATGAGCCCAATTAACCCATTCTTTTCCTTTTACCATAATTATTTTCAAGTTCATACATGGAAATGAAAGAAAATAGATGAATTTGGTTTGCATATCTGATGGCCCAAATAAGCGTCATGCGTGATTCTTCTTCTTCTTCTAAGTTTTATCTCTCCATGTGCTTCTTTAACTATGGTTTGCTGATTTTTTATTTTTTAGAACAGGATATATTTAAAAATTTAACCACTGTTTAAAGATTAATTAAAGTCAAGATAATTTATCTGTAAAATAAATTGTTCATTTTGAAAGAGTCAAATTTGTGCTTCGATGTGGCCCCTTTGTGTTCTTCTCCTCTGTCCTGTTTGATGACAGGATCCACACATACTCACAGAGGATCTAATAATACGCTCTTTTTCCGTTCGAAAAAACTGGAGAGTATATTTTGTGCTTAATTTTCCCTGGTAATGACAATATTGGCAACTTATGAATCTATCTTTTCCTTCTAAATAGGCTATAGTGCTGTCATACCAATTCATTGCCCAATAATGCAACCATAGCGTAGGCTTGATCTCCAAAATGGAAGCATAATTTATGATTATAGATTGGTTTATCTAAACATTAAACAAAGTGATTTTAATCATATATTGTAAAAGTTTTTCAAAAAAACATTTTTAGTATTTTATAATTTATATTAAAAACTTTAAATAAACATCCTACAGACCATTAACAACGTTATAATGAAATATTAAATCTCTGGATTTACGTATTCTACTTCCAAAATTGATTGTTCTAAATCTCCTGGAATCAAGCAAATTTGCAGTGACTATAGACTATCGACATCATGGCCAAAATAAAAAAAGACAAGTCAATAAAGTGCTATAAAAAAATTCCGAGCTGGTGTCAGAATGAATCAAATTTTCAACACTGGCGTATTTCTTTTACATTTTCAATGCTCAAAGTTTCAAAATAGAAAATAATTTAGCATCTAACAAACAAACAAACAATACTGAGCTGTACAGTTATTATAATCTAATTAACGAGATATTTCAATCTATATATATACACTTGGTTACATAAATTGTGGAATCATCTGTCTCTAGCCAAAATTGTCGAAACAATAGAAGAATCTTTGTCTATCACATTATTACATGCAAAAAAACGAAACAACACACACTTGAACATTTTGCTATTCGTTAACTACACTAATCTACGTTTTCTGTTTTCTTCTCAAGGTAAGCTAGATGCTTAATTACACCACAGGCATCTTGCACATAGAGCATGTGTATCTGTGTGGTCCCCTTTATTATAGGCTTTACAGCAACAATTTGCCATGATTTCCCCATCAAAGCAGTGCATGTACTCCTACCTGTTTGGATTGTTGTTCTTTGAACCCGTTATATTATTGAGATATTCTTTACTATAATGTTCTTAATAAAGACACATATAATAAAATGATTCCCAACACATAGCCCAGCTTTCTCTTGTGCAGGGAACAATGATGGACGACGTGACTCATTTTCTGCAATATGTTTCTGTTTTTTAGAATAATTATACGACCTTCAAAGTTTCACAATATGTATTGTACTTTGCGTTTTTTAAATTAAAAGAAAAATAAAAACGTTTTAGAAAAAATTGAGAGAGATCGTTCATTATTTTATAAGATTTTGTTTCCTTAAAATAGTTAAAATGGCTTTGGCAGGTAGTCCTGTATAGTTGATGTTGAAAAACGGGAAATCTAAAAGATGACAAAGTCTAAGCAACCCAGTGTTGTCCATTTGATGATAAATTATGTGCCAAAAGACAGCATAAGTCAGAAGATCGGCAGCTCAATTATTTGTTTTTCAAACTTGTTTTGGTTTAATTTGATGGGTCATAATCAGTTTTTCCTGCGAAAGTTAGGCCTATTTTAATATATAACTTAATTAGATTTAACCCCCTACGTGCATAGGGCTTGACATTGAACAATAAACTTACACTTCAAATTTATTTTGCAGGTTCTAATTTCAATGGCATTGTAAATTATTAACGTAATTTTGGCGTGCACATGAAATACTACACAGTTTTGTTATCACTTTACATAATATAGTAAATATGAGAAAGAAAAGCTGTCGGGTTAAAAAACACATTAAAAGATAAAACGCTCAAAACAACGAATAATTAAGAAACCAGTACACAACTTTTGTTGTTATCTTTTGCTTCATATGTTTGTTTTTCTATTTTTGGTGGGTAAGGACAACACGGTAAGTTTCAAGGATATAACAAAATTTTGGGTCCTTATGTGATGGGCTAAACAGTGTTTCTTTGATAGGTAATTAATTTATGGGAGTGTGACTGATACTTCCTATAAATATTTTTTTTTGGTTACAAATATTTATTAAAGAATGGATATTGGATTAGGGAAAATATAATTAGTGGTAATGTGGAGGAAAACTTTTCCTAATAATATTATTTGCTTTCTTAGGTTGAACCAATTTTGTTTGGATTGAGTTGATCCTTTGGTAATGATTAAGAGATAAACTTTTCACTTGAAATGTTTCCTTGAATATATATGTCAAACTCTCATATTTCTTATTCCAGCCATGACTAGTTGGGTCACAATTTAAAAAAATCCATACAAAAATATTTTTTTCTTCACTCTGTTTAAAGAAAATTTCCTTAATCTCACGCTATTAGGATTCTTAGTCTTCTTGAAAAATTCTAAACTAATGCAATATCCTAATAATAAATCACACTTCACCAATTTTGTTAGCAACTTATACCTGTGTCTTAGAGTATAAGTCTTAAAATGACAATGTATGTAGTGGGTGGATAACAGTTTAGGCATTACTTTTTTAATGTAAAGTTAATATATGGAATTTTTATCCGACAAAATAAATCACCTTTTATATATTGTATGTAGATATGAGCAAAGTAAACAGGAACCGTATGTTTTCTCATCAAATTACATGAAGCAAATTAGGTTGATGTTATTTTAGGTAATTAACAATTCATTAAAAATGTTGTAGGGGACAGAGTCAAAGCAACCCCCTCCTTTGTCTGTTGGTTGATTGGGTTTGATAGAGTTATAAGCCCACTTTTCCATCGCCGTGGGTATAGGGACACGACCAAAAACAAAGAACTAGGTACAGGAAAAAGAATTTTACCGGAAATATCAAAATGTGAACCAAAGAAACAAAAACAGAATGATATTAATTGCGAAGAACTCACGAATTAACGAAATAGCATTAATCATAATATGGATTAAATTTTTTTAAATCTTTATAGTACTTAAAGTTGTTCATTTATGATATAAAAAAAAAGTTATATATTTTAAACAAAGTGACATTATATGATATACCAACAATATCCATTTGTTTATATTAATCAAAATAACCTTTTCTAGTTTCTTACAAAATATTATCAATTTATAAAGAAATATTGTGCTTATTATTATTATTATTGGTCAAACAGTATTGTATTTCTCAATGTGATGGATCCCCCCAAACAATGGGATCAAAGCCCAATTAGCAATGTCCCATGAAAGTGATTAAGATATGCCCAAAAGTTCTCCCGCGCATGTGCATCTGATACTTTCATGGCAGACTATAACATGTTGACCCAAAAAACAACTATTTTGATATATATTCCTTTTTGGTCCAACTATAATATTATTAATTTTGATACGTAATTTATTTATAACTTGATAATGTCATAAAAAATGTATGAATGGATATTTTTTAATTCATTTTATTAATATTTATCCTTAGCGTTAATTTTATGCATACAAAAATAACATATTTTTTACCAAAGATTTTTTATAACATATGCATATTTTTTAATATGATACATATTTACCTTTTTAGATAAGAAAATTTTATCACTTTTGAGTCTTTAAAATCAGCCTTATATATGAATGTTAGTAATTTTCTTTCTTTTATTACTTATGGTTAGTAGTACCTCCAACAACAGTTAGTCAAACAATGATTATATTTTAGTTGCTTGTTAGAAGGGAAGGAAGAACACAACAAGCAACAGACAACATAGTTTGAAGCAATCACGGCTTTGTGTCCTCTTTCTTTACGTTCCAAGAAAGGCAGCACAAACTCTCACGTTAAGGGGAAAACAAACAAGAAGTGGGTGGTCGTGGATGTAACAATTTAGCATGAACCTGCATGCATTTTAATATTTGGATACTGTTCGTCACTATAATAATATAGTTCAAATCATCCTCATCGTGCAAAAGTCAAGAAATCAAACACCATATTAAATGCACCTTTATAAAGTTCATTTTTGAAATAATTTAAAAGATTTATGTATAAAAACAAAAAAATAGAAAGCATTTAATGACATGTTAAATCTCACAAAATAAGAGAGGAAAACTAACCAAAATATGACGTATTGAATATTCTTAATTGTGAATAAAAAAATTCTTAATCGGCTAATTCACTCATGAATCACGTTCTAAGTCCAAGGTTCCGGAATACGCAATGTTACTTTCAAGTTGTCTGTTTTTAATTTTAAGATGCTGTGAATCCATGCAAATAGCGTTTTTTCTATTTCTGTTATCTGCAAAAAAGAACAAATGAACATTTGGTAGGAGAGAGGAGAGAGGTTTTGGGAAATCAGAGCTAATTTAGTTGCCATTTTTATTAGCCTTGTGTGGGAGTAATTATTGTTACATTAAAAGTGAAAGATCCTACGAATGCTCTATATTTGGTGCCTGTGATTGACCGTTTCCCATGCACTTTTCCTTATCTATCCTTTTCAGTTCACTCACCATTTGTTGCCACACTACCACTCGTGCGAGTTCATCTCCAACATAACACATCCCTTACGTTAACACATTCACTTTAACCCCTTAATTTTACTTTTTGTTGTCTTCCTCAGTCATTTGAGAATTGAGACAGAGGGATTAGTAGTCGAAGATTCTTTGGCATATAACCTTTCCGAAAAGATATTTATTTGTATCTGTCCCTTCATTCCTTTAACAAATATATATATCTCCAGGAGCAACCACCTTATCCCTCGTTATCCCTCTCAGCTTCTTTGTGTTGTGTCTCTCTTGTTCAACCTAAGAGAGACATGGACGTTGTTCTTCAGACCAAAGGGCTTCTCTCTCTCCCCACAAACCCAAGGAACAGGCTTTTACAAACATCCCAGGGTTTAAAGCATAGATTTTTCTCTCCAAAACCAAAAATCCTTGGTGGGTCTTTTCTGACTTCCAATGGATTCCAAAAGTTCAATGGCTGTGCCTCAATGGGTAATAATGTCTTTGGCCCAAGGAACAGAAATTTGTTCGTGTGCAGGGCTGAAGCTGCTGCAGCTGCAGCTGATGCATTTAGGGAGCCAGAAAACGAGAAAGCCAAAATTTTGGGTATTGAGGTTGCCACCCTCAAGAAGATTGTGCCTTTGGGGATGATGTTCTTTTGTATACTCTTCAATTACACCATTCTAAGAGACACTAAGGATGTGCTGGTTGTCACGGCCAGAGGAAGCAGTGCGGAGATTATTCCGTTTTTGAAAACTTGGGTGAACCTTCCAATGGCTGTTGGGTTCATGTTGCTGTACACAAAATTGGCAAATGTATTGTCCAAGCAAGCACTCTTCTATTCTATTATTCTCCCCTTCATTGCCTTCTTTGGGGCGTTTGGGTTTGTTCTTTACCCTCTCAGTAACTATATCCACCCTGAGGCATTTGCTGACAACCTTCTTAACGTCCTTGGCCCTCGCTTCCTTGGTCCACTTGCAATTATGAGAATCTGGAGCTTCTGTCTGTTCTATGTCATGGCTGAATTGTGGGGGAGTGTGGTGATTTCTGTGCTGTTTTGGGGGTTTGCCAATCAGGTTTTTTCATTGTTTCAACTTTTGAGTCTATTTTGTCAGTTGGATTTTGGCTTGATTCTGTTATAGTATATTTTGGTGTTGTTTTCATATTATCATTGTTAATTCTGGTATCTTGAACATGGAATCTTAATATCATCATTATGATTGGCTATTCCCTATTGGATTGTGTCACTTTTCATCTATTACATTTTTTTATCTGTTCGTTGGTATTGATTCATTTTCCTCAGGTTTGCATGTCAATGGTAATTATTCATTTGTTATCTATTATAGCTTAGCCGCTCAGCTTTCGATGATTCACTTATATGTTGTTTCTTTTTATGTGCTTAATTCATGATTGCTAAATGATTGTGATCATGTGATGGTAGGGCAAGGTGTTGCAGCCTCTTCTTTTATATTGCGAATATATTTTTCCAATTTGAACTGCTTTATGCACATTATAATGAATATAAAGATACTGAGTTTCTTCTTTGTGAAGGAGAGTGCTAATACCATTTTTTTTGTCAGATAACTACCGTTGACGAAGCAAAACGATTCTATCCACTGTTTGGACTTGGGGCCAATGTAGCCCTTGTGTTCTCTGGTAGGACAGTGAAATACTTTTCTAATCTGAGACAGAATTTGGGTCCTGGAGTTGATGGCTGGGCCATCTCTCTGAAAGCGATGATGAGCATAGTGGTGGCTATGGGACTAGCAATCTGTTTCCTGTATTGGTGGGTGAATAATTATGTTCCTCTTCCTGCAAGAAGCAAGAAGAAGAAGGTAGTCTTTTGAATCGTGCTCATTCTGTTCTTCTAATGCTTACATATTTTCTTTTATTCTTGAGTGTATACTAATTTAGTTGTCGAGAAAACTGAAAGCAAAGTAATATATCATTTCTCAGTTTTTTTCTGATGTGTTAAATGGTACAGGGAGTATTTTATTACAAAAACTGGCTTTCAATATAATGTTTAGATGGGGAATCATTTCTGTAGTATGATTGATTCATTTCTATGCGTGTATGAAATTCTCCTAGCTCTTTGGTTATCCTCATTTTATTTTAAATGTCCGAAAATAGGAAATTCCAATTTTTTGGGTCAACTACTAATATTGTGCAATTTTTCCAGGAGAAGCCTAAAATGGGAACAATGGAGAGCATAAAGTTCTTGGTTTCTTCAAGATATATAAGGGATCTTGCCACTTTAGTGGTTGCATATGGAATTAGCATTAATCTAGTTGAGGTTACATGGAAATCAAAGCTCAAAGCTCAGGTAAAGTAAAACTTTCTTACTTTTGGTTTTATGATTTATCACAACTTTTTTCATCACTCTCTCATACACACCATTGCAATTTGTGCAGTTTCCTAGCCCAAATGAGTACTCATCTTTTATGGGTGACTTCTCAACTGCAACTGGAATTGCTACATTCACAATGATGCTTCTAAGCCAATTTATATTTGACAAATATGGATGGGGAGTTGCTGCCAAGATCACCCCTACTGTCCTGCTTTTGACAGGAGTTGGTTTCTTTTCTCTTATATTATTTGGCGGCCCAATTGCTCCTGTTATTGCTAAGTTTGGAATGACTCCACTGCTTGCTGCTGTATATGTGGGTGCCATGCAGAACATATTCAGCAAAAGTGCTAAGTACAGTTTATTTGATCCTTGCAAAGAAATGGCCTACATACCCTTGGATGAGGATACCAAGGTTTGTACTTATATCTGCTACAATAATATTTGTGCTAAATCAACTTGAAACTTCTAATAATTTATATTACATATATAATTAGGGTTGTATGGTCAAGATTGTATTACTTAAATTTGATCATGTCCATCTATTTGTTGTTGCATGATTAAAGATTAAATTTTGAATTTAATTAAAATACACCGATATTGTAATTTTTTTAAAAATTATTCAATCTTGAATTAATATATCAGCAAGAATCATTGTCTTTTGGGATTTTTAATTTAAAAGTTATGTTCTAATTGAGTGGCAATATAATTTTTTTCTACACTTATATCACTAAAATTAAAATCTTAATTTTTCTCATGAGAATATGTTCTCACCTTTGACTGGTTTTGAATCCCAAAATCTTGCAGCTGTATCCACTTATAGTTGACTTGTGTTAAACTCCTTGGTGTAGGTGAAGGGGAAGGCAGCCATTGATGTGGTGTGCAACCCATTGGGAAAGTCTGGAGGAGCTCTAATTCAGCAGTTTATGATCTTAAGTTTTGGTTCACTAGCTAATTCAACTCCATACCTTGGAGGGGTGCTTCTGGTGATTGTTCTTGCTTGGTTATCAGCAGCTAAGTCTCTGGATACCCAGTTTTCTGCATTGCGTCGAGAAGAAGAACTTGAGAAAGAGATGGAAAGAGCAGCTGCTGTTAAGATACCAGTTGTGGCTAAGAATGAGGATGCAAATGTTTCACTGTTAAATCCAACTCTAGGTGACTCCTCAAGTAGTCCTTCTGAAGCTTCAACTCCTAGCAATATTTAAGCATACTTCTTTCTGTTGAATTGCATGGCAGAAAGAATCAGATGAACTCATGAGTGATGTTAGCCCAAACTATTTGTTGTAGGTCATTATTTCATAGAATAAGTTTCTCACTATTTTTTTCAAGTCTCATTGTTGTTACTTTTGTCCCCATAGATAAATGATTTTATCATTCTCTCATTATGAAGCTTTCCTATTTTGTGGGAGCACATTTGTTTTCAAGTTATATCAAATGAAAGAATGAACAGATTTGTAATTTTTGTTTTGTAAACAATATATGTTGGTTGGTTTACAGGGAGCTATGCTACCCACTTGCCACTACAAAAAAAAACGAATGTAAATAATTAAAAAAGAAAATTACTCTACAAGTGAATTTAGGAAACAACAGGTAATATCTATCAATATATAATTGATAAAATTAATTAAAGGATCTGTAAAATAATTTTGATTAGTTAGTTGATTAAATAAGGCTTACTCTTTAGGAGACTTTTGAATTGATAGTAGCACTTTTTTTTGGTCGAGATGGAAGCATTTCATTATTGTCTTTCGGTTTTTTGGGTCAAACGAAGCATTTCATTTTTAAGCACTGTCCTTACATGGGCTTCTAGTTGAATCTGTAGTTCATATATTTTTACACAAAGCCCAAAAGATATTGTGTATGAGTAGGCACAGAACCCAAAAGAAAAAGAATTCTGCCGTGGAAATGGCCCCAATTCAAGAATATAATTATTTTTGGATTTCACCTTAGGCAAAAGAATTATGGCCCGGGCTATCCTCAATAAAATAAAATAACATAGTAACTATTATTTATTTTAATTTTATACAATTCTTACTTTTTAAATTTTTCAAAAATATATTAAAAAATTGAAGTGAATGAAATATGTAATTTCACAAAATTGAGGTTTACTCTAAAAATGAAGTAGGGTGGGGCCCATGGTACTGAGAGGTACATATGGCAGCTTCGAAAGCAACAAACGTTGGGATGGTTCACGAGATTGGGATATGCAAAACACAAACTTTGGCGTATATGTGGGACCCCCCCAGGTTTCCGTTTCATTGTCCCCACTGCTATGCACGGTTCAATTCCTCGTTCTTGATATCGACGATCGTAAATCCATCATCACCTACCTTTACTATGGTGCAACTGTGACATCATAAACAAAACAAACAACCTTCAATTTTTGTTTGTATATCCCTTCTCAATTCCTTCCTATATGGTATTCTATCCATGTAAATGGAACGAGTCCAAATCCCTCACGCAAAACATTACATGTAGAATCTTAGATCCAACAAACCACTCTCTTTCAAGTCCTTTTCAACTCTGATGCTGTTATAATTACTTTTGTTCTCCAACGATTTCAGCAATTTAGTCTCTCTCTCTCTCTCTGTCATAGGAATGGAAGATTAAGCAGTGTGAATACTCCCACTCCTCTTTCTAAATTCCCCAACAAGGCTAAAATTAAAACACTGAAATATTTTTATCATTATCTTACCAATACAATGCAGTCATACTTCATATATCTTACTGTTTTGCACGCTGACATTCCACCCAAAAATATTTTAACTTAAAATAACTAAAATTGAATTGGAATTAAATTAGAGAACAGCCGAATAAAATCTCACAGCATTTGTCAACGAAATATACTACATACCTGCCAAATAATGGTCCTAGTTCTGTTTGTTATCCACATATGAACAAATCTTTATTATTTACCTGCTTTGTAATGTAAAATACTAAAATCAACATGAACATTTTTCGAGGTCATAGTTGTCCACAAAGATATTTTCACTATTTTTTAATATTAAAAAAATAAATTCATAGATGAAAGTATTTATATGAGTACATTACATTACATATAAGAAGCAAGGAATTGTGGAGCTGAGTTTCTGAGTGCTCACAGAAATGAAGAAGCAATCTTGTGAAGAATCAGAGACCAGTTTCCCAGAGAAATGTGTAAGCCAATTATCCTCGGAGTGCTGGTTCGACGATGCATGCATCCTTGACATGGATTACTTCGTGAAGACCCTTTCAGGCATCAAACAGAAAGGTGTGCGTGCTGACTTGATCGGTTCCATCATCACTCACTATGCTTCCAAGTGGCTCCCTGATCTTTCTGCGGCTGAAAATGGCCTCACCCATTTCCATGAATCACCCGAAAGTGTCACAATATCATGGATGAAGAAGAGGTTCTTCGTGGAAACCTTGGTGGGTGTTCTTCCTCCAGAGAAGGATTCCATCCCATGCAACTTCCTCCTTCGTCTTCTAAGAACTGCTAACATGGTTGGTGTTGAGGCCACTTATAGAGTTGAGCTTGAGAAGCGCATTTCATGGCAGCTAGATCAAGCTTCTCTCAAAGAGCTCATGATACCCTCTTTCAGCCACACTTGTGGGACCCTCTTGGATGTTGAGCTTGTCCTTAGGCTGGTTAAGAGGTTCGTGAGTTTGGACCATGATGGAGCTAAAACTGGTGTTGCTTTGGTTAAGGTGGCCAAGTTGGTTGATTGCTACCTCGCCGAGGCTGCTGTGGATGCCAACTTGAGTTTATCTGAGTTTGTTGCACTTGCTGGAGCTCTTCCATGCCATGCAAGAGCAACCGATGATGGCTTGTACCGAGCCATTGACACTTACTTAAAAGTATGCCTTTTTTTGTTTCAATTTGTTTTATTATTCTTTGATATTCAGTAATCTTCATTGTCTTAGTTTATTTATTAAAGACAAGGAGAGAAGCAAACAAGTGGAGATGAATTTAGAGGTTCATTCTGGATATCCCAGAAAATGTTTCTTGTGTTGTCACCAACATGAGATACTTCGGAGGGTAGGAGATTGAACAGGGACCGGGAGCAAAAAGCCAAGTGAAATGACATAAATGTCTTTCATGTGGGGCTACAGGATCATAGCTGTAATTAGCACTTCTCTACATTTGGCTTTTCTCTTGTCCACTTACTGATGCATGGAAAAGGTTATTCAACTGTTTTACTGAAATGGAACGTAATTAATGATTACTTGGTATGGGAAACGGGAAACCCTTTTTGGTGTAGACGCTAAAGCTGGGCATTTCCTTCCTATAGCAATGTGTACTTCTTAGGTGTTGCCACTCTAACAAGTATAGTAGTTCTTCTGAATTTAAGTAACCCACATGCATCTTAGTAGTTAGTCTTCTCCCACGATATTTGAATAATACAATCTTGTCCAGTTTATGATTACAGCTTCATTTTTACTATTTAAAAATGCGGGATACTAGTTATTGCTCAAAAGAAGAACATGGGAATTGACTTTCCATAACTAGTACGTCTGATCATGATATAGCAAGCAATAATCCTAAATTCAATACCGTTTGAAGACTTATATTTGGTACACGGGTAATACTAAAACCCATGAAAAGCCAGGAATAAAAAGAGGAAAGAAAGAGAAGAAGAGATTTGAATGAAATTTATAGCATTTTGTTTTGAGTACTTGATCAGAGTAAGTTTATTTTTGGGTATGATCTTGAAACTCTTCTAACTCTGGTTATGTGTTATAGGCACATCCAGGAGTGTTAAAACAAGAAAGGAAGGGTCTGTGTAGGCTGATTGATAGCAGGAAACTCACACCGGAGGCCTCACTTCATGCAGCTCAAAATGAAAGGTTACCTGTTAGAGCTGTGATTCAGGTGCTCTTCTCTGAACAAACCAAACTCAATCGCCACATAGATTGGAGTGGCTCCTTCAGTGGCTTGAGGAGCCCAAATAGTGGCCTTGATCCACCAATACGATGCCTTTCAAAGCGTGAAATGAATGCTCAACAAATGGAGATAAGGAGGCTGAAGGAAGATGTTCACAGGCTGCAAAATCAGTGCAATGCTATGCAAGTTCAGATGGAGAGAATGATGGAGAAGAAGAAATGGTTATTCAAATGGAAGAAATTTGGAATGCCTGTGTTTAGTAAAAGTTGGGGAGAGGTGGAGAAAATCCAAGAAGAAGAAGAAGAAGAAGATGATGATGAACAGGCTGAAAGGGAAGTTGGGTTTGGAAGGCAAACGCCCATGTACATGAAAACCGGTCTGGTCAAAAGTAGGACTCCCTACAAGTGGAGGAAATCTTTGTCCTGAAAGAGAGGCTGTGAATAAAAAACATATGATTGACATAATTTGTTGTGTTATATAAGTCCGTTTGTTGGAACTTGAGAAATAATGTAAGATACAACTCTGTTGTATTTGGAATCAATTCAATAAAGATGTGTGTATACCGAAGTTCTAGATACAAATGTGACTACATATATTAAGGTATGCCCCCAAGTAAAGATATATATGAAAGAAAGAGTGAGACAAGAAAATGGACAGATCTGATTTGCTGGAGGAAAATTCAACGTACTATTTAAAGTGCGTTCTTTTTTAAATGTTTCCTCATTTTTAATACACCAATTTACAAATTTTAACCATTCTTGACCTTCTTGCCAAGTTGCATCAAGATTGTTCTTTCAGCAACAATGGACATATAGGAACAACAGCAACCAAGGTCATTTCTGTTTGTAAAAGGTGTAAAAGGGTATGTGAACAAAGAAATTATTGTAGCAGATGCGGGAATTTTCAAATTTCTTGCACAAAGTTTGCGATAACAAGAAGCTAGAAATGCTTGCGGCAAAACAACAAGCTGTTATCACTTGTCAAATATTTGACAGCTTAAAAATCTTATACACAAATCAAACAATAGAATACCAACATTTCACACCTTATTTTCTCTTCTTTTTTTGGATTACAATAAATTTCACTCATTTTATTCTCCTAGCATCACTCAAATTTGTAAAATAGTCAAGATCAAGAAACACAAGGTACAAATGCATTCCTAAAATATATTTTGTATTCATAATTTGACAGCTTTCTTGATTGTCTTCATGGATGACCTCAAGAAGCTGTTTCCTGATGCAAGATCCTCATTAACACCATCATCACTTGCCATTGGCTTCTTCCGTATGTAGTCCACACCTTTTTTTATCCCAAGAAGCAAAGATGGAGAAGATGGGATTCGCCTCAAGGTCTTGGCACTCTCTGATCTAGCAAGCTTTTTTCCCTTTTTATGTTGTTCCTTTCTTTCCATCCCTTCAAAACTTGGAGTGCCATTTCCTTCACATATGCGAGCTTCTTCACAGTAATTTTTGTATCTTGTTGGCATAACACTTATATCTTCTTCATTTTCTATTCTATCTTCTTTCTCTGTCCAGCCCTTATTGTCTTGAAGAAGTTGCAGCTTCTTCTCTTCATAATCAGAATCTGAAACTTTTGAGACCTTCAACTCCTTTTGTGGAAACTTCTGATTCAGCTGTTGGATTATTTCTTCAGTTTCAAGAGAAGCGTTTTTGTTTGTTTCTTGTGGATCAGTTCCTTCTTGTTGACCATTCTCTAAAAGCATTTGAAGCCACCTTTCAACATTTCCTTTGCCACGTTCCTTCCTTGTTTCTTCATCATCTTCCTCGGTTTCTGTCTCATGAAGACCCAGGAATGAAATGGCATAATTCCTCTTCTCTTCACTGATTTCTAGCTTCTTAAGTCTGTGCTCAATTGAGTTTTCTTCATCCAATAAAACACTTGATCTGGTATGCTCCTCAAGCTTCTCTTCTGTTTTATTAGTAGTTGGCATTTTCAGCTTCTCTTCTTTTTCTTCCTGTTTTTGTTCTTCGTTTGCAGATAAGCCAGCTTCAGATGCCCTTTGTTCTTCTTGTAAAAACACTCTGAGCTCCTTGTGCAAAGGTGTTCTTGGTCTGCTGGGTCCAGGCAAATAAAGAGCAGGTTTAATGTCTCTCTCTTCAAATGTGAAATCATCTATTCTTGACCTCTTCCTTCCTTGCTCCCATTCAGGTCTAATCTGTTTCTCTATGTCATCCCTTTGTTTGTATTTCTTGTGAAGATCTTTCTCAGCAGCATCGCAGAGTGCCCTCTGTGCTTCAAGTCTAGCCATTAGTGCATTAGTTGCAGCCTGGTTCAATCTTACCTGTTCCTTATAAATGACACTCCTGCACCAAAACCAATTTTTCAAAAACTTCTTGTTGACGATCAATAATACAATTATTATATTGAAAATACAAATATTAGAACTAGCTTTATTGAAGTATATAGGAGTGTTCTTTTACTGCTCTTTACCAGGAAAATATAAAGAGAAATGTGTACAACACACTCAATCACACTGTTTTCAACGCTAGATATTACATTGCATTTATTTCAATTGAGGTTATTGGGACTTACTGGTGCATAGTGTCTCTAATCATCTTCTCTAGCATAGTCCTGTAAGAAGATTGAGCCTCAGCTAAACGTCTGCACTTTTCTGCTTTCCTCCTACGTTTAATGAGAGTTAATTCCAGGTCTTGAATAGTGAGCTTTTCTTCCTCATTTTTGAGCTTCATTTCATTCACTTCATTATCTAGCTTCAGCATTTCTGCGTGCATTTTTGTAGTTTCCTCTCTTTGCTTCAGGGAATCTCTGGCCATGACAATGGCTTGGTAGGGGTTTTTCACAAACTCTGGATCTTCATTTTCTTTCAGGAGATTGCCATTTCTTTTTCTTGCAGCAACTGAAAAGATTTCCAAACAGAGGCTGGTCAGACACAAAAATCAATCTTCGTATTCAAATTCAGATAATTAATTCAAACTTGATATGATAATCCCATAATCATGCGCTGCTACTAACCTATTGCAGGAGACATGGGCCTTTGCTTCCTATTGTAATCAAGTTGTCTTAATGCATCATAAGGTTCCCTTCTAGATTCCACAATTGCAGCTGGAGCAAGGCCAATTTCATCTTTCAATCCAACAAAGTGTTGTGGAAAAGAATGAGAATCCACTATTTGTGAAGCATTCAATTCTTGATTTTCTCCTTCATAGAACAAGAATGAAAAGGCTCTGTGCCTGTTGTTTGCAAGTACAAAAATATCATCACCCTTCTCCACATCATGTTAATGAAAATTAAGGCCCAATAAAACTAAATAAAGCAGAAAACCTGCCTGAAGTCTGAGTTTGAAGAAGCAAAAATGGACATGAACTGGTTTACAGATATACCCAATTGGAAATCCCACCATGGCACCAAGAATTCCAGTTTGTTTTTCTTCCTCTTACAGGCTTGCCTCTGTAATATACTTAGATTGCTAAGAACAGTCAAACCTCCCCCTGCATTATCATCCCAAAGAAGCAAAATCACACATTGAAAGATATGTCAATTGAATTCTACTCCCTCCAATTTTTTTTAGACCTCTTTGATGATATTTTATTGTCCTTGACATATCACTCTACGAAATTTTAAAAACATTCATTAATTTTTTATATTTATCTTTCATAAATATTAAACCTTTCTCACTTCTCAGTAATTAATATAATAATAGAATTTGAATTTAGTTTAAACAGGGATAAACTTTAACAGCTTTGTAATATCTTCATAATAATCTAAATATTAAATAAAAATATATATTTATTATGTTAAAAGTATGAAAAAGGATTTAATACTTTCTTTAGTTAGTAAAATTAAGAGTATTTGTAGGCATAAAAGTAAGAGAAATTATAATCAATTAATCATTTAATTTAACAAATTTTCTTAATACGTCCTAAATCACACCGAATGATTAATTGAAAAAGAGAAAGAAAATTATTACTTGAACAGGGAAACCAGTGATCAATATCCCAAGCCAAAGGAGAAGCTGAGTCAGCATGATAATAGAGGACGTTGCCATAAGCATCAACTCGAATCACCGCAGGGTCAAAGCCAGCATTCCTGAAATTTCCCAAATTGATCACAAATCAAATCAGAATTGAAATTTCCAAAACATGTTTGAAGCTGCCAAACTCAAAGTACCTACCCAAGATGGCTCAGCTGCTTCCACAAGACACTCACAAAGATTTTAGGTTTGCTCGTTGGTTTAGCTTTCGGATCAATCATCGGAAACATCTCATCCAAATCCCTTGCTCTCTCAGCCTAAAAGTCAAACAAAAACATAGCAAACACATAAACTGAATTTGAAGCTACCCAGTGAAACAAATCATTCACCCCGCAACTTAACTTCCTTAAAGTTGCGTTTTTTTTTTTCTATAAAACTGAACGAAGAGTGAAAAGGGTCAGATCCAATTTGCTTACCTCGTCTTCGTGCAAAGCATGAGGTATGAAAGTGAAGGGAGGGCCATGGCTATAGGGAGTGAAACCTCGGTCACGACAGAGTTTAGCGTAGGCTTTAGGGTATCCAAGGTTCTCATTGACACTCATTTCCTCTGGGGCAAACCCATAATCTTCCGCCATTAGCGTTGAGCTTGAAGAAGTTTTTGTTTGAAGCAGATACAAAGACAGGGGGGGAGAGCGTGTTATGTGGGGGAGAGAGGCAACGGTCGAATTGCTTTTAACTTTCAAAGGTTTCAAACTGAAAATTTATTAAATCAAAGTTTGGGGTTATACCTAATATATTTCGATGCTATACTATGGTTGGGGGTAACGGTTACATGGGAGGAAAATAAATGTCATAAATTTATTTGGACCAAAATGTCCTTGAAATTTTAGATGTAACCCAAAAAAGTGGCAAAAGAAGATGAGATGAAGACTAGTTTGGTTACAATTGCCGTGGATTAACATAATGTCGAAATTTGAAATTGGTGTTAAAAGTAGGAAATGATTCCTGAAAAATCAATCTCGTTTGAACAGCAAATTGGGTCACTGCTCCCAGAAAAGCTACCAAAAAGTCCCTTTTTTTCTCAAGGTACACTCCCAAATAAGAAATCCAATTGTAAGATTTTGTCTCTCAAAGGTCACAAGACCCCAGGGTTTATGTTGAGCGAATTTGGATATTGCCAATGCTCACCAATCATCATTTGTGGGGTAAGTAAGTGAATATGGCCCATGGATTCAGCAACTGTGCTTTTAACTTTGTAGGTCGATTCCCCACTTATCTAATATATAAACAGTAATTTAAAAATTTGGTTCATTTAAGTTAATTTACAGTTGAAAAATACATAAACAGTGATTAAAAGTTAATTTAAATATATTACTTGATTATATTTTTTTATAAAATATTTAAACAGACTTCTTAAATAATTATTTTTATTTTAGTTCTCTTTTTCTTTGGTGAGTTCTTAAATAATTGACTTGATAATTAATAATAAATAGTACTGATAAATATATTTAAACATACTTTTACTTAATTCTTTTTGTATAAAATAAAAATTGAAATTTAAAATATAAAATATTAATGGTTTTAGTATAAATATAAAATATTTTCTGGACTACATTTTTTTTTTGTCAATAGGACTACATTTTATCCAATAAACATGGATCCATCGAATTGACAACCTTACCATCGAATTGACACATGATTTGGTTATTGAAGTATGTTAGCATGATCAAGTTCTTGACCAAAAAAAAAAAAAAAAGTGTCAGTGCAACGCTTGTTATTTCTATTAACACAGTTAACGATAAGTAGGATATAGCAGTAGTGATGATAATATTATCAATCAAACCTTTTCTTGTTAACGTTGATTAACAAATTTTCAAATTCACTACCTTGTGGTTTTCTGCTAGCCAATCAAACAGATGACACGATACAATGCCTGCATTTTTTCAATTTCCAAGTGTCCAACGCAATAACCAAGTATTCATTTCTTTAAGGCTTGAACTTGTCCATGTTCCAACTTTTTAACCAACCCTTTTCATTATGGTAAAGTGTAATAGGAAGCAAAATAATAGCTTTAGTTGACCCCATAATCTATAATTATGTTTCATTTAAATGTCAACAACTGATAGATTGTGCCGGTTAACAGATGACGTTATGAGTCCAAATCAGAGTTCTACTCTTATAAGTTTCATTTGAAAAATATTAGCAAGAAAAGAGTGTACCTACTTGCATGGATAAATTTAGCCATAAAGTCCACGATTATTGCGTCATCCTTGCTTGGCTCTATTGTCATATCATGCCCTGTTTAGTCTCAAAACTTCAGTAAAAACAGGATCCCTATTCCTGACACTTTACCCCCAGCACTTTCATCTGTATATATGTATTCATGCATGCCATTGTTTTTCCTTTCACGTATTCTTAGGACGTGAGGAATGAACTTAACATGCAAAGAAAGATTTTGTAACACTATTCCCTGGTTTTCAACTTGTAAGAAAAGTTTGGAATAAAGTTGTCGGGCTAAACTAGTTTGAGTAGTTGTTGCAGCTCTAGTTTTTTGCTTTTTCATCCTTTCTTGGTTGACAATGGAAACTAGTAACCTGAATAATGTTACTAACAGCTTACGAGTAAGTAGTTCTTCAATTTGGAGAAACAATACGATGGACGTTTTCTCTAGGTCCGCTCATGAAGTAGATGATGAAGAAGCTCTAAAATGGGCGGCACTTGAAAAACTCCCTACTTACAATCGTTTAAAGAAAGGCTTGTTAACTACATCCAGTGGTGAGGTCAATGAAATTGATGTCACTGATATTGGAACAAAGGCAAGAAAGAAAGTGTTGGAGAGGTTGGTACGAGATGCTGAAGAGGACAATGAGAAGTTTCTGTTGAAGCTAAGGGAAAGAATAGATAGGTAACTTATCCTTCTATTTTCTGACCATATTATTACAAGGCAAAATGGTTTAAGCTTTTATTGTTTTGTTTTAATGTATTTCCTTGACAACGCAACAATGAGTTTTCTCTCCCTTTTTTATCATCCAATATTTCTAGAGTTGGTATTTGTATTCCAACAATTGAAGCCAGATTTGAGCATCTAAATGTTGAGGCAGAAGCTTATGTTGGCAGCAGAGCCTTACCCACGTTTTTTAACTTCATTGTTAATACATTAGAGGTAAACCGTGTGCTTTCTTGCCTTTTTTTAATCAAAATTACTATTAGTTTATGTTTGATCTATAATAACTCTCACAATTTTGATCTTTCAGAATTGTTTGAATTATCTGCATATTCTTTCAAGCAAAAAGAAGCATGTGACTATTCTTAAAGATGTTAGTGGAATAGTAAAACCTTGTAGGTGAGAAGATAGGATTGTGTGGATTCATAAAGCTCAAACCTTATTTATTTTCCTGTATCTCAGTCTCATACTTCGCCATTGCTTTTATCAGGATGACATTGCTTTTGGGTCCTCCAAGTTCTGGAAAAACAACACTACTTTTGGCTCTGGCAGGAAAACTTGATCCAAATCTTAAGGTGAAAAAAATTCAATTCATCCTTCGTTCTATTTTAATCAATTAATTTAATTATTTATATCCAACTTGAATGCTTATATATGGTGCAGGTTTCTGGGGGAGTGACTTATAATGGGCATGGAATGAATGAATTTGTACCTCAGAGAACTGCTGCCTATATTGGCCAACATGATGTTCATATTGGAGAAATGACTGTAAGGGAAACCTTGGCTTTCTCTGCAAGGTGCCAAGGGGTTGGATCACGTTATGGTAGTCAACTTTCACCTAAATAAAAGCCTTTCTTTTCATTTCATGCTTTTATTGAAAATGATTACTTCCAAATTTGTAATCCAAGCATTACTCAATATTGTTGTGGCCATACACAGACTTGCTATCTGAACTGTCAAGAAGAGAAATAGCAGCAAATATTAAGCCTGACCCGTATATTGACATCTACATGAAGGTGACAATGAGCTTTAAAGTTTGTTTTATGTCCAACGCTTCCATTAGAAATCTACTTAAAGAGATTTTTAGTGATTGTTTTATAAATAAATCAACTTAGTAAAAATTATTTAAGCGTCCCAACCTCTTATTATAGTCCAGTTATATTTTGATTAATAAAGCTTATGCTATTCATTTTATTGGCTTCTTATGATACCAGGCAACAGCATCTGAAGGCCAGGAAGCAAACCAGATGATGACAGAATATATACTTAAGGTGATATCTTCATTATTCTTCAAAGTGTTCTGAGCTTACTACAACTGCACAAATATGAAGCTCTCAAGAATTTACTTACTTGTATTTTATAGATCTTGGGGCTGGAAATATGTGCTGATACTGTGGTAGGGGATGAAATGTTGCGTGGTATATCTGGTGGACAAAGGAAGCGTGTTACCACAGGTAGTGATTCAATTCAGTTTCTGCATTCTATATTCGTGTCTTGTAATTTGTATGGATCATTTACAGGGGAGATGTTGGTTGGTCCAACAAATGCACTGTTCATGGATGAAATATCAACTGGCTTGGACAGCTCCACAACTGTTCAAATTATGAAATGTCTTAGACAAATTGTTCACATTCTAAATGGAACAGCAGTTATCTCACTATTGCAACCAGAGCCAGAGACATATGAGCTTTTTGATGACATTATTCTCCTCTCTGATGGCCAAATAGTATACCATGGACCTCGTCAGCTCGTCCTTCAGTTTTTTGAATCTATGGGTTTCAGATGTCCTGAGAGAAAAGGTGTTGCGGACTTCCTTCAAGAAGTAAGTCAATATTTACTTTGTTGAAGGCAGAAATGACTAAATTAAAACTTATAAAGATTAAAACAATCATGACTTTTAAGAGCTAACTTTTGGGGTTGAATTAAGTTCAAGTCTAAACTTAAGATGATATCAAAAAAACTTGGCTCCACATATGTGAATCAGAATAGTAGATGTATCTATATTCTTTGCCTACTCTTATAGGTAACTTCAAGGAAGGATCAAGAACAGTACTGGGTACACAAAGATGAGCCATACAGTTTTGTTAGAGTTAATGAATTTGCTGTGGCATTTCAACGCTTCCATGTGGGTAGGGAAATTGGAGATGAGCTATCAGTTCCATTTGATAGGACAAAGAACCACCCAGCTGCATTAACTACTAAGAAGTATGGGGTAAACAAGAAGGAGCTTTTGAAAGCTAACTTCTCAAGAGAGTATCTGCTTATGAAGAGGAATGCATTTGTTTACATCTTCAAGCTATCACAAGTTAGTTTTAGGCTCAGTTGTGTTTACATGCAATTAGGTTTGATTGTTTTGATTTTTAATTTGTGTTTTGCCTGCATGATTTTACGTGTGATTTTTCTTCTTTTCCCATTAGCTGGCAGTGATGGCAGTGGTAGCAATGACAGTATTCATGCGAACTGAGATGCATAGAGATTCTGTGGATAATGGGGGAGTTTACAGTGGTGCACTTTTTTTCACTATAGTAATGGTCTTGTTTAATGGGATGCCTGATATTTCCATGACTGTAGCAAAACTTCCTATTTTTTACAAGCAAAGGGACCTCCTATTCTACCCTGCATGGGCATATGCTATCCCCAGCTGGATCCTTAAGATTCCTGTTACATTGACTGAAGTTGTGGTCTGGGTATCTATCACCTACTATGTAATTGGATTTGACCCCAATGTTGGCAGGTAAATAGTCTTTCCATATCTCAGCCTTTAGAATTAAGTTTAAACATTCAAAAATAGTAAACTTTTACTGAAAATGAGAGCATTTATTATACTTTTGTATATTTAATTTAATAAATACTTTATTTCTCAGTAAAAATTTATTATTTTTAGATGCTTAAACTAAGCCTTAACGGATAAAGTTGAGCAAACTAATAAACATTTACTTTGCACCTGGGACAGACTTACTCCAGTGAATTAGATATGAGATGCTTTTCTTGATGCAGGTTTTTCAAACAGTATTTTTTGTTATTACTACTTGGCCAGATGGCTTCTGCGTTGTTTCGTTCAATTGCTGCAGTGGGTAGGAATATGATTATTGCTAACACATTTGGATCATTTGCAATAGTCACACTTCTTACATTGGGTGGCTTCATATTGTCAAGAGGTACAACAGTCCAATAAGTGTAAAATATGTCTTTCCGTTTCAAATTTTTGAACCTTATGTAGTGGTTTGCCCTTTTTTTGTCTCCTATTGAAACAGAGGATGTTAAGAAATGGTGGATTTGGGGTTACTGGATTTCACCAATTATGTATGAGCAGAATGCTATGATGGTCAATGAGTTCCTTGGTCAGAGTTGGAATCATGTAATTTTTCAAATTATCAAACTTCAAATGTTTTCCAGTTTCCAATGAGTTGCTAGAACATCTATTATTTTGGCTCACCAAACACCAACTATAGGTTCTTCCAAATTCAACCGAGCCATTGGGAGTTGAGGTTCTGAAGTCTCGTGGTTTCTTCACCCATGCATTCTGGTATTGGATAGGGGTTGGAGCATTGTTTGGGTTTGTTTTTCTGTTGAACATCACATTCACTTTGGCTCTCACTTATCTCAACCGTGAGTATCTCCCTTATATAGCTTTTATATTCTTGAAAATGATACCATGACTGACTTATGGTAATGATTAAGCAGCACTAGAGAAGCCACAAGCTGTCATATCTAAAGAAGCTCTTGGCAAGAAGCATAGAGACAAAACTATAGAAGATATTGAATTAACACTCAACCTCACAGTAAATGCAACAACAAGTAACAACATAAAGATAGGTGATTTATTTTATGCTTATGACTTGCATATACGTAGCATGTTTGTGTTTTTCTTCTAGAACTCGTAGCAAGTCTTTCAGATTCTGAAAAACCTTTCAATTGTCATGCAGGGAACTTAGATGACAATGGAACAGAAAGTATGTCTTCCAGCTCTGCATCAGTGAGGCCAGAGGCTGATGTTGAGTCCAGCCACAGGAGGAAAAGGGGAATGATTCTTCCATTTGAGCCACATTCTCTTACCTTTGATGAAATCACATACTCGGTAGACATGCCAGAGGTGATTGATTCTCACACAGACACTAAAGATATTGGACTTGGAAAGAATATTATCATATCATAAGTCTGCTTTTTTATTTCAACTTGCAGGAAATGAAGAATAGAGGTGTAATTGAGGACAGATTGGTCCTTCTGAAGGGAGTTAGTGGAGTATTTAGGCCAGGCGTTCTCACAGCTCTGATGGGTGTAAGTGGAGCAGGTAAAACAACTTTGATGGATGTGTTGGCTGGAAGGAAAACTGGAGGGTACACTGAGGGGAGGATCACAATTTCAGGGTACCCTAAAAGGCAAGAAACATATGCTCGAATCTCTGGCTACTGTGAGCAGAATGATATCCACTCTCCTCATGTTACAGTCTATGAATCCTTACTTTACTCAGCATGGCTTCGTTTATCACCTGAAGTCAATTCTGAAACCAGAATGGTTAGCATTTAAAGTCCAACCTTACATATTGGCAATTGGTAATTACCTATGTTAACTGATCATAAGTCTAAGAATTAGTTATCTTTACTATAAATGATTATAGATGTTCATTGAGGAAGTGATGGAGCTGGTAGAGTTGAACGTGTTGAGGCAAGCTTTAGTTGGTTTGCCTGGTGTGAGTGGTCTCTCTACTGAACAGCGCAAGAGGCTAACTATAGCAGTTGAGCTAGTGGCTAACCCTTCCATAATATTCATGGATGAGCCAACTTCCGGTCTAGATGCTAGAGCTGCTGCAATTGTTATGAGAACAGTTAGAAATACAGTGGACACAGGAAGAACAGTTATTTGTACAATCCATCAACCAAGCATTGACATATTTGAAGCTTTTGATGAGGTGAATTCTGTTCTTGATCAAATGATAATTATATTCTGATTTGGCTCTTTGTACAAGTTGAGCATGATCAACAAAAATTGGTTTCAGCTTTTCCTACTGAAGCGAGGAGGACAAGAAATATATGTTGGCCCATTGGGTCGTCATTCGAACCACCTCATAGAGTATTTTGAGGTAAGGCATGTCTAAAAGACTCAACAAAAATCTCAAATGACATCTATAGGAGTTCTTGACAGTTGTTATTGATACTGCATTATTTCTAACTCTGCTTTCAAGCAGAGGATTGAAGGGGTTAGTAAAATCAAAGATGGACATAACCCTGCAACATGGATGTTGGAAATTACAACTTCGGCACGAGAAATGGATTTGAATGTTGACTTTGCTGATATATACAGAAATTCAGAACTACATAGGTAATTTAGTTTGTAGTGTTGCACAAGATTCTTATTTTGTCAAAATATTTTTTTAAAAAAAAATATTACAAGGATATTATTTAAAACAAGTGCTAAAAAATTTATATTTATGCCATATGTTAGGAGGAATAAAGCACTTATAGCTGAATTGAGCAAACCTGCTCCTGGTTTCAAGGAACTCAATTTTCCTACTCAATATGCACAGCCATTTCTCATCCAATGCATGGCCTGCCTATGGAAACAACATTGGTCATACTGGCGCAATCCTCCATATACTGCAGTGAGATTTTTGTTCACTACATTTGTAGCTTTGATGTTTGGAACAATGTTCTGGGACCTTGGATCCAAAACGTGAGTTACTATCACTTAACTCATAATTAAAAAACATGCGCATAAGATGTGTTGATACTTGATCCCTTCTGAAAAATTTGCAGACGACGGAAACAAGATCTGTTTAATGCCATCGGTTCCATGTACAATGCCATTCTCTTCCTTGGGACCCAGAATGCCTCTTCTGTGCAGCCAGTGGTGGCCATTGAAAGAACAGTATTTTATAGAGAAAGAGCAGCTGGAATGTATTCAGCCATTCCCTATGCAATTGCGCAGGTTATTAATTTAACTTTTAGTAGCATTATTTAGTATTTACGGCTATGTCAATTTTATATTTTAGCATATTAATGTTAATCTATACATCTTTTAATTCTTAGGTTGCAATAGAGCTACCATATATTCTTGCTCAAGCTGTTACATATGGCCTCATAGTTTATGCAATGATCGGATTTGAATGGACTGCATCCAAATTCTTTTGGTATCTATTCTTCATGTACTTCACATTTCTATACTTCACCTTTTATGGCATGATGACTGTGGCTGTAACACCAAACCAACATGTTGCTTCAATTGTGGCCACTGCATTCTATGGAATTTGGAATCTTTTTTCTGGATTTATTGTCCCAAGACCTGTAAGTCATGTAATTTACAAATGTAATAAGCATGCATATTAGGAATTTCAATAAATGTATATGGATACCAATGCTTAGTTTTGTTTTCTATTTTCTCTGACTCATTTTGGTGACAGAGTATTCCTGTGTGGTGGAGATGGTACTATTGGGCATGTCCTGTGGCTTGGACCTTGTATGGATTGGCTGCATCGCAGTTTGGTGATGTAACAAGTACAATTGAGTTTAATGAGACAGTTAAAGAGTTTCTAAGGAGGTACTTCGGTTATAGAGATGATTTTGTAGGAGTTGCTGCATGTGTAGTTGTTGGGTTTGCAGTTCTATTTGCTATTATCTTTGCTATATCTGTAAAGGTCTTCAATTTCCAAAGGCGATAGAATAGAAGCTTTCAAGTGAATAGCAAATAGTATATATAAGTCACTAGTGGATATAGAAAGAAAAACTAAAAATAAAAAATGGGAAGCATGGTTTGAACTTTGAATATGGTGAAAGACCCCTTTGTAAGCATTGAACTGAAGGTAGCTTACCACGCCTCTCAGTTTGGACTTTGGAACTGATTATGACATTAAACCATTTGTTAAATAGGTGGTGCAATTTACACAGTCTCTGACTTATCAACAGAGGACATTGACCCTAAGTTTTTAACACCTCCCCCCCCCCCCCCCCGGGCGGCGATTGGTGATACTTGTTATTTTTTAGTACATTATTTATCTAATTTCTTGAGGGAAAGAAAAAATTACAAATTATTCAGAAAAACTAAACAAAATTACAAACTTCTTAGCTCATCAGCTTTTGAAAAAGGTTCAAAAGATCTGGCAAAGACACTTTGCTCAAATTTGTCACCCCCACACTTTAATTTGTGCTGTGTAGATCAAATTTCTTGAAGTCTTCCAACATAGTCTCCCTTAATGGTAATTTTTTTTTTAAAAAAAAAATCTCTACTCATACCATGGGAATGAGGCCAAAAAAATGATAATATACAATATTCTTAAATATTTAAGGATACTTTGTGACATGGGTACATATTATAAAATGATATTAACTGATATAAAAACATCAAAATAAATAAGCCATCTAGAAGCAGGTGGCAATTTAAATATTTGCGTCATAAATTTCAAATCGGTCAAGCCACCGAAACCGAATCATGAATATAGATGGGAAACCAATGAAAGAGAATAAGTCCAACAATATTTTATTGATTTTACAGATGCCATGCGTAGACCCTTGGTGGGAGTGCTAAAAGATAACGTGATCCTTCTCCATTTCCCTTTGCTCAACCAATAAACTTGTGGGCTGCTTTTCATGCATCTAGAAGCCTACACTGTTTACTTTTTTTTTATTGGATAAATTTAAAAACACACAGTATCGTGCCATGATTCATGATTCATGAAAATCTCTAAATCAAGAGATATCTAATATATGTTGGAATTAGCTTTAATCTAAACTTTAAACTTGTTTTATCAAGTTTGGAGAAAAACAAAACTTTAGTCAAATCCAATTGGTGTCAATTTTTTTACTCCTATGGTTGAAACCATAGCTTGATAATAAATCACACTTGTTTTGATTATAAAAAAGGGGTTTAAGTTCGTATTTAATGTGGACCATTAAAAGGGTAAAAATCTACTAGATCTATTACTACTATAAGTTTTCCTTTTTTTTTTGCAATCGAGTACTATCTATCTAGAAGTTGATTGATTGGTCTAAAGCGCCTTTCAACGACGAGAAGAACAGATCAATTTTGTTGACCGACGTTAAATTTAAGTTTTTATGAATCTAGAAGTCAAAATGCCATGGCTGATTGTTCTAGTTGCCATTATTTGGGAAGTGAAGACTCATAAACAGTACACACGTGAATTTCCAACCTTCAAGCTTTTATTTTCTTTAAAATTACAAATGTAAAATATCTGTGAGTGACGTCTTTGCTGATTCAATTTATTAGTTGATTTTTGCTGTTTCCTTTTCTTTTAATCAAATTTCATCTCAAAGGATTCTTATGTCCTTCCATTGGACATACATTATAGTTTTTCAAACAGTGTCATATCATGTCTTGCATTTCTAAATTTAATTCTACAAAAACTACAAAAGATCTTCCCTCCCTTGTAGGATACTTTACAACCGTACTGGTCAAGCCCAAAGTCCTGACTAGACCCTTTTAATTATTTAATATTATTTTTAAATATCCTAACCTTTTTTAATTGTCTTCTTTTGTTATTTTGTTGTTTTATGAATCCCTTTTGCTGAATTATTGTTAGATACAATTATTACACACTGTTCTTCCATCCCCAAACGAGTAGTCTCAGCCGCCTTGTTTTAATCCAATAATTACGGAACAATAATATTCCCTACCTTTTTTTTTTTTCATAGATTTTGTTTAATTCTTAATTCGATTTTTTCGTATATTTTTGGCAAACATTGCTTTATTAAAAGTTAGAACAATACAATGATACATCCCGAGAAACTTTTGCATGACCGTGCATTCTACGGCCTCGTACTAGTTATTTATACACATTTCTAAGATAAATGATATACTTTTTTTTTTTTATGAAAAGATAAATAATAAATTAGAGCATATGATTCGAGTAACCAGGAAATTTCCTCTTTCTTTATTTGACCATTGGAGAGTGGAACTTTCCCTTCAGAGTTTGTTATGATTAATTTAATTTCCCCGTGTTCTTTTTTCTTTCTTTTCTGGTTTCATTGTTTAACTTATTGTACTTTTTCTTATATCTTTAATATGAAAAAATAAAAGAAAATGGGATATATTTCAACGTTTGACTCTTCCTACGCCGCCTGTTTTTTGAACTTCAAAGGTATAAATAGAGACATGTTTTTCCATTCCATACTCAATTTTCATCGCACCCCAGAAATCAAAATTTTATCTTTCATTTGTTTTTGTTCATTCTTTGATTCTTTAGCATTCAGCTGCAAACAAAAAGAGAAGTGTGTTGTTGGGTTTGGTCACATACGCTTTAAATTTGCCTACCTTGAAGAAGAAGAAACAAGGAGGTGGGTAAGTGACAATGGAGGGAAGTGATGTATACAGAGCAAGTAATAGTTTAAGAGCAAGAAGTTCCACTGTTTGGAGAAACAGTGGTGTTGAGGTTTTCTCAAAGTCTTCTCGTGAAGAGGATGATGAAGAAGCTTTGAAATGGGCAGCACTTGAGAAGCTACCCACATACAACCGTCTCAAGAAAGGTTTGTTAACTGCATCACATGGAATCACCAATGAGATCGATGTCACTGATCTCGGTTTTCAAGAAAGACAGAAACTTCTTGAGAGGTTGGTCAAGGTTGCTGAAGAGGACAATGAGAAGTTCTTGTTGAAGCTCAAGGAGAGAATTGATAGGTATATATATATAATATACCACCATGCATGTGGATTGCTTTTGCGTCCTTCTGTTCCAAGATTCACTGTTTGATGAAGTAATAACTAATAAGCTTCTTATCTCATTCTTTTTTTCTAGAGTTGGGCTTGATATTCCAACAATTGAAGTTAGATATGAGCACCTGAATATTGAGGCAGAGGCATTTGTGGGAAGTAGAGCTTTGCCCAGTTTCATCAACTCTGTTACTAATGTCATAGAGGTAGGGAGGGACAGATTCTAGTGCATAAAATTTTGCTTTTTGGTTTTCGTGGTTTCTTTGTTTTGGTTTGCGATTAGTCTCATGGTCTTTCTCTATTTTGGTCTTTCAGGGACTTCTGAATTTGCTCCATATTATCCCAAGCAAAAAGAAACACGTCACTATTCTTAAAGATGTTAGTGGGATTGTTAAACCTCGGAGGATGACACTGCTTTTGGGTCCTCCCAGTTCAGGAAAGACTACACTCCTTTTAGCCTTGTCAGGAAAGCTTGATAAAAGTCTTCAGGTGAAAAAGATCTACCTTAAATATTGTATATTAAATAACAAATATGGTATCACTAAAAGCAAAATCTAATTTGGATACCTATGTGTTTTTCAGGTATCCGGGAGAGTGACTTACAATGGACATGGAATGAATGAGTTTGTACCCCAGAGAACTGCTGCGTATATTAGCCAGCATGATGTTCATATTGGAGAAATGACTGTGAGAGAAACCTTGGCTTTCTCAGCTAGGTGCCAAGGGGTTGGATCACGTTATGGTTAGTCCATTTTTACCACCTTGATAACATTTTCAAAATCTAACTTAAGATGTGTGTAGCATAAACACAACTTGTTTTCATTTTTGGGATCCACAGACTTGCTGTCTGAGTTGTCCAGAAGAGAGAAAGATGCAAATATCAAGCCTGATCCAGATATTGATGTCTACATGAAGGTGAGAAAAACAAACTATTATCAACCTTTACTTTAGTAAAATAAGAAAACAAAAAAAGAAAGCTACTTTATTTATATATTTAAATACTGTCATTGTATCTAAATCTGATTATCTTTTGCTATAACAGGCAACTGCTGCTGAAGGCCAGGAATCAAGCTTAGTAACGGACTATACACTAAAGGTAATACTCAAGGTTCAATTCAATTGCGTGATGTCATGAGTTGAAGTTTGTTTAAAGGCCAAGGTATTCAATTATTCAACTGTATGATTTTGCAGATTTTGGGGTTGGACATATGCGCTGATACTATGGTGGGAGATGAAATGTTGCGTGGGATCTCTGGAGGACAAAGGAAGCGTGTTACTACAGGAGAGATGTTGGTTGGACCAGCAAATGCTCTATTCATGGATGAAATCTCCACTGGGTTGGACAGTTCCACAACATTTCAGATTGTGAGCTCTTTAAGGCAATATGTTCACATTCTTAATGGAACTGCTGTTATATCTTTGCTCCAGCCAGCACCTGAGACTTATGAGCTTTTTGATGACATTATCTTAATCTCTGATGGACAAGTTGTTTATCATGGTCCACGTGAATATGTTTTGGACTTCTTTGAAACCATGGGTTTTAGATGTCCTGAGAGGAAGGGTGTCGCTGATTTTCTTCAAGAAGTGACTTCTAAAAAGGATCAAGCACAGTACTGGGCCCGAAGAGATGAACCATATAGATTTGTGACTGTTACTCAATTTGCTGAGGCATTTCAATCATTCCATATTGGTAGAAAACTTGGCGAGGAGCTTGCAGTTCCATATGACAAGACTAAGAACCACCCTGCTGCATTAACCACTAAGAGTTATGGTATCAACAAGAAGGAGCTGTTAAAGGCTAACTTCTCAAGAGAGTACTTGCTTATGAAAAGGAATTCATTTGTCTACATCTTCAAGCTATGTCAGGTTGGTTCTAGAGTTCTTCCTCGTTTATATGAATAAAAACCAAATGCTATATTTCATTTATAAATGAATGTTTTACATGTACATGTTTTTGACCTACCGTTTTTCTCTTGATGCTTTTCAGCTTTTCGTCATGGCCTTAATTGCAATGACACTATTTTTCCGTACCGAGATGCATCATGACACTCAGGATGATGCGGGTGTTTATGCTGGTGCACTGTTTTTTACATTAATAATGGTTATGTTTAATGGAATGGCTGAGATTTCTATGACCATTGCTAAGCTTCCTGTTTTCTACAAGCAAAGGGACCTTCTATTTTATCCCTCTTGGGCATACGCTATTCCTTCATGGATTCTTAAGATTCCTGTTACAATAGTGGAGGTTGCTGTTTGGGTATTTCTCACCTACTATGTTGTTGGATTTGATCCAAATGTTGGGAGGTAAAGAAGCTGCTTTTATCAGTTAGGAGTGCGAATGCTACTTATACTAGTTTGCATGTTACTAATGATGTGAGGTCTTGAATTTTGTGCAGGCTCTTCAAGCAGTACCTTGTGCTATTATTTGTTAGTCAAATGGCTTCTGGATTATTCCGAGCTATTGCAGCATTGGGTAGAAACATGATTGTTGCCAACACATTTGGTTCCTTTGCAGTTCTCACACTTCTCGCATTGGGTGGTTTCATTCTGTCAAGAAGTAAGTTGAATTAACACACACCCGTGACCCCAAAAAAACAAATTGTTGCATTTTTCTCATAATGTATAAACCTTAACTAATGCTTCTTGCATTTCTTTGCCAATGAAACAGAGGATATCAAAGGCTGGTGGATTTGGGGTTACTGGATTTCACCTTTGATGTATGGGCAGAATGCTTTGATGGTCAATGAATTTCTTGGGAACAGTTGGCACAATGTAATTTCTTGAAATTGCAACTTTAGAATTTGCCTACTTTTGGTTAAGAAAAGTGCAGGCCTAATATTTTTGCTCCAATTACAGGCTACCAACAATTTAGGAGTTCAATATTTGGAAACTCGTGGGTTCTTCACAGATTCATATTGGTATTGGTTAGGCGTTGGGGCACTTGTTGGATTTGTGTTCCTTTTGAACCTGATGTTTGGTTTAGCTCTTGAGTTCCTCGACGGTGAGTATTTTTTGCATCATTTGTACTTTAAAATGTCTTTTTTATAGATGCAAGTTTTATTAATAAATATGCATTTAAATGTGCAGCATTTGATAAGCCACAAGCATCAATTACTGAAGATGAACCAGAAGCAGATAACCCTAACCAAGGAAATGTAGCAGAAGTTGAATTACCACGCATAGGTGCACTACCTTGCTTATAAATCACTCATGAATACGCTATGGCAAACATACTCATTAATTAGTAATTCATAATACACCTTAAGACGCTGAAATCTGAACATTTTTTCAAATGTCTTGCAGAAAGTTCAGGAAGAGGTGATTCTGTTGTGGAGTCTAGCCATGGAAAGAAAAAAGGAATGGTCCTTCCTTTTGAACCACATTCTATCACCTTTGATGAGATCATATACTCTGTTGACATGCCACAGGTAAATCACAATCATAGTTGTATACAAATTTAATATTTGTGTTTCTAATAGTGTTTCTCTTAGGATTTCTAACTCTATATATATTTGAACTTGCAGGAAATGAAGGAACAAGGTGTACAAGAGGATAGATTGGTCCTTTTGAAGGGTGTTAGTGGAGCATTCAGGCCTGGTGTTCTCACAGCTTTGATGGGTGTTAGTGGAGCTGGTAAGACTACTTTGATGGATGTTCTGGCTGGTAGGAAAACCGGTGGATATATTGAAGGAAGCATAAAAATTTCTGGGTATCCCAAAAAGCAAGAAACTTTTGCTCGTATCTCTGGCTACTGTGAGCAAAATGATATCCACTCACCTCATGTTACAGTTTATGAATCCTTGCTCTACTCAGCATGGCTTCGTTTACCTTCAAGTGTTGATTCCAACACCAGAAATGTTAGTAAGAACAATGAAAAAACTTTTAGCTAAGTCATTTATATAGCTGGCTTTCTCTTCTTAGAGGCTGATTGTTCAAACTTTTTGGATTTGACCAATGGTTGCAGATGTTCATTGAGGAAGTCATGGAACTAGTTGAGCTGAAGCCATTAAGGAACTCATTGGTTGGTTTGCCTGGTGTGAGTGGTCTCTCAACTGAACAACGCAAGAGGTTGACTATTGCAGTTGAATTAGTGGCCAATCCCTCTATAATATTCATGGACGAGCCTACTTCAGGGTTGGATGCAAGAGCTGCTGCAATTGTTATGAGAACAGTGAGGAACACTGTTGACACAGGAAGAACAGTTGTTTGTACCATCCATCAACCTAGCATTGACATATTTGAAGCTTTTGATGAGGTGAGCAATCATAATGATAAATGAAATTGTCTTATGTAGGTTTTTTCTCCATTAGACTTGAACCTGACATGTTATTTTATGTGTGATTCCAGCTATTCCTGATGAAGCGTGGAGGACTAGAAATATATGTTGGACCACTGGGTCGTCATTCAAGCCAATTGATCAAATATTTTGAGGTAAAATCCTACTTAAATTTCAACATTATTAACTTTTAAGTGAACCACTGTAATTCTTTATAATTATTTATATTTTTTTTTTACAATAAATTCAACTGTGCAGAGCATTGAAGGAGTGAGCAAAATCAAAGACGGATATAATCCAGCTACATGGATGTTGGAAGTTACAACTACAGCACAAGAACTTAGTTTGGGTGTTGATTTTACTGATTTATACAAGAATTCTGATCTATATAGGTAAGATGATAATGCATATAAATATAAGTCTATTAACTATAGTACCCATTGTCATTTTTATTTTCTTGATTTGCAAAATGCTTAAATTTGTTTTCCATGGTTCTTCAGGAGAAACAAGCAGCTTATACAAGAACTGGGCCAGTCTGCTCCTGGTTCAAAGGATCTTCATTTCCCTACTCAATACTCTCAGTCATTCTTGGTCCAATGCCAAGCTTGTTTATGGAAACAACGTTGGTCTTACTGGCGTAATCCACCATACACTGCTGTGAGGTTTTTCTTCACTACCTTCATAGCCTTGATGTTTGGAACAATGTTCTGGGACCTTGGAGGCAAACAGTAAGTCAAAATTTTTAAACAAAATCATATTATTCACCAAAAAAAAGTCTCATCTTGCAAATTCCACTTGAATTCTGATTCATTTTGGTGATTCTACAGCACAAGTAGACAAGACCTGTTGAATGCTATTGGTTCAATGTACACTGCTGTTCTCTTCCTTGGAGTACAAAACTCTTCCTCAGTACAGCCAGTGGTAGCAGTTGAAAGAACTGTGTTTTATAGAGAAAAGGCTGCTGGAATGTACTCTGCCTTACCCTATGCATTTGCACAGGTATTAATCACACAAACATAATCATTAATTAATAATTAGTACCTTAGTTTGCATATGTAGTCATGCTAATTAACACAACCTTTTTTGTGACAGATTCTGGTAGAGGTACCTTACATCTTTGCTCAAGCAGTGACATATGGTGTCATAGTTTATGCCATGATTGGATTTGACTGGACTGCAGAGAAATTCTTTTGGTATCTATTTTTCATGTACTTCACATTTTTGTACTTCACCTTCTATGGCATGATGTCTGTGGCAGTGACACCAAACCACCATGTTGCTTCCATTGTGGCTGCTGCATTTTATGCAATTTGGAATCTCTTCTCAGGATTTGTGGTCCCTAGACCTGTAAGTGTTAACAACCTATGAATGCATTTATGAATATTATTATTTATGCTAAGTGTTATTTGGTTTTGAACAGAGCATTCCTGTGTGGTGGAGATGGTACTATTGGGCTTGTCCAGTGGCTTGGACCATTTATGGATTGGTTGCATCTCAGTTTGGAGATATAATGACAGAAATGCAAACTGAAGGAAAGCCTGTGAAATATTTCCTTGAAGACTATTATGGTATCAAACATGACTTCATTGGAGTTTGTGCTGTTGTTGTTGCTGGCATTGCGGTTCTCTTTGCATTCATTTTCGCTGTTGCAATCAAGGCATTTAACTTCCAAAAGAGATAAATAGATTTTCTCTATTCCACTCTTTCCCAACGTGAAAGATTCTTTATATTTTCATTTTTTCTTTACACTAATATAGATAGTACTTGTACTTGCCCATTTTCAGTTTCTTTTTATAAATGTAAGCACACCAATAAGAATACTTTTGTATTGTTAATATAATTCTCAATGCAAAGTAATGTATTTTTGCATCTTGTTCTCAATTCCCTATTCCATCACTTCATAATTGATATTCATCTAAATCTCTGCATGATGATGTGGATGCATCGTTCTTAATCACTAGTTCTCAATTTAATATCATTGATGAAACAAACAATAACTCAAGGCTTTGGCAATATTTTGCCGCTATCAGGAGAAACATCAACTATATTGTACATTAAAACATTGTTTCTTGTTCCCATAGAACAGGTTCCGCATAAGAAGAGTATGATTAAAATATAATATTACATATAACTATTTAAGGTCGGATGATATCAATACTAATTGTAACTCTTAAGCTTAATTTATTAAATGGAATGAAATGGTTTTATATAGCCAATACAGAAACAGGAGTAAAAGAAGGACCCATAACTATATCATGGCTATTTCTACGGAATAACAAATTAACTAAGAATCCTATCCCTGGAGAGTAGGTTTATTAAAAAACAAACAACTAATTCTAAACTTGAATGAGTCAGAACTTGTTCCACAAACAACGGTACTCTTCCAACAAACCCTCCCTTAAACTGAGTTGTTATTCAAGTAAGCACAATCAGTTTACTGCACATTCCAAGTCTTTCTCTCAATTTCACGAATACTTCCAGTTTCAAGGCCTTGGTCATAATGTCAGCTAGCTGATCCTTAGTACCACAGTGTACTAATTCAATTTCTCCTTGATTTGTCAACTCCCGAAGAAAATGAAATTGAACATAAATATGCTTACTCTTACCATGATTTGTCTTCTCCTTAGGTGATTGTTTTCAAAATATTCTTGTCAATAGATTGAAACAGATTATTCTTGGCCCTCAAGTCCTTTAGCTTTCGCTCCTCCAAGGTTTGACGTTCTGCTCTTGTGAGTGACTCCAGTGTTTTAGGCTCTTCATAGCCTTGCTCCACCACGCTCCAGTACTCTTTTGATCTCAACAAGTTTTCCATTAACATGGACCAGTGATCATAGTCTCCATCAAACTTCAGAATACTGAGGAAGCTATTGCCGTCAGCCATGTGTTTCACTCAACTCTTCTTCTTCTTTTGTTTTTTTTTTTTTGTGCTTTCTAAGTATCAGGCCCTTGTGTGGGCTCTAATACCAGTGTTTAAGGTCGGATGATATTAATTTATTAAATGGAATGAAATGGCTTTATATAGCCAGTACAGAACAGGAGTAAAAGAAAGATCCATGACTATATCATGGCTATTTCTACGGAATAACAAATTAACTAAGAATTTTATTCCTGGAGAGTAGGTTTATTAAAAAACAAACAACTAATTCTAAACTTGAATGAGTTAATCTAACAATAATGGTGTACAAGCAGTATGAAGACCATGGACTTGGACATGCACAAATTAAGATTCGCATCAAGATTATCCATTATGCCAATGTGACCCTACAAAGTAGTGCTATGACATTAAAACTTGCCTTAAACTCTCAAGTCTATATAGTCTATAGTCTATATATATTTTCGTGATCAACTCCAAATATTTATAATGACTTGCAAGACCTTAAAATATGCAGTTTCTGGATTCAGTAGTTAGCAATTTGAGACTGGTATACAGAATGTAGAGAAATTATTTTGTAACACAGGTTTACACACAAATAATTTCTCTTCTTTTTGTTTTCGGTCCACAATTCTTGTTTTTATGTCTCTTGAAATACTAATATAAAAGGTTAAGAAAAATTTTGAATCCTACAATATCAAACCGAACTGCTTAATTATTTTTGGATGTGTTGGGCTGGAATAAATTTACTTTTTATTTTATTGGGTCTATCTTTTGGTGGACGCAAAAACAAAGCAAAACTGAGTTTCAATGTTCCGACATGGGCCATTGACTAAAATAAAATCTTGGGCCTATCTTTGACCAAAGCAAAAGAAAAAAGGTTTTGCCCATCCAAATATAACATGACACGAGAAGAGACTTGAAAATCCCCAAAATAGAACAAAAATGAGAACGCCGTTGCCGGGGATCGAACCCGGGTCACCCGCGTGACAGGCGGGAATACTCACCACTATACTACAACGACTGCTTGTTAGGTTGGCTTATTTAATTAAAAATATACTTTTGATTGTACTGAATTCAGTTATTTAGATGCATATAATGGTGGGTTGTATGATTGGCAAAATTCAGCACTTTGTCTACCATACTCCCATGTTTTTCGTTGAGGAAATGCTTTTGATTATATCAGCCATTTTGTCTGCTTGTTGTAAGCTGATTGACGATCTTAAGCCACTTAGGACCTTTTCTGGTTTTTGCTTTCCATAGCATTAGATTTGTTTGGCTTAGATAACTGAGATATGCCACCCCCATTATTGCGATATAGGAATAGCTATACCATGTTGCCTGCTTTTTGGTCTCTTATCCATCCAAGCAAGAAAATTAATAACTCAGCTACTTTTTAGCTTTTAGCTGTGTGGTCTGGTCTCTGGGAGAATCTACCCAAGATTGATACTTGAATTAACTTATATTACATCATTGGTTGTGTTGTGTTCATGAAAATTCAAGTACCAAGAAACAACTATATAGAGCAGAATAACTGGAAAACTGTTAATTTAAATTTTGTTTGTGATTATTAAATTGAATATACTGTATCAAGATTTATTATTATTATTATATGCGATGATGGAATAGAAATTTTAAAGTTTTATTCTATATATATCATTTTATTATTATTTTATATTTCAATCTTTATAAGAATTTACAAGTCTATTATTACAAGGTAGGGACAAATCCATGTCACGCATAGTTTAGTTTTAAATATGTGTGCTTAAAATAGACATGGCAGATATTGAACTCAAATGAGTGAAAAATATTTGGGGTAAGCAATCCACAAGAGATCGACAAAGCAGAATACGGAATTGGTGCTAGTATTGCATGACCAATACTAATATATATTTAATTAGTATGTTAGATCCTAAATTTCTTGTTATATTATCAACTCTATTCCAATAATTAAAACTATTATATCCAGGTACGATGGATTAAATGGACGTCTAATATTTTAAGTGCAATATATATCTAATGTGCAGAACGACATCGGAATCTGGTGGAAGCAAAAGGTAGCCACATAAACCCAAGTGACAAAGGAAGACAAAATAGGGAAATATATGAAAATTATAAAATAGCAATAACGGGTCGTTGCTTACAATTAGAAGCCAGCCCGTGCGGTGTACTAAGCGTTGAAAACGATATGCTTTTGGAATTTGTAGCCATTTTCTTTGGAATCAAATAGACCCACGAAGGTTAAGCCTTATGAAGAGAGGTACCTCTCAATCACATTGATAAGATTAAGATAACAATGCTGATCATAGATCCGAAAGGTATAGTAGTCATTCACAATTTGAAAAGACATTGACCTCGTGAAAGAAGAGTGCATGGCTTTTCATAATTTTATGTATAATATTTTATTTTTCTTTGGCACCAAATGCTATTATCTGATCCTCATGGGCTTGTTGCTCGTGTGGTGGGATCAGAGAAGAGGTAGGTAACAAAGATCATCGACAGCAAGGTGGCTTTGGACTTCACCCGTCAACATGATTTGAAAAGGTGAATATTGAAGCCGTGTTGAAAAGTTTGATGAAAGCATTGGTCATATTCGATTGGTGCAAGTAAAACATCTCATTCACAAAATCGTAATAAAAATCTAGCTTATATGATCTATAGTTGATGTGACTTAGATTGATTCGGATATCCTGGCTGATAAAGAAGCTTGATTCTGATATTTGATAAAAACACTTCAACAAAATCATGATTTGGGTTCATTGGAAAGAGCCGCATATATAGTCCTTTGACATAATTGGCATTGCATAATACAGCTCAATGTAGGAACAAACTAGTCAAATTCAAATATAATTATGATCTCCTAAACATTTCACCCATATTGAAACACAACCGAACTTCACCCCAAAAGGGGTTGCCTCTTCCTTCATTGAGTCACCAATTATTTGTTCAAAGTTGGGATTTAGCTGTCTTTCGCCTTGAGGCACTTCAATCATTCCCATCATGGAGTGCTTCAAACCTTCCATAGGATAAACTAAATCATGCATCTTATTGCGTCACAAACTCATAGTCATAGAACAGTTAAACTCCACCATATTTCAAGCTCTAATATCTTTTCATAACATAAGCTCTGAACTTATTAATTAAACCTCGCCGACACTTGAAGAAAAAAGATATGTGTCATTCAAGCTTGACGTGTATCAATTATACACCTGGCTTAAATAGTTCAACACCTAATACTTTTTAAATTTAAGAAAATCTATATTTGGCACTTCTTGTATAGCACCTTCAATAAAACATATCCGAGATATTTAATTTCATATAATTCATTTGTTCATATCATGTTCCATGTCTCTATGTATTGTGTTTTGTAGTGTAGATATGTCGCGTTGTGCCCAATAACTCCAATTTGAGAATAACAAACAGTGTTTCAATCTTAACCTGTATAATGCAGTGTGATCAACTTGCACCCCACACCTACGTTTAGTACTGTAATTAATGCTGCAAGACAACTCACACAGCCAGCGTAGTATTAAATACTTACTGAATTGAAATTAAATTAAGATTGTAACGTATATAGACACAAAAATCTTGAACAGAGGAGAAGTTTCTTTGGGAATGTACGGATATACATCTTGGTGTGCCAATTAATCAATCGTGCACCATTTCTTTTTTATCAACAAGATATTGGTGTGTTGGCAACCTAATCTGTGTGTTAAGTTCATCTTCATGTCATTGTCACATGAAAGTGTATTCATTAATCATTTGATGGAATAGTTCACGTCACTCTACTAATGTGTAATCACCATTAATTCATTATCCGTATAATGGGAAATTAGAAAGATAACCCATTAAGATTGTTGAAAAGTTCAGAACTCAATGGTTTTACAGCGATTTCACTGATCCTACTCCATTAATAACAAACTAACTACATGTATGTCGAAATGGACCACTTTAATCCTTCAATAATGGCTCATGCAAGTAATCTTACATTTCTTTGCTTCGCAATAAAATGATAGAGATATATAATAATTGTTGCGATAACTAAAAGGAATCAATTATTAAAATATTTTCGTCAGAAATTAAAATGAAGTTGCATGCAATATTAAATATTATAATTTAAATTAAAAATTGTTTTAACAAAATCAATATAATAATAATAATAATGTTACCCTCCTTTTTGTATTCTTTTAATTTAAATGATAATCTAAAAATATTTATTCAGAGATCTTTTGGTACTATTAATTATGTAATATAAAAGGAATTCCATTTTTTCACCATTTGACTTAACATGAAATGGAAGTTTTTTGTTGTTGGAAGACATAAAATGCATGTTCTACAGGCAACTCTCTCTTACTATCTTAATTTATTTACGTTATACTCCTTCTGGTTCTAATTATACATAAAAAAAAAACATGTTTTTTTTATTTCAATTATAAAAAATCTAGACCTTCTTTAGATATATTAATTATTAATTATTAAGTATTTTTATTTTACTTTATTGTAAATTTTGTATTAACAAGATATTTATTTTCTATGCAAATATATATAACTAATTCAATCATTTAATATTATGAATATTTTAAAATAAATTGTAAATTTATTATATTTAAATGTTTTTATTGGTATTGTTTAATTTGAGTTATATCAAAAGACTAAAAAATTATAATATATATATATATATAAGGGCATGATCTTCTTAAACTGGTGTAAGTCTAAAAACTTTTACACTTAATCTGAACCTTTCATTTAACTTACATCTAAAGGGTTATAATTTATTACTTCACTGTTGTTAGATATAAATTAAATGAAATGTTTAAATTGAGTGTAAAAATTTTTAGACTTAAACCAGTGTAAGAAGATCTTTCCTCATATATATATATATATATATATATATATATATATATATATATATATACACAATTTTTTTCTTTTTTCTTTTTACTTTATCTCTCATTTCTTATATATTCTTAGAGAAATAGAAAAATCATTTTTCTTTGTCATACAAAAGTCAGAAAATTAAATTAAGAAAAAACTCTATGTCTTGACATCTTTTAAGGAGAAAAATAATGCCCAACTCATCTTTGTTATACCTCTTAAAATTGATTCACTCATAAAAATTTTAAAGAAAGAAAAGATAAACAAAAATAATAATAAATATGGTGCATGATTGATCCTACAAAAAGGAAAAGAGAAATTAAAAAATATATAATTAAAATAATAAAAAGTCAGGATTGATACACATACAAACTTCCTTTCACACTTACAGAAATTGTATATTGGCCTTCAGTTTTTTTTTTATAAGCAACAAATTGGGTTAATTACAATTAATAGCATACAATGATATATACTCTAACTCATATAAATGGTTAATTGCAATTAATAATACAAGGATATATACTCTAACTCATACAAAAAGTTAATTAATATCAAATTTGTAAATGATACCTTTCCTTTAAAATGAGCACTAAGAAAAATCCTATATCAAAATTGTTCCTTTTGTATTGTGAAGCACCCAATGGGATTAGATCTCCACTGTCGGAACGTGATGTTGGGCAAATCCTATATTGGCCTTCAGTTCCCAGGAATCCTATGAAGTTTTTCTTACTGGCTATTATACAAGCTTTTCCTTTCGACAAAGGTTTACGAGCAGATTAATTAATAGGAAAAGGGGGAGGGAAAGTCCTTGTAAAATACATATGATAGAAGTTACGTAATTAATTTATGATAATAATTTATATAACAACTTAATTTTATGATAAATATATGTTGTAAATATGAAGAAAAAAGTTATATCTAAACACACTTTAAATTTATGATAATATCAGATTTTGCTCAAAACTTAGTTTGTTCATTGAGATGAAAATATATTTATGTGATTTTACTTTAAGAGGACAAATGTTTCATTTTATCAATAAAGAAAATCATTAGAAAGAAGAAAAATTTAGGGCAGGCTGGTTGAATAAACATGGGGGAAGACCCCAACAGCACAGACGTAGGGACAACATGCATATGCAAATTCAACAACGATAAAGAAGCTAATAGGAAGCAAACAAGACAAACCAATGACATCAAGTGCGGTAAAAACAGGCACTTCCTCATCATAACCTTAAGGGTAGCCCTCAACACGTGGTTGCAGAGAGACAATAACAACGTTGTGTTCAGACAATGATTTCATAAGTCAAATGATTGAGAATTATTCCCTCTCACGCTATTTCATTTTATTTGGAGTGAAAAACATACCAAGCAGCTGGTAAGTTCTTTGTTTCTTTCACGTTCATCACTTATCTACGGATTGTTGTCTCCTAAAGTATCAAAAGCTATATTTTAGAAAAGGTGCTAGCTGAAAGGAAAGATTTGCCCCCAAGTTATAGACTTTGATATTAGAATTATTGGAGAAGGTGCATTTTACAAAGGATCTTGCTGAAGGAGGATGATGGTTTGAAGACAGATGAAGACATTTTTTATTTTATTTGATTTTAGGTTTGATATTTTACAGACGAAGAGATGGGAGAAAAAAACTGACCTAAGTCAGTGCAAACATTAGCTTGAGTGAAAATACTTGTTTAGATTATTATAAGAAATACTTTATGATATACTTTATATTTGTAATACGTATATGCTGGTAAACTATTATTCATATGCTTATGATTGATAAGTTTTAAAATTATTTATTTTTGTCAATGTTTATCCAATATGAATAAGTTTAAATGATTTTTCAGTAAATGTTTATAAACTAAAATAAAAACAATCAAACTTTTTAAATAAATAAAACTTATGTATTTTTATTATAGGCTTAAATATCTTTTATTTTAGCAAATTTTTAGCTTTAATCTCTTCAAGTATATTTTATTTTTTTTAATATCTAAATTTTTTGTAAAATTTTATTTTTAATCTCTATAATTGTTGTTCTCGTCAGAATTTTTTTTTTTCATTTTGTGATTTTCTTTAGTTAAACTAAAGGATTGCTGTAGCAGTTAGAGGCTTCCTTGTGTTCACACTTAGGTAATTTATTTAGTAAAAAATTTTCTATTCAAACTCCATCATATCCGAAATTTTACCATACCGTATAGTCTCTAATGTTAAAAAAAAAATCAATTTTTATTTGAACAATATAATAAGAGAGATTAAAAATGACAATTTACAAAAATATAAAAACCAAAAAATTAAAGAGATTAAAATAAAAATAGTAAAATATAAAGAATTAAAAATATATTTAAAATTTTATCATTAAAAAAATCTTAACATTGAAATTTACATTGAAAAGCTCTTAAATTAAAAACTTAAATTATAGCCATGCATTTCACTCTCTAAAACACATCCATCCTTTTCATTAGATCTGCAACCCGTGTCAGTCATCGATCAGTGAGCATAACTGAGCAAAACACAACTTGGCTGGGTGGAACCGTTCTCTAGTGATTTTGTAAGGTTCTCATAAATGCATGTCCTTCATTTTATACATATGCGGCTTCGAGGGGATCCATTTTCTTGAGGAAATGAAAAACAACAATTTTAATAAAAGAGACTTCAAAACAAAGATTTGGGCGGCTATGTATATATGTTTTCATCCAAATTTTGAACATAGAAAACTGGGTAACGATTCTTTCGTATTTTACTTCATATATTATATAAGCAATCTGCTATTGGACCAAAACTGCTCCACATAGAGAGTTCCTAGAGTGCCTAGTACACAAAATTTAAAACTGAGGTGAGGATTTTGATTATTATACACCTTCTCTGTCTTATTTACATTAACACAAATTTAACATAAATATCAAGTTGGAAGGAAAATGTATTTTAGTGCGTCCTGTGGTCGAATTGAATAATGAAATTGGACAAATTTTGCGATGTCCCTTTCAATAATACAAGGACAAACGAAACATCAGTGAGAGTGTATGTTTGCATTACTTTGTTTGATTTGCCGTATCTTATCCTCTGAATGGCTTGTGCTGTATTCTCTCTCCCGTTTAGAGCCAAACAAATTAATCTATACCCTCTTCAACTTCTGTATTGTTTGTACCCCCACCACATTCAATTGATTAACTAAAAAGTTTCCAGTTAAGTAAAAATAGGTACTTCATTTCTGTTGCCTTTTTATGTTTGGTACAAAATAGACCATGCAATAAGGAACAAACGAAAAAGTTCAAAGCAATCTAGCCCACTTGCACACTATTTTTGCGAGGATCGCTTACATCAAACAAACCGTTAATAGGTGCACAAAGCCGAACGGATGAGAGTGCCTTGTTGAAATGCTTTGCTTTGGTGCCAAGGTATTCATTCCAAGTCACTGGCCTGTACAGTGGAGGCTGTGTTGGGCCCACTAACTTCGCATGTGGACAGATTTCAACATTGGATGGGGGCCCATATAGATAGGCAACTGAAAATCGTTGCCGGCTCCGGTTCACTAGAACCCGATGGAGCACACTCGGGTATAACCCGTTTGACAATATGTGGAGGAGGTCGCCCACATTGATCACCAGCCCACCGGGGAATGGCGGCACTGTCACCCACCCGCTGCCTTCCCGATGAACCTGCAGCCCGCTTATGTTGTTTTGGTAGAGGATTGTGAGAAGGGTGGAGTCGGTATGCGGGGCAAGACCCATGGCCCGATCCGGATCCGGGCAAGTCGGGTAGGAGTTCAATTGCAAGGCAGCACAAGCCTTTTTGAATTGGCCTTTTGAGCCGGCCCATTTGATGTCTTCCTTTGTAATACCCAGAGAATCCAACATGAGCCACATCAGCTTTCCCGCTAGCTTTTTCATGGTTTCATCATATTGCAAGACAATATCACTGAAGAAAAAGACAAAAAAAAAAAGAAGAAAAATCCCCAAATAGAGGAGTGTTAGGAAAAATCATACCACAACCCTGTTGACCAATAGCCAAGAGATTTCCAATATATTAACAAATAGATGCAAGTTGATTCGGTGCAATAGATTCTCATCACACTCCTAATCTTCAAGGGGGTCCATACCCCTCATTATGATCTTTGCAAATTAATTGCATTAGGATAAGAAAATGGTCTTATAATTTGTCCATTTGTATCGTCACCACAAAAAATACCAAAAATGTCTTTTTTAATGAAAAAGAAAAGTAGAAATTAGTAATGAAAAACAAAGAAGAAAGAAAGAAAGGAGAAAGAGAGATGAAGTCATATATAGCTTGTTAATTTAATTTTAAGGTTAATAATATACAGCATTGAAAACACGTGCATGAGGATATAAATATATTTGTTTTATGTTACGAACCAGTATTTGGCATAATCTTGGGGCCAGAGTTTGCTGAAATGCTCAAGAGGGGATCCAAGAATTGTGAAACCCTCAGACCACATGAGTTTGGGGAAGAAACAAGAGATACGAGCGAGGCCATAGCCTGCAACACCATCAGGGGAACGAGCTGCTTTGTGTTTTTGGTGAGGAGGAAGAGAGAAAAGGGTCTCTCCAAGCCATTGAATGTCATCAAGGAGGCTTGTGGGGATGCCATGGTTTACCACTTGGAACACACCCCATGTTTTGCATGCATGGCCTATGAGCTTTGAAGAATTGGGGTCATTGAGATCAATAACTGGGACACTCTCCTTGACACTATAATTGGAAGGGTAATTAGTGTGATCATCAATCTGTGTCCAAGTGTATGATTCAGGGAGTTCTTGTAGGGAGTTGAAGTCAGGGTGCTTGTGTTGGACGTGCACTGGGTGGGCTCGGTAGGCTTCGGAGAGTGAAGGCATAGTTTGGAACAATGAATGACCAATTACAATTAGGGTGCGTGCGTGTGTCTCTCTTTCTGTTGAATACTACTTCAATAGTAGTAGTATATATGGCTAATTAGGAACAGGGACTAATTATGACCAGTTCGGAAATAGTAGCTATTGGTGCTAGTACTTGCAAGAAAACATAGGACCATATAGAAAGATAAAGATGAGATGAGAAACATGATTGTGCGTAGTGAGTATATATAGAGCTGATGGGTAGATGGCGACAATGTTGCCCTTGCCCCAAACCAAAAGCTAGAAAGAAAAAGCACTGTTTTTATTCAATTCTTTTTCCCCCCCAGGTGTTGATTGCTGTTGGATTTTGTAATTACCCTTTTCTCTAAACATAAATTCACACGTACATGCATATATACTTTAAGAAAAAAATAATAAATATTGAAGTTATATGATAAAAAGAAAATAAAAATTGAGATGTGAAAAACCAAGATTAACATGAGCCGAAATTATTTGTAAAAAACAAAAGAGGGCGTAGTGTAATTGGACAAGGGAAAGAACAAAATAGGAAAGGACCATCTTGTCCTCTACACAAAGTATATAACTGAAATGAGGAAGGGGAAGCATCTCAACCTCTCAACTCACAACTTTAAGGGTTCCACAAAAGAATAGGGGCCCCTATCTCAACATGTGCCCTTGTCTTGTCCTCAAGTAGAAAAACATTTAAATCAAACTCTTCCAACTTGTTCTGATTTATCTCATTCGCTATCCGACAATACTCACAATGCCCCAATTGGGTTGGTTCCCATCGTGACCAAATTGCCCATCTCGAGAAATTTCCTACACATATAAATATTAATTATAATTTTTATATATTTATCTTCTTCTTTTTTTTAATATTTCATTATCGTATATAATAAATAAAATAAAAATATCACGTTTTATAAACATGAAAAGAATTATACAGAGAGAAAGAAAAAAATACTAACAATACTTTTTAATACATTTTTTTTTACATAATCTTAATTATTAGTTAAAATTTATTAAAAATTAGTTGAATCTTACTTTTTCTCACATGTAATTTAATGTGTCGTTAAAATAGCTCATTTATACATAAGACTCCAACCTTGAAACAAACATAATTCATAGCTATTTATTCATTTATCCAATATTTATTTATATTATTAAAACTATATTATACAGTGATTATTTTTAAAAGTACATTAAACTTTATAAATTTAATTTATTTAATAAATGTTATCAAATTAATAATTTAATATTTTTATAAATTTTTAAATAAATTTAACAACGTTTACTCTCTTAAAATAAGCAAAACTCCTTCAATCGAAAATTGGAGAAAATCTACCGAAAAAAGAATAAGTAAATCCCCGTCTAATCCAATAAGCACCCTACTGTTATTTTAGACAGTACTCTACACTTTCGATATTTTGACATATTGCACCACTCGATACGATACAGTGTAAGAGCTCTTTAACCATTTTTATGTCCATAGAATGGATGTTTATAACATAGTGCTTACGAAAGTTCAAAGATTTAATGAGAAGAGGACAAAATATATAATAGCACATAATTGAGCAAGAGTTTGTGCTTCCCTATGTTTTTCATTTGTATGTATGATCATTTTCATGAAAAACCAGTAGAGTATTTATTTGGTATTTTGCATTTAGATTAGTGTTTTACGTTTACCTGTCCCTTGTGCCTCTAGTCACCTTACTGATATTCAGCAACGTCATTCATTTGACAAAACCACCACAGTTGCTGGGTTTCCTTTTGTGCTATTGCTTTAGTTTAGTGGAGGCTCTGCCTCCTCCCAAGCACCCAAAATATATACATCAAAATACAACAAATTTGTGGCTTGTCCCCATAATATCACTAGAGTATTTTTAAAAAAATATATTAATTTTTTAATTTAAACCACAGTTATTATTTTTTAAATATTATTTTGTTCAAGTTAAATTCAACAGTTATAAATCACAAAGTTAACATGGATACATTTATTCAAATTCAAATTTGAAAATATGATTTAACTTAGAATAATTTTTGTTTTTCTTTCTTTTTTTGGTCGATTTGAATCCTAGGTTTATTTTTCCTTTAGGAAAATGAATCGTTACTATTTTATCACTCTTTCTTTTTATTATGTTATACTTGCTCTTAAGTTTCTGATTCATACTTTTTTCACTGCCACGTAAGTGAAATTAAAAGCAAAAAATATATACAATATGCATATATATGATGTCATTGATTAATTAATAACAGAGGATGAATAGTGATGGCCCTCTTCTTGTAATTGCTCATGACATGACTTGCATTCATGGGACATGGGCTCGTGTGTGTTCACAACATCTCACATAACATTCATTATAAATTTATAATACTCTCTTTACGTAGCACATGCAGTTCACGTGGTCCAAACATGGTGAGGTCGGGACCGTTTGGGTCGCTGCTGAACCCACTGCTTTTTTTTTTTTTTAGTATTAAGTTTATTTTTGACTTTTAGCTAAATTATCTTAAAGTATTGAATAAAAAATTATCCAAATATTATTCATATACCTCGTCTCTTATTTTTTAATAAATATTTTTTATTTGTTATTTTTTAATTAGTGTTTTAAATGTGTTTATTGGTATATCGTAGTTTTTTACAATTTGAATTGTCTGCACTTTATTCTTTTGTTTTAAAAAATTGATTGGGTCCTTTTATATAAAATTCTCAAATTATTTTTATCTAAGTATTTAGAAGTTTATACATAATAGGTGTTTGAAATATAAAATAATCGTAAAAGCTTAAGAGCAAAAATTAAATAAAATTTTGAAAGAAGTTATACAATGTGGTGGTGGGATTAGAGTCTGAAAAGGAAGAAATTGGAGTTTTTTTTTTATTTTAGATAAAATTTGTTTGGTTATAAAATTTGAAATAACTGTTTTTACTTGAAAAATTTTGAGATTAGAAGTACATATATTATATGGTGTTATTTTTTTATTTATTGATAGCGAAAAATATTTTATACTAATAATTAGTTAAAAAAAAATAAATAAATAATATAAATTTTTATTTTTTTAAATTTAGACATGACTTAGACTACATATTTGAATGTGGTGAATGAGTATTATTAATTATTTTTTATATATATAAAAATTTAAATTTAAGATTTGATGTAAGTGATATCGAATTATTTGTTACTCAAATTAATCTCTTTTAGTAATAATATATCAAAATTTAAACATTAAAATATATATATGCATGATTAGTATATAGTTTACACGACACTGGGATAAAATATTAATTTGAAAACACAATTGTAAGAGCCAAAAATAGACAAATGATACATATATTATGCAGGAATCTGGCTCTTCTAATTAATGTATGTACGTATTCATATTAATTAATTAATTAAACGGTTGTACGTGAGCGTCAACTTCTCTTTTAAAAAGGCCGGCATTGTACAGAGCAAAATGTGCACAAATATATGGACGGCAATATATCAAAAAACAGGGGATTTAGACCATTAAGCATGTAAAGTAATTGATATACAATTATTTTAATTTAATCACTGAATTTGAATTTAAATTTAAATTTAAATTTTTAGCATATTGTTACGTAAACTTGAAAAAGAATTGTTGTGTAAAATAATTTTTTATAAAAGAGACTGATGTGTGAATGAAGACAGAGTATTTTTTGATTTGAATGAATAACATTTTTAAAGCAAGTAACATAGTTGAGTTAGAAAATGATTTATTGTGCTACAGGATAAGAACATGCATGGTTGAATCTCTTCCTAATATGTCAAAACAAAGTTTCTTACGGTGTCTATTACAATTTGACGTACCAGCTGTACAAATTGAAGGCTCTACTTAGTCTCAAACATTACCATATTGCTAGGCACCACACGTTTAGATATGTCATCACTTCCAATTAAGACATTTCAAGAACCATTTTAATCATTTAATAATGGAAAATGTTAGGACACTAATCAAATAATCAAAATAGAAAATATATTTTTATATAATTTTAATGAATTTTCATATAAGTGCTTAATATAAAACTAATAGGACCCTTTAGTAATTAATAAAAGATCAAATTTTGTAATTCAATACTGTGAGAAAATATTTATTAAGAAGTTAAAAAAATAAAAAATATATATTTTAACTTTAAAAAAATGAAATAAAGATAACATTTGATACATATTCTAAAATACAGTATATAGCTTCTTTTTTATATTTAATACATTTTAAAAATTAAATTTTAATAAAAATTGGGGTTAAAATTATACATTTTAATTATACTAAAAAGGTCTAATAAAAATTAAATTAACAGCGCATTTTTTGTATTCTGTCTTGCACGCCAAATGTTGCGTACCCAAAGGCCCAACGGGTTAAGGACCAATGTGTTGTAGCATACTAGCATTCCCCATTTGTAATATATATCTTTAAATTATCTATAAATTGTTTTAGTGAATTTTCAAATTGATTTATTAGAAAATAATTGTTTTTAAAAAATCATGAAATTTTAAAATGATTTATTTTAAGGAAGTTAATCCAAATACATTATTAATTTTTCAATTTTTTTTTATTTCTTTTAACTATGACAAAAGCATCTTAGATTACGACATTAACATCATGCTGAGAGAGTTAATCTTATTATGTTATAAATATTCTTAAGTTGAATAGAATTGTTTCATCTAAAAGATATACACATGACATTAGACCCAAAAGAAAAATCGCATTATTATGTAATGAAATTTTTCACTTAATTATAGTATAAATTTGCTGTACTTTTAATTTTTAATAGAGTAAAAGATATCACTCATTAAGAAAAAAAAAAAAGCATTTTGTAAATGATCTTTATATGGGTGGCAACATTATTTACAAACATGGAAAAGCAAGATAAATCCAAAAAAAGTCTCGAGTCGTTGAGTATCCAAGTCTAGTTACAAATCCCACTTTGTTTAGCTTTCTACTTGCAGCAGATGATTTTGATTAAGAAAGCAGCACGATAAAAGCAAGATTCTTCATGTTTCAACGTAATTGGGTGGCATCTTTCACATATTCATTCGTAAGCCTATGCATCTATCTATATAATGTTTAGGTTCATATGCCTACCCTATTATGTTATCAATCATAGTGTTAGAAATTAAGGGGAAAAAAAAAACTCTTGCACAATAATCGTTTTCAAAAGTTTCGTCACCCAAAAACTCACGATGACTATAATAATGTTAGTCATTATAACTTAACTACTTTTTAATTGTTTTCAAGATTATAGTAACACACACAAAAAGCAAATAAAAGGCGTGGCATACATATATATATGACTTGCAAACCCCAAACACAGTAGAAAGGAAGAAAGAAACTGATCAGTAGTTAATCCAATGCATGGTTGCAAAATTAACTTCCACTGTGATACAATCATATAAACCAAAGTTAATTCCCAGAGAGACTTCCTTTTGGGAAACACAATTGAAAACTCCATTAGTTCATCCGTAACAATCCTTTAAAATCCACACAAAGCACCATTACTAAAAAATAATATGTTGCCATCTTTGGGTACAAAAAACCGTGCAAATACATATTTTCTTTAATAAACCTAGCTACCTATTGTTATCAATAAACAACGACCAGAGATTAATCATCCATATTGGCAATAATGATATTAATTATTCAATTACTACAATATTTGAAGGTTATCTGGTTTATGCCACATTTTTTCTTTAACAAAAAAAAAAAAAGTTGTTCTCAAAACTTTTAGTCGTAACTAAAATATACTAATTATTTATATTTTAAAAAAATGCAATATGCTTGAGTTATATGCCAACAATATTAGTGTATTAATTAATAGGATTAGATTAATTTTATTTATTTAATATCTTAAAAATTATGGTCATTTATTCAATTTAGACAATAGCTTTATGATTAGCATAATTGTAAATAAAAAAACTATTACTAAAATGAATAAGTAATAATTATTTAAACAATAACTTATCAATACTGTTAAAATAATTGTTTAAACTTTATACAACGATTATTTTACTTTTGAAAATAATTTTTTTATGTCCTAAATTTTAAGAGTAATTTTTATTATTACTTAAAAGGGAAAAAAATATTGTAGGAAATTCTTAGCGGACGCTAAAAGTTAGAATCATCAAATTATTCATTTTATGAGGAAAAGTTTTAGGACGAAAAAAAGGGTGCCATAAGTCCAACTTTACCTATTTTATGTTACCATAAAATTTTGTTTCATAAAATAATGAAAACAATGCAAAGGCCGATAATTGATTTGAACATTCATTTGCAGCTAAAATAATAATAAAAAATCATTATATCTTTTTACAAGGTTACGTGCTCTTTAAATACTTTTCTTTTTTTTTCACTTTTGTTTAAAACTTGTAATATCTAAAGATTATATTGGACATCACGAGTGACACAACATTTTCTTTATATTTTTATCGTAAAACCTCTATTAACTAATGTACACTAATTTGATGGTATTTTCTTCTAAAGAAATTGTCGAGCACCGGAAAGAGCACGTGGGAATATTTTTTATATAAAAAATCATTTAAGTATGTGTGAAAGGTATTAGATATGTGATTGAGTGTTTGTCTATCCTAAATGTGAAGCATGTCATGGTCTTTGGAAATCTGAATTTTTATATTTGAAAAGAAAAAGAAAACAGCTGAATATGAGGAAGGTGTGTCGTGGCTAAACATATGAGGGCATAGACAAATGCATCTTTCATATGATAACACTTTGCATCAAGTTATACGAACCGAGAAGCAAGCCTTACATGCATAATTTAAGGGTTTTGATTCTGATATCTGTCTTCTGTCACACAACAGTGATGCATGCTACAACCCTCCAAACAACACACCAAGCACCTATACTCACATTCGGGATCACTGCACGTGTTCGCTTCAACTTGGACCGTCCTATACCTACTCATTTAGATCTTCATCAGTAAAGAAAATTCAAGTTTTTGGATAAAAATTCTTATTTTTAAATATTTTAAATAAATTCTAAAAATTTCTATAACCAAATTATAGAAATTTATTCGACCAAAGTTTAATTGGGGGTAATATTTTCTCTCAAACTGTGAACTGCATGTATATTATATTGTTTTTCATTAAACTATTAAGTATCATTTATGTACAAAGATTTATAGATATGTAAACTAGTTAGTTAGATATTTATTAATAATGGTAAGTTAGTTATTCTCTGTTACATTAGGCACTGCTCTTGTGATTCTATTTATAACCCTCTCATGTATTATATTCATTGGCAAGTTAATACCATAAGCTATTGCTTTCTTACACACTTTCTTATTCCCAAAATAGAGTAAATACAAAATATAGTTATGTTAATCTTTGAAGTTTATTACCAACCTCGAATTAGCATCTATACCTAAATGATTCTTTTTTTTTTTTGAGTTTTTAAACTATTAGAGAGTCAAATATGTCAGTTCGGGAGAACTTATTAGTGCTTCCAACTTTGTAATAATTTAAAGAATAACATGATGAACTGTTTAATAGTTCAAGGACTTGAGGAAAAGTTTTTTAAACATAGGGAATATATTATTTGAAGCTGGAGAAAAAGTTTGAGGTTTCAAGTAATTATTCAATCAAAAGGTATAAATTGGATATAGTGATGTGTTTGATGTTAATAATGTGAAAAGAAAAAGCTAGAAATTTCTTGTATATGTGTAAAATTGCAAAAATTAAACCTGTAGGTAAATTGTCCACTTTTATATATTGAAGTGCAGTTCTTATTTGGATTTTTTTTTTGTTATACTGTCTCCTCCTTAATCTCACCATTATTTAGTAGTTTTTTTTTTATGTTTTTAAATGCTTAAAATATTAATTACTTTCATTTTTTATATTATTTTTTCTTCTCAAGTCTTATATAATTTTTTTAAAGACAAATACCTTTGAATTTTTGCTATATTTTCCTTTTTATCCTCATATTTTAGTTGCTTATATTCTCAAATAAACCATTTTGATTAAAGAATGTTATAAGTTATTCCTATTTGTAAAATTTTGAATTTAATTTAAAAAAAGTATTCATATTTTTATTATATTATTTATTTTTTAAACTTATAGTTCAATTTGCTGGCCATGTTTTTGTCTTCTTATAAGTTGAGGGGTCATTGTGTTGTTTCCAATTTTGGGATTATGATTAAATAGGTTGACTGGTCTCATTTTACCTGTACAGGTTTAGTTAGATCATTCCATTATTGAAAATATCTTATATTCATTCAATAAAATTATATAATAAATCTTTCTTTTTTCTATCTTAATTTATTATTTCTGTTTTTTTTTTTGTCAAACAATTTCTCGTTTTAAAAAGGCGAGTGTGGCATGTGTTTATTGGTACACAAAGCTTGATGTGTCAATAGCAATTTACATTCAAGTGAAAGAGAGAAGACCCATTAGGTGATGACTGATGGTTCCCAATGTACTTCCTAATACACTTTTGAGTACATGTATTTTAGGCTTAGAGGGTTCGTATTCTACTCTTGTGTACGTATTGCATAGCCCTACATACAATGACATGTCTAAGTGATTGAAGAGTCATGACAACTCTTGATGGTTCCAATTGTACTTTCATGAAAAGTTAGATCAAACCTGACTATAGATTGGACTTCACTTACAAATCATTAATCAAACTTGAGGGACGTGCCATTTGTCTCATTTCTTCTCTGATTCCTCTTCTCATTGCTTCCTTTACTTAGCTTCTATTGTTAAGTAATTTGAGTTTTTTAACTGTTGTTAGGTCGTAATTAAGTGTAATGTCAAACAAATTAATACTCAAACCGTAATTATTATTCAAGGTTTCTCTCATAAGGGCATTAATCCGTTTTATTTTCCCCGATATAGATAATTTGGAAAGATATTATGTTTTGAAAGCTACATACCAAACTGTGGATCAAGAATAAAATATTAAGTTCAAATTATTTATTTTATTTCTGTTTAGTAGATTTATAATTTTATGCATCCATCGGGACATAAATTTGTCAATTATTTGTTACTGCAATTTATTCGCTTCTATTATTAATAGAGATGCGCCGAAATTTAAAAAAAAAAACGATAAGGATGAACTTTGCATATAGATATGTAACGACAAACTAGGTAGTTCCCATGATTGAGATTGTATATCATACACGAAGATCCAGATATAAAATATTGCAAATTATTATATTTTTACTGAATTAAATAGCTAGTACACAAATCAAAACTGATCTTCCCATTGATTTCTTTTTACAATTTTAAAGGTTGTTGAGAGATAGGGTATTGACTCCAGTTATCAATTAATTTCTAAGCATAAGCTTAATAATTCACTTATTAACACACACACACACTATAAATTTGTTGGAAAGTAAATAACAAGAAAACTAGAAAAGTATATTAACATGAAATGGAATGTGCTAAATATAAATTGAGAGGAAAACTAATGGGTTGGAAAATAACATCAACAAGAAGTTAAAAAGCATGGAAAATAAAGCACAAAAAAAAAATGAGCTTCGAAAAAAGGTAATATATATTTTTTAATTCTTTAACTTGTGGGCTAAAGCACTCAGTAATATATTAAAGCCCAAGAGAGTAAATTTCAAGAAATATAAAAACAAAGATGTAATGGAATTCGAATTTCATTTAACATAAAAATAAATCGAAGGAGATACAAATTGAATGATAGAACTTGAATAGAACTGTAGTTTTTGTTTTCTATTGTAGAATTTTAGGTTTTCTTCAGAGTTGCCAACTTTGAATACATTAAAAGAATTAATATTAATAAAACACGCCTAATACTTTCCTAAATTCTAATATTAAGAGCTCACTTACTAAACAATTAATTAAATTATATCTTCAAACACACCCATAATTTGAAACTGCTGCTCATCAGCAAAGTTGAAATTTCCTTATTTTGAATTCGAATGATGCAACCATCTTTAAATTAAAACTATTATAGTATGTAATCACTTCATCATTTGATCGTGAAAAACAGCTGACCCTCCTCTGGAAGGTTGTAAAAACCATGATTTCAAATCCCCAATACAATGATGGAAAACGTCCTCATCAGCAGCACCACCACACCTTCTGCTAGGCCCCTACCAATTCTCATGCAATTTCTTGGAGGAGCATCATGCCAAAGGAAAAGCCTTAATTTTTTTCCAACTCCTAAATGATTTTGATAACATATCATATTATATTTTCATAAATCATAGTGATACGTATACAAAATAAACAATTGAAGACACCTCCAACACCTAAAAATGCAATCAACACCCATCAGTTCTTTTTACCCTTTGAAAGAGAATACGGAAAAAACAAATAGAGGCATTTCATCTGTAGTAGTTAAAAAGAATGCCATTGTACGCCAGAGTCTTTATGCTGATCCAAATTCAGCAAACCACTTCTCATGGCGTTCAATGTCAGCCTGAGAAACACTTCGTTGGACTTTCTTCAAAGCTTCTTCAAAATCACACATTGCAACAGGATCCTTGGAAATTTCGTCCTTTGACATGTTCTTGATCTCATCACGCGTCTTTCCCGCAATCTTACGCCTCATACCATTGAGGGAAGCATCACGACAGACATTTGTCAAGTCATCTCCACTATACCCCTCTGTCCTGCGAGCCACTTCATCTATATTCACATCAGGGGCCACCTGGTGCAAGACAAGAATCTCAGTTTCTTTCATTTTGTTTTTGGTGAAGAAAATGCTTGAATTCTACTCAATATAACATAATCCATCAATTCAAAGCCAAAGTCAATTAAATTTGAAGGCTTTAAGACAAAAAATAAGTCAATGTCTGGTCAAGATCCTATATAAACATAACTAAACATCCTAACTTGCCTCAACAGTCTTCAAATTGATACGGATCAGCTCTTTACGGCTCTCAAAATTGGGCAGAGGAATATATATACGTTTTTCCAGCCTTCTCCTGCTTTGCAGTAACATCAAATTGAATCAGCAAGTGGTGACTAAAAGATTTCAGACAAAACATGTAACTAATCACATCCATTTATCATTAGAACTTAGGAAGTAAGAAAAAGATTGCAGAAAAACAAACACAGACCTGAGTGCCTCATCAATGTCCCATGGGAAGTTCGTGGCTGCCAAAACCATTACTATTTTACGGGTACCGTCTTCATTTGTGGAACTATTATTTACACCATCAACCTGAACTAGAAGTTCAGACTTCACCCTTCTGGATGATTCATGTTCCCCAGAAGCCCTGATGAAGTAAAAGTGTACTAAAATCAGACTTAGTTCAATCGTTCAACATAAATTCATGATGAAGGCTTACCCCCTAGCATTGCAAAGAGAATCAATTTCATCAATGAAAATAGTACTAGGTGCATACGCCCTTGCAAGATCAAACAAACAGCGAACCATACGCTCGCTCTCTCCGCGCCATTTAGAAGCCAAAGTAGCTGAAGAAACATTGAAGAAAGTGGTACCACATTCAGTAGCAACTGCTTTAGCCAGAAGCGTCTTCCCAGTTCCCGGAGGACCAAACATCAGAACACCTTTCCACGGTCTCCTAATCCCCTGCCAATTACAAAGTATTATATAGACATTAATTTAAAATTGCAAATATCAGTTCCCATCATTTTGACCAGTAAACAAATTAATCTCCATCCTAAAAAAATAGCCATATCAATCTTCATCTTATACAACCTCACATTAGTCCTTATAACACATTAAGTGCCAATTGAACTTGTATAAGATGAAGACTAATATGACTAATTTTCATGAGGAAAGGAATAAAGACCTGGAAATATTCAGGCATCCATAAGGGAAGCACAACAGCTTCTTCTAGAAGTCGTTTGGCTTCGGTGAGGCCAGCAACGTCATCCCATCTAACACCAGGAGACGTTTCTAACACATCCCTCTCAAGCATTTCTGCTAAGTCTGGATCAGGACCTTCATATTGCGTCTTCTTTGACTTCCCTTCTTCGCCACTCTGTCCACAAATTCCGCAAACTCTGAATTCCCATGTCAGACTAATAAAACCACATTCCCTGCAAATGCAATTCAACTTACAACTGAATCCGCCTTGCTCGACTTCCCTTTCTTTCCGGTGGTGGGTGGTCGGGGCCCAGAGTTAGGCCTGGGCTTGGCGCCACGACTAGTTGCAGTGGCGGGTCTCGAGGAACCTCGGGCCCAAGCCCCATCCTTGCGAGTAGTGGGCCTGGCGGGCCTTCTAGCATCTTGAGTGGGACTGGGTGGCCTCCACACATCAGGATCGTAGTTAGTGGGAGTGGGATACTCATCCAACGGTTGAAAAACGAAGGAGGAAGAACATTGGGATTGGGAAGCATGGCGAGTTTCCTTAAACGCCCTTCTCTCTTCGTGGAGCTGTTTCACCACTTGCGTTTCCTCACACAGTGCTTTCTTCACGTTCATCCATTTAGCACGAATTAGAGGGTCTTCCACTCTGTTTAGGTGCCTGAAACCAAATAACACCTCAGTTAAACGTTGAATTTGAATTCAGAATGATTGATTAGTGATTACTTGTTGATCTGAGCAACAGCGCCGTCGAAGAAGATGATAGAAGTGTCGTACAGTCCTTCCACAGCGTATTCTCTTGCCAACTTCAGATGCTCTCGCAGCCCACTCAACGAACCTCCACTCATCTTCACCGCCTCAACTCTCAATCACACAACGCATTCGTTTGGTTTGGATTAGGATTTTGGAGTCGTAACGGAATGGCCCCACCAGCCCCCAACTAACTTTGTATTTCCATCTCAATTTTTTAACCACTTTCTATTCCATTGTAATAGAATGCCAGGTTCCACCAACTCCTATTCATTTCGTTTTTCTTTCGGATGTTAAGTGTAGGTGAAAGGTTAATTTTTCTGTAAAATGACGTTATGTTTTTAATATCTATAATCTATATTTAGTATCTAACTAACTCTGCTTTGAGTAGCAGTAGTCATGGAGGATAAAGATGCTTCATGTACAAATGGTATCAGGTTGCTTAGTACGCACAGAAACCACAACAAACAACCAGTTCCAACCACCCATCATCAATGTTGGAAATTGTTTCATGTTGCAGTAAGTTAAACAATGAGGCATGGAAAAAAGGGAAATTAATGGCAGCAACAAGTGTCGATAAAGAGAAATCTTTTTTACTATTGCATCATTATATGTGTGACACCTAGTAGTATAATTAATGAATTTAAGAATTTAAGCCAATGTGTTCATAATTTCAATAATCGACCGGTAATAACTATGACACTGACAGAGTAGCAAAATGAACGAAAAGTGAAAGATCTAGATCGAACAACTTCCAACAACGAATAAAATAAGGAATCAGTGAATAAGGAAGAAGTGCATGCATTTATTTGGAGCCATTGTTTTGAATATCAAAATGAAAATAATAGAAACTTGCTATCCCACATATCATTTATTGAATTCAAATTCAAATGCACAAGTTGCAAACTTGCTACATTGGCAAGTGGATTTTTATGTGATGATATCTTTTGTGTTGTTTTTTTCCCTTCAGTTACTGCCGCAGTCCATCTCTAACCAATTCTTCTAAGCCTTTCTTCAGTCTCTCTGCAGCAGCTCTGCAATCATTCTCTGTCAAGCCTCCAAATGAAATCCTAAGATTGCCAGAACTACCACATGCACTTCCTGGGATCACTGCAATGCCGTGCCTGTTAGCTAGCCAGCGAACAACTTCGAAATCGTCGTAACCATTTCCATCTGGGAGCTTTGCCCACAAGTATATAGCACCTTCTCCTCCTTTCACAGACCCCTCTCCAAGAGGAGAGAGAGCTTCTAAAACAATTTCTCTGTTCTTGTCAAGACTTTTTACCCGCTCTGCAACCCATTCGTGCCCCAGTTCCAATGAAAAGAGGGCAAGATACTGAGATAATATCGGAGCACAAATCGGAATGTTGTCTTGAACTTTAAGAAGTTGGGCAGCAAATCCTTCTACTTCAGATGGGTATGCTATCTGCGATGAGCGCGTATTAGGATAGAGAAGAAGTGTTTATCATTTAACACTAATCATGAAGTTTACAACTGAAAACATAACTACCATGCTGCAGAGAAGAGACTGATAAGATAGAACAAAAAGTGGAAACAATATATGTTTAGGGTTCATAGTTTAAACTAGATTGTTTCTCTCCCCTGCCTGTGGAAATTAAGACATCAGAAGTGGTACTTACGTATCCAACACGCCATCCCATCATTCCATATGCTTTGGAGAATGAGAAAACGTTAACAATATGATTTCCCTCCACACAAGAGTGTTTCAGATCACCATACATAAAATACCTGCATGCAGCATTAATTTGCTTTAAAGCAATTCTAGAAAATATAAGAGGATTCAAGGACAGTTGTAGAATACTTATAGCTATAGGTACTTTTAGTTAGTGAAGACTACTAGGGAGATCTCATAAGGATATTTTAGAAACATCAAGATCTGCCCACAAGATTAGTGAGACTGAGTAAAAAATTTATCTGAAATGATAATGAACTGAAAAAAGAATTAAATAAAAAGTTATGATTTGTCCCGAACGCAACCAATTGATTAAGTGGTGTTAATCATAGAAACAGAGAATTTGTTGTTTTCTTCGTAGTCAAAGAAAACAATATGATAAATTTTCCATTAACATAGCAAATTAGAAGACTTACTCATATGTATTATCAACAACAAGCCAAGAGCCTGCATTCTTGCAGAGATCTGAAATCCTCTGATCAATTAAAGAAAGTAGTTAGAAATTTTATAAATTACAAGGTTCAAAGAAATCTTATGGTCAATTGACGGTCAAATACGTGAATATTGGCTGCACTAGAGAATTAAAAAAGAACCACTTTAATAATCAAACTAGCTGCAATACATTCAGAGAGAGAGAGAGAGAGAAACCTTTAGAAGGGGCTCGGGAATGTAAGTTCCAGTTGGATTGCCAGGATTTACAACAGTAACAAGCTTTGGGGCAGGTTTAGTTTCAGATAATATTCTTTCCAACCAATCTAAAAATCAAGAAAACTCTGATAAGTAGCCTAAACAAAGAAATCTGACACCAAAAGAATGCGTAAACTTGGATGATTTAGCCTTCTAGGATTCTTACATATGTAAAGGACAGCATTGTGCAGATAGTTGTTCATCACCATGAGCAACTTGTACAAAGAAATTAATGAAATAACACATGGAGTATCCTAATCCGCATTCAGTAATTTACAAGAACTAGAAACCAAAATTCAGACAAATATTCAACTTGGTAATGACTTATTATACAATGCAACTTACAACTCAATCCAACATTATAAAACACCCAACCTATTGGACATGCATGAGTTCTTAACAGCCCAATATACCTTCTAAATAGAGGAAAGGATTACATGTATCCAGATCCAATCCATCCAACTACTGACCAATGTGTAAATCCCCTGGATGGAGGGAAAAAATACTCTCAACCAATTATTGCCTTTGCTTTCCTAGTACATGCCATTAAAAAATAGATTGCAGTAACCATATCAAGCAGCTTCTTACCTGCATCAGGATGAAGTGTTTCTGGGTTGCCTGGTCCAACGAGTATATTGGTAATGCCAGTCATCTGGAAGGACATGTAGGCATTGAAGTAGTAAGGAGCAAACATAACCACGGAATCCCCTGGATCACACAGTGTAAGAACCAGATTCACAAATGCCTGTATAGGTAGGAATTGTGTTACCTCAAAGGTTTAGTGATGAGCACATAATATTATTCAAAGCTCAAACTATACTGATCAACCAAACAAAATGAGTTCTCTAATTGCACTAGTCTTGAATAACTGGTCAACAGGGAGAGATCCAAGTACTATAAAATTAAAAGACCACAAGTGATAGAATCTGTAAACTATTAAGTTAACAGAGTCAACAGTAAAAGGTACTGCCTCCATTGGTACAAAAACATGCCGTACCTGTCAGATACTTCCCCTTTCAATATGCATTAAGTTACAAGAAAGAGAAGTAGCAACACTATGATGGTTTTAGATTAGATAAAGATTTTAGATAAGCAGGCAAGAAAGCTATATTTTTAGATATGCCAGTGCGCTTCACCATGTTTTTTCAGAAAATGTGTTATCATTTTTAAAATATAACAATATAATGAACAAAAAAAAATGGATCACCTCACCTGATTGGCACCTGCCGTAACCATTACTGAAGATTTGTGCAACTTATTTTCATCACGCAACTACAAGATAGAAACAAAGAAGTCGATTGATTGGTCACCGAGATCCAATTTCATATAGCAAAATAATTGGTTGCAGAGATCAATGGGATACAAAGGGCCATACATACAGTAAAAGCAAGTTATTTTATTTTTTACAAAATAATACAGCAACACCCCATAACATCGTTTATAGGAGAAAGCTAGCAGCAATGCAGCTATATGTAATATAATCATATGATTATGGAAAGAGAAAGCTACGTATGTACTAGAGAGTTTGAATGATGAAGGAAGGGGCGAGCAGATATTATCGAAGCATCAATATCAATTGATGTTCATTTCTCCTTATAGATGAAAACATAACTGCAGTGCAAATCTTCAGAATCTACTCAGTCCATGAGTTGCGTTTTTATATAAATCTTCAGATTTTTATATAGCCCAAATGATATCACAAGTTTCGTCTTACAGACAGTTATTACGTTAATTGTACATAATCAGCTTCATCTGAAGGCAAATGAAAATAGGACGCATTAATCTATATAACTAACAAGAGTTGTCATTTGTCATTCTTAAACACTAGCTTTAAATAGGTTTTTATCTGATGCAAGTCCCAAGCTCCATTCAATTGAAGAACTTCAAACAGATAGCTACTGTTTCCAAATTCATACAATTACAGAATACATAAGTTGAAAGACAATATATCATTTACCTTTTTGATCAGTGCTTCTCTGAGTTCAGGAATACCTTCATCATTACCATAACGACTAACTATGGGGTCAAATACAAGTTCTTTCACCTTTTCCAACGCTTGCTTGGGAGGTTGCCAATGGACCACCCCCTACAGTTAATAAATTCAAAAATCCATTACAAGTTGCCGCGAAGGAGAAAATAATAGTACATAAAATCAGTAGAATTATAGTGGTCACCAGCCATAGCAGTAAAAATCAATTAAAAATTAAAACAGGCAAGCTTCATTTGATGATTAAAAGCATGCATAACCATGAACCAAAATCAGATGCATAATCAAAACCACGTAGCTTTCACTTTAGCTCACAATCCTATGTGAAGCTATATCATACAAATCACGCCCTGCATCAAACTTTAAGACTGCCTTTGGCAATTGGAAAATTTGGGTCGGGCCTCAAGATCAACAATTCCAATTGAGCATCGCAACCAAAACTGTAACTGTGTTATGAGACAGAAAAAAGTACAAGCTAAACAAATAAAATAATAACCTTATTCCATGTGTGATTTTCTAAATTCGGTTCTATTTTTTTGGTATGCATCTTTCAACTTTAGCGATATTTCGAGGCAAAATATTCATGAATATGCCACTTCATCTCATCTCCAGTTTCCCATAAGAAATGTTGTGGCTCAGCCATTTTCTAGATCAAGAAGGCACCAAATTTATAATATAGTGACCACAATCCACAAGCACGTTTAGAGCTAAAACTGTGTCTCAGTGTCTGTAATCATCGTTTGAAGTTTCCGAAAAAGAACAAGTACTAAATAAACTGTTCCCATTTCTCAATATCTCCATAACACACCAAACTCCCAAGCAAGCTACAGAAATTTACGATCAGACATTGGAAACTCCATCTCCTTCTCTCACTGCCTCCGCAATAATCGCTAAGAGGTTAGACTAAAAAACATAAACAAACAAACCTTGGAAATGGAGACGCGGGAGACAAAAAATACCTGGGCCAAAGACACGGCATTCTTAGCTCCTCGGAGCAATTCCTGCATCTGCAGAGACACAGACACCCACCACGATGATAAAAAACAAGTCATATTCATAGCAAGCATTACCAAATACCAGTCCAAAGTCCAAACCAATAAAGGGGTCAAATTGCATTGAATAAGAGAGTACCTGAACCATAACGGGCATCTCAGTTTCCATGACCCTCCTTGCAAGGTGTCCGTAGGAACCCATCTCTGAGCAACCCAATTCTGTGATCTTGCCCAACACAAACTGTCTCTACCCGTGAACCAAAAGAATCCAACTTTTAAATGCTAAGCTTCCCAAATTACTAATATATACTGTACTATTTTAATTAATTTTAAAAAAGGAAACTTTTTGAGTAACAAAAAATCAATTTTGTCACGCTTGACAAAAGAGGAGACAAGGCACGAGGTTTTGTAGCATGAAACAATCTAGTTCAGTTGCTTTTTGTGGGTTTGACTTGCCTTATCAGAATTTTGACGGAACAAGTCACTTCCCACTTAGATCAGAGTCAGATGCGATGGATACAATAGAACAACTTCATCCACCCAATCAATTATTCTCTCTCTCTCTCTCTCCATCAAAATTGTCTCTCTTTGTTTTTTTGGTAAATTTTCAAAACTAGATGAGTTTGCAATACAGCTTGGATCTTCCGGGAATTAGCAAATTGCAAAGGGTTTTTTATTTATGCGTTTGAATTGAAGTGTGAACGTGTTTAATGCATGGGAATGGGAACGTGGGGTGAGGACAGTAATTCCCAGAAATAGAGGGGAAGGGAGAGAGAAGAGTTAAGGGAAGAGATAGAATCTTCAAAAAAAGTGTGCTCTTTGGTTTGCGTGCACTCAGCCACTCACTGTCTGTCATGCAGATGCGGACAAAACTCAACATTGGATAGGCCTGCAAAACGATGTCGTTCTTTTTGCCTTACTCATTTCTTAATAAAATTTTAGTTTTTTTTTAATGTGTTGCGTATATGTTAAAAAGTTTAAAATTATATTATTGAATATTATTAATTTAGTAAATTCTAAATGTTTTATTATTTTTAGTAAAAATATATTATTGATAAAATTTTATTATTTTTGTGTTTTTGTATATATTAAAATTTTATAAATAAAATCTACATACCCTTTTCAACCGAAGGAGTTTTGATAATTTTTTATTGACTTTTATAGTTTCAAAATTTAAAGTTGAGTCTATCAAATTAATATTAATAAATTATTATTAAAATTATTTTTTATATATTAAAATTAGACATAAATAATCATGAAATTTTGATTTTAATGCCTATAAATTTTTATTTTAATTTAAATATTTTTTAAATTCAATACGTATGGCTTTAAAACTGATAACGTAACTAGTTGAGAAGTTGACATTTGTTAAATTTTATTACATTATCTAACACGAGAGATTGAAAATTCAGTGATTAAGACAAAAGATTCTTTTTTAAGAATTAAAAACTCACAAAAACACAAAAACACAAAAACAAAAATTATATTTAATCATCTTTTTAATCTTATGCAGTGAATTATTTTAATATAAAAAATTAAGTATTTTATATTCAAAAATCAAATCATTAAAAGAACATAATACACATATTTAAATTTTATTAGTTTACTCAAAAAAGACATAATTTTTTTAAATACTAGCCATATTTATAAGAAACAGTTACTAATTTTTTTTCATAAATATAACAAGTAATAAATATTTAAACATATTATTTTTAATCATTTTTATATTTTTATTTATTATAAAATTTATGTTAATAAAGTATCAAAATAAATAAATAAATTTTAATATATAACACACTAATTTAACTATTTAATAGTGTAAGTATTACGAGAATAAAATATAAATTGATGGTCTTAATTAAATATTTATTTTTTATAAATAAATGTATGAATAGAATATAATTAGCAAAGCAAACTATTTATATTCAATAACACATAGTCAAATATTTATATTCAGTAACATACAGTAAAAATATTAATGCAATCAAATTTAAAACAAAATGTTAATATAAAATTAAATAAGACAGGGGCTATGAGATTGCGAAAAGCATCGATTGAAGTGTGCTTCTTTAATGTTAGGATGCTAATCAGTTTAAAAAAAACGGTGGCACTGATAACTAAAAACAATAATTAGATTCTTTTACCCTTTTCTTTTGCTTCTTCAATTAGATTTTAATGTATTTGGTTCCTTGATTTTAAGGTTTTGTTTACTCTCGACAAGTGTTCATTGCTTTTGTGGATTGCTTTTCGTTTCTATTTTTATGATTTGACAATTTTGTTGCAGGATTCACTTTTTCTGAATCAACGTTACTGTTAAGTTATTATTACATCAACATTTATATATACATGTTAATATAAAAATATAAACGAAAAAAATGCTGAGAAAACTAAATTTAATTAACAAAAAACATTTTCTTCACTCATTAATCATAAATAGAAATATAGAATACGTGTATTTAAAGTTTTTAAACCCAAACAATGGTATAAAATGCTTTGATTAATAAAAGAATTATAAAATAATGTTTCAATTGTACGTTATGAATATTTTATTATATTTAATGTTTGCTAGAGATATTTTAGTTTTGTGGGAGAATTAAAAATAACAAAAAAGTTATTAATTACAAAACAATTTAATTTAATATGATTTAAATACTCCAGAAAAAATGTATCATTATAAGAGAACTGCATGATTGGGTAAACAAGAATTTAGAAAACATATAAAAAAAACGTAATGTTAATAGATAAATTGCAGATTTTTTTAATTTTTTTTTATGGTGCTCCTCTTCCAATCTGTTGGCCAAAGAAGCAAACACTACGTGGCTGCAAAGCTCAGTTGGTGATTTCATTGCAAGGTAGAGAGAGAAAGAGACATAAAAAAAATGGCGACTTTGAATGTTTTCTCTCAGCCATGGCAATCTTCCTCTTCTTTCTGTTCTTCTAACACTAACAACAACATTTCCTTTGCCTTTCATAATCATAATCATATTTCTAATAATTCTAAATTAAATTTCTTTTCCAATTCTCGTCACTTCTCTCTTCTCTCTTCCCAATCTAAGCTCTCTCACTTCCCCACCCACTTCTCAAAGTCAGGTACTTTTTCTTCACTTTTGTCTTCTCGATGTTACAAATTTTCAACCCAGTTAAACAAAATCATCAATTTAGTCTAATTAGATAAATGGGTGCATGGGGGTTGTGTCATAATTTGTTTACTCAGATTACTACAGCACATTTGAATTGAAAATTTTCTCACAAATTTTGACCTTGCTTGATTAGTGATTATTGATGCAACAACTCAAATTCCTTCCAGCTGATTATTAGACCTTGCTGTTAAGAATGAAAGGAACTTTAGGAGCTCTATTTTCATCTTCAACAGCTACATTTTCCCATGCTGTTGAAATGATTTCTGTCATCTGATATAAATCCTTAATGTAAAATATTAACCTGTTTAAGCACAAAAAAGTAGTTTTTTTTTAATTATTAAAAAATATTTATCGTGCTTTAATAATTTTAATGTAATAAATATGTTTTTTATTATAAAAATTTATTAGAATCTGTTATGCACCCGTAATAGTTAACAAAACTTATATTTAATGTACATTTACAATACTTCATGCAGGCAGAGGAAGCTCATGGCTACAAAACGGTTTCACTGGTGGTGGCATTGAGTACAGGAAGCGTCCGCTATATTCTGTTTTTCCTACAAAACCTGCACAAGTTTCATCTGTGCAAGACCTCTTTGAATTTATTTGCTCGGGGCCTTTACTTGATAAAATAGGTCTGACACAAGAGGAAGTGGCTGAGTCCATTGATAAGTGGTTATTGTATGGGCATTACTTATGCAGATTGTTTCAGCTTAATGAATTGTACCTTACAGAACCTCAAAAAGCTAGGCTTTATCACTACTATGTACCAGTTTTTCTCTGGTGCGAACATCAAATTGCTCAGCATCAGTCCAAGTTCAAAGATGGAGAAGAAATACCTCCTTTAGTAGTATGATATATACTAGATTTCACTCTTTCTCTAATAGTTTGTTTTCTATATGTGTTGATGTTATCGAGCTTATTATGAAGCCTTAAGAAGACTATAACTGTAAATTTAACCATAGGATTTATTTCCTAAAAAAATGTTCAAGGGCCTTATAACTTTTTCATTTTGCATGACACAGATTGGTTTTAGTGCTCCTCAAGGCTGCGGGAAGACAACCCTTGTCTTTGCTCTTGACTATCTTTTCCAAAAGACTAGCAGGTAGGATCTGAACTTGGAAGCACCAGTGATCTTGATATTATCCTTTGATTTTGTGACTATAAGGATAGGAGATTAACTAACAAATTGCAAATACATGATGAATTTTTCAGGAAGTCCGCAACAATATCTATAGATGATTTTTATTTGACGGCTGAAGGTCAGGTATATAGAAGCTGTTATCGATATTTGTTTTTCAGTTGATGATCCGATGTTGTTCTTTTTCTGTTGGGCTGACAACATGTTTGAACTGTAGAATAAACTAAGAGAAGATAATCCAGAAAATGCACTCCTTGAGGTAATTATACACATATAGGTGAAGTACTGAACAATAAATTATATAGGGACACTAGGATTTATGTAAGCTAAAATACTTTGGTTTGGCTTGTTTCCTTCTAGTTGCGTGGAAATGCAGGAAGCCATGATCTTGCCTTTTCTGTTGAAACCATGACATCTTTAACCAAAATGACAAGAGAAGGTGGCTCTCTGTTCTCAATTTGTTTTCTCTTTGTTATATTGTATTTTACGTGTAATTTCTTGTTATTTGAAGTGTCCAGGTATGAAAATGAAGTTACCAAGATATGATAAAGTAAGGGCATGATAACTTGCATATATGGATTATTTATTTTATTTATTTATTTTGAATTTGTAGTTGCTAACTGCAAATTTCCTGTGGATGCAGTCTGCATTCAATGGGAGAGGTGACCGTGCTGATCCTTCAACATGGCCAGAAGTTGAAGGCCCCCTTACGGTAAGAGAATCTTCTGGTTTTAACTTTTAAGCTGCTTCTGATGGATCGTTTTCACTTGGTAAAAATGATCCAACACGGACAAAAAATAAAAAATGGAGCAGCTTACTGAAAGTATTTTACTACCAAAATTTACCCTACTCCCCGATTCCAAAAAAGGGAATTTCGTTGTAGTTCTGAGAAAAGTTGGATTTGTCACCAGAACACAGATTATAATAAGATAGGTGGGATTGTTGGAGTATTTTTGGCATGAAACAACTGGTATTTTAGCTCACATCAACATCCTTTCTGAAAGTGTTGATGCTTCCATTATGACACATTGATGGATGTTCTAGGTTGTGTTGTTCGAAGGTTGGATGCTTGGTTTCAAGCCCGTTCCAGTTGAAGCAGTAAAGGTTGTTGATCCACAGGTTAGAATTAGTGAAGTTCCTTTTTCCTTCTTAAGATTATACGCATGGGGTTTATGATACTGAATCACTGATCATCCAAATTCTCCACCGTTTTCTTGAGAGGAAGAATTGCTACTGAATTGTGCTTTTGCAAATAGAAATAATCAATTGTGCTTATTTTTCAGCTAGAAACTGTAAATAAAAACCTTGAAGCTTACTATGATGCATGGGACAAATACATAAAGTCATGGATAGTCATCAAGATTAAGGACCCAAGTTGTGTCTACCAATGGCGCTTACAGGTAGGTTGTTTTAACATTCTCTTTCATAAATTACAAACTTTGTGTTTAGAACCTGATTATAGCATCTGTATTTTGCTGTTCGAATGTGCAGGCTGAGATTGCCATGAGAGAGGCAGGAAAACCGGGAATGTCCGATGATGAGGTCTGTTTCTCACATGCATTTATGTTTGATTAAGGATGAATATATGATAATGTCTTTTCAGTGCCTGTAACATCTACCTTCTAATATGCTAAGAATTTTCATGGTTTGTGGTCTGCAGGTGAGAGATTTTGTTTCTCGCTACCTGCCAGCATACAAGGCATACCTTCCTACACTTTACTCGCAGGGTCCAAATGGATCAGATCCTGAACATCTCCTAACCATTGAAATAGATGAAGGGAGAAACCCCATCCTTGCTGTCTAAGTTAACTACATGCATGGCAAGGCATTGCTGGTTTTTCAATTCTTTGAGAGAATCTGAATTGCATTCGGCATTACTTGGATGCATCATCAGTGGAGATAAGTCAATGTATCTGCTCTATTTTCCTTTAAATGTATAGAGAATATCTTGATTTATACACAATAACGGCTATAATGCTTTCTGGTTTTCCTTAAGGAATAAATGGCTATAGGAACCACAAAAAATGCTCTCTTTGCTTGCCGTTTATTCAAATAGAAGCTAAGACTACTACTAGTCATTGATAGTTAATGGTACTTCTTTTCAATACTTTGTACAGAAAATCCTGGTTATCATCATGCTAGTTACTACTCTTGTGCTCCCGCACTTGGTTTATTTAACAATGAACAGGCATAACAAATTAATGACTGTGATTTAAAATTAGTTGAAGTACATGGCTGTGATTTAAAAGAATCTTCCTAATTGACTCCCAGAATGTTCATTTCATACAACAACACTAATAATAAACATAAACTTGAGAAACATCTCTTAGGAAGTTGGGTAATCTAAGGACAGCAACAACAGGTGCGTTCCAAGCAGCACTCACAGCTCTCATAGCAGCAACAGCAGCAAAATAATGTATACAAACTGAACCAAAGAGTGAATTGATCAGCTTCTACTGTGTGTAACAAAAACTGAATCTTGGATGGAGAAAAAGAAGAAAAAAATAGAATTGGAAACTAAAGATGTACAGACCAAGCATAGAGGCTTCCCTTCTCCTCACGGCGAGTGCGAACGTGATCATAGTATGGCATTCGCTGCTGTGATGGTGCAGACCCTGTCATTTTTTCACGAGATGAAGAAGATAATTCACAATCATGAAAGGGTTTGGCCACATATTTATAAGCAGAAGCACAGAGAGGTGCCAGATCATGTTCAAGGGTTCCCACCACTCCCTCTCTTCTTCCTTTTCACATGTCATTTATTATGGTGGTTAGTAGAAAGGAATTTGCTGACTTTATTGGTTGGGAAGTGAGAAACTAACTCCAGAATGGTAGAAAGAGCCGCAGAGAAATACTACTAACATGTTCTTTTAAACACATTTTTAATGCAATTTGTGATTAGTCAATTTTTCTAAGAGGCAATGTAATTTTTAAAAATAATTTTTTAAGTAAGTAGTTTGATGAATTTTAACAAAATGTAAAAACCAAACATTCAAAGATGTCATAGTCACTAGTTTAACGCTGTTGGACGTGTCTACACCAGAATTGCTCCTCATAAATTCAACTTCAATTGGAATATATGTTTTGTATTAGATAAGATACTACCCTAAACCTACCAAAAAAAAAAAAAACTGAGTACTCCCTCGGTCAAGATAAGTTGAATACCTTCTTAATTAAAATTAAAGATAATTAATCTAATTAAGAGTAATAATTAAGAGATACAAATAAAAGGTTGACTTTTATATGTTAAATAATATTTATTATTTAAAATTAAACCTAACTTCAGCAGTGGAGTGCCTTTTGTAGTACCCTCCCTATGTCAAGCAATGTCACCAAGATATAGAAAGACGTCACCTTATTTAAGTAAAAACTTAAAGACTAGTATTTTCCTACCAGAAACTTAAATTTTATAATCTTAAAACTGAGGAATTGTATATCAAGGAGAAACTGGAATAATGGAAAAGAACAACCGTCCATCATAACTACACATATGGAAGCATACGGTATACACTGACCCGTGCCTCAATTTATTACCAACTCTCGTACCTTGTTTTTAACACCCTTCAAACCTATCCATTTTACACTTTAGCAATTACGAATCTTTATTTTTTTGGTTGTGATTTTGGGTCAAAGCTTGAGCAATCATTGAGTCGTTGTATGATAATGATTGGACTTGAACTTCTGTAGTTCGACTTCGGGTTTTATTTGGGCTTTAACATTGGGCTTTAACTTGGTCTTAGTCAACGTGACATATCTTCACTACACTTCATTCTTCTTGGAATGTGCCCAAAAATTTTTAAATTTAAAATTTTTATTCAGGTCAAAAATAATTTAATAAAAGTTTTAAAATTTTACGGAAATTAATTGAAATATCATTATTTATTTTAAAATAAAAATCGAAAAAAGTTAAACCAAATATTATCTTATTCGTAAGCGTAAAATATATTTCCCTTACTTTTTCCTTCTTTCCCCACTCAAACATCCATACAAAGGAAATTAAGTTTACTTCTATCCCCTTTGTTTCTTTATTTATAGTTTTCCTTCTCATCCTTTCCCCAAACTTAAAAACATCCAAACGCAGATTACAATAGGTTTTGAATGAGCTTTTGGAGAATAATATTTGAGAGAGGTTGAATGTTGGGTGGTTCTATAATGGAAACCTTACTTAATTGTCCTATATTTCAACATCTTTACAATTTCAAGACAATTTTTCATATGACGTGTCAAAGGGTCAATGTTTTAATTGTATCACATTATTCCTAAGGATCAAACGTGTTTTTAAAACATTTATTCATTGACGAGCATGAAAACCTAAATTTCTTTATTTCTTTCTTTACTTTTCGTCTCTGCGATAAATCATATCATTCATGCATGATAGTTTTTGAAACATGCATGTTTTAACTTACACATAAATCATATCATTCATATCTAAAATTAAATCAATATGTCTCGAAGGATAATTCCATCTTTCTTTTAAGTTAAAGTGCATCAGGATCTTAACCCATTAAAATTTAGAGTGAATATATCCTTATTTGATTACCTTTAAAGACAAATCTGATTTTAGGGGAACTTTTTCCGATCAATATAATATCAATAGAAATATTATGTGAATTATGCAGTGGATCGAAAATCATCGATCAATCGGTGAATATATCCAACAACTACAAAAACGGGATACAATAATTAACAACTATCTTTGCAGACACCAAAGTCATTACATTACACACTCCATGATCATAATATTTATTACATGCCAGCCTCCTTTATTTATTTGTATCACTAATATAGAGATCAGTCGTTGTTCTAGTTTTAAAGTCAAATGGAAAGTTACTAACTATAGGTGCTAAAGGGACATGTACATCAAGCACCATGGATATTTCATCACACAAAAATTAACGCTTCTAACCGGAGCTTGTACGCTTTCAAGGTGTTCTCCGATATGGAATATTAGTAGATTTTTATCAGTTTATGGTCATTACACTACTTATTCTTCTAAATGGAACCCGTACATTTGGAAGCTGTCCTCGGACCTGCAATGATATTCGTAAATCAGAGGATTAAAAACAAAAATCATCGTATAATATTTAATTGTATAATGAATATATCACGCAAGGAAAAAATAAATAAAGAAATCAACGAACCTAAGCCATTGGCCTCTGAGCTAATCATAAGCCTTATCCTCTTGCATGATTCAACGAACATCCTAGAACAACAGCCAAAAAACAGAAATTAATTTTTTAAGAAAATGAAACGACTTATACATAGTAGAAATAATAATGGCGAATTCTTAAAGTTATCAAATGGTAAATCATATATAGAACTTACTTCCACGGTACATCCCCAACCAACATCCAGTCACCATCCTTGTCCTCATAGGTGGGCATGTACTCAATTCCATTTCCAGAGTCCATGAGTTTCCTCTCATTCATCAAATGATTACCTGCAACGATGGTTGGCCACAAAAAGACCCGCTAATATCAAAAAAGTATACCTACGTATATTGACACGAAGAATATATAACTTTTTTATAGTAATGCAAAGGTACATAATAAAAAAATTTAATAAATATTTGTTTATTAAAAATTATATATAATTTAATTTTGTAATAACATTTTATTATGCAAACACATTTGAAAAATCAGAACATAAGCACATAAATTAGCACACGTTATCACTAAGAGATGATGGGTCTGGGTACGTACGAATGGTCAAGCCAGAAAACATGGTCTCTAATTCCCTCATCAAATGTTCATAACTCTCATACATTTCAAGATCCACTTTTCTTAGATATGGAGCTCCATCCACCGCCACCTTAACGTACTTGCAACTCTTCATCACAATATTCTTTCTGCTCGCCCTCACCGGCGGCCACCCCACCACTTGTTGCCTGCAACATCACATCCATCAACACCCAATTCATGAAATTTAAAATTAAACCACAACTAATTATCCTTCAATTTTTTCATACATAATTTAAGCGAAAAAGAATTAAATATTCAAATCCTAGCTTGCTTGTTTCTTACTTGGGTGTAGGGAATTTGGATGTGGACATTTTATTCGCTGAATTTTCAGAAGCACTCCTTGAGGTTCCAAGATGAAGCTCAACGGGGTCGGAGAAAGCACGTTTTGTGCCAGTTTTGGTGCCAGGAAGTCCCAGCGTGAGCTCAGTCTCCTTCAAGTTACAATCAACGGCGTCAGATTCCGATAAGTGGATGCCACTTTTTGACGACATTTTGCTCTGAAACAGTTGCACGCGCCGCGCAATTTCAACGTTCAAATTAAGTTGGGTTGTTTGGTCGTGTGACTTCTCTTTTCCAATTTTCTTTGTTTGCTGCTATGACTAACTCTTTATTTTGCCTTTATGATTTGAAAGAGAGAGAGAGAGAGAGAGAGAAACCTACCAAAATGTTTGATATTAGTATTCGATTGCGTCGTTGTTTCGGCAACGTGCGCGCTTATATTATGGTGCGTGTGGCCGGAGAAGTGCTGGACCATAGAATGCATGACACGTGTATGTTAAAGACCGGCTTCGATTCTTCCACGTATGCGAGAGTGTATGATGGAAGCGTGTGATTCTGATTCCATTGCTTTCTAGTTTGGGCCCCTCTTCATTCGAATCAAACTTTGCTCTTTCATTTTCTCGTTTCATTGTTCCCCTTAGCTCTCTTCACTACCTGCGACTCAACTAACACCAAAGTTCCACGTAATCACGTAATTATGTCCAATCTACCACTGTTTATGCTTAATTATTATTATTACTGTTACAAACATTTGAAAACACTAAACCATGTAGCAAGATACTCGTGGAGATAAACGTATTGTCACGCTCAATTTTCTTCAAACAGTACCGATTAATATGGAGACAAATTAGAGAAAAGCGCGATCACGTTTGTAAGTTGAAACACAAGACTTTGGGGACTTAAATTTTATAATGTAATAAAAATTATGTGAAATTAACACTAGTTATTTTGCACTTTTTCAAAAAAATGGTAGGTTGAGTACACGAATTTGAAGCTACGCACACAACTAGCCAATCGAGCCTTGGTGCTTAAAGATTTCGATCTTATCATAGAAGAGGTGAAAAATAAGGGAAAGAGTGGGGGGAGCAGGTGGGGCCCGCATGTTTCCGTTTTAGAAGTAACGGTCAACTCTATGCGAAGTCTGTGTGCACGTAAACAACTCGTGGTTTAGGGTTTGTGTCCCACTTAACCACGTGACCATGTTTCTTTGTCGGTTCCGGTAACGACCTCGCCACCTCTACCATTTTTTTTCCATTCCCCACGGCCCTCGTGATTAAGCTTTAGAAGTTTTCCTGCTAAAAGTGACTTCAATAATTTAATTAGGTTTAAGAATAAAAAAATGGAAAGGAAAACTTCCATAATTTTTTTAAAAATAAAAACATACAATAAATATTTGAATGAAATGAAATAGACTTTATTTAGTCTAATAGTAATATTTCCAATTTTCGATATTAAAATTTAAATTATTACCTGATATTTTGATTTTTAATTTAAGCAATTATAAAATTATAATGTAGTGCATATTTTTGCATTTTAATTACACTAAATATATTATTTTATTCCTTTCTGCATATTTTTAAAAAATTAATAATATTCATAAAATATAAGTACAGATTATTTAGTCTATGTTTAGGAGTAAAGAATTATTTAATTAGAAAGGAAAGTGTTAGATGGTTTTTATAATATTTTTTTTTTAAAAATTGGTCTTTAATTTTTTATTTATTTAACATTTCTCTTTAATGGTCATCTCTCACGTGGGAGTGACTCAGTCTAATCCTGTAGTTTCAAACGTGGTTCAACTATAATAACCGTCATTTACGGGCCCGTGTCTGTTGTTGAAAAGTCGAAAACGGATAGGGGATTGTTTGATACCGTAATCCCCGAGACCCCGTACAATTAAAAGTATTTTACTGTAGAGAGTTCGCATACATGGTACACAGTAGATACGCAGAAATATACAATTTAACACAGATTCAGCCTTTAGACAATTTTTCCCCCTAAAATTACTTTTTAGGGTATGTTTGAGAAGGGATTTTGAAGAGTAAAAAAGGGGGACGTATATTTTTAAATTAAAAATATTATATATCATTTATGATGATAAATATATTATTATATTAAGTTTATATTAATATATTAATTCATATTTTTAAGTAATTTAAGATTTAATTAATTTCTATTACTATTATCTTTATTTAACAAAAAAGAAACAATTAATATAAGGGGATGAATATAAGGGTCTTATTCCTGCCATCCCTTTTTTTTTTATTAAAAATTATATAATTTAACGTTTATTAACTTAATTGTTTGTTATAATTCTTCATATTTTTTGGATTTGTCTTTAAATAGGATGACGGTGGATGAATGAAGGAGATCGTGGGCAATGGATGAAGCCTCGTCATAATCATGCTCATAGAATTGCATAAGTTCATGTTACGTAACCAAACAAGAAAAATATATTATACCCCAAAACTACAGTATTTCTTTTGGCTTTTTTGGAAGTTTAGAATGACCAGCAAAAGAGAGTTTAAAGAAAAAGTGATGAGAGTGTAAAAGAAGAGAAAATATTATTAATACAAAGCCTCTAGATTAGGACAATTTAAAAACATAAAATTAAGAGAATTTTGAAAGTTTATAAACTCTCCTCATTTAGAATTTCTCATAATCAACATATAAGTCTTCTATCTTGTTCTGAAAATTAAATTAAAAAAATCTTAGAAATTATATGAAGCTTTCACCATTCTTTTTTATATCTTATATTTCTTCCAAAGGTTAATATACTTTAATTTTATTAATAACATTTACTTAATTTAATTTATTTTTTTTTTGCAAAACAAATATAAATAAAATGAAGTTTTTTTTTTAATAAAATGGATCTAGTATTTTGATATTTGAGTCATACGTAACTTAATTCTCATTCATTTAATAAGGTGTACTTTAACTCTAAATTTTTTTCATATTTATAAAATATTTCTTTCACTAATTCGTTTTCAAAATTATCCTTATAAAGATCTAATTTAGCATCTCCAAAATTTAAATCCTGTGTAATTTAGTATATATTTGATCTTTTAGAAATTAAATCACACATAATTTAAATTTTATGGACTGAATCATGTACACATAAGTTCTACAGATCAAATATTTTTCACATAATAAAGATTTTAAAGGTCAGAATTTAAGGATTTAATAGAACAGAAATTAAATTTTAAAATATTAATTTTCAATATTTTCATATTCTTCACGTCAAGCTATCAAATCAAGGATTATGTAGATATATTTTTCTTATATCTTGAATTTTTATTTTAATGAAGTTTACATGTCTTTATTTGATTGAAGAACTTAATGACATAAGGACTTTTGACTAGAATTTTATCAAATACATAATATGGTCCTTTAGATTAAATTATATATTTTTAGCTTTATTTTTTATAATTTATAATATTTTAATTTAATCCCCTTATTAATATTTAAAACAATAGATTAATTACTATTAATTTGACCACAGTTAAACTACATGCAATGTGATTAACTGCAAGCTAAAATATTACTAGTATAATGATCTATCTGGCTTTGGAAACATTGATAAGTCTTTTGTCTACTAATTTGCTCATACTAGGGGAGCATATATAGTTTGTGTTGCTCGGGAAGCTTTGTTAAAGGGATCGTGTTTTCTTTAATTATATTGGTCAAAATACTATAACAAGATTCATATGATGTATACTGCTTCCCTTTACATATGAAAAGCATCAAAAGAAAAAGAAACGTAGAAATTAATCATTGAGGAAGATAATTAAGCATGATGCATTAGGCCAAGCGAATGATTCATTTGTAAGAAATCATTCATGTTTCAAATATAATTTTCCATGATTAATGGCTGTTAATCTTGAGTTTTCGGTACTTTTCTAGGAGAGCAATCATGGGCTTTGAATGCTAGGAAAGACCACAGAATTCATATTTCAAAATATCTAATATTTAGCATTTTATTGAGGACGCTTGAATTCAATAATTAACATTTAATTGTATTATAAATGGTTGTTCCTCAAAATGTGGATCAAGTTAAAAATTCATTTCTTATCCTTGGGTTCGGGATTGCAGAAACTAGCAAACATTATCTCAAACTATGGCACTATACCCCATTTCATGCACAAGATACCAGTTCTATTTTATCTTTTAGCAATCAATTGAAAAAGAAAACAAAACAAATGGAAAAGTGTATTGTCATGAAGTTTCTTTCCAACTTGCGGAGATTGGTCCCTTATTTCTTGTCCTTGAAAGAAACTCAGAGCCAAGGGAGAAAAGGATGGCACCCACCAATCTATCATCATATTCACACTGGGTTAAGCACAATTCAAAGTCTCATCTCCTGTTCTACCCAAAAGGGGAGGCAATTGATGGCATAGTGGACCCATTTTCTTCTTATTATAGTGTAGTAACAGTTCAATAGTACTAGTAATTGTGCTAAAATTTGCTTCCTTGATTCACATGGGCGGCTTTGACAACAGCTAGATAGGCTTTATGGTTAACCCAAGTTCCTATAGACATGGCATGGCGAGAGGCTAAGATCAATGGTACCTTGTCTTGCCAAATAGCTAAAAAAGACATATGCTCATTACTTCTATTGTTGAAGCCTAGCCAGCTATGTCCCTATGTTTTGCATATCATATGGGTTCATAGTTTCTTGTTTTGATAGGGCAAAACTAGTTTCCTATCCATTTGGAATCTTTCTATTTTGTTCCTTCAATGCCATTTAATTGTTTTGTCACTGAGAGAGGTCTTTCTCTTTCTCAATAGTTAAACTAGATTAAGGAGTCTTCAACAGAAACCTTATATTGGACAACAAGCATTCAGACAGACAAAGAGCATTGTGAGGGAAATAGAGAAGATGTTATTTGATTGCTTCATGTATAAAACTCATTAGATATATATATATCAATTTGATAGAAATTTACTAAAATTAACCTAAAATCTTCAGCGGGTGCTCGTTGCCCTTTGGCTAATCAGTTAACACTAAAATTTCAATTAGTGTACGAATCCGTGAGTCGCATCGTCCATTACATTGATATCTTTTTTATTTATTTTAAATTCTATAACAAATTAATATATTAAATTTAGGAAGAGAAAAAAATGTTATTCAACAGGAAGATAAAAAAAGTACTAATATTAAAATAATAGAATACACACAAATTACATTAAATGTTGATAAAACTGTTTTCAATAGTCTCTGCCGTGTTTAAAATAGAATAATCACCCAAACTATATATGCAACAATAATAATAAAAAAAAATTTTGTGCTTTTATTGCAAATTATATCTCTTTTTAATTACTTTATTTGTTTATTTACATGTACTTAGCAATTTCATTATATTTATTTATTATTGTTAGTTTACATATTTAATGAATAATTATTTTTAATTCATCTGTATTATTGATGCCTATTTTATTAAAAATGCTTTTTTTAAATAATATACTAACAATGAGCATATAATTGAAAATTTAGTGATATTTTTTATGAAAATAAAATACTAATTATTTTCTTAACTCTTGTATAAAAATTTAAGCTTAAAAAAGGGTAGATAAATAGACAGCACCTAAGGGATGAATGAAAAAGAAAAATGGGATTGATTAATGATGGGGCTCTTAACAAATTTTATGTATTCATCCAATAATCGCATTTAAGTTCTATAATTAACAAATTTTATGATATCTATACGAGGAAGTCAAAATCTTAAGAAGGAGTGAGAGAAGTAAAATTCTTTAATAGTATATATACTACGTCCGTTTATGGAACCATTCAAAGAATGTGAAATGAATGAGGGGTTCTTACAATATTTGTTTATTTAAGTGGACCTCATGATGCAACGAATTCGAATACAAGCAGTTCCTTTCTTTTTATCATTCTATTGCATATACGATCAAAGCACTAATTAAGATGTTAATTAAAGAATTAAAATATTATTAATACTTTTTAATTAATGATCTAAACGCATTGACTAATAACATCCTTATTCCTCAACTATCTGTAACATTGGTAAACTGAATTCGTTGCAGGCAGACAACTAAGATCCCAGAAGAACATTGACAGCGATGCCTGCAGTGCAGATTGTCTTGTTGCCGTGCATGTGTAATGCTACTTCCTCTAATTTTTTTATGAGATGATTTTTTAATATATATATATATATATATATATTACTTTTTTTCTTAAGCAAAAAATTACAAACTGTTTTTAAGTTTTGAAGATTCAAGATTAATATTTACTTGCTATTTGTAGCTACATAAACAATAAAATCTTATATTAAGCATATCAATTATATGAATAATATGTGAGTGTTTTATTAATATAAATTTCACAATAAATTAAAATATAAATAAAATTTAATAATTAACACATTTAATAAATATTATTTATAATTTGGATAAAAAATATTATTAATTATTTCTTATAAATATAATTAAAAATATTTTAAAGTACATAATGCATTAAATTTTGTAAAATCTTGTAATGTTTTAATAAAAAATTACTCTATATTATTTCTTATTATCTATATTTAGGTATACAATAAAAAGATATTTATAAAAATAACAATCTAATTTTTCATTATAAAAATAAAAAATAATTATTAAATATATTAAATTAATATTTTTATTTTTTATAAAAATTATGTTAGTAAAATATTTTATTATTATTCTTGTAAATGGATATATTTATTTAATAGTAGTTTTAATATGTTTCTAGAAGCACATACAATGAATATATGAATGATAACTTTTTTTAAAAATTATATAATATTACAAAAATTAAATATATTGATAATATTAAATATTATAATTTTTAATAAAACTTTTTTATTTATCATTTTTCAAATATTAAAATATTATTAATTTAGCACAAAAATTACTAAATTTATTATTTAATGATATAAATATTTTAAAAATATTATGATATATAATTAATCTTTTAATTTTGATAAATTAATTATTCATTTATTCTAAAATAAATTGAAGAGAGTAATGTATAATTATTCGTGTAAATAAAAAAAAAAAAAGAATATACATATTTTTTTATCATCCCGTCATTCCCTAATAGAGAGGGGCAAAAGATTAATTTATATTAATTAAGGCTGATAAAATATGAAAATATAAATAAAAAATATTGTTTGAGAGGATTTTCTTAATAAAAATATTTGTGAAAAAAAGAAAAAGAAGTGAAAATTCCATTGAACTATGATGGTAAATCGACTAATGAATAAAATTTATATTACTTAAGAGTTTATGATTTATATGTTGTATGATACAAAAAATATTAACAATTAGTTTTTGGTATAAAAGATATACTATACTCTATTTAACATCTCTCTTTTTAGTTGTGACATTAATTTTAAGATAATAAATGCATCATGATAGATTTTTAAGATATATAATCAGTATCCATAAAATTATAATATAAACATAATTTGTGCTCAATTATTTATTATAATATATATTATATTTATTTATAAAAAAAACTTATAAATAGAATTATTTATGGGATGCTGTGATTCAACTAAGATTACATACATAGGATTAAGTTACTTTTCCATTATTATCATGTGCATTCCTTGTACGGAACAATTATATGAACTCTGACTTCAAAAGATACCATTCTTTTTACTTTTTTCTTATCTTATAAAATTAACTACAAAGCAAATCTTATCTTATTTTTTTTACTAATTTAATTATAAAAAATACACAATTTTGGATGCATTCATTATAATTATTTTATATTTTTTATTGTAAAATTTATATTAACAAAACATTATTTTTTTTGTTTCATAAATTTTTTACTTTTTAATATATAAATCAATAATATAACTATTTAATACTATAAGTATTCTTATAATATAATATAAATTTATGATATATATATATATATATATATATATATTCATATATTGATTTTTATTAATTAATTAACTTTTTATAAGAAAATCAGAGGAACTATCTCATTATAAATTTATTTTTTTACAGATGAAGTTCATTAGTTTTAAATTTTGAAGAAGATATTACACTTTATCTATTAATGTTTTTCAAAAAAATTAACTATATCCTAAGATTGTAAGAGCACCGGTTGAGAAGTTAAAAATAAATATTTAAAATATCATAAATGGAATTTTATTATAATTTTGATTATATTTTTAATATTTTTAGACACATATATGCATTATAGCATCATCGTAAATTTAGAAAATTCATACTAATAAATAATTTTATTTTAAACAAAAATTACGATAATTAAAAAGAGTAAGTCTGACTATTGATACATTTAAACTTTAAGATTTTTTTGAAATGTTTAGATGAATTTAATTTGTGCAAATTTTTTTTTCCTGAAACAAGGTTAGATTTAGTGAAGAAAGAGCCCACCAAAACGAGTACCATCTTTCATCAATTAAGCTCACTTGGTCAATTCTTTATCCTTTATTTATTTATGTAGAATTCTTTTCGTGCATGTGTTCATATTCGCACTTTAATTTTTCTTTTCATTAATTTTGTTGTATTTTTCCAGTAAACTATTACAACTGATGTTACATCTCGTTAAGGTGCTTTTCTTAATTGATCAATAACGAAAATTTACACAAAGACATTAAAACTTGAAAAAACAAACACCATTCATGAACAACTAATGTTTATTATTTTTAAGTATTTTTTTTGTTTTTACTCTATTTATCTTTAAAATAATAAAAATATAATATAAACTGTTTGTTTGATTGAAAAAAAGAATTAAAGAACAAAAAATGTATAATTAGAGAAAAGATATTTTTTTCTTATTTCATTAGGAGAAGAGAGGCAAAAATGAGACAAGAATTACAAAAAAATATATTTTCTCCAACGTGGGAGGATGAGGGAATGGGCGTGGTTTTTTTTTGGCTATTTTTAGTGTTAAATAATATTTTTTAACATAAAATTTAAAATTTAAACAAATAATATTTTTTAATTTAATTTATTGTTATTATAACAAGTTAATTTATATAGTTAATTTATTTATTGTCATATAATAAAATATACAAAAATGTTATTTTATTTCTACTTCATGTACTCTCTATTTCATTTTTATTAATATAAAGTAGAAAAATAGAGAGGAAATTAAAGGAGATGAAATGGAATTAGCAAGCAAAAATGGATCGACAATAAATTTGCTGTAATGTGCAGCATATTAACAAATATGACAAAACATTTACGAAAACGATGAGTTTCCCTATTTCATTAAAGGGGGTCCTATATATATCCTTCATTCTCAGGTCTTATCACAGACAAAAGTGTGATTCATGCATCAAACTATAGAAGGGTTGCTTCCTCAAATATAATAAAACGACAACATGAAATTGGAATTAATGATCTTCAAAACGTGTACGACGTTAACTAAAACCCTATCTTTTGCTTCATCTCTTTCACTTTGTCACGCCTTCTATGAATCCCTTTAAAGACCCTTTTGGTTGCAGTCCGAAGCCTTTTGCATCTGATCTCTTCATAATCCTCAACCTCTTGCACGACTCAATAAACATCCTGCAAAAATACCAATTTTACATTGAATACAAATATTTCTACCAGCTGCTGTATAAAATTTACATGGCGATTTTTTTTTTAAATTATAACTTCAAGTAGAAATAACTATTATTAATATTATCTTTATATATATATCTGATCGTTCTTGGGAAATGTGGCCAACTAATATACGAAGCTTTTCTTCCTCTTTATTTTGGTGTATCCACCAGACCACCACTAATGGTTTTGCCTTTTGAAGTCAGGCCACAATTGATTATCCCCCACCCTGTGGCCTTGGCCCCCTACCTTCCCATGTTGATGTGTCGAACATTATAATGAGGGATTCACTCATGTCGGCAACATATGATCAAAGATAATTTTTTTGTTATTGTTTTGAGTTTATGATATTTGGCATACAAAGTAGAAAATTATTATTTAGGTCAATTGACAACTTAATCAGTACATGTAATGAAGTGTTGTTTTGGGCGACTACAAAATAATTTTGCCAAACTTATTGTGCGTTCAATTTTTGGGACCAATTTGGATGGCTTTTAAATCTGTGGGACTATTAATTAGTTTAGTTGACTAGTGGAGATCGAGTTGATAAAATACATCAATCAGATCAAGTTAACTCATATAGATTTGTAAAAATATGATTTAAGTTTAAAATTCAGATTTAAATTACTTTTTTTTTTAATTCGATGTACCTAGATGTTTCTTGATCGGGATTGAGTTGGCATGTAAAATTTGAATTCTCGTTGAATTTGAATTTTTATTTTAAAATTCAAATAACAAACAAATTATTTTTTTATCCGACTCGATGAATCCTACACCTGAACTAGACTGACTTGATGTGGGTTTGTCCGTTTTACGACCTTTACTGGTGTTTTAGAGTATAAACCATGCATGCATCTAAGGCAAAATATAATGAGCACTTTATTAATGAGGACAGTGAATATACATATATAATACTAATAGATATTCCGTAGCGAAATGAACAAAATTGACGAGTGCCCAGGTTTAAGACACTGAGTCAAAGTTGGGGGCTTATGCACCACCAATTGTTTGGTGGCATATTGCCAAGCAAACATGGGAAGGTGACTCAGTGGTAGACAAGAGTACTTTTGGTTTACTTGACTCGTATTTCACACGCTTATCACTTTTGTCTCCGGAAACATGAATAGATTGCTCCCACTCAAACCAAACGCCACATAAAATGTTCATACGAATTATTAAGGGATTTATTTTAGGTGCACATATACGGGTCATACATGTCATTTTTTTTACCGGTGTTAATTTTAAATCATCACATCATTCTTGAAAGTATATGTTTTTAAACTTGATGCAAAGTTGTATAGAAATCTATGAACACTACAGATATCGTAGTATCAACATGATGCATGCAATAACTTAATTAGTTGGCTGTTGTGGATTATTAGACTGAATGATCAGTTTCTTCTATCCGATATCAATTTTGATTTATAAACATTTAACTATTGTCGATACCTATTTAATACATTTTCTTATTTTTCTCCTCTTTTACACCATATTACTTATTAATATTTTCTTTCTCTCTCTCTCTCTCTCTCTCTCTCTGAGTGTATGAGTGTCTATAAAATAATTTTTACCTGACCTAGTTAAATACTAGTTAACTTAAACCGTTAATCGTTAATTTGATTCATCAATCTAGTCATTTATGAATTTGAGCAATAAAATAGGGCAGTGCAATAGCGTAGCTAGTTAATTTATATACAGACTAAATTTGTGTCATATTTAATTACAGGCAAGATATTTAATCATACACTTAAATTATAGCTGAACTCAAGTTGGTTCGAGAAAGTTGGGCAGTGACACTAGAGAACCTACTTTTGTATATAAAATAAAAAGATATAATAAAGAGAGAATAATAATGAGGAAGAGGGGCCAGAAGGACATACTCCCAAGGGACATCTCCAACCAGCATCCAGTCACCGTCTTTGTCCTCGTAGATGGGAACGTGTTCAGAATTGTCCGCATCCTTCAACGCCTCGCCTGTCAACAAATTTTAAAAACAAAGCATTATCGTTGATTGCCATTAGCTCAAGTCTTTTTTTAATACATTTCAATGAGGACACTTTTGTGTTTTAGAATATATTTTTAAAATACCTATATAAAAATTTTATATATTATACGTATAATGTTCCATTTTAGTAATTAAAATAACATTTTGGGGGGTGGGGGGAGTCCTTCAGGGTATTTGTTTGTTTTATATTTTAATTGAATTGATGTTGAAAAAAAATACTTTTAGAAGAATTTAGATTAAAAAGAGTTACTTGTGTTTATTAATGGTGGATGTATGAAAAAAAATTTCAAGCGTCAAGATATGTATGTTTTAAATTTTTTGTGAGTCTTGCGTCGATAATACTATCACATTTCTTAAAACAAACTCTACCTAATACAAAATTAAATATGTTTTTTAGTTAAAAAAATTACCGAGCTACATGAATCACTGCTAAAATGACGTTAAAACACGTTCGCAGTAAAACAAATAGGCTGCAGGGGGTTCCTTTTCCTTTGAAGTTTTTCTTATTAGAGTTACGTAATTACGTGTTCATTTTATGATAAATTAAATTTCTATGCAGCAGCACTGTTTTTATTGTTCAATTTTATAATATGTAGTTTCAATAATTTTAAATTATGTTTTCAGAAATATATATTCGTATATAGGATTCAATTTATTATAAATTTGATGCTATATTAACTTTATTTTTAATTGATTCAAAGTTTATGAATGTTATTCATGTCGATAAATTATATCTATATTGTAATAAATATTATATGCTTAATTCTCTGTCATCTATAGAGTGGCTCAACTTTAGACACTGCAGACCATCACATGCTAAGGAGAATGTCTAACTATCGTGTACGACTTTCGTCTGCTAATTTGTCCCTCTGCTCCCCATCTAAATTAATATATGTCACTTGTGCCTATTCTTTTTAGGATTTTCAAAATTAATTGAGTAAAGTTTGTTCATATGTGTGTGAGAGCATTTCTATTTTGAAGTTTTTGATTTTATGATTCGCCTAGACTCCTAAAACCTATGAAGCACCGTGTTGTTCATATCCGCTCAAGTATATAATACGTCGAGTAAAGAAACCAACTAGTAGACCAATTTTCAAGTTACAACATAATTATCTTCTTTCTGGGTTTCTATGTGGATATCTTGTGATAATCTGCATTGATCCATTGACAATGACCCTTTCTCACCATTAACATCTCATAGCTAGCCACAGAGACCATATGTCGCACACAGTTATTATAAAGTTCATTTCGTGCTCACACACACACACATCTGGGATTTATTAGCGTATGATAATTCTGCATGTTTCTTTCTTAAACCTTACATAACCATGCGCAACCTAGCTAGCTAGCACGAACACATTTTAATTTTTCAAGTAATAAGGAAGAATTTAGGATGCACAAAGAAAAAGGGAAAAATAATAGTAACTCACCTATTCCATAGCAACCAAAGAACTTCTCCAAAGCGAAGGCCAACTCGGAGTATCCCTTATGCATGGCTAAATCAATTTTACGCAAAAATGGAGCTCCGTCCATGCTAACTTTGACGTACATTTTTGTGGCTTCATTCATGCTGTTCTTCTTCCGGTAGGAACACACCGGAGGCCACCCCACCACTTGATTCTTGGTTTGCATTTTCCGGTCACCGGAGGAGCTGTTTTCATCGCCATCAACGTCAATCTCCGAGAACACCCTCTTCTTCTCGTTCTTGTCCCCTACACATGATATGGGTTCACCACCGGGAAGTCCCAACCTTAACTCCGTGATTTCAAGTCCAAGACCTTCTTTCTCCATTTCTTCGATCGCCGTTCGATGAGGGTATCAAAATTCGGTTAGAGAGAACTTTTCACTTTTTGGATTGAGAATATTTTGTGAAAGAGCAATGGTTTTGTTAAATATATAAAGTGAAAGGAATGCACATAGTGGGAGCAATGACAGGTCAACTAAGGCGAAGTGGTCGGTCACATGAGAAACAAACGTAGGGACGAGTTGTTTCCCCGCTAAAACCATTAAAGGCCGGCACCATAAGTTGGATATGGGAACAGATCCTACGACTCTTGTTGTCTTGTGGTTTGGTGAGATTTGATCATGGCCGTCTGATTAGCTGACTGGGAACAAGCCATGTGATTTGTTTGATTGAGTGTATTAGTCTTCGGAATAATTTATACCCAAGGTTTCATGAAGAATATGCATCATTATATGTACATACATTTGCATACATGCTATGTGAAACCCACTATTTTTTTCCTTTAAATACTACACATGTATCATGCATCTTTAATTTTAGAAACCATATTAATTTCTTATCCTTTACCTTTTTATCAAACAAATATTCCTATTTATTTTTTTAATTTAATAGGAAAAGGCGTAGGGTAAATATAATATTAAAAAATAAGAGGACCGTACTAAGACTTCACAAACTTTTAAGAGAGGTAGGTCCTTAACACAGAATTCTTTAATTAATTAGGGGTTTCAAATGAGTTTTTCTATATAAAAAAATATTTTGATTAAAAAATTAAATCCAGGATTGACAAAAAAAAATGTATATGATTATCGTGTGCAACGGTATTCATTTTTTCTCCCATTAGTATCTCACACTATATATACGCAACTATATTCAATTCCCCCCCCCCCCCATTAATGGAATGACAATATCATGATACTGAGTGCTTTTTAGTCCATAATATAATTTCTCTTTGCTGATGATTAAAAGAAGAGATGAGAAAACCAAACAGTGATTGAGAGATTGGTATAAGATAGCATCGACATAAAAAGTCACCAACAACAGTTATTTGAATGGCTCCAGTTTATCGATTATCATTCTACTTCATTTTATTTGACACCGTTAATACTGTTTCTTTCCTCAGGTGAATTTGATCAGCGCCATGCAATAACGGGTTCGTTACTGTGTGACAAGATGAGAGCAAACAAGTTTAGGGTTTTTGGTTGGCATAAATGAAAAATCTTGATCTGTATCATTTGTTTTTAGTTTTAGTATTTTTCCTCAACTGATTCATATTTATTTATTTATAATAAATAACTATCCACTTTACTCTTTAAAATAAGTATTCTATTTTTAAAAGAGTCAAATTTAAACAAATTAATATTTTATAGGCTCAAACTAGCCTAATTCTAATACGTAAATAAATTTACTGAATAATTATGTGTGTATAGATGTATGTATTTTTAGTATTTATTTTGAACCAAAGTCAAAATTCATCTTTTTTGAATAATTAGCTTCTAAATTTAACAAATAAAACAAATGAATAGTGAATAAAAAATAATATTTATGCTTTTAATAAACAGAAAGAATAAGGATTTATAATTAATTTATATAATATATGAGACTATAAGAGTGACAAAAAATAAAATATGCATAATAATTAGAGATTATTATTATTATTATTAGAAAAGTAAGTGAGAATTTAACCCTTAGACCTTGTTTTCCCTCTTTCGGTGGATAGTAAATATGAAATTTTAATGAGGTATCTCTATGTTTCAGGACATGTATAATTACATGTTTCACCTAATTATTGTGTGTATACGGACGCAAATTAGACGATGATGACCAATGCCAAGCCATATTAATGCGTGTGATTTGTGAGCATCATGATCATGATGATGCAGGGAGCAAAAGAAATGAAATGGTCGAGTATGTAGGACCCTAGGCAATTCTCTCTGGACTGACAAGGATCACAGCTAATCATGAGTCAAACTTAACAATCCTAAGTCCTGGGAACACTCGGGGACGTACGCAAAAGTTACAAGGCCATAAGCACTGTAGAAATCAAAATGTGATGCACCTAAGGTTAAAGTTTATCACCTTTGAGGCAGAAGATAACTCAACACTATCTTTTAACTTTTGTCTATAATTTACCCAATATGAGATTGATGAGGGTCGTCTATAGCAAAACCTAACTACTTTTCCATCAATATATATATTTATAAAACTTTTCAACATTTTGAAAGCAATTGGCTATAAGAGATTTTTGTATATGACTCAATATGGTATTTATTTATTGTAGCTCTAGGTTAAGCTGATAAATTTGCCTCGTGGTCAATCCTAGATGCTTTTTACGTGCTACACACACTTAAAAATTCTAAGTTAATAATATGAATGAACATATATATAAAGTATATGTTTCATCAGTTATTTTAATTAATTTAACTATTTTATAAACTTATTTAATAAACAAAACTATCTTTTTAACGTATAATATTTTCAGGTATAACTTGGACTAATATTTGAATTTATAATTTGTTAATTTCTTTTTTTACTTTAGATACTTTGATAAAAAAAAATTCATTTACTAGCTCATTTATCATTACCGTCTTTAAGAAAACCTTTTCTTTATTATTTCTTTGTTTATTTTTTAAAATTATAATACTATTTATTTTATTTTTTAATAAAATATTTTATCTCTAAATAAAAATTTAAAATTATAATTGCATATCATATATTTTTTCTATAAAAAGTTATACAAACACTATCTTTATATTATTCCCATATATCAGTTAGTTTAATAGATAAATAATTTTATAAAATATATTAATTTAATAAATATACTTTATAATTTTCAATGTTAATGAACATTTTCTATTAAAAAGTAATTAATTAGCTATTTTTGTTTAAAATAATTAAGCATAGTGTGGTTGGCTTCAGTGAAAATAAAAGAACGAAGAAGCTGATAATGGTTTTAACAATAACAGGGCCTCAAGACTCCAGACACAAAAAATTATTTATTCTCTTTCATTATCACCATTTTTACTCTAACAAGATGCTCTAAACTTAAACCAGTAGCGATCGAGTAGGTGTTCCCTGTTCAAGGCAGAGGCTTGATTTGGGCATGATGAAAGTTTGATACGAATAATAGGTGGTTGTGTTGAATCTTCATTTAAATGTATAATACTCCTGTCAAAATTTTGTTTAGTAAGTAAAAATTATATTAGATATATGATACGACAAACATTTTTTCATAACCATAACATCAACTTTTCCTTCTAACTGCCAATTTCATCGCTTACTATATAATTAAAGTCCAGCGTAAGACCAGAAGCCATTAAACTTTGTCTTGGACAAGAAGTTGGGTATATGTCCAGAGCGAAAATTTATGGGTGCCTAACATAAGTTGTCATATATTCTCAAATCTTAATCAGCCAGCGTGTTTGGTGAAGGCATGATCAATTTTAAGGAGCTAGCAAGGACTTAAGTGAAAAATATAAAGCTTTTGTGAGAACCATTGTTTGTACTTTATTGAACGAATCTTCATCCTATAGTAGAGTATCGCCTCGTATATTTCAAGCATAAATGGAGTTTACCTTATTTTATGCTTCATTTTTTATGGAACCTGTTTTATTCTTAAGATAGTTCCTCGAGGTTGAATTGCATTGGAATAAAATACTTTAATTTGATCAAATAGAGAATATAACCTTTTTAATGGACCAAAATAAATTTTATTGATAAAGTATAAGAAGTATTTCAACCGGTTTATACATCGAACAGTAATAAATTTAAGTAAAAGTTTGGTTTAAAGTTCAAACAAATTAAAGAGTGACACACCAATCTGACAAAGAAAAAGAAATCCCGACCAATTTTTTTAGATGTTTGTAATTCAAAAGAAAGTGTAAAAGAAAGAGACGTTACCTCTAATTTTGCATAAACCCAGGTCCAATATGTTACCTTTTGTTTTCTTATATAGAAAATAGTTTCTAGTATTATTTTAATTCTAATTATTATAAAAAATAATGAATTATTTTTATATGCATTAATTATTAATTTTTTTAACAAGATACTCACTAGTTATTAATATAAGTGATTATATTTATTTATTTAATAAATAAGTCAACAAATTGACTATATTTAATATTATAAATAATTTTAGAATATAATATAAATTTATGATATATAATTACTTTCTATTCATCTTGATAAATTTGTTATTTATTTTTTATAAAAAAATTGAAGTAATATCATCTTAATAAGATTCAAAAGAATGTGAAAATCGCATATTTATTAAAAATTATCGTATTTTGATTAATTGAGATGACAAAAATAACGTAATAATAGATCAACTGACATACTTCAACCTTTTCTTTCACACAAAATTACCATGGCAGTTATAGAGATAAATTAATTGAATGCAAAGAGGCTAAGCTGAATATCTTTTGACTAAAATACTAAAATGAAAATTTGTATCAGTACTGTCTTGGCCATGTTCAGATGCCAATTGGGAGAAATGCTATACCTGATCATTGGGACATCACGTACAGAAAAGTATAAAAGGAGGTAGCAAAGTTTATATTTTGCAAAACTTAACTAAAATACTCACATTTGTTGACAAGTTAAAATGATCATCGTGATATATAATAAGGATCGATCTTTAGCTATTATGTGATATGAATTACTTTTCAATCACGCGACCACAGTTAGGGATATATGCATGCATGTCTTCACTACCAACTATGTATGCCCACAGAATGAGAATAACATGTTTTCAGATAAAATAGAGCAGTATTAGCTATTGAAACAAAGTACTCTATAATACTTGCTATAACGGCACCATGATTGAAATTCTATTCGTGATAAATCCTTCCTCTCTCTCTCTCTTATTTTATTTTATTTTTGTTCGAATTGCAGCATTTGTTATATACCATGAATTGCGGAGGACATTATAATCTTATTTTTGTTTCAATCAATTAATGTATGGATCTTGTGTTACACGATTGATGTTGGACTGATCTACGTACGAGCACTAAATCATTTATAATACTACATATCTGTGAGGGTAGATGCGAATCTTAATTACCGCGATTAAATATAATAACGAATGCACAGCTGAATTTATAAATGTCTGAGAAACAAAGAAAGTTAAACAAACCAATTTGGTGGAAGATACATTGTCTCAAGGATATGGAATAAAATTAGTTATATGACTAATGAAGCGTGTCATGGCTAGGGTTACGAAAACTGATCAAAGGCATTTTTCGACCTTAGTGCATGTTTCACAATTTAAGTCTTTAATTATTTCAGTTTTTTGAGGGTAGTAATCCCAACGCTAGATCTACTGTGCAGAAAATGTTTATTTCTCCTGTCAGTTTAATATTATCTTCATTTTTATTTGAGTATTCATTTAGAGAATGAAAAAAAAAAAAACTAATGTTCCATAAATTTTTTTTTTATCTCCAATCCCTAATCTCACTTTTATAAATTTCTTCAAAATTTAACAATTTTTTATTTTTGAAAGTTTTAAAATCATTTTATTTTCCAATTTCATTATAAACCTCATGAAATTTTAGAAAGAAAATAAAAATTTTACAATTTTAAGTAAAATTTTGTGTATAAAAAATTTATGATTTTAAAAGAAAAATTAAATTAATTAATATTACAATAATTTTAAATTTTAGTTATTAAAAAAGGAAACGTGTCTTCAATTGATGTAATGTATTGAGATTTTAAATTTTCAAAACAAATCTAAACTTAGTACTTGAAGAGAATATAAAATTATATAAAAAATTAAAACAAAATACTCAACCAAGAAAAGTCGAAAGAAAACAATTTCTGAAAAGATTATCGTTCAACGACAGATTTTTTTTACACATTTATAATATAATAGTGAATTGATAGTACAGAGTACAGACATTTAGATGATATTATATCTGATAAAAAAAAATAGATATTATACTGATTGAAACACATTTGAAATCAATAAACATCTCAGGCTATATATTAATTAGCTAGCATTATGTCTAACTATCCACGTCTATTTTTAAAATTATTTAGCAGAGTTTGAATGGAGTCAATATATGTGCGGGAAATATCATAGAGAATCTTCAACCAGTATATATGAATCAGAAAGATCTATCTTCAAGAATCTATACTGGGGTCACGTATGAACATAATTGTTATGCTGACACTAGTTCTGGTTATACAAAGAATATACAGTACGAGCAACTGTCTCCAAATTAATGTGCTAAGTCATGAACATATGTATAAAGATATACATACAGAAGAACCAACTGCTCTCAACTAACCTATATATTTAAAACCTTGTTAATTAAAGCTAATGTCACTCCCCAACCGAGCATATGTTTCCCATGGCTTCGACAAGGGCATGAGATTCACTGTACAGCCCCACACAGAGTTACACGTGATAAGGTTGTTCCCCGGCACATCACTCATCTCATTGCCCTTATTCTTAGTTTCATCCCTTAAAACCACATTCAACCCCAAATTAACTAAAGATCTAAACTCCCTAAACAAAACCAATAGGGTTTTGGATGCTCAAAATATACTACAGATTTTAAATTTATTACTTTAAAGGAAACCAATATCAGTGCCCAAAAAAAAATCAATTCTATTATATATTAACTTTTGGTTTCTAAATTAGGTTTTTTAATTAATTTACCCAGGGTAAATTATATTATAAAATCACTGAGTATTGCAAAATTGTTGTAACTTAATATGTAAATTTTGAAATAAAATTATAGTAAATACAGTTGTCTAAAATATTATTTAAAATTATTATATAACTAAAAAAATTATTGAGTTATTATAGCAACAATTAATATAAATATTGTAAGGGTTGATCCTTTCTGAAGCAAAAACTGATGGGAACATAGTCCACTAAGCACACAAAATAAATAATCTTTGCTTTGATTCGCAAGAAGGAAGCAATGGCAGAGATTGATGTTTTTCCATGGATCTGGATTCTGGAATCACTGAAGCCGCAGTTTTGCAACCAAATCTGTGGTTCATTTCATCGTTATAATTAAAAGGATTCTTTGTGTGTTTCCATTTGTAGAGAGACATACGCATGAGCTACCCTTTCTGATTGAAATCGTCAACCTAACGACAAAATACATTTCACAAATTATTGTTAGTTCACTATTTTCCATCTCATAAAAGATTAGGGACACGTACACAACATTTTAACTTAATTTGGTTTTCTATTTCATAAAGTTGTGGTGGACCAGAATCGACAAAGGTAGTCTCGGTAAGAAGCTATAATTTTAACATTCATTGGAATAAAACTTGGAAAAAAGTTTAGGTACGTACATGTATCTCACTGTGTGATTCTTTCCATGGGCTTCTACACTGCTATGAAAATGACATACATCAAGAGAGTTTAAATAATAGAAACATCACTTGTATCTAGAAGATCGTAGAAGTTACAAGAGATTCGATGAAAATCTAAGGCAAAAACTAGAAAGACATGAGAAATATAATCCTATCGTTTTTATGGGGATGTGCCACTTAATTGGGAACTTTACCTATAGCTCACCATTTCTTTAATTGGTTTCTTTTCCTCCATTTCCTACTCTCTTGATTTTCTTCTAATTTTCATCGTCAAATAGCCAACCCACATGAAAGACCTTTGTTTTGTGTGTCTGCTTTATTTTTTTCCCTAGAATTCTAGCAATTGTGCATTTCAAATCGAAGGAAAGAGTGAGTCATTCCTTGAAATTAAAAGTGTTTGTCACTTGAGTCATTGATTTATAATTTTTTTTATTTAATCCTTGTTTTATAAAATATTTATTAACTGGAGTCTTTTTATGTTTAAATGATATTAAATAAATTAATTTTTATAAAATTAAGAATTAAACTAGAGATTTTGTAAAACCAATAACTAAACACGTGTAATTTTAAGAACTAGAAGGAAAGTTTACTCATAAAAAATCTTGAAATTAATTGTAGATGCCATGCTTTATACTAATTATAGGTCTCAGCGAGGTCCCAAATGGACCACACAACGACTATTGTAGACCTTGTGAGGCTCATTTGTGGTTGGGCTCTAAGTATTCTACATCATCAGCAAAACCTAAACAACATAACAAATTAAGTATCATCATTAATAACAAAAATTCAATGATCAATTATAATGACACTACAAAAGAAATACAAAGTAATCACGACTTCTGCAACTAAGTAAACTAATTATTTATCCTTTTCTTCCGTTTTGTTTATAAATAGAATCGGTGTGACAAAGAAAAATATATTTAAAAAGCAGATTTTGTTTTGTATCTAAAATTTAAGTGTTTATTAGTGGGCTTCTATGATTAATTAATTAATTAATAATAAAATTTTTTAAGAATAATTACGTTTAAAAAAAGGTAATTTTGTGGGCAAAGTAACAAGCAAATGAATAATTGAACTCAAACAAGTGTGGGCAAATACCTGAAATGCTAATTAGAAAATGACCTTAATTTGAAAAGCTTGAGTCCCCCGACAAGTGTAGTGTGAGTCACACGCTTGGAACCAAATCCATTGTCCTTGCACTGAGAAGTGATGATTGGAATAGACAAATAAGTGGGCCATGAAAATGGGCCTGGGCCTTTCGACACCTGTCATATGCTTGGTGTTAAAGGTCTGATATTTCTCAGGGGCCCACCTTTAAGCTCATTGGATACTGCATTTGTGGGTATAAACAGGGAAATGTGTATTCCAACGCTTCATTTGCTTTAGATTTTTCTCGAACGGCCCATCAACAGCCACGTGCTGTACACGTATGTTTTATAATGTTTTTCGATATTTTAATGATTTCAGGGGGTAAAAGCTTGACCAAAAATTTTAAGATGGTAAAAGAACCCATCAAACAAAATGTTTTAGCTTCAAATGATATTAACCCCTCGAACGAAGCCCATATATCATTATTCACTTTTTGAGCTGAAATGGACTACTTTAGTAGATTTTACATTTTGCATTTTGTATCAGCCCATTAAGAACTTATGGCCCATAGAGAAATGTCTGTGGTCTACCAAATAAAAAAAAATAAAATTACAAGTCACAAATATACTTAACTAAGTTTATAATAATCCCAAAATCAATTTATTAAAAAAATTAAAACGTTAAATTAAAATTTTGAGAAAAAAATTTCTATATTTTTAAATTTAGAATATTATTTAATCTACCAAAAAAAAAAATACGATGCAATATTTAAAATTAATTAATAGTGATCTTAAAAAAAGAGACAAAATATATCTCTTTTAATATTCATTACTAATTTCTTATCACCACTATCATGTACATTATATTAAAATAAACGGAAATTGTAAATTTTCATGGGAAGAATATAACTTTTAAAATGATGGAATATTCTATTAATAACTTTTTCTAAAAAAATATTTTTAACAACTTATTGGAACAAAAATGTTTTTTATTACGCTACGTAATTTATCTTATATTAAATGTTTCATTTTAAATTTTTTTTATAATTTATTTCTTACTTTTAAAGAGTTTACCTCTTTAATTTAATATACTAAAATTTATTATGATTAAACAAAATATTTACTTTTGAAAAACATTAAAAAATTTAAGAATATTTCTATAATATATCAAAAAATTATTTGAACAATATTTATACAATATAGAAAATTTCACTAATATAATTAAAATATGTTTAAAAGAAACTGTTTTTTCCTGAGAATATTACGATCACAAAGAATAAGATGGATAAGGTAGGAACCGTGGGATGAAAATCCTAAAGTTAGCAAAGAGACCCCACTTTGCACATCTGATGAAGCTTTACGTCTGTTATCATCTGGAACATTCTCTGCCCTTGGATTCAATTCCATTCCCATCATCAGCATAGAAGATAACGTTTTTCCAAATCAAACGGTAGGGAAAGCCCATGAGTCAACGCGACCGCACAAATCTGATATCAACGTTTCCCCTTCTCTTCTTTTCTCACGGAGACGTGTTAAGTACTGCTGACGTTATCATTTTTAAATAAATAAAATATATCTTTTTAATTTAATTTCATTAAATGTTTGTTTCTCTTTTTGTTTAGTAAAATGGAAAATCTGAAACAAAAGAAACGGCACAGTGAACTTGGAATCGTTTGAGAGCTGAATCAGGTTGGAACCTTCTTCGCACTTTCAATTCAAAATGTCACTGATTACTTTCACATGTTTAAGTTGTTTTGAGGTTTCTTTTCGATTTGGTTTGGTTTCTGATGTCAAATGTTTTTAGTCTTTCTCTTGTATGGATCAGTGTGTTTGTTACCTGAATGAGACAGACTGATGAATTCTTAATGAATTCTGTTCTGAATTGATGCGGTGGGCGTGGATGTTGTGTTTAACTCGGAATTTGGATTACTAGGTTTCTGTTTCTGGCAGACTCTTCTGTTCTGAATTCACTGTTAATTGTTACCTAACTGTTTGTGAGCATGGATTTAGTTCCTAATGCCATTTTTGTTCCCCCTTTAACTGTTTATTTTGTGCGGAATTTAAATCCTTAGTGGACTGCTTCTGGCACTACATTTTCATTTTATTGGAACTGGATCTTCATGTAAATGACCTTGAAAATAATCTGTTGTTATGTTATATATCGCACTGTTGTCTTCTCACTTGCAAAATGTATATTACCTTTGATAAAACAAGTTATAGGATTTGGGAGTAGCAAGATTTTAATATATAAAGGTTAATCCGTGTCCAGGCGTGGAGTGAAGATCTTGGTACATTTTGTTCTGCATATTACGGCAAATTTATATGTGAGAGGAATCGAAGTGAGAGAAGGTGCCAATTGGAAACCTTTTTACTACCAATCTATGCCTTGTCGCCTTATACTTTGGTGATTTAGATGGATGTTACTTCTCTGGGTTCAAATAGCAACACCCAAACCGATCAACATCCTTTGCTGATGGAGCAGACGGAAACCCGTAATGGCCATCAGCATATAATTGACATTACAAGGAATGGTGAAGCTTTAACCACATCATCTCATAATGATCAACACCCTGAAATGCATTTACAGCAGAATGAAGATCAACCAACTGGGGAGACACAAGACTCCACTCATCAAAATTCATCTTCTACATCCAGATTAAACTCTAGAAATTCCACCTCATTGAGAAGAGGTGATGGATATGGTCATCGCAGAAGGAGTCCATTAAATTCTGGACTTTGGATTTCTGTTGAGCTTGTAGTCACTGTGAGTCAGATCATAGCATCTATCGTGGTTTTGTCATTGTCCAGGAATGAAAATCCCCAAGCCCCATTATTTGCCTGGATTGTGGGTTATGCATCTGGTTGTGTTGCCACACTTCCTATTCTTTACTGGCGTTTTCGAAACCGTAATCAAAGCACTGAACAAGATATGTCTCAACCATCTCAAGGATCTTCTGGAAGCAATCCTCCAGATCGTACTTATACTGCCATTTATGTTTCACATGTCTCGGATGAGGAGAATGGTCATGCTGCCCAATCAGCCGCAAGAAACACTATAATTCCTGGAGCCTTTACTTCTAGGTTTGATTTCTATCTCTTTCTTCCTTTTTGCCCAATCTGATTTTATCCATGTTTAATGAACCACCAGCAAACTAAGCAGAGAAATATTTTGCTAAATTGCAGGTTTAATGGATTAGTAGACCATTTCAAGATGGCCTTGGATTGCTTCTTTGCAGTTTGGTTTGTGGTAGGAAATGTTTGGATCTTTGGAGGTCACACTTCTCCTTCTGATGCTCCACAATTGTATAGGTACCTCTCACACTGTTTGTGTTACCACTATTTTACTTTCTCAAGCCTAATCAGGGCTTCATTTTGTGCAGATTATGTATTGTGTTTCTTACCTTTAGCTGCATTGGATATGCTATGCCATTTATACTTTGTGCAACCATATGTTGCTGCCTGCCTTGCATAATTTCTGTTTTGGGCATTCGAGAGGATTTTTCTCAAAATAGAGGAGCAACTGTAGAATCAATTAACGCTCTACCAATCTACAAGTTCAAGTTGAAGAACAATGAAATGGGTGATGATCAGGATGTCAATGCTGCTATAGATGATGGTGGGATTTTGGCTGCAGGAACAGAAAAAGAGAGGGTGATTTCAGGAGAAGATGCTGTAAGTTTAATGGGTGAATATATTGTTCTAAAATTATGAACTGACTATATTTGCCTTGAGTCTATGCTTACATTCAGCCAAAAGACGAATGAATAAAAAAGTTTTAGATAGCTAGAACCTGAATGTAAGTAATTCTTTAAAATGGGGCTTTGAATCTATGGCTATTATTATGATTTATGATCCTTCACAATGTGGAGAATGCCTCATTTTTAAATGTAATTTTGAATAGCTTTCTGATTTATTTTTTTTGCAGGTTTGTTGCATTTGCTTAGCAAAATATGCAGATGATGAGGAGCTTAGGGAATTGCCTTGCTTTCACGTTTTTCACGTAGCATGTGTTGACAAATGGTTGAAGATAAATGCATCCTGCCCTCTTTGTAAAAGTGAAGTTGGTCCGAGTAATGGAGGGTCACCTTCAGCCTGGGACTCCAGTCCTCATTAGATAAGAATGGATACCAAGACAGCAGAAGCTAAGTTTATCTTAGCCAAAGGTACATATCCCCCCTGAAGTTGCTCCTTTTCAAGTTTACATCATCAAACCTTTGGATTATGCTTTGAAGGTGAGATCCAAAGATAGATGCAAATTAAGTAATATCTTGAGCATATGTGATGTTACGAGCTAATGAAAGGTTGAGAATGTGTTTACCCGCCCTAGTCACTTTCTTTTCCTCTTTTTTTCCCAACATCTGCACCGGTTTTACATACTCGCCAAGTATTGTTTGTAGAAAATAGGTTGTTTCAAATCCTCCTTCGTTTATCAGTTCTCTTTCTGTATATATAACAAAATTTAATGAAAATGTTGATTTTTTAAAAAAAAATTTAAAACTCTGAAATAAGCTGAATTTTTTTAAAGGTGATTTGTTATCATGATGGCGTCAAAATCCTAACACCTGCTTCACCCAGTTTTAGTTAATTATCTATTTGAATTTTAAGCGTTTACTGATTTATTTTTTTCTTGCCGTTCCTCCTTGATAATGATGATGTCAAAATCCCACCTGCTTCAACTAAAATGGCTTTAATAAATTATCTTTTTAATTTATATGCATTTATCAATTTATTATTTTTATCATTCCTCCATTATGAAGTGAATACATTATTCACACATTCTTTGTACAGACACGTTCTTGTATACCTGACTAAGTAACTAGTAAACTTATTTAACAAAATTTACATGTATACAATTATTAGTTTAAAAAAGAATAACAGTAATAAATAAAATAATGAAATTGGTAGTCTAGTATACGAAGATTTTCGGTTAGATAGATCTGATAGTTAATTATTTAGGTTGACACGAGAAGTGGTGTCCAAGTACAAATAAAGTTAGCGCAAAATATGACATCATTTGTTTTACCTCACCAAATACTTTCTGCCATTTGAAAGGAACGTTATATGTAACACGTTATAATTCGTTTTCTTGGCAATGAACAATTGATTCGGAAGACTTTGTTTCAAAATCCATATATATTACCAGAACAAATATGAGCAAAATTTGATCTTAAATTTTATAATCAAACTTCAAAAGGCTTTATCAATTCATCTAAGTACCTACTAAATGAATAGCCCAAGACAAATCTTGGCTCGTCCGGCAACTGGCAACGGCTAGAAGGAGAACGACCAGGATTCGTGGACTTAAACCGTACCCTGGCCGGATCCACCTCGAGCCAGACTTTGAAATGTTATTCACATTCTAGCCATTTGCGTGATTTTACAGACGGGCTTATTCAAAATTTCCAGTGATTTCAGAATATATCTTAATCTTAAAATTACGCAAAACTTTATATGATTAGTTTTTTTAAGTTCAAATTTTTTAAATAAAAAATCTTATGAGTAAATTCTTGCATTCAATTTAAATTTTTTATTTAAATTACATTTAACATAAAATAATAAATTATAATCTACTAAATATAAATAAAATAAAATTCAAATTGAATGTAAAAAATTTTAAATTTGTACTTAGTATGAAAAAACTCTGCTCCTTTATTTAAAAATTCTAAGTTACTAAATCAAAAAAGTTAACAAGGGTGACATTACAAAAATATCAAAATTTCAAACACAACCCATCCTATAACAGTTAAGACTTCATGATATAATTTGACAAAATCTTAAAATTGAAATGAACAAATCATAATCTAATAATATTACTATTATAATACTAGTTCAATTAATCAATCTTTGAATTTAATAAAATTATATCAATTTTGCCCCACTTAGTCTAAATTATTTTTTTTTCAATCGTAACTTACAATAGCCTTCTCAACCATCGGCTAGTATTCAACATAGCAGAATTTCCACACATATATGGAAATCTAAAGCAAAATTTTGACATAGTTCAATAATTTTACATGATAAACAAGCAAACAAATAGGAAAAGTACAACATGCTCTCGGAGTATATATATCCTGGCCGCATGCAGGACCAGAAACCTAAAATTTCTGTAGCTCTCCCTGCGATGATGGATCCATGGAGCCTTCTCTCTTAGAATCTCAGGAAAAAGGGCTGAACAAATAAAAAATTCAACCCTAAAACATAATTGCGGTAAAATTATACACATTTGCAAAAAAAAAGGAATAAATGTCAATTTGGTGAGGGAGAACTCGTGCAAAGAAAATACATCTGTGACTTGTGTCCAGAATTTGATATAACCTGCACCAGAACTCAGTATATGACCACCACTGGAAACAGTAACCTAGTTGTTTAGATGGGTTTCAACTGCAACTTGTTTACCAAGAGCATCCAAACTGGGTGTAACTTGCAAACCTTTTTTGAACCTACGTTTTTCAGAAAGCAAGATCTTTAAATGCCTCTTCAAGTTTCCCATTTGATGCGACAGATTCCACAATGTGATCTCCCACCAAATGGTTAGAATTCCCATTTTCAGTGTTCTTGCATATCTGACTAAGAACAGAGTTGGGAGAGGCAGAGCTGCAGCTGCCCTCAAAGTATGTGGAGTACGGAAAAAACTCAGCACAACGCATTTTCCATCCTGCAACCAAATTTACCATTCCCAAATTCATAGAAAATCAGTTATTATATCTCCTTTGGGGTTTTTCCCCTGGCTATTCCAGATGGAAGTAGCGGTTCTTATCAGATAAAGACACGAATCACACCTGGTTTTCATGGCAAAATTATTATTGAGGACATGAGAAGTTCTTGTGATGCACCATTACAAGGAGACCATAAAAAATAACACAGACAGGAACGGGCAGGTGTAGAAACAACTCAAATTTTGGAAGAAAATAATGAAAATTACACATTAAAATCCCCCTTGGTGGGGAATTAAAAAAAACCTAAATTAAATGTTATTTCAAAAATCTTTATCACTTTTCCTTCTAAAAAAATCTGGTTCTCCTCAGAGTGATCAGTAATTTGTTAATAAAATAACCCAAACACATTATTCTTGGAAATCACAAGCACCATCCATACCCATATCTCCAAAGAGAGTTCATTATACGCACTAGTCTGGTTTACGGAAAAACATAAAGAATTAATCAACACAATCCCAATGATACTTACTCAATGCAGCATCCTGATCAACAAGAACTGTTCCAAGAAGTTTATGAACTACAATACAGTCCTTAAATTTCCATTCCCTGATAGGTCCAAGTGCTCCATTTCTATTGAAACAAAATATTGCAGGACTAAATATTGTCATTACTCAGATTAGAAAGCCAAAACTTAAGTATAGAAAGGTAAAAACAGAGATAAAGTCTATGAAGTACATTTCCATAAATACAAGCACAAGATAAACCCCAAAAACTATAGGATAAGCTATGTTCAATTTTTTCAAAATATTTTCATTATTTATCTATCACATGTTTCCCTTTTGTCTACCTTATATTCTCCCCTCTATCCCCTTTTTTAACAATAAGGAATGTTTTAAGGGGTTTGTCATTTTGGGAAATCCACAACCCTTTAGCAATCGAGGGGAAAACATCACATTCATCTTCATCTTAAAGACCCATTTTTTTCTCACCTACTTACAATTTCATATCTTTCAAATAAAGATTTGGTTCTACTAATATAAGATGTATAAAACAAGAAAATGAAGGTTTATCTTCCATCGATTTCAAGTCAGTTATATTTACAAAATGATTCAAATCAATGGTCACTTTCTCACTTTACACATCCTCTCACTTTAGAGAGACTAAATCCTGAGTGAAGGAGTGGTTACCACCATCCAAAGATAGGCAGCATCATCCCTTACTCCCTCAAACAATCAGCCTAGGTATCTGATTTTATATAAGATTTCCCCAGGTCTCATTTCTTTCATCCCTGCAAATGACCAGGCTCAATACCAGCTAGGGAAGGCAATGAACCCTTGTAAGCTTTTTCATCCAATCAGTCAAAATGTGATCAGAAAGCTGAGCCATGCTAAGTCATGCTGGAGAATAAACTATGAAACTTTTCTAATCCAAAACTTACAAGCATGCAACACATGCAAGCCTCATATCAATTTGAAGACATGACACAAAATATGTTGTGTTGGTGCTTAATAATGCAGTTGAGGTGGTGTAAAAACATTACCTTGGCACAAGGTTATTTGTTGATCCTTCAATCAACTTGACAGCTTCCAACCTTCTGCTGGGATCCAAAATATATAACATTTCTCCAAAAGCAGCTCTATGCATCAGAGAATCTGTAAACAGGAGGGAAGCAGAATAAGAAATCTTCATAATCAAGCTTGAAATTTGGTCATCAACAAATGTTAGTTTAACCTTCATGTTTTTCAAGGAAAGAATTATTTGTCTCAAACAGAGATTTTCCATGCAGCTGACTACATAGAAGGGATAAATGAGAGAAAGTTAGACTAAATCATAAATTAATAAAAAATTAATATAACAGCCTCCCAACAAACAACAGAAGGAAAAAGTAAAAAAAATAGCACCAGACAACCTAATGGTTTGGCGCTCAGCTTCTAAGACACTCCAAATCAGTTTCTCACAGTCAGTCACAGGAGCAGTCATGGATCCCACTTTATGGAAGAATTTAATCTGCAACATATGAAAACAGAAAAAATAATCATTTTCCTCAATGGAGGAGGGAAGAAATCATAATAAGAGGATGGTATATCCTAAAAATGGAGAGAAAGATGAAAGAAAAAAAAGGGGGGCAGGGAGTAGGGTGCACCTGATACCAAATTCAGAGGAATAGTTTTCTTTCTAGATTATCCAATTTCTCATATGCTAAATATAAACAATTTAAAAAGATGACTTGCACAAGTAACACCATACATTAATATATAGTGTTTTGATATTTATGAACATTAAATTCTTAAACTTTCTAAACTCAGTGACATGAAATTGACTGGTTCTTCAGAAGAAAGCATACCAAGCATCGATGAGAATCAGGGTGTTCAGCATCCAACCTAAGTAACTGCTTTACAGCCTGCAAGTCAAGAGATGGAGGAAAAAACACATTTAACAGGCATCATAATCTAAAATGACAAAGTGTAATAAAAAGTTATATAATGTAAATAAATGCAAAGTAAATAAGCAAAAATAATCAGCATAAATTCACAACACAGAGCCCCCAAAATATGTAAAGCAAAACAGCCAGAACTGTTAACCCAAATAAATTACTAGCCTGACAAATTTAGTTTGCTGAGAAGAAAGATGAAGAATGTGAAAAAAAAAAAAAACTCCTGGCTTCTAATTTAACATAATTTTACCTGGAAGGCAAGCAAAATCTTCTGTTTTCTCATATACAATTCAAAAGATAGCAAATGCGTCTCCAATGAGTTAGGTGAATTCTTCTGCAACAATTTCAAGTATTTTGTGGCTTCCAGCAATGGATCTTCAACCTAAGCAGGAGAAAATTGCACAATTAACAGGACTGTATAAACCTTAACAGTTACAATAACTCAATAAGCAAATTTTATGAGTAAAATGTCCAATAAATGTCTTAACAAGCTTTTCAGAAATATTTCACTGTAATTGGTATTTGATAAACCAACTATTTTAATTAACTATGTTGAATAAGTGTTGAGTAATGTAATTGTGAAAGAAGTTTTTGGATACAACACAGCAATTTAACTACAAAACCTTGTCTATTAAACAAGATTGGAAAAAAAATTCTCAAATAAAAATCAAGAATAGTCTTAGCCAAATTTACATAATGAATCCAAATTTACATATTTTTATTCTACCAACTTGTAAGGTGGAGCTGTAGCAACATTATAGCAATTTGCAGCATGGGAGAAATCTCTCTTGACTCTCACATACACATACACATCTTGTAGAACCACCAGAATACTCTTTCACACGCAAGCACACACAAAGATGCATACACATACACATCCTTCTGAACTATTAATAGCATCAAAAGGTGGAACATGACATGGCATCAGAGCGGCATGGCATTATCTGTGCTTAAAGTCCAAAGAGCTCTAGCATGAGGTGTCATGTTAGAGATAAAATATATCCTGCCATGAGCCTTCATGGCTTTATATAACATCCTAAACTTTTGGAAGAGTTGGTTGTTGACAGGTTATACTCACCTTCTATGTCAATTCACAGAGAAAAGTTTTATTTATGCTATAAGAAATTTACAACTGTATCAGTATTAGACATGGACTGAATGTATAAGATTCTCAATGGCAATAAATGCATTGAAGTTTTACCTGTAACAACTTTTCACCACGTGGATCTGGATCAACAGGTTTTGCATGCCGTTTCCCAGACTTTGATATCCCACTGGCACTATAGTCTTCATTCTTTTCTTCTGCCTCCTGAAATAGAAATAAAACAATAGCATGAATACTTTTCCAACAAAAAATTTCCCACAGAAGATATAGAAATGATTAATACTTTCTTAGCTCTTGCTTCTGCCTTTCTCTGTTTTTGTCTCATTTTCTTTTTCTGAGAAGGAGGCAACTTAGACATATCATCATCTTCCTCAGCTGTAGACTTTGGAGGAGAATCATGCAATTTTATATAACATCTGCAGCTCAAAACATTACAAGCATGAGATCATAAATACAAGATCAGAAGGAAATACCATTTACTTACATGAATTTAGGCTGCACTGTTATGGCATTTGCCACAGTTCTAAAGTGAAGCTGTTTAAAGCCACAGAATAATAAGCAAACACAAAACATGAAGCATAAATAAGAAAAATTTGACCTCTCAAGGACTCTCTGGCAGAGAAACAATTTAAAAATAAAATTCCCCAATGCATGTAAGAACCCATTATACAATGCACTGCATAACATTAACTATCATAACAACTGATGAAGTAAACCAATTAAAGGCAACATATATGCACCTGATAGCTCCAGCTGCTGCTTTATGAAAGTATGCATGTGAATGCAATTGGTCTTGAAATTTAAGCATTTCCACATATGTACGCAACGTCATTTTCCTTAAGCAGTATGAATGAAAATCAAATTGATCTTCAGTAATATCTGCATAATGCTTCTCCACTGCTAGAAACTTCTTGAGAGCCAGTCCAAGATCACCTTGACGGAAATAGCTTTCAGCAGAGGCAAGCTCATACCTTCAAAAGATAGATGTTACAGTATGTTACAAAATGAAAGCACGATATTGCTAGCCAGTACAGAATATTACACATTAGATACAGACCACATGCACTGCATGTCATGTAGATTGTTGTGTTGATCACCATCTTTTGTGAACAACACAGCAGTTTTTTCTGCCAAAGCCACCTGGATATCAGGGAATGAACCAAAATAAAGTCAGAAAAAGGCCAAAAGAGAAAAGCTACACAAATTACATCACTCAGGTGTGAATGAAATTTAAATATATCGATAGACAGAACCTGATCAGCCTGCAGCATGCGCTTCACGCATTCACTGTTAACATAGCGATCAGCAAGATCCATACACCTAGCTTCATCTGCAAATGCAGCAGCAGCCACCAAATCACCAGCATGCTTCAGTATCCGACTCTGTTATTCAAAGACATAAAACGATCATTCAACAAGTTTTTCTGCATGCTTTGGCTGTTAAGGCAAGGTACCAGTCACCACTAGTCCAACTGCATTAACTCATTTTCACCTTTCTTTGATCTTAAAAACAAGACTAATGATTTAATCATTTAACTTACCTTTCTTTGAAAGGACATGTTACATATTGAATAACTAGAGTAAATTATCTATACTCTTGGTGCCTTTACTGGATAGCATTTGATATTATTAGATATTATCATTTTTTTAAAGAAAAAGAAAATTAAACATGTTATCTAATTTCATGGTCATCAACAATTGGAAATTGACTTATGCAGCCAGGCATAGAAGATCATACCCTATATTGTTATAGATTTTTATTTTATATGGAAAAAATAAATATATATAACTGGCATTAGAATTTTTTCAACATATTGCAAGTGCATCAGATAGCAAATGAGTCATGCCCATACAAGAAACAGATAGCTTGAAGTGACATTCTAAACAACAAAAAAGGCAAATACCTAATTGAAAATGCTGTTAATCCCAAACACACACCAAATTGCATGTGACAGTTACTTATGTAACTAGACCCACCAACTGCAATAGTTCAAAGTAACTGGTGATTGACATATCTTACAATGTGGGTTATGTAAATTATTTATCCTAATAGCACTTTTCAAAGTGAATAAGGCAAACCACAGAGATGTCATTAAATTGGTAATTATATTCCACTAACTCAAGTACAAATTTATATATAATGCATGCACGCACGTGCACACACATAAAAGGACTACGTAGGAATGAAATAATCCTAAAACAAGCAGAAAATTAGTTAGAAGTATAAGCAAACCTTGATGGAATATAGATCAATGACAGTAGGTGTGTGATCAATAGCCTCATTGATTTTAGAAAGAGCTATCTCATACTGGCCCCGCCTGTCATAATGCTGCACCAAGTAGATAAAAAATGAAAGTAAGAAAAATGGAGGAACCCACAAAAAATGTATAAAAAAATAGTCACGAACCTGAGCCAACAAGAACAAAGTCCACATAAGAGTTGAGGGGGGCTCTTTTTCCGCTCTGAATACAAGATAAACAATACTTAGTTATCCAGTACAAGACAAAGGTTCCAAAGCATCAAAATTTCAATGAAACAATATGACATACCATTGAATCGTAAGTGGATAGTATTAACCTAATGGCTACTTTTTTGCAACACTAAGCCATTACAACTCAGGAAATCCAACCACGAGAGAGTGAAGAGACGTTTAAGAAACAAAATTAGATATTATTAATGCAGAACTCACTAAATCATCCCAAAGAAAAGCACAATTGACTCTCCATAAACTTTCTAGTCATTCTAAATTCAGTGACAGTATAATGAATTCTAAAAAAGTCCCACATAAAATAATAACATAAGCACACATTTTTATCTTGGAAAGTAGTTCCAAGCTTACATTACACTTGTACCATTACCAAATGAACATCTTAATCACCACCCCTATGCTTCAACAGACATTAAAAGTATATCTTACCTTCCCGGGTATTGACCAGTTTTCCTAAGTGAATTCTCTAACTCAAGAATGATCTGTTCCAAAATGTCTGCCTGGAAAAGAGTGAAGAAAATCAGAAACCATGGTCAGAAACAACATATTTTACCACTATGTTATACAATATATAACCACACAACACAAACTATCTAAGCAGAAGAAATGTAAGTAATAATACTGACCTTCCCAGGTTGATTGTATAAAGAAGAAAGATCGGAGAATAGAGATGGAACACCCTAGAAATAACACAATGAATCCCAATTCAATTTTGAAACTAGTAAAGTAAGCAGATATCTTACCAAAAAGGATTTGTATAATGTACCTTGCTTAGGAGAGGCCTAATATAACTATCTGCTGCATCTTGAAATTTGTCACCTTGTAAAAAATCTAGTGGTATTCTCTGATAATAAATAATTAAATAATAATGTGGGATAAGTTTCGATTTAAAAATTATGTGCTCAAATAAACTCATTCTGATAAGAGAAAAATATCAACAGCATGCCACCACAAATGCACTAATATGCAACATTGTATATCAGTGGAAGATGCACTCAAAACTGATCTGAAGAGCTTCCTCCATCAGAACCATGGGAGTTATATATAATGAGTATAAAAGGCAAAAACAAAAATTGAAACTAGTCATCTTCAGTGAAGAACAAAAGATATAACATTCCACAGTTAACCTACATATTTTTCCTTTTGAAAACAAAACAATTGAGTGGTGGAAGGGAGTAGTGGTCTCCTTTTACACAGATAATATGGCAAAATAATAATTAAGTTCAGGTCATGATGCAGAAGCAAAGCAATAGCAGTAAATGTGATATATATAACTATGAGAATTGACAGCCTTTACCTTAACAGCAGAAGACCACTTATATTGCTGCCCAAGTGTTTTGTATAAAGCATCCAACCGATCTATTTCATCAGGAGAAAAATGGCCATTTTCTGAATATAATCCAACACATTTTTGGAGGCCTTCATAATATCTGATCATCAACGTTACATGAAGCACAAACAATTGTTTAGCTTCTACAAGCTGGTAAGATTGTAGACAACATAATTACAAACATAATAACAGGAAAAGGAAGTTATTATACAACCATTATGCATCATTAAAATGAACAAAAGACTCTGACTCAACATTTTGGTCGCATTCATAGAATGTGAACAACAAAATGAAACATTACAATTTTCTCTAGCTACCACAAGTTAGCAATATCAAATACAAACTAAAAAGCTTATCAATCCAGAAAGAGCCAAATGAGACAAAGATTAAGGCATCTGAAACAAAATCATCTTATATCCTTCTCTGCTGTAGGTAAATGCAAAAAGGAAACAATAATAGTGGAAAAACACAGGGAAGACATATAGCTAGACAGACATTGCAATTGAGGTATCCAAACCTAAAATGTAAGCAACCAAAAAGATCACCTATAGTTGTCAGGATTCATGGAAAGTAATGCCCGGTACAATTTCTCTCCTTCTTCCAAGTGACCAAGCTTGACTAAAAGTGAAACCTCCTGTTCTTTATATGCAAGCTTATCAACCTACATAGACACAATGAGAAACAGCTAAGATACCATGCTTCTCATTCATAACAAATTAAATGATCAAATTACCTCAATCGATAAAACACACATACAATTTTTAACTCTTTCCTTCTCAATTCCTCAAGAGCACTCTCAAAAAATCCACATTCCTCCAACAAAGTGATCTGGATGGAGATGTTTGATGCAGAAAATCACCGTGTGAGGACTGAGGATAATATTAATACTGGCATTTGAACCATATGAAATACTTCATATTCCTAAACATGCACAGGTAGTGACAACAGAGGTATACATTCAACAAAACAAACTAGACAAATATATTATACAAAGCATTAAACATGTAATTATAGATGCTGGGAAAGCATCCATTTGTCTTATTCTTATCATGGATAAAGGCTATCATTGGCATTTACAGAGACTCACAAATAGTAAAAGTGTATTCAAAATCCCACCATGTTATAACAAAAGCTAATTAAGGTTAGAGTTACATCAAACACAAAATATGTGACGAGGCATTATGCAATACGCAATTTACACATTAAACAGGAAATAGCTGCAGTAATAGCCAGAGAAAAGACCTTATATAAAAGCATTTCCCCATGCTCACACCGTTCATTTTCAGGAGGATAATCATCTTCCAATGTCCCTTCATATGCTTCCAGAATTTCAATAGCTTTTGATGCACTGTTTCATATTAAGAAAGTAAATAAATAAACTACCAAAAGAATAAAATAATGCCATTTCAGTAACATCTATCAATAATACCAAAGCCAGTGCAGGATCCAAAGCTTCATGCCATAATTGTGATTTTGGTGAAATTCAAACAAAATTGGATCCAAAATCTCCACCCACAACATTACCAGGTCCAGATGTCTGGGTCAAATTCTAGAGCCTACAAGAACAATCCAACCCACCCACCCCATTCCAACCCCCTCCCAAAAAAAAGAGGCAATTACCCCTATTTTTTTGGCAATGTTTCTACTAGAAAAGGAGGCAAAAAGCCAAAAAGGCATTAGCAAAAGGTTTTCTTTAATTGTAGTCCTTTGAACATGGTTCATAACTTAATTCAGAGTTAATGATTTTAACTTTTGGGCACATAATTAGTTCTGTAGTTTTTAGAAATAATTACAAAATGCCACTTTGTTTTCAGTTTTCAAAGATTCATACATAAAATAATATTAAAAACATTTAAGAAGATAATCCTTAGGTCAGGCACAATTCAGTATAAAGGCAGCTAGAGCAGTCCTCATCAGAAAAAACATTTAACTTATATAAACCAAATCTTACTTAGAGTTCAAATGATGAGCAACAGCAAACCCAATCCAATTCATGCGATGATTTGACTTGAGCGTCAACAGTTGTTGTCGTGTCTCAACAAAGCCGGCTAAGTCTCGCATTTGAGCCTGACAATGTGGTGTAAGAGCACATACATGGGTCAAAACAAATACACTATAGGAGAATTCACAGAATGACTCTGTATCTGTGCAATATGAAAAGCAATACAGTAAAATATCATTGCAAAACATTTGTATCCAGATTCTAATGGGAAGAGAATGGAGAGAGATTTTTCTTTCACCTTTACTCTTAATCCTTCCTAAGTTGATGAAGCAGATATTTCTAGAAAAATTTAACCTGAATTTGAATAGGTAACAGAAGGGCAGTAATTTTGGACTTAAGTGCAAATGAACTTCACCAAGAGTAATATACATGGATAGGAAATTACAGTATCATAAAAGTACTATTACTGGCAATCATGATAAGTTAAGGACAAAGTTCATGATAAACTTTCCTCCATGTGAAACAGACAACACCAATATGAAGCAACTGTTTATGAGCAGGATATGCCATAGATGATGCCAGCATAGAAAAACTGAAGCCCAAGTTAAGGCTATTGCAGAGAGACAGCAACTTTCAAATTTTGCATTAGCTAAAATAAAGCACGTACAAACAAAAGGAATTAATATGATACCTGTAAAAGTGATAGGTCCCGCAAGATTTCAATATTGTCGGGATCTTTTTTCAGTGCATTTCGATAGCACTTGATTGCTTCCCTGTATTCTCTGTCTGAACGATAAAGGAGACCATAAACATGCCAGCAAACATGACTTTTCAGGTCATTCTGCAGCAGAACAAAAATTAAGCTTGGATCATCTGACAAAGTACAAACAATGACTATAAGAATGATAAATGGTGCAAAATCAAAGGCAACTCACCCTTAATCCTTGTTGAACCAGTTTATATGCTTCAGGCTTACGATCCATGCAATTTAACGTCAAACCCTTCATTGATAAAGTTTCTATCAACCAGAAGCGGGAACAGACACATAAACAAGAAAAAACAAAACACAGAAACAAAACAATTAAGAGATGTAGAGAGAAAGAAAACCTTCTGTAAGGAAAAAAAAATTAACATATAATTTTTTGTGTTACTCATTTAAACAAATTAGAACATCATTAAATACCCTGACAAGGAAGATAAAACATAGAAAAACAAGTACTAAAAATGTATACCTCCATGATCTGGGAATTTTTTCAAAATGGCATCGGCTGCTTTGAGGCCCTTTTTGTATTGTTTAGTTTCATAGGATTTCTGCACAGACAAGTAAAATTAAGCCCTGCAAAGCAGTAAACCCCTCCCCCAGTAGCACCAAGACTATTTCACTTGCTCATAAATTTCCCATGAACCAAGATAATTAAAATCTAATTACCTAAAGTAGTAAGCATTCATTTGCTATTTTCACAGTACAGCAACCAAGCCCCTAAAGAATGCTACTAAAAGGAATCCCACGGGTACATTCTAATGGTTAGATAATATAATATTACTATTTATTTACAGACACACAATCCAATTCCTCAATTGAAACAAGCAGTAAAAAGAACAATGACCAACATAATCAGCGCAAGGAATCCACTACTCCCTTCTATTTTAAAAAATCATCATCTTCATTTAATCCTTTGCAGGGTCAAATTAAATATGCTAGGTTATCTCCGCACGCATTGATAAAAACAATCCCATTCGTTATCTTGGTGAGTGCAGTTTATAATTTCAGCTTCTTGTAGTTGCAACAAGGAACAAAAAAACAAATAATACAGAGAACGCAATAAAGTAAATAGACCAGAGTTCGGGAACTTTCAACCCCACTCTAACTCAGAGAAGACCTGAAACTCAATGGAGGACCTCAAAAATCACAGTAACGCAAAAGTAAAATGAATCCCGAACGCTACGTATTTTAAATTTTCTATCAAATTTGACGATATTGCGAGCAAACAAAGAGAGCGTAGGAAGTGATAAGAAGAATAACAGGAGAATCTAGGGTTAAGAGATGGAAGAATCAGTAGAAAATGATTGAAGTTGGATCGAGGGAGGAGAAGGAAGCGTGAAATTAAAGAAAAAAGAGAAGCTTACAACAATAAGCTTGAAGAGGTTGGCCTCTTTGGGGGGAAGAGAAGCACCCATTGTTGCGTTGCGTTGCGGTGGCAGAGAGAGAGAGAGAGCTGAGAGTTTATGGCAGCGAGCGAGAGAAAGGGTCGTGGATGGCGTGCAGAGTGCAACCCTACTGTCAACAAGAAGCAAGCAATGACTACGTGCTATTTCTTTTCCCTCTTTACTTCTATTTCTAATTTAATATTCACTTCACAAGCAAATTTGTCGAGTCACTTCACTGTGCCCGCTTGCTCTCGACTTCCACTCTCAAATTACTAATTCTGTTTTCTGTATAAGAAAATGTCATGATAGTTATATATAATAATATCAAATGACATGTTAATTAATTTTTCTTACATGTTCTTAACATATATTAAAAATTTATCATCAATTTACATCTCAAAATTTAAATTTACAAATAAACTCATTTCTCATTACATTGCATATTGTAATGAATAATAAAAGTGATTTTATTTTTTTTAAGAATTGTCTCTGTTTTGAATTCATTTATAAAAAATTTTGAAAAATTAATCTCATAATTATTTGAATATAATCAATTCTCTAATATAAAATTTGTGGTTTATAATTAGTTAATTTCATGAATGTGGCACAATTCTACTTAATATTTGACATAATCTATAAATATATAGTAGATACATTAAATGAGATGATGAATTTTTAATTGATATAGATAAATCTTAACCATTAAATTCAATTATCAATAGAATAAAACTTCAAGTTATATGGTATTTTTAAACGATTACATGATACTCAATGTATGATTATATAATCAATATATATTTCTCTTACCTTTCTCATTTTTAATTTCTCTCACCTCATTTAACTTGTGTAAATAAATGAATATAAATAATATAATATCCATACTCATATATATAGTCATCAAATTTTGTGAATTTTTATGTATGTCTAAACTCAAACTCGTTCTACAAGTATTAACTCTACTTATTATGAATATATACAAATTTGAGTTGTTTTTATACTCAGTGTGAAGTTAATTAAAATTTTTACTCAGAGTGTCAAATATGCTGATGCCTTCGAAGTAATTCAACTTTGCCAAATCGATATAAATTAAGGTACATTTGAAATATTACTCAATTTAATGAAAAATAACTTATGTCGTAAACTCCTCTAAACAGATCCCTAGTGAGAATTCAAAGTCGCAACATGCTATAAATCTCAATAAAGCTTAAAATAATACTCGTGAATAATCTATCAATAAAAAATTACTAAATGCATTCAACCAAAACCTTTAACTAACACAATTCGAACTACTAGTTGAACCAAGTAACTCTCTTTAGCATCAAGATGAATATTTTATACACAATTACTATCAATTAGCATTCATAAACCGCAGATGTTAGTGGACAAAGTCTTATAGGCAAGGTCTATTTCTTGTTCCGTCATCTCAATTGTCTCATCACTATCATACTCAACTGCCCCAGAAGATTTGTCATTTGTTCTTCCAGTTTTGCTTAGTTGTTCTTCATTTATCTTTGATTTCTTTTTCCTATCACGATCTAGACGATTTAGTTCCACCTCATAAATACTTTTACAATCCAAAGCCTGTCTGTGAAGATCTTCCTTTGACAATGAGTTCATATTGTTTCCTACTACATCCAACTTTGCAAGCTCTTCAACAACACGTGGTAAGAATTTCCAGTCCTCAGTTCCTTTCCGGATGTCCTGATTGAAGTTAATAAGACAAACACAATCAATTGTCAAATCATATATTTGATTTAATTTTTAAGATAAAGGCATTGCATTGAAACTAAAAGTAAGAATGCCAATGATAGCACAAGATTCAGACAACAGTGTTATGCCAAAGTCAGTCGAAGGAAGGTTTTAATATAGACGTGCGTCATTCTGCATGCTGACTCAATCAAATGATCAGCCAGTATCTAAGTGAAATTAGTCAGCAATTATAGGTGCTATAGATTGTTCCTGGGATCATAAAAAAGGTATAAAGGTTGCGAAGAAAATTTATCTAGGAGCACCAAAAAAAAAAAGTGCGATATAAATGATTAGGAAATAGAAAATACTAAGTACTATTACTATTGGTGTTCATGAAAATATTTGACATGTTTGTGGTTTTTTATATTTTCTACTCAGCCGACCTCGTATCCTCCTATGATAGACGACAAAACACAATGAATACTCATATAACAAACAGTTGCATTGAAAATATCTTTTAGAAAGCATACCAGGGATCCTTACCTCACATGTTTGAAAAAAGTGAACCCTTCAAGGAAATTCACTTGAATTTTAAATGATAACATAATTCTGCTCTTTATTTATCAAACAAGGATAACATACTATGGTTACTCCCACAGAGAATTTAAACAAGGATTGCTAGCATCCCCCAGGCAAATAAATACCAGAAAAGTTGCTCGCAAACTAACACGAGTGGTAAACAGTTTTCTGTTTGTACATTACCTGCTTTTCCTCAAGGGAACATATTGCATCTTGCAAACAAGTTAGAATCCCTTCTGCAGCTATTTTTGTTATCTCACTTGTATCTGGCTGAAATGATTAACATAATGTTTAGATTCATAAGGGACATATCTATCAACCTTAAGCACAATTAAGTGGGAACAACAGACAGCAACAGCCTTCAAGCATATAACACTGAATGATGGGGCAGTGAAAACTGCGTTTTTCTAACAAATGAATTTGGTTCCAATGCAAATCACTTGTTTGCACTTAAGTTTGATTCTATGCAAGTTCTGAATGCTTAAAAGAAAGTCAGTCATAACCTCTAGATTCCTAGAATGAACAAAACGTTTTTTTATGGGAAATGGTAGATTATAACCTTTTCTTCTTGACTTTCCAGCCACTGAATTGTTTTATTCAAATCATCAACAGCCCACATCTTCACTTCAGAAGGATTAAAACATTTCCTAGCAACATCAATGTCTTTTCCCTGGAACATGCAGCAAGCATTAAATTTTATGACAAATTTAGTTGTTGGCAGATAAAATCAAGGTTATTTGGACCCATTATTCTCAAATCAAGAAAAGCCCACTTACAAAACACCTTCAGCTTTACCTTTGATTTTATAGAGGTATTTGACTTTGAAGGTAGTTCTTTTTGAACATGCTTTGGTGATTGCCTCGGTACAGATGGTTTTTGATCTGTAATTACCAATAGAGTTCACAAGACGGGTAGGTTAGATAATAAATTAGATGAATATAACACTGGGGAGTGGGGCTAGGAGGTTGGCAAGATCCTCACAAGGACATATTAGATAACAAATATTGGCTATTAGCTTCACAATTACACTATCACCTATTTATATATATTTCCAGTGTAGAAGATGGATGTGACAAAATGTTTAAAGAAAAAAAAAAGTGTTTTAGTATTTTTAGAAATAATCAGCTATAGATAATATCATTTAAATAGTCAATAGACATCACTTTATCTCAAGTGACATTGCAACTTTATTCCAAAAATATATCATTTTTATTTTCTATTTACTTTTCCAGAAAAAAAAAAGAGTAAAGAGAAGAATTTGAAAAATCAGATCTAAGATGCAAGTCAGCAGAACCATACAATCTTAATGGGCTTCTTTAAATCTTAATTTTCACGCGAGAAGTATGCATGCAGCTATCAGTATAGCAGTCATTAGATGCCAGAAAGAGATCACTAAGTTTAGGTCCTATCCTATATACTAGTATATACATGTACAATTATATGACCTCCATTGACTTCATGTGATCCATTTCCTTTACGCCATGGTTTCCCAGCATGCATAAGGTAAGCTTCAATTTCAGTCAGCTTCCTCTGGGTGTAACACTCTATTATCCAATCCTAATGCCCAAAAAGAAAAAAGAGTAAAGGAAACGTCATTTTAAGTGAGACTATCACCTGCAAAATATTTAGAAAATGATACAGTCAAGAATCTGCAAGGCTAGAGAAAATCCTAATGCCCAAAAATAAAAAGTTTTAAAGCTTGATATGCATCAATATTTGACAATTAACATCACCAAGGCTATAGAAAAAGAAAAGGTAAATGCTTCAATTAGCACATTACATAAAAAGGAAAATAGAGATATCATTCACATGTAAGCAAAACAAGCAAAAAGGAAAACCTTTGACACAATGGTTCCACCATCAGCTTCAACTTGTCGAAACTTTGGAGTATTTGGAAATGCACAAACTAAGAGAGTGCAATCAGAGTTCCAGTCAGGCTGATATTCTGCTCCCATTTCCATGGCTCGTGACCGCAACATGCTGCGCTCCGGATTGACAAAGCCTGACAGCACAAAAACCACCCCTTCCTGTCCACAAACCAGTTAATAAGCTCAATCAACATTCAAAAATAGTGCAAGGAAACCAAAAAACCACGATGGCTCCTCAATTGTTCCTTATTTAATCAAATACCAGAAGCTTGTTGAAGCTTTTGGATTCCAAACTAGAGGTAGAGGCGGAAGATTTTCCGCCATTTTCAGTTTGTACTTTTCTCTTCTTGGGTGTCTCAACTTCACTGGATTTCTCACCTTTACCCTCCAAAGTTGGTTTCTTTGCACAGTTTTTGTCCTCGTTATCCCCTGAACTTGTCCATGATGGTAGGTTCCGCTTGGAACCTTTGTTATTAGTACTTATTTTAATATCAGACATGGCATTATCTACTTAGTGGATGGTATAGTTCCAAATTTGAAAAACACCCAAGTTCCAGTAAAGAAACCTGCATTCAGGATCCACTATAAAAATCGAAATCGTTCTAAAACTTCATCAATGAACAAAGACATGCAAGGGAATATGAACATTGAGCGGCATGTGGCTATCGATATGAATAACAATAAATAGAGATAAATAGGCAGACAAATTGACTGATCAACATAAAAGACAAAAACCTCTTTGCTTCTTCCCCTTGCTTTCGCTGCTGCGTTTGTTAATTGTTATGAAGCCGTTCTGTTTCGCATGTGTTCTCGTTGTTTCGTAAGCTCTAGTCACCGATTCAACAAATAAATAAAAGGTTTGTGCATCAACTCGTGGACGTGCCGGAGTGGTTATCGGGCATGACTAGAAATCATGTGGGCTCTGCCCGCGCAGGTTCGAATCCTGCCGTTCACGCTTCTTTTAAGATAATTTTTTTTCTAAATATTTAACGCAAATATATATTAAAAATTTAAGATCAATAATTGATTAAGACAATAACATATCACTTAATTCATGTGTTAGACAAATTATACGTAATGTATTTTTAGTAGTGAATAGTAATTTTGATCTTCCATATTTTTATTTTACCAAACAACTCAATATTTTATTCATTTGCAACACTTTCTTTCGATTCATGTTTTTGGTCACGTGAATTTTTTGATTTAACGAACATAAGCAAGGCCCGTTAAGGCTGAAACCGTGGGCCCAGTAACGAGTATCATGCTCAAAAAATTATTCTGGCCTGACCCAAATGGCCCGTGAGCAAATGCGAAAAGGGAGAGAGTAGAATGAACATAGCAACGAGCTTCAATTAATTTCACAAAGGAGGAGAAGCTCCCGCTCAGTTACTTGTTTTCAATTTTGAATTGAATAGAAAAGCGACAACTTCCATCAAATTCCTAGGGTTTTCTTATCTCCCAAACAGTTATGCCGCGCGAACGTAAATGGAGATGGAAGACAATGAATTAGAGGATCCTCTCTCTAACTATTGGGGCCTTTCCCTCTTCCCTTCAGCATCTCTCTCTCCCTCCAATCCAATCGACTTAGACCAACATCTTCTCACCATCCACACTCACCTCAGATCCATGGTAAGTAAAGAGAAATTATGATTATTATTAATTAACAATTAATTTGAGTTTATTATAGTTTTAATTTAGCATTTCAATTACAATAATATTAATGTTATCGCCATTGATGCCTCTTGTGCTAGTACAGGCCTTGCGAAGTCCTGCTAAACTCGCGGAGCAGACGAAATCCATAATGGATGAAAATCCAGAACTGTTCAACTCTGATAATTCGAGAGGTCCATCTTCTGACAAGAGAAATGATGATGATGATGGTGGTGGTGATGTTGTTGCTGAAGAGGATGAAGAGTTTTGTCGTCTACGAAGACCAGCCTTAGGCCTCAAGCGTCCACGTTTCTCTATAAAGCCAACTAAAAAGTAAAGCTTATAATTATTGTTTTCTCTGTGAATCCCCACCCCATTTCCCCTTATCTCGTGCTGACTGTAATTTCTTTCTCGTGTATCTTTTTCACAGACCCTCTGTTGAGAGTTTGTTACCAACGTTGGACCTTGATAATCTGAAAGACCCGGTGGAATTCTTCTTGGCCCATGAACGGTTGGAAAGTAAGTCACTGTTTGTTTCTCTTTCTGATTCCTGATTACACCTTGGATGACATTTATGTGGATATCTCTTGGGTTCTTATTTGGATTTGCATTTGATGGATAGATGCGAAAAGAGAAATACAGAAGCAGCTGGGGGGTGTGTCGTTTGAGCCTGATCAGGATAATACATCCACTAGACCGCGACAACGTCGGCCAGGACTTTTGGAGAATAATCAACAGTACTGTCGTGATATTCAGATAATCAGTCTCCATTGCCTTGTTTATGATGTTTGTCATCTTTTGTTCTGTTGTCTAATTTGGCCTTAATGTTATATGAGTCAGGTCAATCAAATACAGGCATAGATATCCAAAAGAAACCCTTGACAATAATGTTTGTGTTCAATCTTCTCAAGAGGCATTCGGATCTGACAGTCTTGATCCTGTTGCTGAGAACGCTGACAAAGGTGGAACTTGTCTGAAATCCTTGGAAAGTGAAGTAGCGGGTGAGTGAATGGTATCCTATGCAGTATGGGGGCAACTCAGGCTTGATTACCTCTCAGCACATATCCTAAAATCAGTACCCTTTTCTCCTACCCCGGCCTTTTTTTCACACTTCAAACATTCTTATTATGTATTTTGCTGCAGATTCATCTGCTGTTGACGAGAACAAACTTGATGAAATATTGGATGGATTGCTTAGTTGCAGTTCTGAAGATCTAGAGGGGGATGGGGCAATTACTCTTTTGCAGGAGAGGTTACTGATCAAGCCCATTGTTTTAGAGAACTTATCCCTTCCAGACTTCCCAGATAATCAAGTGATTGATCTGAAACCACTGCGATCAAATTCATCAAAACAAAGGAAGCCTTTATCTGACATCGATAATTTGTTGAAAGGAATGAATAACAAGACACCTCTTAGAAAGGATGTTCGATGCCCTGTACAGCAATTAGCTTCACCCACCCCACCAAGAAGTCCATTTGCTGCATTGTCATCATTGCAGAAGCACATTTCACAGTCAAAGCAATCAGTGGATCCTTTTTCAGCTCAGGAAATCGATCATTTATCCACAAGAAACTGCTCTCCAACTCTTAATGTAATCCCGGAATTCAATCTTGATTCCAGGAAGCTGTCCAATGAACGGAATACACCTATTACTGAAGATGTTATTGCAATTGGTAAGACAAGAGCAGTTTTGGACACAGACAGAAATTGTGCCAGTATTTCTGAATATTCCAAAAACGACAATTCTGGGGAGTCATCAAATAAACTGATTGTGCCCTCAATTGAAGATGTAATTACAGATGATGGAACAAGTTTGGATGAGGACACTGTGAGAAATTGTACCACTATTTCTCAAAACCCCAAGATGGATAACTCGAGGGAACCTAGGCTTGATGCTAATATTGACTCAAATGAACCTTGTGTTGACATGGACATGGATATTGGAGGCAGTGGTATGGCTGAAAGGGTTATGGATGACAGCCTAGACAGGTCAAACATTGAGGCAAATGAATCCTGTCAATCTGAGAACAAAGTATGTTTCTTTTGAATATTTTAGTTTTTCATCTTAAGTTGCTGGCAAAGTTTTAACTCTGAAAATCTGATTGAATTTTTTGTAATCTGATTGATACAGGTAGAAAATAGACAGACATTTACTGCTTCTGTGCCAATGGATGATTTGAATTTCAACTTGGTGAACCCACTTGGTATGTATATATTCATTCATATGCTTCTGAGCGATATATACAATGCAATTAACCAAAAGCATAATGCCTAAACACTAGGAATGTGACTTTCCTCTAACCTGTCAGTATATGCAATGCAACAAATCAGCTGCTTCTGGTCAAGCTTGTTTTTCCAGTGCAGTTGTTAGGTACCAAGAAGGCAAGAACAAAAATATTCAGCAGTAAAGAAAGCTTAGAGAGGGAGAGACAGAGAGAGAGAAGCTGGAAAAAATAGATGCAGAATCTGAACACATTATTTCCAACTAGAGGGTCTGTATTGAGTGGACCGACTCCCAATAATACAATAACCAATCAGAAACTTTTTTCTGCTTCCCTAAGCCTACTTATTTATAATATCCCGATGTAACAAACTCCTATGCACAATAACAGAGCCATAATGAATGGAAATAACTTTGTCTATTACTAACAAACTCTTATCCTAACTCAATCTAGTCCTAATGAATTCTTATCCAAAATAGCTACCAAAATAAATGGAAGTAATGTACTCAATTACTGACAAACTCCTAGATCACGCTTCTGCCTTCTTGAGTAAGTCAGCAAAGGTGGTATTGTATCAGGTGTTACTCTTGTTCAGAATGTATTTCTCTGCAAAATGTAGTTTCATTTACATTACCAACAAAATAAAAGAACAATAGCAACTAATTTGTGCATGCGCATTGCTGCCATGTGCAAGGCTAGTTTATTTATTCCATTGAAAGTTCGTTGGCTTTGGATGTGCTTTTATGTTAAAAGGCCATACATAATTGTTTGAACCTGAAGCAGAGTACAGTTTGTACGTGCCTCTGACCTGAAATTATTATAATCTTTAGAATACGTTTGTCTTTAACATTCGTTAATACATATGACACAATAGGCTACCCTTCTAGCGTTGACAGAAACCAATCAAACCATCCCTGGAATTTCACAATCATGCAAGTTATAACACTATTGTAAGGTAGTAGTTGACCCAGGTGTTTTTTGACTTCTTAAAAGGAGAAGCTGAGAAGAGAATGTGGACCAAATACAATTTTAGAAAAACTCGTGTTTTTTTTTTTAAATGAATGAAAGCCCAAAAAATAGAGCTTCTATAGAAGCTATTTGAAGGAGCTTCTGTTTTTAATAAGAAGAGAAGGCCAAAAAGGTTGTGCTGAACACTGTCTAAGGTAAATTTATGGAATCAACGATATCACTTGATCTGTGTAGTTTAGGGTGGATTATTGTTGTTGCTGCCTGACATGTTATGACGATGTTGTGAACTCCCCTTATAAGTTGCCCTTTGATCCAAAATCAGGGGAGAATTTAACTTTAAATTAGTGTTTATCTCTGATGACGCTAACTTTATTGTGGTATGCATTAGCTGTTCAATTAAATCCTGCTGGACATCAAGCCAATGCTATGGATAAATGCACTAGAAGATCAGATGATGATCCAGAACATTGTTTACAGGTTACTAGATTTGTCGATTTCCTTTTCAACCTCCCTCAATTTTAAAACTATTTGTATCTTAACAATTCAATCATTTTATCATTTGTTAGCAATTTAACATATTCAGATAATGATAATCAAACAGTTTCTGGTACTAAATAAAATTGCCTTTTAATTTCTTTTCCCTTTTCTAATATTTTCCCTATACGTGGATATTATCATTTTTAAAAAAAATAAATGTGAGTTCTTTTGTTTAAGTATCAAATTTGTGAAATAAATGATTAATAATAACTTCTGTATAGTGGTTATTTACATATTTCTAAGGGCTCCTACCTTAGGATGCAAAGCAAATAAGCACCATAAACTACCATCAGAATTTTTTATACTGTGAAATGGATAATGTAGCAATCAAGTGGTTTTGGACATGCTATAAAATGAACAGGGATGACACACTTCGAATGTGATTAAGCCTAAATTGTTAGATCAGTTGGTGGAAGGTAGTTAGACTTAATTAGCAATCCCAGAACTTCCGGTACCCTCCACCTTATCCTATTTGAAAGGTAAAACTAAATTGTAACCGTCCAATTCAGATTGTAAATAGATGGTGTAATTGGAAATTGGAACTATAACAACATAAATTAAAATGTCCTAGTTTGAAATTGGAGTCTGAGTTAAAGTCTTATGAAAATAATTGTGTAATCCCTGGCACATCATTCCGTATCAGTCTGTTTAGTAACTGTCCATTTTCATGGCTGGCTGCTTTTAGAATTGAATCTGTCTTCTGGTACAGGAAAAGACAGACGGTTCTGTGGTTCCTGTTAATGGACAAAAGAGAGTTAAATTACGTTCACAAAGAGAGTCGAAGGATAAACAACTTTCGCGGAGACAGAGCCTTGCAGGTTTCTCCTTGTCATTTATCTTATCCATTCATTGTCAAGAATTTCTTGTTGTGACATGATTTTTCTTTCTTCCCAGCTGCGGGTACTGCATGGAAATCTGGATTAAGGAGAAGCACCAGGATCAAAACAAGGCCATTGGAATACTGGAAAGGGGAAAGACTGGTGTATGGTCGCGTGCACGAAAGTAAGTAAAATAAAATCATAATCAATTCGGCCTAAACCTTCACTTATTTGTTGACGGGAGGTGCTGCTAAGAGTTTCATATTTTAATAATTTAGCTTTAATTGTGAATTGAAGATTATTCTTCACACAGGATTGAAAAATTTATCTGTGCAGGTTTGGCTACTGTCATTGGTGTGAAGTGTATGTCCCCGGGAAGCGATGGGAAACCGACCATGAAGGTGAAATCTTTCGTATCAGATACGTACAAAGAGCTTTTGGACTTGGCTTCTCTACATTGAATGTAAAATAAGTTCGGCCAATTTATTTTCCTGAACTATCTTTTGTCTCATTTGGAGGATTCTTCGGTGCCTTTTAAGTAAAATGAATGAGCTTAGCAAGAAAACTCAACTGATAGTGATGATTAATTTTTTTAGACTTTCATCATGTTTTATTTAGTTATAAAATCAATTTAGATCAACTTCACAACATTAATTATGACATGAGAATAAAATAAGGAAATAAATATTTTTTAAAATAAATCAAATAAATTTTTATACTCTTTAAAAACATTAGCTAACTTTTTGACCAGAGCCTTTAAATTTATGATTTTTTTTTTACTTTCAACTTAATTACATACTTGTCCCGGTTAGAAACCTCTCGAGCTTGAAATTAAACAAACTGGTATATAGTTGAATTTTACTCATCAATTCTTGAATTCTCAAACAAAAACAACCCCAAAAAAGATATGTCGCGGACCACCTTTGCTCTTGCAGCACCATCGCATTGCAGTGAACCATACCTCCCACAAAATTAGTTTATTACAAGCAGTATTTTATAAAACTAAACTATGAAAGTTTGGGATGAAATCAATGCCTTATTAAATCTGTGGTTGATAAATTTTTATTATACACTTTATAAATCAATTAAGTTATTATTAAGAATTTAATATAAATATACTAATAGTGTAAAAAAAAATTTGCACTATTATTATATCAGTAAAAATAATCGACTTTTGTAATTATTAATATAAAAATTATATTAATAATAATTCTAATTAGTATAGTATAAGAAAGTTTATATAAATAGCACACTAAAATTAAATTCTATAATTAAACCTATGGTTAATTCATATTTAATAATTCAGTCTTGAACATAGTCAATGAATACCATTAGCTTAGCATAACAAATTGTTGTCATTGAGTGATAACGAGAAAAAAAGGGATCACCTTAATCGGTGTTGTATTTTACGTGCACACCGTCTGTAAGAAGAGTTATAATAACAGAGAGAACAAGGGAAGTAGGGTTCTTTGATTTTGATTCTAGTTCGAATGAAAGAAATAATTCATCGTTCAGATCTAATTTTACTAACAAGATGTTTGAATCATAAATCAACATATTTATATTATTATTCAGCTCGAGAATTAATTGTACAATATTTAAAAGTAAACAAATTAACTAAATAACATTTTTTTTTTATATTATCAAAGAATGAGCATGGCAGACTTACTAATCAAATTTGATAAAATGATGTGAAAGTGACCAATATTCAAACAGCGAGAGCTTCTAACTGATTCTACATAATTCTAAAATTATAAATTGTAGCAGCAAGAAAAACCATACGTGATACGTCAGGTATGTAGCTCAACTGAATAAAAATTGAAAGTACTAAAAGAGTGACTCTCTGAAGCCGAACGATTGTGACGTGAAGATCTACTTACTAATACACCCATTGACATATTTTTAATATATTTATAATTATTAGCTGAAATTAATTTAAAAATTATTTATTTAAGGTGAGACACACATTATTATTATTATTATGTTCAAGGAGACTAAAAAGTCTTAAATATTTTAATTAATAAAAAATATCAAATAATATGTTACCGGTATTTTTCTTGTAATCGCTTGGCTTCTGTCATTAGGGATTTAAAAAGTCTTACAAAGTACTTGAGAGTCGGGATTTTTGTTACTTCTTCCGTTTCCTTTACACTTTCGTTTGGATTAATAAATGATAATAATAAATAAAGAAAAGAATAATAGTCAGAAAATAAAGAAATTTTACGTTGTTTAAATTGAGAAAAATTATAAAGCAAATGATAAGAAATTAAAATACTTTTTATTAATATAATAGTTCATGATTAAATAATAATGAATTTTTATAATATCAATACATTTTAAATGAAATACAAAAATTACATTATTGGTCTGGACCAAACGTCGCACCTGTATTCTCTTCTTACATTGTTCATGATTAAATAAATCATGTTGTTCTTATTTAAATAATTTTAATTGAATAAAATAATACAAGGACGGTTTATAAGTTCCATCAATTATCAATCTGTATAACACTCGTTACGTACTCTCGAATTATTCTATTTCATCGTTACTTTAATGGGGTAATCTTTTTACGTGAAACTTTTGAAAAGGTAAAGAGGTGTTTGCATAAGACCATATTGTCGGCGATCGTAAAGGTTGCAGCATGTGTGTAAGTGCTGGAATCGATAATCTAGCTGAGAGAAGGTTCAACCCTCAGAGACTAATAATCGGTTGTTTTGTTTAATCCGTTAGATTAATAAGCAATTTATATGTAACGTGTACGTCGAACCTTGAGTTTCTATGTTGTCTGCATTCACCTAACTACAATGCTTTAAGATTCAGTTCTTATAAAAAACAATAAAATTAAGATGTAGTTGCAATATTACGCTAGCAGCTTCATTGCATTTGCGTTTGATGTGTTGTGTTAATTCGAGGCTCCAAAACAGGTTTCTCTGTTCAAGTCAAGTCCACTCTATTTTGCTAATAAAAATCTAATGTAATAAGTAATATAATTTTATTATGTTTCTAAACATGCATTAAAAGTCTTATGGAATGAATATTTGCTAAAAAAATGAATAAATATGGAGAGTTTATAGTGGATAATCATATAACCATACTCACGTTAAGTATAGCAATGTTCCTAATTAATTTTGTTACAATAAATAAAACCAATTGATCATGGAGCACATAGTCTAGGCGATAAAAATAAAACCAATTGCATACTTCGTTGGGAAGTTGAAACTGGTAACGTGTTAGATTGCAAAAACCTTTTGAGTTTTGACCATGAGATTAAAAAAATATTAACTTATCATCAGTTCAGTTTGGTCAAGACTATTCACACCATGAACCACCCAATTAAAAATAAAAGGCTTCTGGTTTGAGACTAGTTTAATATTCACCTTATTACTTTTTTATGTGAACATTAACTTATCATCTTAACAATGTGAAACCTAATGACATGATGGGGAAACCTGAAATTAGCACGTAGTATGTATAGTTTTAGTACAACATGTAAGAAACTATAGAATTAACAATCTAAACGGTTGGGAGATGGATTTCATAATTGTTAAAATAAGGAGTGGTGATATGATTAATTGTTGTATACTTATATTAAAATAATTGGAGCACAAGGGCGTGGAGCCCATGAACATGCTATGGCTAGTTTGGAAAGAGGGTGGTGGTCACATGACACCAATGCTTCTAGAAGAATTATGGTGACTCATGACATGGGACAGATCCAATAATGCATATCGCATACTATTATTTTTCCATGGCCTTGAAAGCAATTGGAGCAATAAAAGAAATACATTGACCTTTTAATATAATATACAAATTCGAAATAAAATTTTCATCTGATGGTGGACTTAGCTATCAACTGTCCATCATCCTATCCATGCAAATTTCCATCCTTGGCTCCATCAATCGTCACATCTTTAGCCATGTGGTTTGAACTTTCACCTTTGAACCATTCCTACATAAGAGAACTTGTTCATTAGGGTGGGGATACTAATTATTGCTTCAAATAAGGACACTCGTCTTTATTTTTTTATTATTAATTTCGTAATGATATGATTTGTTGTTACTTTAGTCGTGTAAATATTTTTAATATCGATTCAATTTCTAATTCGTGCAAAGTGCAATTATTTTGTCTTTACGTTGTTTTACACATGTACATGTCATCATATAAAAATGAATATTTTTACATCATATATACAAAGTAGAGATCACAGTGAATATTAATTAATAAATTTTAATAATAAAAAAGAGGTTTGTAACATTTTTTTATGAATTAAGTAACGTCTACCTAAATTCCTTAATGGGGTGCCTTAAATCCAGTTAATTTCAAGCGAGATCCGTAAATAATTGAGTGCCATGATAAGGAAATTTGGAAGAGAGAGATTACACTTTTTCGTATTTGTTGTCCTATTGGGGGTGCCTTGTTTCTAACTACGTTACTTTTAACTAATGAAAAAGTATACAAATAATGTCTAAAGATATTTTTGTCTTATTTTTTTATAAATGTTTTTGAAAAAACTAATACCAAATTTTGAACTTGTTAAGTTAATAATAATTGATTAATTTGGTAATTAAATTATTAATAATTGTTGATTTCCCAAATTAATGGGTGGGAGAAAAGTCGTGGTTAACCATTAATCCGGCCTCTTTTTCAAGTGCCATGTGAAAGGTACTCATTTGATGTTAAATGTGGACAAGCAAGTTACCACTAGCAAGATGGAACTTAAATTTGCAAGAGTTCATTCAAGTAAAGGGTCAACATTCACTCCACTTGTCGGGGAAAATTGAAAGCTTTGATCTTCAAAGAGGAGAAAGAAAGAAGCCTCACAACTGGGTTGGGTCCAAAGCACAAAGTTAGAGATATGGATCCTACCACCAGCCAAATTTTATCTATCCTTCGTCTGTTTCTAAAGTGCAATGGGAAAGGACAAAAGGTAACAAAACTTTACTCAAAATGTGAAACTAGAGAGGAATCCCCAATACTATTTCATCCAATGAATACATGAGTCAAATTTAGTTTAAATATATTTCTATAAAAAATTTATTTACTTATTTATTTTAGTCCTTATTTTTTACAATTAATTTTTTTATTTTAATGATGGTGTGTCTAACTACATAATTTTTTCTCACATTGTATCACAACTTTTATAATTTTAATATAATAAATATATTATTTTCTAATAAAAACGTTTAAATCAAAATATATTATTCTAACAGAATTCTTTCATTAAATTGGATGAGTTCAACAAATTTAAACAGTTGGAGATTTAGATAGTTAAAATTTTAATCCACACGTTAAACATCTTAAACTTAGATAATCATTTTAAGAATACTTTAGTTTTGCAACTGAGTTATATTACACACACACACACACAAATGTTTATGAGTAAAAATTTATAAATCATATTATCACAAATATGTAAAATAAAGATTTAGCTACTGAATATTTGATCGTTTCTCATAAATATTAGCACCCATAATAAATCTGGCTACTAATAATCCCCAAGTTAAATGAGTTGATTGAGTGGTTTCACAAACTAATTTAGCCACCCAAAGAACAAGTTATTTTAACATGATACATATAATCTTTCCATTGATTAAAGTAATTTAAACTTTCAAAAACATCACGAGTATATGCGGACTTAGCCATGCTTAAAAAATTATGTTAATCTGAATTGTGAGATTAAGCAGATTAGTTTGTTTATCACTGTATCTATGCAGTGCAAAAGGGGTTTTGGCCACGTCTAATCTAGGTGGAAAAGTAGAAATAAAACAAATTATGGGTAGTTTTCATTTTTTTTTTTTCTAGAAGAGATAAGAATGGGCAATGCAATTGAAATAGCAAGAGAGGTGACAGCAAAGCGATTTCTAGTTTGGACTTTTGGGCTGAAACCTTTCATTCCTATCCCTCTTATCAGAGAAGTGGGCCCCACTAAAGTTTCCAACATGCCAATCCAACCCATGTTGCCAAACTTTGATGAAAGTGAGCAAAAATAGTTAGGAATAATGAAATTGTTTTTCAATAAAATTTTATAAAAGGAGTTTATAGTGAATAATGAAAACAATTGTTATCCAAGTTGTGTGAGTTTAATCCTTGGTCCGGTCTGCGCTCCTTCTTAGTGCCGATAATGTATCGAGAAACTTGATTGGTGATTTGGTGCGTTTGGTCTATTTGTTTGCACCGAAAAAGAATCAAATTGACAGTGAAAAGGACGGTTGTGTTAGCCGGTGACGTTCAAGTTGTTTCTACGGCTGTACATGTTGCACACGCAAAAAGATAAAGATAAATACTAGCACACAAAATATTAAACAAGTAATCGAAACACGGTTTACACGGAAATCTACTGGCCCACAATAATTGCAAAGTCAATCTCCAATCACGTTACTAGGTGAGTGAGTAACACCAATTAGTGTATTAACGATGTACACACAATATAAATCAGTATTTTACTATGTTTGTTTGTTTAATGAAATTTCTCTTTCTAAGGGAAAATGAAATTAAAACCAACAACTATTGGTTGTAGCCAAACGACATTGGCAACACTTGTTTGCTTTTTCCTTTCCCTTTCACTTCGCCAGTTGCCGGTTTCCTAAAAACCTTCTAGAACACCCACAGTTTATAATTTTCTTTTTGTTCAGAATAATAATAATATCACTCAAAACTTATCTGAAACGGCGTGTGAGTGGCAGTGTCGTTCCTATAAAAGCCATATCATACACATCACCCCATTATCTCTGGATCCACAGTCCTTTTTATGTTTTAAGATTCTCCTTTTCAAAATTCAACTTTTCTCCATAAACCTCCAAAACCCCTTCTTCTATTCGCACCGTTTACACCCCTTCAATCAAGTTTCAAGCTTTCAGCTAAAAACCCTATCTTTCTGCTATCTCAATGTTCAAGGGTCGTCTCTAATACAATCATACACTCAATTGATCTTTCTTTTACAAACTACGATGGAATTGATTTCAGGTCTACCGGAGGACGTAGCCCGAGACTGTTTAATTCGGATTTCGTACGAGCAGTTTCCGGCGGTTGCATCCGTCTGCAAAGGGTGGCAGACGGAGATTCAGTTGCCAGAGTTCCGCCGTCAGAGGAGGAGCACGGGGCACGCACAGAAAATCCTCGTCACGGTCCAATCCAAAGTTGACTCTGAAAAATGCGGTGGTGGTTTACTCGTCAAGGCCACCACGAACCCGGTTTACCGACTCAGCATATTCGAACCGAAAACCGCTTCATGGAGTGAGTTACCCACGGCACCCGAATTCGCTTCCGGGTTACCCATGTTCTGTCAAATAGCAGGAGTCGGGTACGATCTTGTGGTAATGGGCGGGTGGGACCCAGATTCGTGGAAAGCGTCGAATTCGGTTTTTATTTACAATTTTATGTCGGCCAAGTGGCGCCGTGGGGCCGACATGCCAGGTGGGCCACGCATGTTCTTCGCATGCGCGTCTGATCATGATCATACGGTGTACGTTGCGGGCGGGCACGACGAGGAGAAGAACGCGCTGAGATCTGCGTTTGCGTATGACGTGGAAAGGGACGTGTGGGTCACGCTCCCGGACATGGCGAGGGAGCGCGACGAGTGCAAGGCCGTGTTCCGCCGCGGCACGCTCTGCGTCGTTGGCGGTTACTGCACGGAGATGCAGGGGCGGTTCGAGCGTAGCGCCGAGGCTTTCGATGTTGCCACGTGGAAGTGGGGCCCCGTGGAGGATGAGTTTTTGGATGATGCTACGTGTCCGCGCACGTGCGTGGACGGTGGTGATGCGGAGGAGGGGAGAATGTACATGTGCAGGGGCGGTGACGTGGTGGCTTTGCATGGTAACGCGTGGCGAACGGTGGCGAAGGTTCCGGCTGAGATTAGGAACGTTGCGTGCGTGGGCGCGTGGGAAGGAGCGCTGTTGTTGATTGGGTCGAGTGGGTTCGGGGAACCGCATGTGGGCTTTGTGTTGGATCTGAAGAGTGGTGCTTGGGCTAAAATGCTGAGCCCAGATGACTACACGGGCCACGTACTGTCTGGTTGCTTTTTGGAAATTTAAGGCTTAAGTTTTGTTTTGGCGCGGTTATATGTATATATATATATATTATAGATGAAGCAACATTTTTGTTTTCATTTGGTTGCTTTTCCTAGTGCTTACTCCTAAAAGCTTGATCATTTTTCTTTCGCTGGCTTTTAAAGAGTTTTGTATATATATATATATGACTATGGTGTGCTCATTAATCGCAGTGCATTACACACTTATCCTTTTGTTTAGGGTTATTAGAAACAAAAATGTTACAAATAAAAAACCAATCCTTCTTGTTTTATTTTCCCAAATTCTTTGCTCCTTCTCAACAAGCTTATATTAAACGTAACAAATAATACAAAACAAACATCAATTCCTCGTTAGCAACATACTATTGCGGATTTGAGGGAATGTTAATAAAAAAGCACAGGAACGAGTCACATCCTTATAACTGATGGGTCTTCTTTTATAATTAGGGTTGACAGATTGTGTCTGCTCAATCAAGGCTAATTCGTTATTCTCTCAGGGTAAACTACATGATTTCTGATCGATGAACAACGCATGCTTCCGTGTGAATGCAAAGCTGCAAATTTTCTAACTCAATCAAACAAACCCGTCCTAATTCGTGCCTAATTAGCCTTGATTTTAGTTATAATTAAACTTATGAATAAAACTTATCTTGTATAAATCCACAATATTGGTTGAGTAAGCTGTGAAGGGTCTTTTTTGAACAAATGATTTCCTTTTCAAGTAAGACAAAAAAGTCACTAAAAAATGTCAAAACAATATGCTGTTAGTGTGAAGGCTGCACTAGTTGGGCGCTTGCATAAGTCAAGTGTCCACAACAAATTTTCTCCAAGTTGGATCATAGGTTGAGCATTCCAGGGATAGAGACAAAAAGTGACCAGATGAAATGTAGAGATAAGAAGTAATAACTTGTAAATTGACATCTTTTTTTTTTCCCCCTTAGCTTAGCATTTGCTGCTGTAATTATAAATTAGAGATGTGGATTAAGTAATCTATTGAAAGTATAGATTACTTAATCCATACTTTTATTAAAGCAGTTCAACTACTTAATGATGGTGTTTCTGTTATTTTACTGTAAAAGCATTTGAATTGCTTTTTTTTTTTTTTTTTGTCTTCTTTCCAGTGCAATTGTACAGTAAAGTGACTATTCTATCATAGATTTTTAATAGTTAATTTAATATTATAATTTACTTCAATCGAGATATTTGATTTTTTAAAAAATATGATTTAATAAAATTACTAATTTACTCTCTATTTATTTTATTACACTATCTCTCTTTCACCTTCAGATATTCAAACAGTATAAATACTTTATTAGTTTACTAAAAAAAATAATGAACAAAAGAATATCAGTAAAAAATAATCATTAATATTATCTTAAAATTTTATGTAGATAGATAAATAAAAACAAATTTTTCTTTATAAAGATAAATAAGAATGAAAATAGTATAAGATTACACAGTCCTGTAATACCATAATGAATTATAAATAAGTTAAGAAGTTTTGATAGGCTATTAGTTGAGAGTTTAAAATTTTTAATATTACCTTAATATATGGGAATATCGAATAATAATGTCAAAATAATTAAGTTGGTATTACATTAAATAAATTTATTTATTATACACAATATTTTTTAATATACACACAGGATTTGCAGATGCAGTTTAACGATGCATATAAAGAGACAATATTTGCCACGAAGACTTTGGATAGTATAAGATAAAATTGTATAGTGATTCATAAGGAATTAATTTAAAACATACACTTAGCAAAAGGGGAAAAACATATAGTAATAGAAACTGCTAGTTATTGAATTCCAACATTCATAGGTTTCTACAATCAATACTTCGAGTCCTATAGAGAAAATTAAGACAAAAATGATATTATTCTGAACTTCTCTGGTGAGCATAACTAAGTTTCCTTTGGTTTCATTTCTTCATCATGCCACACTGCTATGGAGTGCTAACTAGCTAGCTAGGCACTACCTTTTTGGTCCTTCATAGTCAATTGGAATTTCCTTAATTTTATTTTCTCCGGTCCCATTTGTTGAAGCATCTTCCACTTCACTTTGTCCTTTTCCTTCTTTTACGGTAGTAACAGTAATACCAGAATTCATGTCACTATTATCATTTTCAAAACATTTACCATTTGCATGATTTTTGGTAATTGTCTCCAATGATTCAACTTCGAATGAGCCTTTTGTTAGCTTCATCTTGATAGTTCTCTTAAATTCTTCTCCTTTACCCCACAAGACAGTGTATAGCCCCAACACAATCAATAATGAACCTATTATGCTGTAATTTAAAACAAAAATAAAATAAAATCAGTTTATATCAATAAGGCCTAACAAATTAGTGATATCAGTGAAATTAATGTATGAACCTTCCCAATTGGAGCCTTTCATCCAACACCAGAGACCCTGCAATGGCCACTAGAACTAGGAAGAGGGGGTTGAAAATTGAAGCAAAAAGTGGGCCCTTTAAGCACACGCACCACGTTATGAGAACCCAAGCCAGTCCAGATGCCACAACACCCTAATGCAGATTTAATTACCCACAAACATGTCATTCTACATTAAGCTAAGATTTATATAAACTTTAGTTGTTGACTCAATTTTAAGGGTCATAAAATATAAAGGGAACTATATGTACCGTATAAACTGCAGTGAGAAGTCTGATATTCCAGCCAAGCTTCCAACGACTCCAGTTTTTTCTTTCCATCACTAGAGCAAATATAATTGATTGAATGCAGGCCATCACTGACATCAATGCCGCACTTGTGTAATGCCAGGGAAACTTTTCGCTCATCCTAGCCTACCACACACAAAATAAAAGTTATATTGTAATCCATAACACAAAACATATATGATTTCAAGTTTTAATAATACACTCTCTAATACATTCTTTCAAAGTAACTTATTATTAGGTAAAATTTATTAAAAAAAAAAAAGACGAATCTGACTTTTAATTTGATGCTCTTTATAATTTTTTATATAAGTAAAAATATGTTGAATCTCACACTTCTCTGTGTATAATTCAGACTATTCTGATAGGTGTTTATAGGAAGTGAAGTTCACCTGAATTATCAACCATATTGAATAGGATACACAAGTGCCCAAAGCAAGAGAAGTGCCCCAAACTTGAGTTTCAGGCACATCGTGTGGCTGTAGATGTCGCATCAGGTTCACATGCGTTGACCAGATGTGAATCTCAGTGCTCTTACAGAATGTGAGCATCATGGCTCCACCTATTCCCATCACAGTTCCAAGCACCTTGGCTTTCCCTGTTGATGCTTTAATGTTCAGCCTTTCTAATCTGAGAATAGCATTAATTGAAATTACAAAATCAATCAACCAGTGGGATATAATTTATATGGGGCACATATAAATATAAATATACATACTATACACACACAACATATATATGGAGAATATGGGCCCTACCCAAAGATGACGGCTAAGATAAATGTAACACCAGGAATGAGGTTGTACATGGCCGTAGCATATGTTGCACTTGCCAAAGCCACTGCTTCCACGAACAAATTTTGTTGTAAGGATGCCCTGATGGTGCAATTATGAAATGACAAATTTTCATTTTAGTATATATATAAAATTTCATTATGTATGGTATGGGCATTTTTAGAAGTATATTCGGATATGTGTAAAACATGGATTCAACTTACCCAAATAATCCACAAAGAAATGCTTGAATGAGTACTTGTACTGTGATTCGTGGCTTGCTCTTTCTGTAGAAGCATGCATAAATATAATCCACAACGTTAGTTGTGTTTTATAAAAACAACTGAGTGGTTGAAACTATACATACGTAAATCATTAAAATGTTTAATTTCTATAGTTTTCCTAAAATGTTTGCTTCAAAATGAACACGCAATCCTTTGTTAACCAAAAAGGAAACAAATGAATAAGGAGTCAAATATGCAACATGCATTGGAAAACTAAAATTGAATTTAACTTGAATGAGAAAATGATTTTGAAGGGAAAAGCTTAGTTTAAAAAATGTCACCTTTCGACAAGGTAGGCAAGAGGAACCATGAAAAGAGATGCAAAGAGAAAGCGATAGGCCATAAGGACACTCAAACTCATGCCATCATTTGCAACCATTTTGTACAAAATGCTAACCCCAGCATAAGAAAATTGAACCACCACCATCAGAAACGCAGGCTTGAGGCCTCCTATGACTTTTCTAATACGTGACATGTTAATGATAATTAATTAGCTAACTATATATATACATGCAAGGAGGACTCGAGTGAAGTGAGCAACAAAATCTCTCTTCCTCGCTCTCCCGCCAATTTCAGAGATTTGATTGTGCCGATAGAAGGATTCCATTTGTATCTTTAAGTAGGAGTTTAGAACACACATTTTTGTCTTCTTTTCATTATTTTTAAATACCTTTTTGGTCGTTGGCTTTGCCAAGGAGACAATCTCTCTTGAAACGACAAGGAGGTCATTTTATTTATTTTATTTTATTTTAAGATTAGCCGTAAATATCACCAAAGAATTTTCGTGAAAACGGTGACTAATGCGTTGTCGTGTCGGTTTTTTAAATCATACAATATATATTTTTTAATTTTATATATATATATATATATATATATGTATGTATGTTAGAATTTCTTGAAATTAACATATAATTTTAAAAAGTTGGAGTACTCAAGTTGTTTACTCTGTCATGGAGAAATTAACATATAATTTTGGATATTAAAAACATGTTTATTTTTATTTTAAAATTAGTTTTATGTTTTTAAAAATAAAATATAGTATAAATTTATACGTACATTTTATTTTTTAAAATATAAAATTATTTTTAAAAAGAAAATTAAATATGCTCTAAATTTTTTACAATTACATTAAATTTTAACTAATCCAAATAAAATTAAGATATATTCATTTAAAAGGTAAAACTCTTTTGACACTTTTATTTTTTTAACAAAACTCAGTAAATACACTGTTTAAAAGAAGCCAATTCCTTATTAGTTAGACCAACTCATGTTAGTGGAAAATACATTTTGTAATATGAGTAAACATAGAAGAGACTAATTAATATGTACATAGATACGATAAAAATTTGATAAATAATTTATATATATATATATATATATATATATATATATATATTGAGAAAAGATCTTTTTATATTAGCATAAATTTTTAAAAAAATTATATTTAATCTAAATTTTTTATTTAATTTATATCTAACGGTCAATAAAATAATAAATTATAACTATTAAATATAAATTAAATAAAAAATTTAAATTGAGTGAAAGAGTTTTTAGAATTATAATATAAAAAATTATATTTTTATATGTATATATAACTTATTCTATATAGAATTGTTTCATGAATCAACTCCTTTGAGTACAAATAAATAGAAAATTAGGTCAATTGTCATGAAAAGATTTTTTTTAATTAAAAAAAAGAGAGAGAAAAGAATAGTCAAGTATCAGCGAATTCTTGTGTTGAAGTCATGTATTATTTTATATTCAATTAGTGTCATTGCCAAAAATTTGCTTAGACACGTACGTTGATCGCAACGATGGCCTGCTTATTTTAATTATAGTTGATATGTTTGAAAAAGAAATTAATGCGAAAACATTAGCGTTTATACCAACCAAAAAAAAAAACCTCGCCTGTGGCTTTTAATTGCTTTAAAAAATTAACATATGATCTCAATTATTTTGAATTGTTTTTCTACACTAGACAGTGTGTCCTCTGTTTTCTTTTTTTAATTCATCAAAAAATTTTTTTTTGCTTCCACAGAGCTCCGATATTTGCTGAAACATGCTGCCTCTTTCTGATTTTAAAAGTTATAGATTTTTTACCAGAAAAAAGACGTTATAGGTATTCATTCTAGAGGTTTATAACTTTATATTCATCAGTTATGACTGTAGTAGCCCGAATCATTTGATTTTCAATCAAGTTCACCTCTTGTGTGACGAAAAACATGAACACTGTCTACCTGCCTACATTTTTTTCCCATCAAAAGACAATATTTCACATCATATGAAGTAGACCTCTACAACTTCGATACACATTAATAAATAAACAAAATAGTTATGTATCTGATTAAATAAATCACTAATTCCTGTATTTGAATCTGAATAACCTATTTTAATAAGTTATAGCAAGAAATTTATTGAACTAAACAAAAGCCGCATATGGAAGTTATAAGATATTTTTAATAAGCTCCTTTAAAAATATTTTCAACAGTTAGGACACCCCCATGATCTTGTCTCTATTTTTAATGATTTAATGCATAGTTTGATTGTCGACTATAGAATTAACCTTTCAGTTGAGTATAAAGAGTGCCAAAAGATAAAGTGATACTATTTCTAGCAAAGGGGGCTCGAAGCCCGTAAGGAGGCAATAACTGCATTTTCACCTTTTATCAAATTTGTTCAGTTTTGTCGATTTTATTATCGTCATTAATTTTAAAACAAATTAAACTCTCCTCTATTATGCACTGCATTTAGTTCATTTTAACTTGAAACGAATGTGTCACCAGCAGGCAACAAGAATGTCGTAAGAGAGGAAAGTGTATTGATATGCACTCAAACATGATTGAATATTGCTCTTCAGAAAGGCATAAAAAAAATTATTTCCTGATAAAAGAAAACAGAGGAGCAGGGTATCTTATAAATTGGCACAAGAATTGCACTCGGTACAAAGAGACTCACAGTGACGGGAACATGTAATCCAATAAAAGAATTGGGAGCATTGCTAGCACCAAGCAGTTCTTTCACTTATTTGCTTCTCATGCACCTGACAATAACCTCTACAAATTTCTTATACATGTGTTGCTTCAAATACATTCTCTGCACCTTCTTTCTTCCTTCCACCCCCATCTGCTTCCTTGCTAACTGGTTTTTAAGCAAAAACCGGAGATTCTGAGCAAGGACATGATTCCCTGGATGTCCTACAGGATGAAGAAGACCTGTGACATTGTGCTCAACAATCTCTTGTGTTCCCCCAGCATCTGTTCCGAGAATCTGCTCCACAGACAATGAAAATCATAGAGATTATCAACTGCCTTCACTGAATAAGGAATAGAAAGAAGCAAAGCAAAGATAATTAACCCCACACTAGATCCATCCCCAATTGCTGCTGCTTCACAACTAAAGCCAATTTGCTATCCTATGCTTCAGTTTATGATGGATTTAAGGAGAAAATATAGTTTTGGGTTATGGCATGTCATAAAACCTTCTTTATAGGTGGAAGTTTAGATGTATAACAGGACATGTATGCAGTATTCAAAGAACCTGATTTTGATAGTTGAACATATCAAGTATTGTGAAACAAGAATGGCCAGCCGCAAGAGAGCAGTAATCTAGGAAAATTTTACTTTTCTAAAGTCAATAAGTAATGATATTCTGAAGATCAAGGATGAAACTAACGGAATATATCATTACATGAGATGAATATGGGAAAGAAAGTTGGAAGTCATACCGGAAGACCAAACGCCATCGCTTCTATAGTCACCCGTCCAAATGTTTCTCCCAGACCCTGTTCACCATTTTGTTAATTAGTTTAATAGCTTTGCACATTGAAGAATGTTTCTATAATTAATTCAATGACTCTAAATGAAGGTAACATCTGGAATGCGTAGTTTCAGCAATTCTGTCAAGCTGTAAAACGAAATACTTTTTTTTGTGTCAACAGAAAACAGAGCCAAAACCAGCATTCGTTGCTATTTACAACAATTTCATTAATTACTTACTAAATATTTTACTTTATTAACACAGAAAACTGAACAGGCCTGGTCAAAATTCAAACATCTAAGATAAGGTACAAACTTAAAGTCTTCAAGATAATATGATGGAATTCCACATTAGGGAAAAAATAAAATAAATAAATAAATAAATAAATATATATATATATATATATATATATATATATATATATATTCCATCTATCTCAACAAATAACTTACAGCCAACATCACAATATTTCCAACATGATGAAGCAATTTTGAACCAATTGTAATATTTATATATAAGCATACTTACATTTAAATTATATGCATGTATAAGTATTTTACTAGCTACTTTATACATATTTTAGTTTGAAGTTTGCACAAGACCTACCTGAGAATTTATAACATAAACATCTGCGGCAGAGTAAAGTGAGGCAACCCGTGTTGTGGCTGGAGTCCACAAGACTGATTTTGAGGAGTTTGGATGCTGTTCTAAGAAACTTAGAAGGCTTCTAACATAATCCACCTTGTTACTCTTAGATCCAACAGAACCAATGAGAACTTTGAGAGATTGCTGCAGTATTCCTTTGTTGTTAGGCAACACTTGTTTCCCTCTGTGAAAGTCATAAGTTTACATAATCAGTGGAACAAATAAAAAAATGGATATTACACAACCATAAGATATAATACTTTATTTTCAGATTCATGTAACCTGCTTAAAGAATTGCTTGAGATATCATTCAAAGCTACTTTGCCCTCCTTCAAAGATGGCAACAATTTTCTGATACGATGTCTTCTAGCTCGGGTAGATAGACCTTCCCTTATATTTGATGATTTTTTCATTTTCTTATCATCTTGCAACTGTCCTTGTTCTAGTACTGAGCTTGCAGATTCGAGAAGTAATAGCTGGCCCTTCCCAGGGTTGATGCTACTCAGAGACATTACAAGCATATCATTATCAGTCAAGCCCATTTCTTGTCGAACTGATTCTCGCAACAATTGCCTTTTCTCAACCATTTTCTCAGTACTAAAGGATGGAGTGTTAAGTGTTGAAGGAATGCCAGCTACAAATGCCAGTTCATCATTAACAGACAATGGAATAATTTCTGGTTGGGATCTCAGTTTTATGCTTTCCTCTTCACACCATTTTTGCCATTGTTTAGACTGTGATTCAGAAAGAAAAACCAACATCTTTACTCTGTCCAAGACATCCTTTGAACGATTAAAGTACTCTCGCCGGTTTTCCATAATCCACCAGGCAATTTGGCTTGCACCAGCAGGAAAATGTTCAATATATTGTTCTGAAAATATATAAGACAATGATGTTCTATTAAAACACGTTGAAGAGTGAAATTACAAACTTGCAGCAACAAATTATATAAACTGCCTAGATGTTACAAATTATATTGACAACGAGTATTCAGAAGAATAAAGTTGTCCAAAGCATATTCAATTTGTTCTGCACTTACCAATCCAAGATGCACAGACAGCCGAACCAGCAATGACAAGATCAGCCTTCATTGCAGTTTTGAAACTGAGATCTGCTTTGTCCTCAAGTACCTTGATTCGTCTCCTGCCAAGCTCTGACATCAAACCACCCTTCTTGCTAAGCACGACAACTGAAACAGTAGCCCCACAGCTCAAAAGCTCTGTTGCCAACTCCATCATTGAGAGGGGTGCTCCAGTCATGGAAAGCTCATGGAATACCAAGATAAATCTTCTGGACCAAACAAGTCGTGCAAAGTCCCCCTTCCTGTTACATGTCCCAGAACGTTTCTGAGGACTCCATTCCAGAATCCTGTCCTCCATTGAGCCAAATGGACCAACAAGCAATCCGTACGTACTATTGGTTGTAGGAATTTCTGGCTCCTGCTCCTCTATATCACTGTTCTTAACTTCAGTAGTTGGTTTCAGCTTACCGCGCGATTTACCTTTCAAAGCATGTATTGATCGCCTGCTCCTCTTCTTTGAGCTTGTTTTACGACGAGATGGAACATCATTTTCTTTCTTGGCCAAAGCTACATTTATAGTTTTACTAATCCCTGGTTTATTTGTAACTGTCTCATTAATAGCAGATAAGGAATTATCACTAGCAATCAAATCACGGCGCTGAATCCGTTCAGCATCGGAGTCAGGATTTCTCAGTCCAGTTCCAAAGCCAGAAAATTCCTCCTTCTTATCACTATGAGCCCACCTGGACTGAACAAAAAATCCAAGATAAGCCCAGAGGGTAATTAGAAGCAACCACAAAAGTAAGCGATTGCTCCTAAACCACAGTGCACCACCTACGCTACCTCTTCCTTCTTTTCTTGGTGTTCTGCCGGAATTAAGCCGCCGAAACGAAGGAGAATTTCGCGGAGTTGATCTTCCAGATAGGGTTGATTTGAAACTACCACCAGACCTCAATGAAGAAGGCTTAGCCAAACTAGCCTGAAATTCCCCTCTATTGATGCTTTCCTCCATCAGTTTCCCGAACTATCATATCACTAATTCAACCAAATGCTTGAAGCGCCAACACTAGTTTGAAGAAGTAAACCAGAAAGACAAGAAAGATATAATTTCTCCATAAAAAACGAAATAAAGAAAGAAGGAAGTAGTTTTGCAAGAAAAAGGGAAAAAGAATGGAACTATATAATTCGGAAGAAGCAGAGTAGAGTTTCTGTTTATTTAATATTCGTAACGAAAAAGGAAAGTGAATTAAGCAACGAACGAAGAATATGGAAAAAGCATTAACAATGTATAGAAGCAGAGGAAGTAAAGAAGAGAAAAAAGAGTGATTACATGGATTGACTGTTTTTGAAGTTGAAGATCTGTGTTTCAGTGTCTTTGCTTCTTCATACATTCACTTTGAACAGAGATTCTTGAACTCGCTCTTTCATCACCGACGCTTCTACACTGTCACTCTGTGAGTTAGGTTCAGTTGAGGCAGCCAAGTTCAACAGGGGCAGAGAGAGACAAGCGTCTGAATCCGAGACAAATGGATACTACCACGTGCATCGTACACGTGTGAAGATTTTCTGTTATTGGTTAAGCGGGTTATCGTTCCCAAATTAACCTGCACCGTCGGTGGGTCTCACTCAAACATTCTAACCGTTGGATCGATACTAATTACTACACATTCCTTTGGCGTTTGACCCTCCTTTCACCACTGTCACTTTAGTTCTTTTTTACACAAATTATTTTAAGTAAATAATACAAAAATTTATTATGTAAAAATATAAATATAGGAAGAGTTCAACCTTAATACATTGTTTTAATTAAAAAAATTACATTATTAACTAAATAAAATTATTGATATAATTTTTATTAGTTTAATTAAATTTATATAAGAAAATCCTTGACATAAGCTTTTCACGAATTAAATGTATAAAAATTAATAAATCCGCGCACTCACCACTCCATTTCTTCTTGGGGATAATGAAAGCGATTTTCTTTATTGTTAATCCAAAATAATATAATTTTCTTGAATTAATTACTCAACAATTTTCGGATCGGACAGATTTAAAATCGTCCTTTGTTCTAGCTAGATTGTTGTGCATGGAAAAGAGAAAGGAAAGTATATATACCCCATCCAACGTGACGATAAGATAGATTTTATCGTAAAAGTATTATTTTAGAATTTAAGCTTTTCATATTCTACGTGAAATTTAATTGAGATGGTCAAATGCAAATAACTACAGTTGTGTTCACAGAAAATCATTAATTCTATTTAAACACGCATCTTACAATCTTCAACTTTCAGCCGTCACTTTCTGTTTTTTCATTTATTCTTTATAAGTTCCATGCTTAAGAAAGTAAACCATTTTTTATGCACAACATTCGGCTTGGAGCTTAGGTTCTACTAATCCACGTATAATTTGGAAGGAATGTTCCGATTATTATTTTCTTATATTCTACACGAAAGCCAGAAAGAAATCCATCTGGAATTGAACATGCTCTTCCCAAGGGGGAAAAAAAACTCAAGTAAGTAAAATCTCGTCTAAGAAAATATTTTCTATTAATATTTCAATATTTACAAAAAAAATAGCACATTTTTATTTTATCTTGATTTTAATAATTTGCAGAGGAAATGATAAAACTACATTTTCCACTATAGCCCAAATTTCTCGCAGAGCCAACAGGGGGAATGGTTGATTTCGACGGGCAATAACTGAAACAATGTCAAAACCAAGCATCCTTTGCATCGAATATCAAATTCAGTCAAAAACACTAACTTGAATTGCAAAAAATAAAACGATTACATGATGTCTCAGTGCTTTACCACAAATCCATAGCAGATGAATAAGAAAACCATTTACACGAGAAAGTTTTCAACTCCACGAGCAATCAATTGCAGCACAACAATAATCATTCATTTCCCATATTCATAGTTGTAGAGAAGCCTGCCTATGTTTCTCACGAGCTTCACTAAAGCAAAACGCAAGAAAAACCTGCAAAGCATCCCCCAACTTTCATGATTCCCACAGCATCAATTTGCAAGGATATCGTTTGCACAGTTAATACTTATGATAAGATAAGATTATATCCTTACCGCACAATTACACAAGCAACTACCACCTGTCAAGCTGCAATAACTTCTTTAAATGGACGACAGCATGAACAGGCGTTATATAACTGCAGGGAAGAAAATGGAATAGGGAAAGAAAAAAAGGTGTGTCAACATATAATAAAGCACAAGGCGTTTCCAAGCAATCCCAAAACATGAGGAACCATGAACAATAACAATAACATTCTCAGCGAGAATACAAGTTCTATAGTCACCTAAAAATTCTTGAAACATATCGCTGTCCAAAGTACTCCAGAACAAAAGCTGGAGAACAGAGGACCAAGAGGAACAAGGCCTGCAAAACAAAAAGTTACAAAACTTAGAAGTTTGTAACCCAATTAAGAATTAAGAAAAAAAATACATTAATAAGGCGTAAATAACAAACCTTATCTTCTTATTCAAACAAGTTGCATCCTATATAATACTTCATTGCCCAAAATTCATCTCTGAGTATCTGCATAGAACATTCCCACGTTCATTGAGATTATGATGATAAAATTAAAAATATGCCAGTAGTATTATCCCTAGAATCCAAAGAAAAACAATTCCAGCACAATCATACTCAGGCCCCCCACCCCCCAAAAGAAAACATTAAAATGAAATGCTTTTGCAATTCAACTTGCCTGCGGGGCTTGTTTTGTCGCTGTCCAAACTCATCACTGACAGACTCTGTAGATGGGTCAACGCCAAAAAAGAAATTAATAACTAACAATGGTAATGGATAAATAAGCAATGTTAATGGAGAAGGAATATCAATCTCTTACCAGGTTTCTGCGGTGGCTTCCACTCATTATTAGCTTTATTCACATTATTTTCCTTGCTGCAAGGAAAATGGAAATCACAAAACCACCCAAAAAGCTACAGCAACATTAAATCTAATGGAGGCAAGAAAAGCATGAGAAAAGCCATTTCATTATAAATTCCCTCCCCACACTATATATATATATATATATATATATATATATATATATATATCACTGATTGTGCCAAGCTAAACATGGAAATTAAACAAAAGCAAGAACCATTTTGAACATGTTCAATATGCATCTAAGTAGCAAAATATAGTAAAATTATATGAAATCATATCAAAGCTACAAAAAGTAGCAACCTTGAAGTAGTTGCTGCAGATGTCTGTCCTGATTGTCGAGCATGATAAGCACCATCGACAGTGAGATAGGGTGAACAGTATGTAGCCCCTAAAGCTCCTGCAGCACCGGTCAGAACTGGTAGCCTGAGCCAAAAAAGGAAGTGATTAATACGCGTTCCAATAAAAAAGGGAACTAAAACAAATACAATAATTTAGAAAAAAGAAAGAAAAATATATACAAATAATAAGACATTTTGCACAAACCTCAAAACATTTCACTTATGAAGATACATTATGATAATGATTACAGTATCCTTAAAAGAAAATTGCAACTGGGGATCATACACAGATGCACACAGGGAGGGGGAGAATTCAACCACGTCAAAGGCACTAAAACCTTGTGAATTCTCCACATATTTAACACTTTAAACATCATTCAACATCGGATAAATTTCAGATGTTAATAATCTTACCATGTCATTTCAGAGTTTCCTAAACCAAGTTGAGGCTGAGCAACATATCCAGGGAATGCCATGCCCACGGCAGGAACTCCTATACCACCAGGATGCTGCCCTCCAAATTGCATAACTGCCTCCCACCAGAGCCCAATGAAAATCAGAAAAATTGAATAAAATACACAAAAGTAGGCATCTGTTCTGAAAAGGATTACATGTACAACACACAAAAAACAATGGAGGTGTTGATAAATCAGGACACTCACTGCCAAAAAACTGTCTGTAACGGAGTAAATAATACAACCACTCAACTTTCCACAGACAAATGATGCTACTACTTCTACTTGATGCATGAGAACATATTCAAACAGCAGAAAGATGAACTGCATTAAATACATTGGATCCAAATTTACTGCTAAGTCAGCACTGTTGATACTTATCAATAAAACAGCTAAATAAAACTAACCTGGCAAGAAAGCCGGAAAATTCTGATCTCCATGATTACCACCCATATTTCCAGTAGTCCCCATAGCTCCACCATAAACAAAAGAGCCCCTTCCACTACCCTGGGAACCTCCCTTTCCTTTCCCAACCAGTGCACCCTTGGATTTACCTGATTCTGAAGCTGTATCGATTTCTCCAGAATCCAATGAACTAATTGCGACAGACGTTTTGGGGGGAGATGAAGGTTGAGACCCACTACCAGGTCGATGAGCCAACTGTGAAGCAGGTGGGGCTTGCATAGAAGTTGAAGTTCTCCCTGGAGCAGTTCTTTGAATAGCCTGGAGTTGTGTTGGATCAATTTTGTTGACTTGATTATGAGAGGTAGCAGGCTGATAATTAATCTGTACTGGTACTGCTCCACCCCTCCCAGGAGCTCTTGGATGAGCAGACTGAGAAGCATTGACTCCAGAAGATACAGGTGGCGGAATATGCAAATTGTTAAAAGTCTTTCCAATAGATGGAGCAACGGGCCCATCAATGTACAGCTTGTCCATGCTGACATGATCAGCAACATTCTTTCCCCGAAGAAGTGCATTGTTTTGTTGAGCCAAAAAACCCTCATCCACAACACCAGTGCGAACGTTCCTGCTTGTGCCACCAGTTTGGACATCTCCTTTAGGTGTCAGATTTATATCTTTGTTGGAAGAGCTCGATGGGTAAAATGGAGGAGATGCAGAATTCAAATTCGATGCAAATACTTGCTTCTTAGCAGCGACAGGATCAGATTCCAAATTAGAGATGGAAGTTCTCCCTGAACTAGCATGTGAAGTTTTCTCTTGTGGCTTCCCAGATCTTGGGAAATAACAAAACAAAATTATGATCAGAAAGCCTTGACATGTATAGGTAGCATGAATGCACTAATAATATCAAATACAGTCTGTACTCACTGTTTATTTTGCACGTGGGATACTGAATCGTTGCTTTTATTAGTAGGCTCATACCTTCGGGGCCCTCGCCCACGCACAGTACCCTTTGGTGCCTGAGTTTGATTGCTTCTGTTATCATATCCCTTTCTGTTACCTCGAACATATCCTCCACGATCAACACCTCGAGTTTTACCACGGCCTCGATAATTACCCTTAGAAGGTCTCCTTCCCTAAATTTAATGCAGAATCCATTAGTAAGGTTTCATTTCAGGAAGCAAGAAAAAAATCTCAGTACTGCATATCTATAAAACCATTACCTCCTTGTAGTGCCTTTCCTGCAAAGTAATTTCCTCAAACTTATCATGTCCCCATTTCCTGTCATCCTTAGACTCCCACAGTCTCCTTCCACCACGCATACGCCTAAACAAGACAAAAGGTAAAAAACAAACACAATACAAAACAAAACAAGTTATTTCATCACCAAAGTATTTTAAAAGCAACCACGTAACGCCAAACACAAGTTATGCACGGGTTCCAGTGAAGATTTAGATACCTATGGCGGGCACCAGCATTATCCCTGAAACGGTCATCGTGCATGTAAAATGCTCCAGCTGTAGGCACTGCAAACGGTTCATTCTCCTTCTTCTCTTCATCATCCATGTTCCCTGATTCTTCCAAAGGGGCTTTCACATCAGCATCAGAATCTTTTGCCATAACCACTGTGCCATTTGCACCACCTTCCTCTCCACCCCTCTCCTCGCCCACCTCTTCTTCTTCTTCCTCCTCCTCCTCCTCCTCTTCTTCTACTTCTTCCTCTTCGTCAACCCCTTCTTCTTCTTCTTCCAATTCTTCTTCGTCGTCATATTCGGCGACTCCACCCTCGCCGTCGGAATCATCGGAATGAGTAATCCGGCGATCTGCACCTTTTCCTCTTCCATCACCTTCAGCTTCTTCTTCATCATCACTGGCCTCACGCCTCCTCCGCATTGCCAAGGATCTCTTGGCCTCTTCGGGATCACTCTCATACTCAACCTGTTCTTCACCCGCGCTCGCCATTCCTAAAACCCTAAAAAACCTACACTTCCTCGGAAAGTGGAAAGCAATTAATTAAACAAAATCTGAATCAATCACGTATAAGGAAAGCGCCAAAAACGTTATGGGGGCCTTAAATAACCACTCTCGTGACGAAGAAATCAAAACTCAAAAGCTAAAATCGCAGCGCAGTCAAATGATGAAGATGGGCAAATTGAAGCGCGTGAAAAGAGAGAGAACGAAAGGCGAAAATCAAGGGGGAGATAGAGTTAATTATTGGGGTGATGAGAGTGGAAGGCAAGGGTTACGCCTTGCGAATTGCGAAACCCTAGATTAGATAATTTTTGGGAGATTTGGTTTGTGTCGTCAGCAATTGAAACTGAAAGACGAAGAAAGAACGCTCTAAAAAGCGAAGGGTTGTTGGAGGAATTATCTTATTTGTAAGGGGTATTTCAGGAAATTCTGAGTCTGTTCGGATTTGAGAGTCGGTGATTGGTTCGCTTCTGACTTACGACACGTGCGATGGCTCATGGCTCTAGTTTATCCTCCATAGGGAACCCTCTATATTTACAAATATATAGAAAAAATGGATTAAAAGTTATATATAAATTTTTTTTAAAATTATTGTTATTGTTTATATATAATTTATAGCACATTTTTTGTTATCTTAATTAGAATAACATAATATTATTTATTTAAATGTTTGATTTACACTAAATATTATATAATATACAAATTTATCACGTTCATATCATTTTAATCTTATATAAAATTCCTATTTTGTCAATTCTAATCTTATCATAAACACCAAATAACATGATAACGGGAAAGTATTAAAGTTTTAAAATTAAATCAATAAACTAAGAATAATTAAATAATAGAAAAATTGCTTTCAACTAGGAAAACTCGAATCCTTCTTAAAATAATGTTTTTAAAAAATGTTAGTGGATAATTTTAGCTATTTTACTAAATGACATTGTTTTCATTAAAAAAAAATTCAATTACTAAAGTAAACTTTTAAATAAAATAAATTCATCTTAATCCTATCCAATGACATCCTCCTTCACTCGTATACAACTTTATTTATCTTTGTTAAATAATTATTTTTTATAAATATAATTTATGATTTTATGTATAAAAAAGATTTTATTAAGAATGGTAAAATTTATTTTAGTGATATTTATATTTACGCACTTAAAAAAGCAATATCTAATTATTTGTTGAACAAAACATACACCAAAAAAGTAACTACATAAATATTTATAACATGTGCAATGTGTTAATTATTGTTTGGTTTAATCCCTTTAAGAAAGTTCACTTCACTTTTATTCTAATCACGATATTCAACCACGTATAATCAATTTTATACTCGAATATTTAAAATAATGCTCAATTAAAAATAACTCATAATTTATATAATTTCATCACAATTATTCACCCTTAATCTATATTTTCCTATATCCCACTTTTTTTCCTCACATCTAATGGTTGTATTTTTTAAAGGAATTTTTTTTCTTTTATTGACATTGAATCTCCCTTGTGAGCTATCTCACGTCTTCATCATTATTCTTTCCCTCCATTACAAGTTGATCCAATTAAACATGGTCTGAGATTTTACCAACATTTCCGATTATGGGTTTCCAATGAAGGGGAGCCACCCATTTTTTATTGGTCAATCAATGGCACGTACTCAATTGAAAGGCCAAATCTTAGACAAATTAAAAAGTGGGAAGAAATGGGAGTTTTTTTTTTTTTTTTCCAAAATATAGTAAAAATAAAAAAATTGCCAAAATAGGATATTCATGCAATATTTTTTCTATCTGTGATATTTTTTGTTACATTATTTTAAGTGTCAGTCTTACAAGGCATAAAAACTAACACTTATTTTTTAATAATAAAAAAACAAAGTTGATATTCTTGAACAAGTCATTCTCATGAACAACACTTGAATAGGCCATCAAAGAAATGTAATATTAATGATAAAACATGTCATGAGCAACAACTTGAATCCCCCCCACCCACCTCTTTATTTTTTTTTTTCAGTTATAGTTTTAGTTAAACTCCCTTTGCACATTCACTAGTATGCGAGGAGTGAGTGATATTATAAATGGAAGAAAAAAAAAACTACATAAAAATACATACATTGATAGATATTTAATAAAATAAAAAATAATTGTTGAGATGATATAAACTAATGGAAGAACCTAAATTAGGCAATAGCTCAAAGCAAGTATAGACCTTATTATTTATCATAGGTTGAACGTGACAAAAATACTTACTCGTACTGACTTATCTTGGAGCATTAATTTTATTTTTTTTAATAAAAAAAAAACAAGTGTCAATCCACTAAAAAATAACATTTAAAGTGATGTGACAAAAAAATACTTCAAATAGGAAAAATATTTTATAAATATTCTATTTTGGTAAATTTTTTTTTATTTTTATCATATTTTGGCAAAATACCCAAAAACAAAAAATGAGGCTATTATTTTTCTCCTTCCAAATACTCTGCTATTGACCTCACGAGAATTACTCCCAGACATACTTCCCAAACATTTTCGCACACAACTTAAATCTCAAACGTTCTGGATGAAGAGCTACCATATTTATTCATTATTTGTTTACTTGGATTAAATAGATTGTGGGATTATGTTAAACATTAGGATGAGTAGTGATGGTTTCCTTCACGATTTTGAATCTTTTTAATGATTGAAGAACATGTATCAATTAGGAATTTGGTTTGAGTTTTCGGTTGGAAATAATGATTTGAGTGGTGGGCAATAGAGTTGCTACAAGAAATTTGTAAATACATATGTAGAATCAACTTCTACTTTTCTATTCAATTATTTTATCGACTTAAGTTGAAATGATGTATTATTATTTGTTCTATTAATGATGTGGCAAATTATTATTTATTGTTGACAAATTTTAAATAAATCCGTGATTTATTATATTGAAACTCAACTAAAAATAATTAAAGGTCTAATGACTAATATAACATAAGCATGTTTTATATATAAGAACAAAATAAAATGATATCAAGTATCAAATTTAATAAAATAACATTTCAAATAATATTTTCTATAAAAGATAAATTTTATTAATTTAATCATTGAATTTAAATTTTCTATATAATCAATCAAATTTACAAAAATTTACACAATTCAAAAAGAATTAAAACTTCATAACTCCACTTAATTTTAATATACGATATGTTATTTAAAAAACAAATAACTACTGTTCAACCCGAAATTAGAATAACTTGGAAGTGCATCTTGCCGACACTCGATAGAAGAAACCTCGAGGAAGAATCATTATTTTCCCTGTTAACCATCCATGTTTACAATCCAAGAAACTATAAAGATTTTTAAAAAAATGGTCAAGAAAAGAAACTATCTAAAATTTAAACAGGCACCCATCTCTAGTTCCGCTTTTCTACATTCACAATGGCACGAATATATTGAGGTAAAAGCCCCGAAAGAATGTGCTATAAACTCTAGTAAATTGTAACTGACCCTAAATAATATTGTTTACCACGTACAAAATGACAAAATTCAGGGCACTATAAAACCACAACACCAAGAAACAGAAACAACCAGTCCGCAGAATCTCTTCATGACCTGCATTTTAAATTGAAGGACATGAAACCGATAATACACTAGAAAATTATCACGCCTATGTTATGCATAATCATCCAAAAACATGCAATGCAAATTCTTTCACAACACGCTTATGTCTGCAGATGACACAAACACAGCCGGTATTTTTATTTTTATTTTTGCAATACTTCTCAGCTATGCAAGCATGCAAATTGAAGAAAGGAAAGAAGTGGTTTATCAACCCAAAAATAGTCTATTTGCAGATGATAATAAGATCATTTGATAATAACCAAAAACTATCATTTGATTACATATTCATGAAACCGCTAGAGAAAATAATTTATCAGTAAGTTGACTAAATGGCTCGACTACTGATTTCCACATTTTTGCAAATGCAAGGCCAGATGTTGTAGCCAATACAATATGGATTTATCCTAACCTCATAAATATCCCAGAAGCTGGAATCGACTGTCTTGATGGGACCTAGTGATGTGGCGCAAGAACTGCCAACAAAGATGAATATTAAGTGAGGACCAAGAACCAACCAAACCAAATTTAAAAAGGAAACAGCTTTATTAACGTGACGTTTTCACAATCGAGGTCAGTAATATCGTAAGAATACAAAATCTGGTAGATAAGTTTTGCAGGCTAAATAGCGAAGCAAGCAATTATATAAAAACAAAAAGGTTTGTCAAGGCTGAATTCAGAAAGCCAGGCATCTAGAACATTTATATTTAAAGGGCACAACTAGTAAGCAATAAAACCAAGATCAATAGCCAATCTTACGACTTTGGAATGTACATCCAGAATTCATTAATGATACTAACCTCATAATCTTATTATGCAACAGGATGATTTTACAGGAAGAATTTTGCATAAATTATATGCAGAAAAAAATTCCCAAGGCAAATTAACAAACAGAAGTGTGCAAAAAACAATAAAACGTTACAAACTACCAAGCCTCATAGTCGTATAAAATCATGTAAAAATAGTTATAAGATTTAGTCAATAATTCACTGTTATCAATTGACATTATTTTATTATTTCCCCTTGATTCCCAAATATACAGTCTAATTGCAGTGCAGTCAGTATCCAATACACTAAAAATTAAAAGCAATTAGAAGAGTTAGGATTCAAGTGGTAGTAGTAGTAGTTATAGTAAAAACAGCTATTTGTCAAATGGGAGTTAGAAATGGCACTTCAGAAACAATTAATCACCAGAGACAAAATTTCGATTTTCACACCACCCCAACCAATTGCTTTTAGGCTGACGGGGCTCCTTCATTATTCGTACCCCACTCTTCGTCAGCCTCGTTACCATTAACGAGTACTGCACCATCTGTAGAATCTGCATCCACTACAACTGCCTCCTCTTGGCTTCCTTCCTCTGCATTCTGTTCCTCTGCGTAGTGCTCTTCTCCATTTTGTTCAGTCAACTGCAACACAAGGACAACAAAATAAACCAATAGTCTATCACAACAACTAACAATGTATTGAAGTTATTAATTTTGTAGCATAAAAACAAAATACAATATCATAGTTTATGAAAATTTCTAGCAACCTTTTGTGGTGTGTGTGATGTTAGCTCTATATTTAGAATACCTCATGAGTAGAGTCCCCGTTCTCAAGAGGCTCCTCTCCTTCCTCTATCTGCATGTTTCTGAAAGCTTCAACAAGGGTAATGTGTGATTTGTCAGCATGGTTGACGTACTGCTCTGCAGGAGGATACACATCCCTATAATAAATAATAAAAAATAAAAGAGTAAGCATTTCTTGGAGATGGAGATGTATTGCACATGAAAAACTAATATACTAAATATCAAAGCTTCAAGATACATGCAAGAAAATATGCATTCTCTACACTGACCTTGTTTCTGCAGCTTTAGATTCAACTGCAAGTGCAACTTGCCAGTCTTCAAACAAGTTTGGATATTCTTCAGGATCAGCCAATGATTCAGCAGCTTTTGGATTAACCTGTACTCAAATATATAAGAAATATATATTCTCTCACATCAACATGATAAACCCAAACTGGCCCCTGAATGAGAATGAAATCTCCTACTCACAAAATTAGATTAGGAATACGATCCTCTGCAGGTGAGGATCTCAGCTCTTGAAAATAATATATTATGATAAAATATAGAAAACAAATATAGTTAGGTGTCAATTCTTATATCTCCATGAGCAGGAGGTGTGGTTCTTTTCAGGACTGTAGAGGATCCAGTTTCCCATGGAATCATGCATGAAAGTATATATCAAGAATCCATCAACCTGAATCGGAAACTACCTTATTGAGATCTTTTCTCCAAATTGCAACTATCTCTGAGACCTTACTTGGGAGATAAGATCGAGCCATTAAAGCAGCCTCTGGAATTCGATTGCTGCAAAAAGAATACTTCAGCTATATATATATATGTGTGTGTGTGTGTGTGTGTATCTGCAGTCTAATCAACCCTCCCTGCCTGTACTGTCAGAATGGGAAAGGGAAAAACTTTAGAAGATTACCTTTCTACCAACAGTTGAAGGCAGTCTTCTAATTTACCCAACATAAATAAGCAAAGGAATGCAACATTGTTCTTCCCTTGCTCCTTAGCAAGGTTTGCAAGTTTTGATATTCCTTCAGCATCTCCTAAAGAAGAATATAGCAGTAACAACCCACTCAAATCCGTTGCATATTTTAAACATTCCTCAGCCATTTCCAACTGCAACAATGAAATGTACAGAGAGCTACAATGGATCAAGAGAAATTTCCAACAATAATCAATGTTAAAGAGCCCCTAGATTCTAGAATCATTACTCATCCTGACCAAAAAAAATTAATATCCTAATTATATGCTAGAATCAGTGTCTACAACCTAAAGCACCTGATCATAACCGCTAATATGATATGAACCAAATCTTAATTTTGACATAACAAAAACTTCTGTATTCTCTTGCATCTTAACAGCTTCAATAAGGTCTACACCATGTGCACATGGTCATATTCAGCAGCACATAGTCAAGGAAATCTTTAATACATTTGGACATGGATATTTAGGAATTCAGTCAAGCTTTAAGTACTGGATAGACGACTACAGTTGAAGAGAAATGAAGTCAACCTTTCCAGTAGACATAGCTAATTCTCCCAACTGCTTCCATTTAGACTCACTCTGCACTTCTATTGCAATACTCTGCAACAAAAGAGGATGAATATTATCCGTGAAATAAAATGACAATGCAAACTCATGAAGAGAAATGAAGAAAATTAGATACTAAAGTTAACAACTTTTACAAATTAAGCAATAATTCCCTTGTAGACATATTACTCGAACATACCTTTGCAACATCTAATTTTCCAAGCTGTATTGCTAGATCAAATCTGTAGTCAGGGTCAGTAGCAACTTCAAGAGCATCTTCTATCATCCCTCGTGATTCCAGGAATCGAGCCACACTAACATAAAAACAAGTATTTCAATTAAGATGCATGTAACGTATTAGCACCAATTACCAAAATTTATATACTGAACTCTGAGGTTCAAATAAACACCATATGACCTATAGAACACAATTTTAAATTGAAGTAACAGACAAATGAACGTGTAATAGTTATTTGTACAATATTATAAATTGATAGTTTAATAACATAAAAGCATGACAAGCAAGGATCAATGATAGACAGGTAAGGAGACTGTACAAAGTCCCAATTAAATGTAATAATTATTCATACAAAATTAGAAGTGTCAAAAGATTTGCTAGTCAGCAACAAAAGATGCACTTCCATTTTCCAGCAGGTTGAAATTCTATAGGATCATACCACACTTTTCTTGGACAGAAGAGAGGGAATGTAATATGCAAATACATGGTATACATAATTTTAGAAGCATAATTCTGTTACCAAAAGCATTTTCTAATTTCTACGCATATCAAACATATTTCTAGTTCTACATAATGGAAGAAAACTAATCATTCTCTTGAATGTAACACAAGGTAACAGCTACCTGTTATGATGCTCTTTGGGGATTGATGGGAGAATTTCATTAGCCCTCTCTAAATCACCACGCATCACGAGTGTCTTATACTCAATCAAGCTTAAAAGCAGTGTGTATCCCATAACACTGAGAAAAACAATTGATTAAAAGGAAAATAGTCAAGATTATTGTAACTTGAGACTTCGAATAATCCACACAGAAATTCCACTTACTTAAACTCTTTGTCAATCAAATAAACCCGACTTTGGTTTGCAAGATATCCTAACAAGTACATAGGGCGGTCCAAATGGAACATTGTAGTTACCTAAATTCATAATGTTATGCATCAAGGTCTCGTATGATCTTCATAGTTCAATTAAAAAAGAACACACATTTCTTTTTTAAACTAGAAGGGACAGCAGTTAATACCTCACCACCAACACAGTAATTAAGTCTCCAAGAGGAATTGTTGTAGATAAAGCAATCACCAACCCAGATGCCTGTCCTGACACGTTCATTCATTTCATGAAGGAGCTCAAAAGCATCTTCAACACCTTCCTCATCTACAGGTCTTCCACTGTCTAAATGTGATACAACAACATCTCGCTGCAACAACAGAAATAAAAATGTTTAAAGTGTCCACCAGTAAAGATCTGTCAAATACACATTCAGCCAAAAAAGGGGGTGGGGGTGAGGGGATGAGAATTTTCCTCAGAGAAAGCCAACAACTATGAGAAAAGGATTAAGTTCAAGAGAATCCTCACATTGTACTTCAGAATGTAGAATGATGTGTCACTAGCAATTGTCACTAGATCACCACTATCAGCCCAGTAGAGGTTCTGACAAAACAAAATTAACAGAATTGAATTAAACAATGAATAATAATGAACAAAAAAATAGCAGAAAACTATTTGTCATCTAATCAAAGTACTTACTTTCACATTGACATCAATGCGATAGATCAATCTGCATTCAGCCCAATCATAAAAGCAGATGAAATCATTAGAGCACATCGCCAGTAAAGTGCCACCAAATATTCTTTCAGCTGAAAATGTTGGTCGGACACTCCTCTTTTCCTGAAATGCCATTGTTTAAACTCCAATTAAATATTTTCTAAAGCAAATTTATTTCATTTCAGAGACAGCTATAACAATGAGGATTAAATTTAGCAAACTTTCCAGAGTGATAATCAGGCCACAGTAAACAAAAATGAAATATAAAAGATGTCTTGTTGTTTAGACATACTGACTTTCTTAAGGAAAATTAATAGCTTATATAGCTTTATTGTATACTTGTCATAAAGGGTATGACAAGAGCTCACAAATATAATAGTAGTTTTATTCAATAACTCTGAATATGATCACGGTTACTGATGTCAGTCCAGGAAAAGATTCATAGAACTATGTTACAGAGAACACAAACAGAAAAGATAGAGATACTGTAGTACTTAGAGGGACTGCTTCCTCCCTGCCCAATGGTGATAGATGACTGAGTGACTCAAGTAGGATCCTCTTCTCCCTTTTTTACTAGCTCCCCCCCCCCCCAACACATTTCTCCTTCCCATTCCTTCTCACATCCCTTGCCATGTAAACAAGGTTGTTACAGTCTAGTTCCTCTTTCTGCCTTTTGTTCCTTATCCTCCATTATTCATTTTCCCCGTCTCATAAATTTGATAACTGTGGGGTGCTCAACAATCTAACATAGTACAAGAGTGGCAGCACCTTGTTATATTTTTCCTTTCACGAAATAGCAAGAACTTGTTGGTTCTCAGCACCACTTTCGTTACACTACGTACAAGATTAGATAGTAAATAGTTTTAAAAAAAGTAAAAACCTGGAAATTTTTGCTGAAAATTTTAATCTTTGATGTACTTTCTCTGACAGCATATTCTCCCTCAGAAGACCAAACAAATTCCAGAGCTGAACCAAAAGACCTATTTCTCCATGCCAATGCAGTGTATATAATATACTCACCATCTCCACATACAACTACGAACCTCCCATTTGGATTGTGCTTTAAATTCTGCATATAATAAATTAAATCAACAATCAGTCACCTCTCATAAAACAAACAGATGTTGCTGATACTCAAACAAGCAGTTACACTGAATATAAATTGGAGACTACAAAAAAATAATTCCAAATCCAAACTACCAATATATTGTATCAATATCTAAGTTCAACTTAACAAGATCCCTGCAATTACACTGTTAGTCTGTTACAGCATTCTGGGTACACATTGGAGGCTTTTCAACTTCTGCTTGCAGCTCCCAAATGTGATTTTCATTAAAAATGACATGCTTGGTTATTTTTTATCCAACGTTATTTTATTATAAAAGCACATTTGACTAGAAGTGAAAACCTATAGCTTTTGTGTTGAGTTGAGTTGAAAATTTTACATTAAGTTTTATCTCAAATTTATTTTTGCGATAAATTTTTCACACATAAATCACTTCACTTCAAACTCACTATTAATTAGAATCAATTTTACAAAATCTTGTTTGCAAACGCTCACAAGCTTATATAATAAAAAATCCATCAAGCATGGCCAGGTTGCATAAACAAGATATAGATGAGAATGGCTAAATGACTAATTTATTCTTATATGTAATCAAGTTTTTTGAAAATACAAATAAAACAAAAAAATTGAGCGTGGTTTAAAAAAAAAAGTGAAAAATTATGCATAATGAAGTCAATGTGAATATACCAAAAAGTCTGATTGCTAAATAATGTACATATGCCACTTTCCTAAAAACTGTCAAGTTGCATAATGAGAGCAAAAATTATCAAAATAGAGAAGTACACAAAAGAATGCAACATAACATGACATTAACTCACTTGTGGGTAAAGATCACAGGTGCCCAACTCCTTAACAGCCAAAGGTAGCCTTTCTCCATCAGCAACCTAAGAAGCATAATACTTGCATGTGTCACTAAAAAAAAAAAAAAAACTCCACACGTCTTGCTCCTATATTATACATCCGAAAACAGGCATCATTGAACCCATACCTCTACATCTGCGCCTACACTTTTTATATTGACAGTCTGAATTTCATTATGCTTAGCCCAAATGATTTTTCCACTGTTGTCCATGCTAGCCACAGGTACTTCTCGACCAAGTTTGACCATAATTGACCCTTCATCATAGCCAATCACAACCCTGTTTGAATGCACATGATAATTTTGATTATGAGAAAGGAGTGAAGATACAAAAGCTTCATTATTCAGGCACAATTTGACACTGCTTCTCACTCAACATCATTCAAGGGCCTAAAAAGGATATTAAGAAATTACTTGCAGAATTCTATCCAAAAAACTTACCGACGTGAACCCTTTAAGTATCCAATAGCCCAAACTCTTTCAAGACCATAGTTTAATGTGTTCTCAAGCCTACAAGTAGATTGAACCGCCAAAAATTTGAAATGGTGATTAGTATATCTTCCATAATATACTTCCAACTAAATTTAGTAAAAACTTAAAAGCAGTAACCTGAAATAGTAAAGAAATAATAAATACAGCCTGTCAGTCTCAATCTTAGTGCTATCTTAACTTTGAATCAAATCTAGAAACTACTCTCATCAAAAGAAATCTTTCAAATATTTTTTGTAACAATGCAAACAGCTTAAAAATAAAGGTAAAGAAGTAACAAATCAACACAATCTCATAATGTTAAAAAAAAACAAAACAAAACAAAAAGGCTGATCATCATAATTCAAGTTATGGTACGAGGGTGATGATAATGGGTGAAAAAAAGCAAGAGAAACATGCCAAATAGAATAAGGATAAAGTTAAACCTCACAACTCAGTGCATCTCACATTACCTATAAGTTGTTGAGTGCCATATGCGTACTGTACCATCCTCAGAACCAGTAATGATTATAGGAAGTTCAGGATGAAAGCATACAGCAGATACATTGTGTGTGTGACCTTCTAGGGTCTGGACACAACTTTTGGTTTGATAATCCCACACCTGTTTCATAGGTTCTGTCCATGTTATTCCAATTTATATATATATGCATACAGGCAAACAAATCAAGCAAAATAATAATAACAAAAATTGAAACAAAACCTTGGCAGTGTGATCATCAGAACCCGTGATCAGATATGGTTTGTCACCACCTGTAAAGTAATCAACGCAATTCACTCCTTTCTGATGGGCATCCAATGTAAAATTAGGGTCAGGAGAGCCAAGATTCCAAATCTGAAAAGAGAAGATAAAAGGTGCATTAATGCATTTTATCACAGGAGAATAGAGATAATTTTTTCAAAAAAAAGGAAACAACCAGGAACAAGAACATAAATATACCTTTATGGTGCGATCAAGAGATGCACTGGCAAAGGTGTTTGTGTCTTTGGGGTTAAATGTTACTTGCATGACATAATGAGAATGGCCCTCAAATATCTGGGTACAAACCCAGCCTTTTTCCCAGTCCCAAAGCTTTATGAGCATATCATCAGACGATGAAAGCACATATGGAAGGGTAGGATGAACTGCCACACACCTAATGTAATCTGTATGTGCTTCAAATACTTTGATTTTATCCATTGTGTTGTAATTATATACACGAATAAACATATCATCTGCCCCAGCAACAACCCATTGTTTGCGTGCAATAAACTTGGCTGATCTAACTGCAAAATCATATTGTATAAGAGCCACAGTGGTCTTCTAAGTAAGAAATATACAAAGAAAAGTATCCATTCAAGCAAACATCAAATAGGTAGGTAAACAAACAAATGGACCCAAAAAGGTTCATGACTTTATGTACCTGGTAACTCAGTAACCTCAAAAGATTTGGCCATGGTCTGACATAGAATAATAGAAATTATTGTTAATCACACAGGCAAATCTCCATAGAAACTAACAAAAGGCAGAACAAGAATAATATAGCTTAACCCAATACACTGGAAACTGCAAAATACAGCTTGCATAATATACAGAATTAAAAACAAAGACAAATTCTAAGACAAATGGTGATTGTAATATCTAAATTATTCAAAATTTATCAAACAATGAAAATGTGCCCAAGTCTCACAGCTTAACTGTAAAAAGTATAAAGACATCTAAAATATTCACAAGTAAAGAATTTAATCTAAAAACTCTCCCAAATCCCAATACACATGCAGATCTATTAAATAATATTAGTTAGTAGCCTTTCGTTGAAAATTTTGAGCGGGCATGATTTGGATGAATGAAACAGGCAGTTTACTCATCAATTTACTTACCAGCATACAAGTTTCACACAACTCTCAGTTTCTAATCCACTTTGAAGTAGAAAATAGTAATACTATAATAATTTCTAGCCATGCTTCAAGATAAAAGATTACTAAAAGTGTTTTGTTAGTTCTGTTCAATATTTTCACCATGTATAGAGCCATTACATCATTTTCAATCAATTAGATAATATATATGCTTGATATTTGAAGGAAACCATGGATAAACAGGACCCTCCGTTCGTAAATCAGCAGCTCTTTATATATAGGCACCATGCAAAAGGTGGCTTGTTTGGAGATCAATCAACAAACACCCGTGTCTGACTTAAGTGCCAATAGATAGGCTCCCACCATTATATTCTAAATTAGAAAAAACTCATTTATAACAATATACAGAATCTCAGTTATAAAGAGTTGCAAACCTGAGATTGGTAGTTCCAGATACAGACAGTTCCAGAGTACAAACTTGCCAGAATCCTGCATTAGCAAACGTAACATCAATTAATTGAATAATAACAACAGTAACCTTGTACAAAAAACATCACTATTAGTGCATAAATCCCCACAAACTATCGTTGTAGAACCCAGACACACTTACGAAATATCAAACGATGGAAGCAATTATAGATACTCCTAATTATAAACTAGGTTTCACATTATAAATTAAATTCAGAAACGAAAAAACAGCAAAGGAGAAGGAATTACCATGGTTCTGTTGGATGTAGATCCACACATTTTACTCTCTCTGATCTTTGCGCGAGCTTTCGCTGATCAAAGATTAGAATAGCACGTTAGATTATGTAGCCAAAAAGCTAACATCCACACTGTGCTTAGTTTCCGAGAAATCTAATCTCGCAAACAAGCTAAAAAAAATTTCTTGGCAACCAAACACATGTAAACATAGAATCATAACAAGAAAACAACAGTACCTTGATTTCAAGTCTGAGAGGCTGCAAATGCACGTAACAAGAAAGAAACAAACAAAAAAACAAACAAACCCGAGTCAGTGCACGGTTCCACAGTAGATCCCATTTAAATTGAAATCGTAAGAGCTAGCTAAGCAAATTGTGAGGCTCGCATTTGAAGTAACAGATAGCAAAGCATTCGAAATTGAAAGAGAGAACAACGGAAAGAGAAAGCATGAAATCGGAGCGAATTCGGTCCAGATCTAAGGTTGTTAAGAATGCAGAAGCGTTTGCCAAAGAGCAGATCAAAGAGGAAGCTCACCATTTTTGCAGATTGGAGAGTGAACTAGCCTTTATCGAGATCAATCACCGGAGATCAGAAGCCGAATTCGACGAGCCCAAGAGATCGAGCTCGGTGAAAGAGAGGAGAGATAGAGAGAGAGAAAGAAAGGGGCTAATGTCTTTATTTGTTTTGTAGGAGAGCACGGTGTAAATACCGTGAGGATGAACGAAGGAGAGCGGTGTTTTGCAGTTAAGATGACTTTACCAAAATGCCACTGGATCTGATACTACTCTGTGCGTTGTCGCACCGTATGGTATTATGGTCCAGAAATGCATGAAAGAGATCCCTTCAGCAAGTAGTATCTAACATCAATAGCTGGGGTAGCGAGTCCAGTGACAATCTAACAACTTCTTGTAAAAAAAAAAAAAAAAAAAAACCAGTATTATTTTGATCGAGTTTTCAACGTGTCAAATGGTATATAACAAAAAATTATTACATAATATTTTTTTTTTTAAATTATAATGCTTAATATTATTTACGCATTACATTTTGTTTTTTAAATATTATATATAATTCTTATTTATATTTAATAATACATAACAAAAAACTAAAAAAATTAATTTTCACACATTTTAACAAAAATATTACGAGTGGTTCATGATGAATGGAGAGGTGTTTATGCAAAAAACATTTTATTGCTTAAATCAACATTTATACTAACATACTGCCAAGAAATAGATTACACACTTGATAACAAAATATGCTCCTAGTTATATAGTATTTGAGCAGGTAATGCATAACTGTGATACTAGAGTGCGGATCGTATAGTATGTTAACATGTTGTAATAATCAAAGATCTAATAACTGCGACTATAAACATTACTCATGGCTATAATTCTAGCCTATAAATGCGTATGAATTACCATATAAGCAAGAATGAATGTTTATTGGATTAAGAGGTAAACACCCAACACGACAGTAGAATTAAACAGCCTAAAAGATTAGACCTAAATAAATTACCATAAATTATAGTAAAAATACAAGGCTTATCATGTGTGTCCTTTGTTAATCATCTTAACAAAAGCCTTGTAATTGTTTATTTTAAAATTCTATTAGAGTTTAATATTATTTAGTATTTTTAATCAATTTTTTAATAAAAATATTTTAAAAATACATTTTTAATGGGTGAAGACCATGACACTTTTTTCATTTACTACATGTCACCTGTATAGAGATTTATCATTGAATATTATAAGTTCGTGATTCAATTTAAACTGTTTTTGAAAAAAAAAATTGATCTGATTAAAAAAATCATAATTCAGTCTGAATGGTTTAAGAATAGTATTAAATTCAAATGAATCCAACTGAATTATTTGTATTTTGAATTATATGGTAATTTTCAAGCATACGTTTATCAATTAATCCACAGATTTATATGATTTTTTTAACTATTTAAAAATAAAATTGTGTCTATTTTTTTATCCGCTGACATTATTTTTTAACCTTTTTTTTTGCTCATAACTTATAAATATTTTTTCTTCTATTTTGTCCACTAATCTGTAGGGCTTTTTTCTCACCCATTTAATTGAAAATTTCCACTTTATTTTTTATCGCCAATTTAAAAAAAAATTCTGTTCATTTATATAATTTTCCTCTCATTCGCATGAGTTTTTGTTAATTAATTAATTTTTTGCTATATTTTGACTCGTTTTCATATTTTTTTTCTTATTTGTTTTTATCACTCATTTGCATTATTTCTTTTCTCTCTGATTTTAAGCTTGTAAGTTGTTGGATTGAAGTTCCATGTGCTTCTAATTATTATTTTTTTGTGAAAAAGAAATTATAAATATTATTCATATTCAACATTTAGAATAATTTTTATTATAAAATAAGTATTAAAGCATGCACAATACAGGAAATTAAACTAAATAAAATTAAAGATATTTTACTTTGTCAATCACAATACTGGTTTATTTTGAATTATAATATTTAAAGAAGGAAACTGATTTTTTCTACCTCCTGAAAAGTGTAAATTAAACTCAATATTGAACAATGAGAAAAATAATAAATATAACAAATGATATAAACAAAAAGGAATAGATTGAAGCATAAATAGAAAGTGTATATAAATAATTGAAGTACAAAAGAAAAGATAAGTACGGAAAGAAAACTATTGTGATAACACTTTTTCTTATTATTATTATTATTATCATCAACTAGGCAAAACTACAGTGTATAACATACTGTATATTACATAAGGAACAGTCACAATAAAGGGCTAACGTAGATTCTAAATTCGCTTATTCTGGTAACAACTTTAAAACAAACAATCAACGGCAAATTCGAATATCATATTCCATCTGCAGTTAATCTTCAGCATAACTACATGTCCTTCGGCAGCCAAAAGTTGGTCATTTATTTTAGACTTGTCACGATTGCAATCACAGTATCACCAGCAACAGACAGGCTTATTGTAAAGTGAAAAGTGTATTTTAGAAAGTAAGCTGCAGAATTATAATAATTAATTATAAAAATAATGATTGAGGTTTTAAAAACTTGAAGTGCATATTTTTCATCAAATTCTCAATCACTATTTTTTTTAACTAATCACTTTAAAACTTGTTTTATTTGGAACTGGGAGGTTCACATTAACGATGATGAATCCTTTGTCACAACCAAAAGCAAGCCTGCAGGAAGTAACGAAGTGATGCCAGTTAGTAATGAATTAGTAATAGGCGTTTAATTGTTGGTAATAAGAGTTTTAGATTATTACTGAGATGATCCTTTCTTGTATCCAATGCTCCACACTCTCTCAAGACCAAAGTTCAACGTGGTCTGAAGCCTGCAAGTTAATGGCAAGTGTAAAAGATGTTAACCAACAAAAAATTTCCTTATGGGATTTATAGCAAAATAAAAGTAGAGAAAAAAAATATATCACATAAATGAAAATGAGACTTCCAATAGCCTATGAAGTACCTGTATGTGATAGCGTCCCATATTTTAACGGTAGAATCCTCTGAAGCTGTTATTATTATGGGAAGCTCAGTATGAGCACATATTGCGGTAACATTGTTTTCATGTCCTTCAAGTGTCTCTACAGAGTTTCTAGAATGGAAATCCCATACCTGTAGAAATGTCAACCTAGGCTTTGATGGAAAATATCTCAAACTGAAATATAGATAAGAGTAGTTAAAATGCAAACCTTGGCAGTGTAATCATCAGAACCACTTAGAAGATATTGTTTGTCATCGCTTATGAAGTAATCAACACAATTCACTCCTTTCGAGTGTCCATCTAGGGTAAAATTTGGAGCTGAGGAACCAAGATACCAAATCTACAAAGGGAAACAATTGAATAAAAATGTCATTTAATGAATTTATTAAGATAATGCGGTTATAAGATTTGGATGTGAAACGCTTCGGATACCTTCAAGGTGCCATCAAGGGATGCACTAGCAAAGCTAGTTGGATCCTTTGGGTTAAATGCCACTTGCATCACATAATGCGAGTGCCCTTCAAAGGTCTTATGGCATGACCAACCTTCACTCCAATTCCACAATTTTAGAACTTGGTCATCTGAAGCTGACACCACATATGGCAGGGAAGGATGAACAGCCAAACTCCTAATGTAATCTTTATGTTCCTCAAATTCTACTATCTTTTCCATCTTTTCATAATTGTAGACTCGAATGTATTTGTCATCAGTTGCTGCCACAATCCAATTTTCCCTAGCAATGAACTTTGCTGATCTCACTGCAAACATTAAGATTTAACAAAATAAAAACAAACACGAAAAAAAAAAAAAGATAACTGAGTTGGGAACTAAGACAAGTAGCAAAAATATTGATATAAAAAGCAGGCAAAAATTTATAGATTGCACAAGTTGTTGACAGTTACCTGGAAATTCACTAACTTTTAAAGTCTTTTCTTCAGTCTGTCATGGTATCAAACAGAAGTTAATAATAATCTCAAGAAAAGATGGACACATACATAAGCATAAAGGTACAGAACAACTAGCAGCTTTATTAGTTTATTGTTTCTAGTTCTACTGTCTATATAAGCACTAGGAATAAAATCTTGCAAATGACCGTTTTAATTTTCTTTTTAAACATTATTGTTAGTTTCTTCATAGTATTTAAGTGCAGGTATGTTTACCTTGGTCTGATAGTTCCAGATAGAAATAGTTCCTGAATACAAACCCAGCAGAATCCTGTAGGAGAAAAGTACAAGATAACATTAAAATTGACATTCATGTGCCTGAAATGGGAATTCATGTTCTAGCCTTTTTGCAGAAATACGTATTAAATAAGTCATTTGGAAGTGTTCTTAGTTATTACCATGGCTCAGTTGGATGCAGATCAACAGATTTCACTCTTTCGGTGTTTTGAACAAATTCATGCTGATCCAGAAATAATTACCAAGAAAATGTTAAGTAGCTTTCATAATGGATAACAAAATTTGAATAGGAATGGATAAAAAAAAAAGAAAGTAAAATAGGTAATGTAGAAATTAGCAATACCTCAAATTCAAAGGAAAAGGCCTGTTCCTACAGAATCAGCATTGTAAGCAGCAATAAGCAGATTAGTCAGTGTACAGTCAATACATTTCATCGTTAGGCTTAAAGTCTGTATGGCAATCGAGAAATGGGCCTACCCAAAAATATTATGTGACGTTTTTTTTCTTTCCTCAACAAACAACCAAAATAAAAAAAAAGATTGATTTTTTATTTTTTCATATGAGGCATTCACTGGTCTTTCGACCCTAACAATCGTATGCCATGTCCACTTATTCGAGTTCCTGTGTGTTGGACTCTAGAACTCCGAAATTATCAATTTTATTGTTAAAGGTTAAATTTGACAAAAAAAGACTTAAAATAATATGGTTTTACTGACTTATTTTAAATAAATTATTGATAAATAAAAATAATATATGTAAATTATGATAACCCAGTATTTGTATACATAAGGCGTATAACTTACGAGCGTGCATGTTATATAAACGCATTAAGAAATAAATAAAAAGAGCGATACGAATTAAGAAAGTATATAAAAGAAAAAATTAAGGAGATTATCTTCAAAACAAAGAAAAAGAATGGAATGACCCACCATATTCTAAATGGATATATTGTTGATTGAAAGAAGATGGTTGGTAGAAGAGAAGTTGCAGATGTAGAATGGGATCGGGTGGAGTTTTTGTTTATATAGTTAAGGATGCTTCGCAGTTAAGAAATGGAAAAAAGACCAGAAATGTGTCATATAGTGGCTTTGTGTCCGTAGATTAAGGTTACGAGTTACGGTGCATGGCCTAGATTGAGCTTCCAAGACTCAGCAAACAAAATATTAGTCACTTGCAGACAAAAGGCAATGCCATTTATTCAAACTTGTATGGCAGTCACCCGTAACAAGATTTCAGTCCCTTTCCTCCTTGCTTCCTTCTAATGGAAATTCTTACGTTTTTCTTTTTTATCAAAAAAATATGTAACTTAAAATTAATATTTATAATCTATACCGAAAATAAAAACAATGTACTATTTCGATTCTCTTGTGTGTTGATCTTATGATATTGTTTAAGTTTTCCTTATACGTGATGCCTTAATTTTTTAAAATTAATTTTAGGAAAAAAATATTATTGAGAGCTTTTCGTTTTAGTATTAGTCTCTTTGGCTATCGAGACATCCGTATATCACTAACCTGATCTCTTGTTTATTTAGTGTTTTTAGTTTAGATTTATTTAAAACATAAAAAGATTCCGAATAATCAATGACAAACTATTTATTTAATTTTTTATTTATATATATTATAACAAGTGTTATTAATATTGAATAATGATTTGAAAAATTATTTATTGAAAATTATGAAATATGTATTAATTTATATAAAGATGTTAACATTTTTATATTAAAATGCTTCCTTCTTTCTTTTTATTTTTCACCCAACCAAACAAATAAAAAAACCTTGATTTTTTTCCGTTTTATTTCTTATTTTTAATCGAAACAAATTAAAATTCTACTCATTTATTTATTTGTTTTATTTTATATTATACTTTTTCCTATCTTATATATTTATTTATCCTTTTTCTTACTTTTTTTCCGCATTCAAACAAAACGTTAGTATTTTAAGATTTTGACTTAAATATATGTAGTGTCTAAATCCAGTTATATAGTTCTTGTTTGACCCTTTGACAAGTATCTTTTCAGTATTTTATATAATTATGCCACTCTTAAAATTTAGGATCTCAATTCGTCAAATAAATATAAAGATAATGTGTTAATAATTATTGATAAAAAATTTAATAATTAAAATTATAATTAATTTTAGAAATTCTTAAATGCGAGTTTGTTTTAGATTTAGTTTCAAGTATTTAAAATTATAGTTGCCTATTACAAAATATTTATTAATATTTTTATAAGATAATTTTTTCTGAATAAAAATTTGTAATTTTTAAATGGTTGAAACCATAATTTAAAAGTGATGTTTGGTGGCACCTATAAATAAGGCGTAACATAAACCAGCCCCTTGAACCCTTCGATTAATACAAACTCATACGTCACAAAATCACTACTCCAATCCAATTACTTACTTAAATAATTTTAGGTAAATTTACTAATAACATTAAAATGGTCAACTACCCAAATTATCATTCATCATCACGCGAACTTCTTAACAAATTTTGGTTCTTTCACCAGCAAATGAAAACGATCAGGGTACATTCATAAAAGTTGAAAAGGACAAAGGAACGCAATGAAAAAGATGAAATATAAACAAACGTGTTATTAACTCATAAAGTGGGAAAAGTGAATAAATTAAAAAAAAATTATCAGAAATAGATTGCACTTTCCACATCGCACAATATCCTGATCAGAGCAATAAATTAAACCTCTTTCCAACGAAAAAAATGATTATATGCACAGACAAAAGACTATATAGTCAAACAAACACTCATCACCATTCCCATTCATAAATGAAACTGCGTCATTTAGACCTTAATTTCATTTGCATTAACATGTTATTTTCCTTCTAAATAAATAGTATCCCACGTGCAAGTGCAATGTCAACCTATATTAACATCCTAGCCACTTTCACAAATAAACCATGAGAAGATAGGTAGGTGTCTGTGTGCTGAGTGCCGAGTGCCGAGTGCCGAGTGCCGAGTGCCTTCACCACTATGATTTTGATGGCACAGAACCCGCCGTTATGCTTTGAAACCCTTAAAGTTGACTTGGAGTAGTGATGTTTTAGGGAAACCAAAATGAATCAATATGGAAATCATTATACCTATGCAACTATAAGAATGAGTGCATGTATATTTGAGCCATGTGGGGTAGGGTATATTCCATGGATAAACTCCTCCACTCATCACATTCCTCAAAGCTTATTTTGTCCTTTCAAGTTCATCCCTCAATAAGGAATGACACTAGTGAAGCACCAAAATGCCATAACTGGTTCTTAGTTAATGGTTTTATTTAACTGTGTATTGAGCACTTGGTACCTTGTTGTAATGTGACCGGAGTGTAGATTGCTTTCATGTTTCCCTTACGTGTAATGTCCATACCTTCACTCCTAGTATGATGGTGTCGTTCTAATCTATAACCTAACGTATTTCTTACATAGAAGACGCTCATTACAAGTTGATTAGACTTTAGAGCATTAGTACAGAACCTTCTTTGCCCTTTTGTTCTGTCTAAAATCTAAATGGAACGTTCTGCATCAAAATTAGAGATGAGGATGTTCTTAAGAGTCTTAGCTAGGACACTGGTTGATTAAGAAATAGATAAATAATAACTTATTTTTATTGAAAACTATATTAAATTTGTTTAAAATATGCAAGTTAATATATATTATATTTTTTTAAATATTTTTATTTTTAATTAGTTAATCATTGTTTTAAAAAATACTGGTTAACATTTTTTTAATCAATAGTCTCAATAAGGTTCCAATTTTGACCGACTCCCCTAGATTCAACCGTATCACAGCAAATTCTCTTCACTTTCTGATTATATATAATTATAGGTGTTTCCGATATTAATTTTAAATTATATATAATTTTATTATGAATTACGTTATAATTTTTTATAGTAACTAATATACTCTATGTAGTACATTTTGTTATATGATTATTTTCTAATTTTGTTTTCCATTTTTTAAGCCATTTAGATCAACTAACTCGAAATAAGGAGTAAGCTTTCGCCAATTATTTTATTTTCAATATGGATAATATGAATTATTTTATTGTTTAAGATAAATATGACACTAAAAAGTTCCTTTTATAAGCACATATCGTGTCACTCCGCAATATATATGAAAACAATTTTTTTCTTTACAAGACAAAAATAAATGTAAAATCATTTCTAATTTTATAACATGTATAGTATATCAGTTATTTATTTATTTGAGTAAAATAATCATCTCATAAAAAATCAAAGTAGTGTTATAAAAATGTAAATCCTAGATCAATTTTGTTATATATAATAAGGCTTGAGTGTTTGGTTTTTTACACAACTTCAATAAAAATAAAAATCTTCCATATTAGTATGTCATTTTTCTCTCTGTGTTGTCGATATATATATATATATATATATATATATATATATATCACATTTTCAACTTGTAAGGAACACTACTTTAGTCACTTATTCATTCCTCTTTCTCATTATTCATCCAACTTATATTATAAACATGTTCAACTTTTAGTTTGTTCAAATTTTATAGAACTATTTTTTTAACTTTAGAAACAAAACATATTTTAACCGTCATGACAACAGATTAAAAAGTGTAATTTTATGATTAAATTTAAAATAATATAACATGTATACGATTAAAGAACTAAGTTAGTGATATTTTTAATGGTTGAAAGATTTAAGCTGTATAAACTATTAAAGAATACATATACGCATTTTTTTATAATCAATGAACTAAATTAATACTATTTTTTAAAAATCTAAAATAATAATAATTAAGTATTCATATTTTTTAAAAGAATTTTATTAACCTCAATTTTTAGAGCCAAATTTAAACATTTACAAATAAAATTTTGTTATAAAGAATACATAATTATTATATTAAAATTATAAAAATATAATAATATTTTTTTTAATAAAATTTTACTATTATTACATACTAAAAATAACAAAAAACTTTTTAAAATTATTTGGGGCAGATATTCAACTGCTGAGTTTGGACTTAGCTTACTATTCGATGAATCACTACTCGTCGTATTTCTGACACAACCTTATTATATTAATACATCAATTTAATAAACTTTAAATAAAGGTGGTATCAGAATGCTCCATACATCAGATAAATTGTGTTCCTGCTCTTCTAGCCCCAACGAGATCACTTGATAAAATTTTCGGCAAGTGCTATAAGAAGAAAGTAGCTTTAAATTAAGAAATCTGGGTAAGATGATTTGGGAAGGAAGAATCAAATTCCTATGAGCTAAATAAAATCAATGTACAGGAATTAGGATCTCAACGCTGACCTACAACAAAATAGCTATCTTAAATTTCAGCTGTCATTGATGGCAAGCCATGTGTTCCATCAAACCTTTATTTTATTCACACTAAGAAGAGAACCTCTCAAAATGGGAGAAGGAGTCTAAAGAGAAACGAAATTGCATCTGCTCCATCAATTGTGTTCCTTTGAATTCGCAAAGAATCTGATCCATCAATTGTGGGTACCTTATTGATCATGCCAAAGCTTTTTCCTTATCTTTGGCAATCCTATTCCTGACATGCAGCAATCAAACGCAACCCTCCCTCGCCGCGTACACTAGTATGTCCCTTTCCCCTTCAGTTATTGAATTGAGTAAACAGGAGAAATAGAATCTACTCCTAAGTCTAAGTCTAGCATGTCTTCCACATAAGCCGAAAAATCTACTTTCCCTCAATATTATTAGTGGCTATTGATATGTATTAACGGGCCAACGTGAGTCACTAGTGGTTGAGCCTGCACAAACTTTTGACTCTCTTTGATTCTCTGCACTGAGGGGCCTTACTTGGTTTAAGACATGTACCACTCAACTTTTTGAGTTTGAAGCAAATGGTTCTCACAAAAACCAAAAAGTAAAAAATCAAAAAGAAGAAAAGTGGTTCAAAATATATGAGGGAAATGTTTGCTTCATGTTAAAGAAGTAAGGAACCAACTGTACCTACTTAGTGGCAAATGGAGGAAAACAAAGGAACAAATTGTTCATATACCTAACTTTGAGCTATTAACTGGATCCTTAAGAATGTCCATTTTGTCTTTCTACTTGCATTTATTTATCAAAGTAACGCCTTTAGGAAGTCTTATATGAATGACCGTTATGTCGCTAATTAGGAGTACAACTTGTTCTTATTATCAATACAAATAGAGCACTTCGACAAGTTCTTTTTTTAAGTACTCAATTTCCTCAACTTTCATCTTTGAACTGACCCACAAGGAATACTCAATTGAGGCTTTGCAGAATGATTTTCAAAGTAAAGAATTTACAGTACTAAGGGATAGACACTGAGTACCGAACCTTACACTGTTGAGAAAGAGTGATGGAATTAGTGGTGGGCTCATGGAATCAGTTTTATAAATAATCAAAGTGATCCTGAAATCATTAAAATCAGCGGCCAAATTATGCGTGGGATGAAAATACTAATTTTTTCTTTTGCCTTTATAATTAGCAATCCAGATGTAAACCATGTAATGGTGGATCTTCAAAGTGGGGGATATGGATGGGGTCTTATTGCCTTCCATTAACGCATAAACTGTAACATTTTCCTAACCAAACCTACCTTAGTTGCTCGTTATTGGCTTTAAGAACTACTTTACATGCCGTTTCATTCTTCACGGTTTGGTATGCAACATGTAGAAAGAACTTAATTATATATATAAACGGTAGGTCTAATTATGTTCGACCCATTTCAGTCAAAGAAGGACGGAGGTAGGAGTTGATTTAATTTTTTTGTGAGATTACAATCTTATAAAGCAAGTAATTAATTGATGTTAATTACCTCAATTTGTTAAATAAACAAAGGCAGAAGTAATAATCATGTTTAAACATATTTTGAATTAATCTGAATCACAAGAAAAAGAGAAGTGGGTGAGGAAGAATGTAGAAGAAAACTATGTATGCATAGTAACCACCTCTTGATTTTCAATAAGATCATGCATGTACAGAATATGGAGATCTTGTTCTTTCTTCTGATATATTTAGCTAATTGGGTCCTGCAGAGCAGTGTTGCCACATTGGAAGAGGATTTGCATGACTTGGTTGCCAACATCTCACGCACTTGCCTTAATCATTGGAGGAGTCAAAAGGAAAACAACTTTTTGACGAGGCTGGTTCTTCCAAGCACGGATCAGTTTCTAATACTAACTTTTTCTTTTTTTTTTATTCTGTTTAATCCAAATTCAACCCAAGTCCCGCAGAGATTTAGTATAAATAAGAACTTAAATTTAAATGTTTGCCATTTAGACTAATTTGTGTTAGTCCAATACAACTTTAATTATAAATTAAAATTTATTAAAAATTATAAGTTATGAAAAATGTGTGGAGAGAAATAAAATAAATGATTAAAATATATTTTTATCTTTATTCATGATGTTTATTTTGAATTTAATTCATATGATGTTTTGTCTTCAAATTTTAACCAACAATATTATAGTGTTTAGAAATAAATAACACAATCAAATTTAAATTAATTATACATATAAAAGTAAATTAAAAACAAGTTTGCATAAAGATAAAATTTAAAATAAAAAAGCGTCACTATGCAAAATAAATTATAAGGTCAAATCACCAAAGATTCAGTTTTCTGCATTTACCGAATTTATGATCCACATGAATTATTTTTAGTTTTGTGTTATTCAGAGACCTACTTTAAATTTGTTTATTAGATAACATCACTATCCATTTTAGCTTCTCCAGATATTATTTGCAAAGGAAAGGAAATTTATCTTCCTCCCAAGCATTTGCCGTAGGAAAAAAAATTAAATAGCCACTTTCATACAAAGAATATTAAAAAATTAAATTTAAGTCACTTTTAAAAGTAGTTTAAAAAATAATGATTTAGATCATATGAAAAACATTGATCTTATCATATATCATATTTTTAGTTAAGTCCAAAACTAATCATCATGTTTATAAAATTTATGGGACTGAATATTTAGAAGTTGTCTAATATTAATAAATTAAGTTTAATATTGTATTAAAAAGTAAACCTATCTTATTTTTAAAACAGTTATGCAATTCTTATAATGAATATTTTAATTATATAACCAACCAGTATATATTTAAATATATTTTCATTTCATTTTGGCATAAATAAAGAAAAGAATTGGCGGCAAAATAAAATGGAATGACAAGACTATTTTGCCAAAACCAAACTGTTATTTGGCAGAGCAAGTGTTACGTGTAAAAGCTAGCTTGTTATTTACTCAATTCTAATGGCGCATTATCACTCTTAGTGGCATAGGTGAGAGCGACTGAAGTTATAAAAGCTAGCTTGTTATTGTTAAATTTAAAAAGTAGTTATTTTTTATATTGATCCGATGAGATATATATATAATTTTTTAACGAGAAAAGGTGGGAAAGAAAGGGGAAAAGTGCAGTGGAGTTGAAAGGATGGGATTCATCCTTTGGCATAAAACTATGAGTTAGTGTAAAGAGCTGATTGAACGGCCATATGAAGAAAAGATTCTTTTGCAAGATTGATTATGTTTAGAAATGCAACAAGAAATCAAAAGTTCAAACATGCATCTTAGGAATACACATCTATACAAAAGATGGTCATGGTGAATAAAGATCTTTTAGGATACGTGAACAATTTATTTACTCACGAGTATTTTTATTTTTTTTAACTTATTTTAATATTAACTTTGAAAAATATCAAAGGTTGGCATATGATTTTTGTCATGGCTTCATCCTTCTTATTTATTGATACAATTATTGTTTAGTTGATGAGACAAAAAGATGTTATTATGTTTTGGTGTCTCCTTACTCTTAATTAACGATAAGTTTTTTTTATTTTATTTTATTTTTTATGAAAGAGGTAAATATGTATAGTTAATAATGTGTGGTTATATATATGTTAAGTTTAATTGTGCTTGTGAGATTTGAGGTGAAACATAAATTTTGGGTGAAAATAGGATTTAGGGTCATTAAAAAACCTTGAGGAGAATAAGTGATATTTACCCACTTTTTAAATGTTGAGTTTTGATACACTATGTCAAATTAAAAAAAAAAATAAACATATAATAATCAATTAAGAAATAGTAATTTTGTATTGAGAATTATAATTTTAGTATTGTAAATGTATTGAATTTTTTTATTTTTAATACAAAATTATCATTTATAAATTTTTATTGTATGCCTTTAAGTAATTTTTTAGATAAATTACATTTCAATAAAATTATATTTTAAATTTAAATTTATAATTTTAACGCACTATATCAATAAAATTATTGTATTTTAATTTAAATAAATTTTTTATTGTTTTTAATCAATTTTTCTAATAATATCCATTAGCATAAAAATTAATAAATAATAAAATTAATAAAAACTATGACATTTAATATTATAATACATTATCGTCAATAAAGATTTACTATATACCAATTTTTATAATTGTGTGCCCTTCAATATATATTACAAATATTTTAAAAATTTAGAAGTCTGTGCTTTCTAATTTGTTTATATTAAAAATATTTTCACAAACGTTGCCTAACATATTTTGCATATATATATATAGCACTAAGTCAGACAGATTACGATTAAGGGATTGATTTATATTAGTTTTAATAAAAATAATTTATCCAAAAAAGGACAAAGTAAATAAATTTAAATTCATTTTCCACTATCGTCAATTTCATGGAGTCTCTATGTTGGTCCATTTGTCCAAAACACTTGACACTTTTCTGTTTAAATGTGTATTTTATTTTGGACATTTTCTCAATTAAGGGCCAACATATTTTTTTCCACTAAATATTATTCCAATTAAAGATAAGAATAAATGTATTTTAGTTTGATTTTTTTTCCTCTCCAGTTAGTTATATGAAATTCAAATACTATATATACTAATAATTAACTTTTCTCTCTCCGGAATCATTAAATTAAGCAAGAAGATGCAACGCAAAAAAAAACAAAAAAAACTGCATCCAAGAAGTTTAAAATATTGAGGATTGTAATTACATTTTAGTAATAAAATAAACATGGTCAATATATTTCTTTTTATAAATACACTTTACATAATTTTTTTAATAATCTAAAATTAAAATTAAAATTTTAATACATCAATAATGTAATCTTTTTTATACTATCATCCAATCATATATAATTATCATATCAGTAAAATTATTAATTTCTATATTAAATAACGTAAGAAATATATTGATAATGTATTTTAATATATAGATCATGTAAAAATTAAAATTATTTTTAAAAGGTAATAAATTTATTTTAAAGATAAATAAAATAAATTTTAAAAAAATAAATAGTTAAGAAAATATTAAAAAAAATGGTAGCTTTAATAATAATAAGCGTAACACTATAGGAGGGAAGTGAGACGATGGCCCTACAAGCAGTGATAAGGAATAGAGTAACGACGGGACATGTCTTTCCTATAAATTGGCATTCATGGCGTTTGTTGTGTAAGAGAAACCGTTAGAGAACAGAGAACAGAGAACAATGGGTGTGAACTCAAACAGAGTGGACCACTTTGATAGCCATGAAACCGAAAGCACCATCAAAATCCAAACCGAAATACCAATGCCATCGTTGCAAATCCATGCAGTGCGGTTACCACCACACCGAACCACACTCCACAAACTCAGACACAGACTCTCAGAAATCTTCTTCCCAGATGATCCTCTCTACCGTTTCAAGAACCAAACGTGGTTCATGAAGTTCACCCTCGCTCTTCAATACTTGTTCCCCATTTTCCAATGGGCTCCTCAGTACAATCTCACACTTCTCCGCTCTGACATCATCTCTGGCCTCACCATTGCTAGCCTTGCCATTCCTCAGGTTTTTTCATTCAAACATTTCTCTTATTATTATCTATGATAAGATATCATAATATTCGTATTTATTTAACATTTCAACTTTATTACTTCTTTTCAGGGAATCAGTTATGCGAAGCTTGCAAACTTGCCACCTATTGTTGGATTATGTAAGTATTTTTTCTTTTTTGTAATTTTCACATGCCATGGCATTGAGTTATTGTGAATATTATGATGATGAAGAAGTAAGGTTCTAAATGGTTTGAATATATGTCATGCAGATTCAAGTTTTGTGCCTCCATTGATATACTCGCTCCTTGGTAGTTCTAGACATCTTGGGGTTGGACCTGTTTCCATTGCATCATTGGTTATGGGGTCTATGCTAAGTGAGACAGTTTCTTATACTCAAGACCCAATTCTCTACCTGGGATTGGCTTTCACCGCCACTTTCTTTGCCGGGGTATTCCAAGCTTCTTTGGGTATATTAAGGTATTAATTGAAAACATGCATTTTCGGATTATTTTTTTCATTGGGTCGTTAGATTTTATGATTAAAATAAGGTTTTATTCTGTGTTCAGGTTAGGCTTTATAATTGATTTTCTGTCGAAGGCAACGCTGGTGGGATTCATGGCCGGTGCTGCGATCATTGTGTCATTACAGCAGCTGAAGGGGTTACTAGGAATAGTGCACTTTACTAACAAGATGCAAATAGTTCCCGTGTTGGTCTCTGTTTTCGAGCGTAGAGACGAGGTACGGAGCTCCACCATGAGCATCAAATTTGTTCCGTTTGAGTTTAATTTAAGGATGTCTGGAATCAAATTTTTTAGAATTTTTATATAAAATGTTATAAAAACAATTCATTCAATTTTGTTTCGATTAGAGAGGATTGTAAATGATTTTAATATTTGAAAATGATGTATTTGTCTGTAGTCATTTAATCGCTTACCCTATTGCATGATAATAAAGTAAATTACCGATCACTATTGTGTTACTAACGTTTAACTTAATGTATAAATTAATTTAACTCTTTTTTTTTTTATCATGAATACCAAAGATGAAAATTGATTTCTAAATTAAATCATAATTTTTAATGACTTCAAAGCCACCTAAGTTTGGTTTTTGAAATACGAGTAAAATTGAGAAATTAAAAAATAAAAACAGCCACGAAAAACTACTTTGATATTTTTCTGGTCACTGTTTCACTTCCTTCAAAAGGTGAATGCTTATACTCAAGTAAAGCTACCTAGAAAAGAAAAAATTCTTCCCCACCACACAACTCTTTCAAACATTCCGGTAGCACTGATTCTGTTTTAAGAATTTAGCCTATCATTGCACTTCATGATTGATAAGCGAAGGATGGCTATTTATGTTAGATACGTTTTCTTGGAGTATTATATCACATTAAGGAATCATATTCCTTTTTTTTTCTTTTTCTTAGAGAATAATAATCGTAAAAAGATTTATTTTATTTTTTTTCTTCCTTTCTATAATCCTAAATTAAGTGCTAGGGAATTGAGGGTTGCTTTTAAATGAAAGGTACTTGTCAATGTAAGCGTAAATAAATGCATGTTCACTAACTTATTTGAGCAACTTTGCAGTGGTCATGGCAAACCATTCTTCTGGGATTCAGCTTCCTGGCCTTCCTGCTGACAACAAGGCACATTGTAAGTTTCTTTCTGTTGCACAAACACATATATACATGCTACTTACAATTGCTTTGACTACTCAATTTTTTCTCCCTAAGTTCTGACAGTTTTTAATGATTGCAACAGAGCTTGAAGAAACCAAAACTATTCTGGGTTTCAGCAGCTGCCCCGTTGACATCAGTTATTCTGTCAACCATTGTGGTCTTTCTTCTGAGAAATAAGACTCATCATATTGCAGTTGTAAGACAGATACTTGATCATTGGTTTAGTCAGCACGCTACCACTAGTAGCTTCTTTTTCTAATAACTACTTCTCCGTCTATCTCTGGCAGATTGGGCACTTACCAAAGGGCCTTAACCCACCATCATCAAACATGTTATACTTCAGCGGTCCCTACTTGGCTCTTGCTATCAAAACCGGCATTGTCACAGGGATCTTATCTCTCACTGTAAGTTGACCCAAAACTTGTAACACTGTTGTCTATTGTTGGTCACAGAAGATGTCTGATATGCATCCTCTTATATTTGACATAACTATTCGCTTACAGAGGTAACATACTATGCCGTTTTATTTGACTGTCATTGACTCCAATCAAACCATATTTTCTTCTGTTTCAGGAAGGAATTGCTGTAGGTAGAACATTTGCAGCACTTAAGAACTACCAGGTGGATGGAAACAAAGAAATGATGGCTATTGGTCTTATGAACATAGCCGGTTCTTGTTCATCATGCTATGTTACAACAGGTAGTAATTATGAAATTTGACATATGCCTAGTTTTCTTTCGAAGAAGCATAAATTTTGAGAAAGCTTATTTTCTTTTTGAAAAAATATACTTGCAGGATCTTTTTCTCGATCGGCTGTTAACTACAATGCTGGAGCACAGACAGCAGTTTCAAATATAATCATGGCTGCAGCTGTTCTAGTGACTCTGCTGTTTCTCATGCCTCTGTTCTACTATACACCAAATGTTGTTTTAGCTGCCATTATCATCACTGCTGTGGTTGGGCTAATAGACTATCAATCTGCATATAAATTGTTGAAGGTTGACAAACTTGATTTCTTGGCCTGTTTGTGCTCCTTTTTTGGGGTTCTGTTCATTTCAGTGCCTTTAGGCCTTGGTATAGCGGTAAGCTGATAGTTTGTTAATTTTGGGCTAATATATGTAGCATGATAATGCAATTGTTATGTGCAAAATACTAACTGACTTGTCCAAAATCTTTCAGGTTTCCATATCAGTCCTAAAGATTCTGCTTCATGTCTCTCGACCAAACACTTTGGTTTTGGGGAATATACCAGGAACACAAATATTCCACAACATAAACCAATACAAAGAAGCTTTAAGAATTCCTTCATTTCTCATTTTGGCTGTTGAGTCTCCAATCTATTTTGCTAATTCAACTTACCTTCAAGAAAGGTTAGTTAATGGGATCTCTAGAATATCAATTCATTAAGTTCAGCAAGTTGCTTTGAGTGAATCAATGAGCCCATATGATTGAGAGCTTCTCTTGCTACAGAATGCTGAGATGGGTTCGAGAAGAAGAAGAGCATATAAAAGCAAATAATGGAGCTCCGTTGAAGTGCGTAGTTTTAGACATGACAGGTACTATTTCATTGGACTTACACCACGTTATCTAAGGTTTGGGCACATTTTGACTTCACAATATTGTTTTCTCAGCTGTCACGGCCATAGACACAAGCGGGCTTGACACTTTATGTGAACTTAGAAAGATGCTGGAGAATAGATCGCTTCAGGTACAGGCACTAATTGAAATGTCAGAAGGCCTATAAAACTATCATGATTTTCTTTCTAACTTCTACATTTATAATTGGCTACTGCAGCTTGTGTTGGCAAATCCTGTTGGAAATGTGATGGAAAAATTGCATACTTCAAAAATCTTGGATTCCTTTGGATTAAAAGGAGTTTATCTCACAGTGGGAGAAGCCGTGGCTGACATTTCATCACTCTGGAAAGCTCAGCCTTGATATTCCATTATGGGGAGAAAGAAGTAACAGGAACCATCAAACTTAAGGGGATAAACTCTAACCTTAGAAGTTTTTGCCTGCGAGAAATACTCTTGTTTAAATTTCCGAGACAGTCTAATTTCTATTAGTAGAAACCTTGAAAACAACATCACCCCTAAAAAAAGAGAGGTACCTTGAAAATCAAGGACTTTGTCCATTCAGAAAAAAAGAATGCTTCTTATCTCAGGTTGATGGTCATGCTGATGTTAATGTTATAGTTTCTGCTATTTTGACAATTTTGCTTTTTGTAAGAGGGAAAAGAATCCGAGAGGGATGCTTTGATAACATTATTCTTGTAAAAAACTTGAGTGAAAAAAATAAATAAAATTTCTGACGGAAAATGGTCCTCTTACAAAATCCACACTAGTTTAGTTATTAAAACTGTCTAGGTAATACAAATGTGAGACAAAAAGTAAAAGTGTGCAAATTCAAATCTCATAATGCTTTTTACATAATTTTTTTTCTCTCTTCCCATAGGTCTTCACCGAGCTTCTCTAACCATTCCACCTGCGTGGTGGGGTACTTTCGTGAAGATAAAAAATTCTGCATAATTTCTTACTTGATTATATTCATCTTAAAGCTACCCATTATATAAAATGATGTGTTATCATGTCATAAGAGTGATCAGACCTGATAAGTAGTTATCATAATGAAATACGGATAATGATATTATAGTAACATTTAATTAGTCAAGGTTACAAGAGGAGGCCCGACGACATACAAAATAGTAGGACGTAGGACACTTCAGAGCAAACTACTAAAATGGCCAAGCCCCATTTTCTGTTACAATGACCAGATACGTACGCGGATGCAGCAAACCTGGAATACATACAGCATCGTGATTGATTAAGCCAGGAAAGAAGTAAAGAATTTGAACTTGTAAGTTCAAATCCACGAACAGTTAAAAAATTATTACGATTTGAATAAATTTCAGGAGGGTTCAACGCAGTTGCTGTTATTTTATCAAAAGAAGATTGCCGGCATATTAATATCAGACCACGTTAGCAGAAGCACAGCCTTTCAATGAACAATAAATAGAGGAATTTGATTGCCTAAGAGCAAATAAAGTGTCCCTTCTCGTTTTCATTTAAACAAGCTTTAGTACCAAAAGACTAAAAACAAATCAACTAACGTGTGGCTTAGACATCAACATCGTCTTTTGAGGTGGGAAATGAAGAAATCACGGCAACATGCACTTCCAAGATTTAAGGGTGATTTAGCATTTGAAGGTAAAAGAACATTAAAATCTTAAAATTTACTATCTCTATCAACGCGAACCACCAAATGTGCACATGCTTGTCAAATAATCTCGCACACAATTGACAGAGTTAAAATCAAGTCAAAGTGATCCATTCTGCTATTTGACATCCACTTAAAATATATTTTCAAGATTTTGAACAGAACTAAGAACTAAAAAGAATAGGAACACCATCAACTAAATGATCTTGATTAAAAATAGGGAGGAGTGGAGCGAGAAAAAGAATAAGAACAAGTGAACCACTTACTCGACTTTCCAGAAAAATGGTGCACCTAGTCCACTCGAGTTATCCCTTTTTTCTGTCCATGTCCCGTCAAGTTATCTATGATTAAGTCTACTTCAACTAGCAAAGACTACAAAGGAAAATGTAGTTCCTTGAATGACATCCAACGTTAAGCACTCTGTGGGCTCTGTCTTGGGGATCATCCAATGTATAGAAACAACCGCCGTTACCATCCCACAATTCAACTTTTTCTTGACTTCAACATTCAAGTTACCTAAGCTAATCAAACACCTGCAAGGAACTAAACTGTATAAAATCACAGGAATAATCAACCAGTAATTGGTGAAACATTCATAATAGATGAATGATGTTAAATCCAAACGATAGCATCTCTGACAGTTTACAAGAAGAAAATCAAATTGACACGACAATGCAAAGCACAACGCATAAATTCATGTTCTTTCTGAGCATAAATATCCCAATTGAAGAGAAAAAACCAAAACAAAAACAAAAGAGAGAAAGAAATAAGTGCCACAACTTGGGGTGGATTTAAATGCTTGCCTAACATTTGACTTCGACAGACTTCTGAAGCAAAACATACACACAACAAAAAATAACATAACACAACATCTAATATATCACAGATATACAATTTTATAAATGACACACGTCCAATTGACCAGAAACGCGTCCATGAAGGAGAAAGTTCTTACTTGAACGATATCGCGTTATTGGTATCTCCCGGAGTTCTCGCCTTATGCACAGGTATTCACCTAGCAGAGCCATCACAGCGATTCCGGTGACATTCACAACCCACCAAGTTAATGAGGATGGCCAACCCCCGTATACAATGCATATAAAAAGATGAACAATGTAGAGAGTGGCTGAAAAATCCAAGCACTTCTTTGCTCTTTGAATCAAATAAAGCATATACACTGCCCTGCATAATAACAAGGAAAGCAGTACAAATCTTTGAGCTACTAAATAAGAATACTTTCACTAATACTAAAACTAAAAAAACTATCATGAATAAAGAAACACATCAGATAACATAACACAGTCACCGAATAGAATGAATGAGTCGTCAAAGTCCTTACCCTGCAAAGGAGGTGAGGAGAAACGATGCAATGACACACCAACCGGTGATGGTAGAAGTAGTGATGGTAACAAAATCAAAGAAATAAACGAGGCTCATTCTAGAATCGCGAGTTCCAACAAGAATGAACAATAAGAAGCCAAGAGTAATGTAGTATAAGCATTGCAGGCAAACAATTTGAGCAACAATAAGCCAAGGGTCCCATACAACCGCACCATAGAACATGACGCCGTCACCTTAAAAAACCCAATCCGATGAATTCAAATCCCTTCACCTTCAAAACGGATCAAGACACGATCTTCCTAATCCTAAACTCCTAACATCACACCCACTTCCTGATACGAATAAAAGCAATCAAATTTAGAAACTCCAGTTCTCTCCAACCAGCATCACGTGCACTCAGATGTAGAAAATCATCGTAGTAATCGAAATTGAAAAGAGGGGGAGAAGATTCCTACTTTCTAGCAAGACTGTGAGATTTAGATGAAGTAGGAGCAAAATCTGACGAGTTGTGAATTTGTGATTTCTGCGAGACTTTCCGAAAACCTAATCGGAGAAAGAATGAATGAGATCGGCGACACAAGGATTGGCGATGGCCGATGGAGTGAGATGAAATTTTGGAATAACAATTTTTGCACTAAGCAATGTCAGACTCTGCATGTCGTTTATGCTTATTATTGGTCGTTTTGGAAATGCTCTATTCTAAAAATATAATTCCACACATCCTTCCTCTTATCATTTTTTATTTTCATCTTGGTAATATCAGTCTTGGCCCTTGAGACTATTTTTAAAATTCATACGTAAAAGAAAATCATTATTTTTACATTTTTAAAATCAATCCTAAAATTGATGTCAACATTTTCTGATTTAAAAAAAAAAAACTCTCTTTTTATCACCATTTGGTGTTATCTTGTAGATTGAATAATTCCAGTACAATCACATGCATAAAATAACTGATCGGAGAATACTAATAATCCTATTAAATTAATTTAATATTATTTTAAACTTTTAATCAACTGATGCAAGAATTGCCCTGTGGCGCTTTTCATAAGTTATCAATTATTGAAGTAGAACAAATGGTTGATGAGTTATTCAACAAAAATATTGGTTTAACCAATAACGTTAACATGATTCATCATACTTCTTTATCAACAAAAAACTAACAATTAAGACGGATTTTCGCAATGCACATGGAGATGCAATCTCCTAGGACAAATGATTTACGTAATTTCGTTTCATGGTAAAAGCATATTTATCAGCTATACTTAATAGAGTGCCGTAATGTATACATGAGTAGATCCCAAACCCTGAAAAGAAATGGTTAATTACATAGATCAGTTATTCACTGAATGAAGATAAATTAAACCACTCTAGTAGTGCAATTGAGTAAGATACATATATAGCCAAGTATGAGAACAAATTTATCATTCCAAATTTCTGTGCTGACCACACAATGAAACATACAAACCAGTATAGTTAACAGAAATCTCAAGGCAAATTTGCAGTATGATGAAGTAACGAATGAGGTCTAAGCAAAGGTAGAAAAGCAAAATGATAGATAGGTAAAGAAAGGAAAAACTGATGAGCGAGGGCCTGTGGCCTCTTTCAACTCATCTAGTGAACATTATTACAATGCACAGATATGTCGAGTTATCAGAAGGGATAAAACTCTGCCTTTACTAGCTATAACTCACTAAACCGTGAAATATGGTTCTTGAGAACCAGCACACTGAATAATTTGCATTGTAATCGTCCATAGCACAAACAAATCCACATAGACAGATGCTGTCCACATTGTCTCTCAACAAAGTAAATAAAGCAAGTTATTTGGACACAAGTAGACCCGTGAGGAAGAGATCATGGTAACTCGAGTTAGGAGAGCTCTCTGCTGAGTTAGTACTAGTTCTCTCCAATTCCTCCACCGAAATTTCCTCTGATCGACAGTTAAAACTGCAAAATGCTTTCTCATCACTGCAAAATATACAACGTATTACAACTAATGCTTTAGACTTGAGTGAAGTAACAAAAGCATAGAGATATTTGGGACAAACCTGTATCTGTAAATGTCTTCCCCCTTCTCTAACTTCTTATTACATGAGTAACAAAAGCTCAAAACATTGCCAGAAGGATATGGGGCTGATCCTTCAGAAGACGAAGGAACATGAGAAGATCCAAAAGCAGGTTCTTCTTTCTTGCTGAACTCAGTGAAGTCATTGTTGTGACATTCCAAAATGCAGTCACCAAAAATATGTGTTCTCTTAGGGTTTGGACCATGAGAAATTATGCAGGTATAATCCTCTGAAAGCTCTATCTCTCTTGCAGAGAGTGAACCTATATACCCTTTACTAAAATCAATGGATATTGGAAGAGAATTTGATTTAACTTTCAAAACATAATCCACTTGTGAACTTCTGCTTGTCATTGGAGGCAAATTCATTAATGTAGATGTATTTTGTACAAATAAATCATTGGTTCCCAAAATGGAGTTTTGATTTGAGTTGATTAATGAAGAAGGCCTAATGGAATCTGGCAAAGAAGTCATGGTACTTTTGGAAGTTTCAGGTTCCCAATTGCCCTCTCTCTTTCCGGAGACATCATCGAAGTTTTCCACTTCAGATTTGGGACTTCTGGTCTCGGAAGGAAGTGAAATTACATAGTTTTTGGGCAAGGAATTAGATTTCAAATACGATGTAAGGGATTCATGGTTGCTGTCTGAGAATTTAAGGATGCCAGTTTTCACCTGAGGTCCAAAGATTATATTTTTCCTCTGAAATTTACCAAAGATGTCATTGTTAAATTTGGTTTCATTAACAAGTGAACTCACGATGCCAAGACCTACTTTGCTGCAATCAAACTGCTTCTTATGCCCAGTTTTGAATGAAGGTCTAGAAGACTTAACACTAAATGGGTTGCTAAGATTTGAGAAGAGTCTGCAATCCAAAGGAGATGTAGGGCTCCAAACAGATTCAGAATCTGATAAACCTTTTGCACCAACCCCCAACCTAGAACCGGAGGAATGGAAAATCGAGAAACTTATTTGTCTTAGGCTTAATGCATCGCAAGGTAAAGAGAAATTGGAAGAAGAATCAGCCATGAGATTACAAATCTTCCAGATATGATCCTTTTCCCTTCTTCAGCATCATCCTAGTGTTCCATTCCTCTTAAAAGGATGACATCATCATTTCCTTGCTGCAGCAAATTCAAAAAGCTAAAGAAACAACATTGAATTAATTCCAGGCAATAGGAATCATGACCAAAGCGCACAACTACATCTATGCAATGCATGAAACCCGGGCTAAAGCACACAGATATTATAAGAGGAAATGGAACTTTCAAATTTTGGCAATCATTAGAAGCAAGATTATTACAAATTTTAGTAAATGACTAAATGCGCTTCTAGTCATTAAAACAATCGGAAAATCTATTGATAACTTTTGCAACTCACACTCAAAATAAGTGAGTATTAATGTCAATTCCCCATAATGTGATATTTGCTGCAAGAAGAGCAATGGAAGAATCTATACTTCCATCTGAAGTGATAAATTTAGATTGGCGAGTCTCATGAGAATTTTAGCAACTGATCAAATTAAAGCTTTTTCAAACAAAGTGCTTCAAAACAAACTTGGAAAATATAAACTATGAACAATAACCAAGCAACTAGGAGACTAGAAAAACCCAAAAAGGAAATAAAATCAATCGTAAGTTTCTATAGTCCACTGGGTCATTGAAGTTTCCAAGCTGATCAGGATTAATGGTCAGATTTAGAAAAACGGGAAAAGAAGAGTAGAAGAAACTGCAATGGATATATTTTTTGAAGCTCCAAAGTCCAAACCAACAAGTCAGATTTGCAGATGATACCACAAACAAACACATAAAACTGCAACTCCTAAGAAGAATATCACAATCAAACATCTTGGTTGCAATTGCAAAAGATCTTTTCATTATCTTTTTTTTAAAGAGTATTCATCACACGCTCCAAAAACAACAATGAAATCAACTTAGACAGAATCTGATATTTTCCCAAAACAAAATATGATCGAGCAATCTCGCTAAAGCATCAAAAGGTTTCTGATTATTACCCAAAAAAATCTATCTTCCATAAAAAAAAATAAAAAAATCATTACACATTCTTTAGAATGAACAACAAAACCATTCATATACGTTTGAAGAAGAAAAAAAATTAAAAAAATCCCAGAATGCATCTGATTGGTCAGAAATGAAAGCAGACAAATTACTGTAGAGCGACCTACTTTTCTCAATCCGAGAAACCCAAATGTGGAAACATTGCAGTGATGAACATCAGCAGCAAAGGCCAACCCTTGTTCACACTTACTACATAACATAACTCTGTTCACATTTTTCTTCTTCCATTCAATCAGATTTTTTTCAGTTTTCACCTTCTTCACCTGCATGCATCAAAGTCAGAGAAACAGTGAACTCCTTGAGTCTTCCAACGTACTCTCTCTCTCATCTCACACTCATGATTGTGAGCTACAAATACGGACAACGCTTGTACGCCGTATATTATATAAAATTATGCACATTTCTTATAATATTTATTAAATACATTATAAATTTTCAATAACGTAACCCCGTCTCTTTCCGTTAAACTTGTAATCTACACTACATTAAAATTTAAAAAACATATATACGATTTTTTTAATATGCAAGTAACAACGTAAATAGAAAATTAACTCATAATATTTTTTAAATAATTATATGTATAAAAATTTATTTCGTATGCTTAGACATATATTAAAATTTTAATATATTTCAATAAAAAAATTATATTAATAAATCTTATATTGTAAGTAAATTATTTTTCTATTAATGTTTAACAACGTATGATCATTAAACGTTAATGGTGCAGATAAAAAATAACAAAATATTAACTATACTAAGCCTTTATTAACATGTTGGACTTAGATTCTCTATCATTAAATGGCAATTGATTCGAGTAAAGCTGATATTTTATTAAATAAACTAATAAATTAAATATAAAAATATAAAATGATAAATTATATTTTTATATAAAAAAATTATATTTTTATTAATAAAATAAAATATAAAAAAATAAATTAAACTATTATAATTTATATTTACTTTTACATCATAAATAACTTTATTTAAAATATGATTTTTTGTGGCGACACTTTTTGTAATTCTACAAAACTTTTATTTAGAATCATTAGTGATACATTCAAAATCTAATATTAAATTCCATGAACAAACAAGTGGGGGTAATAATTTTTACTAATTTGGAATTAATGTATTCTGATTTGTTTAGTGATTAAATTGAGGTGCTTTCCTTGTTGAGAGGGTCGCCATAAGCCAAAAGCTGAGCGGGGCATCAAAAAGTAACTGACCAACGTCCACAACTTCATATTTTGTGTGGGTCCAATTAACCACGTAATAATGGCTATGGAGCCCAATACAAAATAATAATAATAATATGTAAAGATATTATAATGTTTATTTTATTAAAAATACAATATTTAAGTATTTTAAATAATAAATCAATATATCAGCATTAAAATTAATTATATATTATCTAAGTAAAACTCTAACTTAAATTTAAAAATAGAGCACTTATTTTTAAAAATTCATTTATTAACAAAATTTGAATACTGAAATGTGAGCAAACAGCATGGGGGTAACGTCACCTACCTTCATGATTTTGCGGGTCCCTTTTTGTCTCGCCCGTGTTTCAAAGTTTGCTCTATTGTCTTCTTTCTAGTTACAAATTTAATTTTAATCATTTTTAATGAAATGTTTCATGTCAATTTTTAAAATTTCGATAAACTAATTGATTATTCAGTGTGTCTCTAGTGAATTTAATTAATAAAGTAATTTTTATAACATGATAATTTAAATTTCCAAGAATTAACGAAAATTAATTTTTTAACTATTTAATTTTACGAGATTTAAAAGAAAACAAATTAATTTTGACAAGATAATTACTAAAAAATATTTATTTAATTAATAAATAGATCAATGTGTTTGACAAAACTAGTAAAAAAAAAAACTAAAAAAAGTTAGAAGGTGTGAACTGATAAGTTAGCTGATAAAATGATAAAATATAAAATAACTAGTACAAATTAACATTGAAAAAACTATAATTAAATAGTGAGGACAAACAAAACAATAATAAATTAAGAGCTTAAAACCTTAAATGCAACATGAAGAGTGTATTTGGCAAGACTGTCTATGGTTTTTTTAAATGGTTTAAAAGTTTTTTTACTTGATAAAGAGTATATTCAGTAACATAAATTTATGATTTATTTAAAATCTTATGATTTTTTAATCGATTAGTAAAGCTAATTGGTAAAATAAATAAATAAAACTTATAAATGTTAAAAGTTAATTTTATCACATAACTTTAATTCAGTCAGATGACTCGGAAATAAAATATTTGAATCAACTTATTAATCATAACTTATAAATTATTAATTTTTTTAATCTAATTTTTCTAAACAGTAAACGAACTTATTTTAAAATAGTTATTTAAAAATTTTCATTATTTTACATTTGTTTATTTTATCTACAATTTTTTTCACTTTAAATATAAAATTAATTATTACAAACTGTTTCATGTTGTTTCTAGATTTTGTCATAAAAACATTTTAAATAATCCAAACTATTTTTTATTTAACATATTCAAACATAATTTTTATATACATAATTAATATAATAACATCCAAGCTTATTGATAATTATAATTCTAACTTTTCACACAAAAAACTTTAACCACAATTTCGAGGTTTCGATTTAATTTTTTCTCTTAATAATCATAATTGATTAATGTTATGTGATTTTCTTTTTTCTTACCCTTTTAAAACAAATTTCTTACTATTTTAGTCTAAATTAAATGGTGAAGTTAATTTGCATAAAAGATGTTACAGATTGATATGAATTAATTTTCATTGCAGGTAGATGAAGATGTGGGCTTGAAAAATGCGTGCGGGTAAAGCAGGGAAGTAATAATAAAATTAAAAAGGGAAAAGGGTTATCACAGCCACACGGTTCACGTTAGCAACGAGCACCATCTATCTGTACGACTTTTCGTTTGGGAACTTGTGATTATACTTTGCCAATTCCCAGAACCAAAATTGCGTTTCTTTCAGGTAAGAGTGTTCCCTCGAATATGTTACTATTATTGCGTTTATCTCATCAATGAATTCGAATCATAATCATACGTTTCTCTGATTCAATTTTTTCCCCTAAATTCAATATATTCACCGTTGCTTCCATACAAGAAAGATACTGTGAATTATAATCTATTCAGAACCAATTTTCAATGTTGTGGTTGAAATTGGAGTATATATGTACTATACTACAATCTATATTCACTCACTTTTTTAAGTGATAGCTGTAGTTTAAGCTTTAGTTGCCTTGCAAGTTGCAACTGTAAATTGTTTCTGAATGGAGGGTATTGAGGATGGTGCAAGAGCAAGATATCCCTCAAACTCATCATATGGTATTAGTCACCACCCAGGTTATGGTTATTTGAATCAGCAGAAACTTCCTATCAGGAATTCTCCATATTCCCACTCTGTTGCTAATGAATATGGCCGCGCTAATAATAATAATGAAGAAGGTGAAGATGATGACCAAGAGCAGTTAGGAGGGGATGATGATGATGTTGATCAAAGGAACACTGTTCAGCTTTCCCAAAAGGATGCTGATGACAATGATGGTGAAGAAGATGAGATGGTTGGGCATGGTAATGAAAATGATGATAACAATAACAATGATGGTGATGATGAGGATGACACTAAGCAGAAAAGTTATGTCATGAAGACTGAGGATGATTTAGAGTGGCACCCAAAAAAGCAAAAGCTGAAGAGTTTGATTTCAGCTTATGAACTTGCTCCTCGGGTGCCAGCACCATCAGCTTCAGCTCCTAAACCATCTTTTGGGGGTAGAAATTCCCTTACTGACTGGACTGAGCAAGAGACATTTGTTCTTCTTGATGCATGGGGTGATCGGTTCCTTCAACATGGAAGGAAGAGTCTTAGATCTGAGGAATGGCAAGAAGTTGCAGAAAAGGTATCAGAAGTTTCAAAAATTGAGAAGACAGATACTCAGTGTAGAAATCGTTTAGATACATTGAAGAAAACATACAAAAAAGAGAAGGTTAAGTTTCCAGAAGGGGATGGTGGAGCTAGCAAATGGGTTTATTTTAAAAGAATGGATAGGCTGATGTCTTCTCCCCCGCAACAAGCAGGTCTCTCTTGTGGTTTGGACTCAGGAGAGTATGTTTTTATGAACCCTGGTGTTTATTTGAACCGTGCAAATGGGTTGGATGAAATGAGGGATAGTCCTGAGAATACAGAATCTACCGGTGAAGAAGGTTCTGATGATGGACCTCAAGCAAAGAAAAGAAGGAAAGGAAGGGGAAATGATGGTGTTTCTTCCTTCAGATTACTTGCTGGTTCCATTCAGAAATTCAGTAAGATATATGAGAAGATAGAGAATAGTAAAAGGCAGCAGATGGTGGAACTGGAAAAGATGAGGATGGGTTTCTATAAGGAATTGGAAACGCAGAAGAGGCAGATTTTAGAAAGATTGCAGAGTGAGATATCAAAACTAGAGCAGAGAGATAATGAGAAGGATGATTCTGCTGAGAATTTGTGACGTCTTATGCATTATTATTCCCATTGTTGTGTAACATTAAATGTAGACACTAGACAGCTAGTTGTATCATATTTGAGGCATTTTGCTGCTTCTTGCCAGCAATGTTGCATTTTACTGGAATGAAAACTGGACAGTCGATCCATGTTATCGTTACCGTTTTTAGAATTGTACTCAACGCCTGTCTAGTCTAATGCTCTGCTTTCTCACATCAAAATTACTAATAATGTTGGATGATATGAATTACTTTTTACAATATGAGTTGACATTTTTATTTTTATTTTTATTTAAAAAAACTTGGATCGCCCATGTATGGTTATTTACACGTGATTGACTGATTGGTCACATTTCATTTAAACAACTTTTATGGAAAATTATATACAAATAGCATTGTTCCCAATTTATTGTCTGGTTTATATCAAGTTAGATGGATGCCCCCCATTTTTTGTCTGGTTTACGTCAAGTTCAGATGGATGTCGTTTATGCAGTTCGGGCTATCTCCACCATGTTCTTGTCAAACCCTCCATCACTGTACTAGTAATGTGAAAGGGGGTTTACTACTGTTTTAATTCGGCAGTCACCAACAATCCATTAGCCTTAGAGTAAGGATTCTATATTCTGATCCCTATTCCGATAATTTCATATGGTTTTACATTTTTTTGCTATATTTAACGAGATCTTTTGTTAATACATAACACAATCTTTTTATATAAATCACATCACTTTACCCCCATCCCCATAATTTAAAATCTAGTTGGAAAAAAAAAGGTTTTCATCTGTTCTTTTCACCTTTTAAGATGGAGAAGTACATTGATATAATCCGGTTAAAGTTGACTCTTAACATCACTAATTAATTTAGATGGCCTTTCAGACTCCAAGTAACTTTTGGACAAAAATAAAAATAAAATCTGTAGGTTACTTTAAGGCAAAGCAAAGAGTTGTTATCTTAGGTCTGTACGTCAAACCTATCTATGGTTTGACATATGCATACAAATACTTTTTAGTTGGAGGGCATCCTTAGGACAGGGAAAAGACAACGACTATCAAATGATGAAGAAGAGTGATAAATAAATTCACAACAACGATAGAAGCTTTTGTCCACCAATTTTTTAACATATATACTGTGTGATATATGTTAAATTTGGACCATATGGGAATATGAGTTACAAAGAAGAATAATTGATTTGACCTAGTGATAGACCCCCTATAACTCACTGTCTGTAGATGAACACAAAGCGAAGATTTTTTTCCCCTCCTTCCCCTCTCCAATAAAGAAATAAGGTAGAAAGAGAAACATGTTATGAAATATAAAATTGACGCGCTTACTCTGAAGCACAGCCATGTCCGCAATATTATACAAAATCTTTTTTCCCAACGTTATTTGGTAAACACTAAGAAGAATTGACTCAGAATCCGACTCATATTTATGCATGTTCCTATTGTTAAGGCAAATAATGGAATATATATTGACCACCGAGACAATGAATGATACGCCCGTCGTATATTTCAAAGCTCTATATATAACTTCCAATAGTCTGCAATTGAAATTGTATTAGAGTGATATAATTCATAAACATTTTTTACAACCCTCTTTATAACATTTTTTTCCTCTCTTTCTGTAACATCAATCTTCTTGCCTACATTTTTGCATTTATTTTACGAATTTATTGCACAAAAACAATTTCTTATTGTGTTTAGAAGCCTCGCCAACAACATGCGCCCCAATATTAGAATATTCCTCAACGGCTCAATATATTAAAAACAAACCAAATATGATGTAGAAGATGAAGTAAATGCTGTGTATCACCGGTTCACTACCATCATGCTTACTTGTGTCCGCTCTTTATACGAGGCAAAGACAGAAAGGAATATGGTAGTGATAATTGCATGAGTATGTGTAGAAATAATGCAAATTCTAAGCTAATAAAAAGTTAAGTGGAATTTAATTGTTCTTTAATTGCCCATAAAACGGATTGCGAAGCGTGTGCAAGTAATGTATTCGTGTATGTATTAATAAAAATAAGCTCTGTGACGCAGCTTAAGCGGCTGCTGATTAATATCATCAGAACTTTTTCCTATTAAAAAATTGAGATCCACTACATTTTTCAACTTTTCTAAACAATAATATATGAATATTTTTTATGTTGTTTTTTGAAACAGAATATACAGAAAAATGTTTTTTTTTTCAACAGTTCCTAAACCTTGCCTTCAAAAAATTCAATTCCGACCTTTCAAAATCATTAGTGCAGAGCCACTCAAAAAGGTAGTAACAAGTTGCTCTCATGACTCTACCATATTACAATCTTCATCAACTTTACCTACTGCCTCAAGTATTGAAGAGTAGGTGATGAGATCATACTGGAATCCTTTGGAACTCATTTCTTTCATAAGTTTTGCAGCCTCTTCAAACAGACCTGCTCGGCTAAGACACCCAAGAATGGTGTTGTAAGAAACTGCATCTGGCTTAATTGTAGAGTTCTTCATTTTTGTAAACATTTCCATAGCACGCTTTGGGCCACCCGTCCTAGCCAAGCCATTTAGGATGATATTATGAGAATTTATATCTGGGATGCAACCATTTTCTTCCATAGTTCTAAACAAGGAGAAAGCTTCATCCATCATATCTGCCCTAACCATCCCAGTCATGAGAGCATTATAAGCATAAACATCAGGGGTGCATCCAAGTTTCTTCATCTCATTAAAAAGACTGATAGCTTCGTTGAGTCGCCCACATTTTCCAAAATGCTTAATCATTACAGCATACACACGAGCACTAGAATCTCCACAGTTCTCTTTCAATTCCTGAAACAGCTCATTTGCAGCCTCATAGCGCTTGGCTATTCCAAGGGTATTGATCAAGCTGCAGTAGGCAGCAGCACAAGGAGGAAAGCCCCTTTCATCCATTTCCTCAAGAAGCAACAAAGCCTTCTCAACTCTATTTGTTTTGCAGAAACCATCAATGAGAATAGAATAAGTAAATGAGCTGGGGTCTACACCATCTTTTTTCATCCTCTCAAACCATAAAGAAGCTTCAGAAGGTGGAGCTTTGGCCTCAAATAAAGATTTGATAATGGTATTGTATGTCACAACATTAGGTGTGCAATTCAGCAATTTCATTTCATCAAAAAGCTTAATAGCATCTTTTAAGCAATCTGATCTTCCCAAAATGTTAATCAAATTATTCATCAGGACAACATCAGGTTTACAACCATCTTTCAGCATATTCTTGTATGTTATATATGCATCTTCAACCCTCCCAGATTTCCCTAGCCCCCTTATCAATTCTGTATAAGTATAGACAGTTGGGGAACACCGTCGCATTCTCATCTCCTTTACAAGATCCAAAGCTTCCTCAACCTTACCCAACTTGAAGTATATTCCCATCAACGTTGTATATATTTTTGCTGTGGGCTCCAATCCATTCTCTTTCATCTCATCAAATAATCTAATGGCAGAATCATCACGATTTAGCTTTGCAAATGTTGATATAAGTGCACTGTATGTAATTGTGTCAGGGAAACAATGACCCTCACTGCACATTTCATTATACAGCTCATGGACTTTTTCATGATGCCCCTCTTGCATCAGCATCAAGATAACTGAGTTGTAAGTCCTTGCCGTAGGTCTACACTTGCGACCCTTAACCTGGTAAAAGACAGACAGTGCCTTGTTGACCATCTTAGCCTTGCCCAAGATTTTCACAATCTCAGACAGTTCAGAAGGACCAATTGCACATGAACTTTTAACCATGTCTTGTATTGTCTTCCACAGTTCACCAAACATCCTATTTTCATCCAAGCAGCGTATCAAAGCCATATAAGTGGTTGAATCATGTTCAAAATTCCTCCTCTTCCCAGCCCACTTAAAAAACTGAATCTTAACATTGACCTCAATATCTATCTTTAGAACCTCACGAACCAAGCGAGCATCGACCTTCAGCTTCAGCACTTCCAAGGCCTTTTCTGCATCAGACCCCCATTTAAATATTTTTAAAATCCTAATGAATCTCTCATCCAATGTCCGAGCATAAGGGTCTTTCCTCAATACACATCCTTTCATGGCAAGGTTATGGTTTTCCTCATGGGAATTAGGTAAGCGAAACATTTGAACAATCTCGTTTTCTGCTAGTTTAAACCACACTCAATCAGACATGATTACAAGCTACATATATGTAAATGAAATCATTTACATAAAATAATTAACAATGAAAGGGGCATCAACAATAACAGCATTCATTTGACTAAGAGAACACGAACACAAACCTGTTTGCTTTATTCTCTGAGAGAGAGGAGGCCAAGTTGAGATCATCCTCCTCGTACCAATGGATCCAGCAAGCATTGTTGCTACCCCAGAAGGCTGAATATGCCTCCGCATGACTCGAGCTTTATGCTACGCCAAAAGCTATCAACTTGCTTTCCTGAAACAGAAAGTAACAAAAAATTTTCCCTTCTGTCATCTGATTTGGTTACCATGGATTTGAAAAGCCCTTGCAAAAGGGCAGTTCAATCAAAGTTCAAACGGTAGGAATTGAACCTCCTTCGTTACTGGAGTCGCAGATTTCAAATTTCTTCGCTAATATTCTCAAAACTGAATCATAACTTTCGCAGTCCTTCTCTTTCTTGTTCACTCTTCACACTAACAGCTGAAAGCCGAAGAAAAAACAAAAAAGCGTTTTTGCAATTTGCAAACTAACTGGGCTTTTATCACATGAGCTTGTTAGTAAATTTTGGGCCTAGTTCTGTGTCGGAAAAAAAATGTGCGCATAATAATAATAATAAAAAATCTAAATTAAAATGACGTTAATTATATTTAGGTTAAAATTATTAAAATATTTTTATTTCAAAGAATGAAAATAATTTAACAAAATGCATTTTAACCTAGCTTTACCTTGTTGGTTAACATAACCTTAATTATAATTAGCATTTTTTCCCTTTTATTAAAATAGATACTGAGGGAATCAACCATTCAACATCACAAAGGAATTACCGACGATATCGTCCGTAAACTGAAAATGGAGGATCCACCAAAACCACTTTACCAAATACACAGTATAAAATATAATCAGTCACTATGTTGGCACCATTCTAACTTTATATCACCTAAGTTAATAAAAGAAAAACTACTTCGATTGAGTCAATAATAAACTATCTTTAAAACTCGGTCTGTTTCAACTTCTATTTTTACGAAAAAGATTACTTTTACTTTAATATTTAATGAGTTTATTTATAAAATTTAATTATTAAATTAAAAAAATCAATTTTCCTATAAAATAAAATAGTTTCTGACAAATAAAGTGCAATTCTATTAAATATAAAAATTATAATTATAACCAACAAAAAATAATTCCATTTCAGATAAGATTTATATGTGTATAATAACTCAATTTATTAAATAATAAAGCAGTGTCAAGTTGAACACCATTATAATAGAACTTAATATTAAAACACAAGAATTCAGCACGAGTAATAAAGTTTGTAACCATGAAAGGTTTATATACCAAACGAATCTCAATAACTATTTTACAAATAATTTGTAAAAAAACACTAAATTTTGTTTTAAGTACAACGCTTTATGTTTAAACTCAGCGTGCTACGAAAAAATTAAAGAAATTATTAGCAAACAATTGTCTATATATCAATCGAGTAGAAAAATATATAAACTTGAATTTTCATCCAGTTTGTTAATGGAATCCGCACCCGAGAACTTATATCCAATTAAAACTCGGTGGCGAACGATACTCGACAATTCACAACACGGCTTACGGGCAATAACACAAAATGAAGCCAAATAGAAAAAACTAATGCCACGCAAAAGGAAAATTGGAGTCTTAATGTAAATGAAAACAAACATCGTAATTCCCCCTTGTAGGAAATGGTACACAAATAATCTAAATCTAGATAACGTAAATTTGAAAATGAAAAGAAAGGAAAAAACCCGGGTCCAAAGACCATAGTATTTAAATAAAACTTGCGTAACAATCCAGCAGAGAGGGCTCTACAAGAATCCCAGCAGCCACTCCCAATCAACTCACCCAAAGCTATTTTCCCAGTAACAATTCATATTGTTATACAAAAGGTAGAGACTATTGGATTGAACATGCGAAATTCAGAGCAAAATCAACAAAAATTAGGCAGTGCCTGTGTTCTCTGATTTTTCAGTCTCCATCGGTTCAGCAGCTGCTGGCGGGGGGACTGGATTACCACCCTCCCCAGCATCCTCATTTGGGCTGGCATTAGCATTCTCCGTTGGTGGTTCTTGCTGTTGCTGCTGCTCACCACCCTGAGTTGGTGGGGTTGCCGGTGCTTCTGGAGTGGCTGGCTTGGGTGGAGGAGGTTTTGGTTTCGTCATAATCGGCTTACAGAACCTATAATTGAAATAGATGAACGATGAACATTAGTTAAGAAACAATGATAACAAAAGCAATTCAGAAAGCGACCCAAATTGATCTAAACAACAAAAACAAGTACCTGTCAACAGCTTCAGCTTTCTTTCTTATGTCAGCTGAAAAGAGTACAGGGTTGGCGTATTTTGGAAGCGAGTCCTGTTGCTGCTGCTTCTCTCTAAGCCAGTTCTCAGCTTCCACACATTCATTCAAGACCTGCGAACAAACAGAACACTTTCAGATTAAATGGCAACCACAAACACAAGTGTGTGTGAGAAAATTCGCAGCTACCAATTACCTTCTGTTTCTCGTTGATGTCAATGTGATCGAATTTGGGATCATTTGACATTGCAACTGCTCTGTAACTATTTATACAATAGGTGAGCTGATCAATTACAGTACCCCTCTCCATGTATTCTTTGTAACGCTCTTCAATTGGATCGCCTTGCTGCAATCGTGTAAATATCCATTAAGATTACAAAAACAAAAATTAACATGGCAAATATCTCTTTGTCTTGTGTTTTTGCATTGCACAATAGCAGTAGAAAGGCAACACACAAGTTGGTTGAAAATAACCTGATATGAATTGAAATAACCACCACCCAACCTTATCATAACAAGTCAGCTAGGTGAAAATATTCTCTATTCCGTAAAGTCTCTTACCTTCTTAAGCTCTTCTAGTTTGGCTATGTATACACCTTTAGTTTCATCTTCACCATCCTCATATAGCCAGTCTTCCACCTCCTGAAGTTTTGCAGTAAAGGCCTCTCTCTCTGAGTCAGTGACAAACTCGTGGTATTTGTCATTAAGCTGAAATGACAACAGGTAATTAGTTTCGGTGACAATCAAATACTCCACCTTAAATAATGAGAAAAACATGACAATCATCACCTTGTTTCTCATGTCATAAACATATGCCTCTACTGCATTTTTCTTGTCTTTTGTTTCCTCCATCACTCGATCTTGCAAGGCCATTTCAAACTCCTTCTCTACAGCTTTCTGGACATCCACAGAAGCCATCGTCCCATAAACTAACTCTGCCACAGGAACATTTATTTTCTTCACTTTTCTCTTTGGCTCAACCTGTTATAAGCAAAACCAATCAAATTACAAACTCACAAAAGACCATGCACGACATATAAATTGATATATAAAATCCAACAAGCACCTAATATTTATATACAGGAATGATCATGCTTTGCAGTATATTTATAGGAAGGGGAGTTTATTTTCTTTATTTTCGAAAGTATATTCACAATTTCTTTGAAAAAATTTGGAAAATAATAAACAACACAAAAACAAGGAGTCCTTAATAAAAAAAATAAAACAAACAGAACAAGCTCATATACCAGAAAAAGAGAGAGAAAAAAGCATTAATTAAATACAAGCTGATAAAACTCAAACTCAAGGAAGTACCACAATAAACCTTAACAATCAGGTCATATTTACCAGTTTTCAGAAAAATGATCAAACAATTCATGTTGTTATACTATCATCTTACTTAGTCATAAAAAATCTAAGTTATAATTCATTTGAAGAACTTAAACCCCTAACTCTAAACACAATCACTTAGCAATAGCATTATATTGATGTGAATACTACTCATCTAATTTCTGAAACGGACTCATGTTGAAAATTGAGCAATGACCTGAAAAAAAAAGGTATTTCAAGCATATGCTTAAATGTTGCTTTCACCACTAACCTTGGTATCAGTATCCATCTGTACAGGCTTATCTCCTGTCTCAGGGATGCCATTTTCAGCTCCAGGGGCATCAGGAGTTGCTTTGGCATTAGCATCTTGCATATTAACATCGTCGTCATTGGTGCTAGGAGGTGCAGCAGCATCAGCAGGAGCTTCATCAGTTTCCATCTTGGCATCTTCCCCAGCTGTTTCTTTGGAAACTGGAACCTCAATTTCTTCCTCTTCCAGAAGCTTAAGAAAAACAAAAAGGAAATTAGGAAAAGAAGCTCTACAGTTTACTATCATAGCATCACATGATAACTATAATGGAAAAATAATAAAAAGCAATCACCATGCCTAAAGATACTTACAGTTGCTGACTCGACAGATACAATTCCATGCAGATTCAATCGAACTTTCACTTTAATTTTTGCCTTTTCACTTGTTGTAGATTGGAAAGGACCAATCTGCAGATATTTAAGTGCATTTAAGAGTCAAAGGACAACCAGGAACACACACAGTGCTCACATTTGTGCATGCACACTAGTGTGATGATAAAGGAGAATTTGAAAACCAACTTACAGTATATGTGCTGATCTTTGCAGGTGTTTGCAAACCACTCACATCATCATATTGAACATCAATAGAAAAGGTTCCTGGCCTGTAGATTGTCAGTGCCTTAACACTTGGTATGGGATTTCCCTTGGGGAAAACAAGAGTGCTTTGCTTATTATCTGGTCCACTTTCCTGTACATCAGGACCAGAACCTTTCCACGAGAGAGAAATTGAGAAAGGAAAGCTTTCATGAACCTTCACATCAAAAAATTAAATGGCAACATTATATACAAATACAATGCAAAGAAATAGTAATTAATAAGTACAAATATGCTGAAATTCAAAAATATAAATAATCTAAAGCTGAGGCAGATAGCCAGATAAAAGAGACAACCAATTTGAAGGGCATAACATACCAGAAAATGTACAAAACAAAAGCTGAAATTCACAATTCGTAATGATCTGAACAGTTTTACATAGAATAAATTTGAAACATAGCAGAGGCCCTTCTGAAATAGAGAACAATATCGTGGAGAAAAATTACCTGAAACTCTCGTACTTTAAAAGTTGGACTAAGAATTGCACACTGCAGTGCGCAACCCCTGGCAACACACTCACTAGCATTCATTGTCCTCCTAGGCTCCTTTTTGAAAAACTCTGTCAATATTTTGTTTATAGCTGGAACACGAGAACCAGAACCAACCACCTCAACAGTGTGTACATTCTCAACTGTGAGACCTGCTTCTGCAAGTGCCTTCTCCAGCGGCTCCTTTACTCGTTCCAAAATTGGAAGACTTAGTTGCTCAAACTCATCCCGCTTGATATAGCCTCTGACATCCTTCTCATCCATTAAGCACTCAATATTCAGAGGTGCCTCTGGGTTTGCACTAAGCACCTTCTTCAGCTTCTCACAAGCAGCCCTCAACCTTAGACTAGCCCTGGCATTCTGGAATACATCAATCTTGTATTCCTCCTTAAACTTTGCAGCAAAATGATTAAACAGAACCTCGTCAAAGTCCCTGCCACCCAGAGACCTATCATATGAATGGGACAACACTTTCAGCTGCCCCTTTTTAAATCCAGCAATGCACACTTGCATGCTAGCATGTCCAACATCAACAAAGGCAACATTCAGCTGATCATTTTCAGGAAGATCAGTCTTGTAAATTCCATAAGCCAAGGCAGTTGCTGTTGTTTCGTGAATCAAGCGAAGTGGGTGCAAACCTGCAATAGTGGCTGCATCCAAGACTGCTCTCCTCTGAAGATCAGTAAAATAAACTGGAATTCCAATGCAGCAATCGACAACAGCTGCATTCAGATTTTTCTGGGCTATTTCCTTAAGGTTTGATAACATCATTCCCCAGACTTGAGTAGGTGTAAAGGCTTTGGCTTCACCCAAGTACCGTGCATGAATCAATGGATATCCATCTGGTCCTTCAGTGACAGCAAAAGGCAATGACTTCAGATCCTGCTGCAATTCTGGATCAGAAAACTGTCTACCAATTAACCGTTTTATCTGTGAGATCGAATTCTTTGGGTTCATCATAGTGGATGAAGCCCCAGCTGTCCCAAGAAACCGCTGCTTGTCACCAAAGCATACAACTGCAGGTGTTTCACGCTTGGACTCATCATTGAGCACAACATCAATCCCCCTTTGCCTCGCAACAGCAACAATGCAGCTTTCGTTACCAAAATCAAACCCAACCACGCTCATCTTTGGTTGATCTCTCAGCCAAAAAGAATATCTATAAAAGGAAAGTAAACATGTCACATTTAAACATCAAGCATAGATTGTAATTTGCTAGTAATAATGTAATAAAAATACTTAAAAGAGAAAAAAAAAACGAAGACAAACAGAAACATCATCTTGGCAATCAATCCAGCTCATGTGTTATCACAGCTAAATAGCCAGTAGTCATCAAATACAACAGTAATTCAAATAAACTCAACCAAAACAGCATAACATTCAGTTCCAAAAACACCTCAAGTAAATCTAAACATTTTCCTTCGATCTAAAAATAAACACTAGATAGTCCATCTGCATCGAGTATAAGAAGCTATGTACTGGATATCAAATCATGCAATCCTTTCCATCCCAAATGTGTACTAACTTACCTAAATACACAAGTACGAAAGAAAACAACAAAATCTAAATATAAAACAAACTTCGGATGAATCACGAGCAAGTAAAAGAATTGCAGAGGAAATGCATGAATAAAACAGCGAGAAGAAGCAGATCTAAGGTGAGAGAAAGCAAAAGGAACGGTTAACAGAAGGGGTGAAGAAAAAGGGTTTACCTGGTAAAGCGATCGAAGAGGGAGAGAGGAGGAGGAAAGGGTTTTGGGGGTTTCTGGAATAATCTGAAACCTTTGTAAAGCAGCAGCGTATTAACGGACTAACGAAGAGACGGTACTTAAAAGAGGGCTTTGCTTTGCCTGGGGGCCGCTACGGAATTTTGTGTTTCTATTTATTATTTCTTTTATGACCTTCCCACTTATTAAAATTACCAGTTTTGAACGAGTTTTCAAGGAAACAAAAGACGTGCTTCATTGGTCCCAGAGATGTCTGGAGGATCCTGCCATCTTCTAGAAACATCCACGACTCTTCACTCCCATCTCTCACCAGTCAAGCCTCAAGTTCTCTCTCTCTAATTTTTTTTTTACTAAAACCGGCAAATTGGGCTTTTGACGGCTTTTGTCTAAAACGAAAATCCCATGGATCTTGGGCCTTCTTTTTATTTTACTCCTCTAATAACAATAATAGTTAGGGATCACAAGTTATATTTTACACTTTTACTCAAACTTTTTCCAAAAATTATCTCTATTAACATTTAAATAACAATCTCTATCGATTCTGAAATACTCCTAATATTTCTAAAATTTCTTCAAGTTATCTTTGTTTTTTCATTATAGTTTTAAAATTAGTTTTTTTTTTCCACTTCTTCCTAGACTAATAATTATATGAAATGAAAATGTGGGTATTAGTTCTGATGAGCAAAACCAAGAAAAGAGATGGGAAATGCTGCAAGAAAGTGCGCGATAACTACTGAAGTTATAGCCATTGTACTTTCCACTAGGCAGCAAAAGAGACTGACTCTTGTAACCAAAATAAAATCTTGTATGCCAAGTGATCTCTCCAAGTTCGTAGAATATTGTTTCCATTTCAGCCAATGAGTATACAACTGCGTTTCCCCAGAGTAATACTAAACATGTGATTAGCCTTCTATTTTAAAATGCTATTAAGTTTTTTAAAACAATGGTGATGGTATCCTCTTACTGTCAACAAGTGAATGTTCATAGAATACCTTTTGGGCTCATCACCACAGGTTTAATGTTGGTGACAAAATATAAATATTAATAAATTGCGTGTTCATTATAAATTTAAAAATAGTGCAATGATTAGTAACATGAAGATATGGAAATAAAGAAAGAGATATGGTTTTGAGGTTGTTAAAATTATAACTTAACATAAATAAATGTTTGTAAACTTCTTGTAAAATCATAAGAATTTATTTTACACAAAAATAATATAATTTTATTACCTTAATTGTAAATATAGTGTTTTACAGCTTTTAAAGAAGAAATAAAAGTGATATAAGTGATGTTATTTTAGCGCAAAAATTGTAATTGTTTATTTATTTTATTAAACTTGTAAAATAAAATATAAATTCATAAGTTTACAAATAAAAATATGAGTTTAACAATTATGATTTGTAATATTTAGTTGATAGAAAAAATAGTTACGAGAATAATATTTTTGTGTTAAAATATAATTAATATACATATCTCAATCTTATAAATTGTGCATGCGTGTGCATATATATATAAAATAAGAAAGAAAATAAAATCTAAATTTTAAAATATTCACTTTCATTTTTAATTATATACATTATATGGAAAAAATAATTTAAAATTTAAAATATTTACTTCTACTCTTAATTAAAAGTATTATTAAAATATTAATTTTGATCGTAATATTTTATATATTAAATTACTATTTAATTTTTTATTTAAATATAATTTTATAAATATTTAACATAACTAGTTACTTACTTAATTTTAATTAATTATATAACATAGAAAAAAATATTTTAGATTTAAATGCAGTCTTATTGCATAAATTTTTTATATACATTTTTATTTATTATTTAAGATTATTGAATACATATTAAAAAAATTATTTATGTTTTAAAAAATTATATTTTTAATATATTTTTATTTATTATTTTAATATTTTACATACTAATTTTAAAAACTATTAAAAATCATTTGAGAACGCGAATTTTAAAAAGAAAAAGAAAAGAAGATAAAATTTATATTTTAAATAAATATATTTAAAATTAATATTTATTTAAAAATAACAAATATAAATTAATATATTAACAAAAAAATTATATATTTATTATTATAAATAATATATAATTTTAAAATTAAAAATGAAAAAAAAATATTTTTTAAAAATTCATTCTAAACATACCTTAAACAAAAAATTAATAGTTAATTATAATTTTATTTTTAAATTAATAAATTAAAATGAAACAATATTTTTTTAATGATTATTATTCTTAAATAACTTAAAGTACGACGTCGTTTAGCTGATATCGGCTGGGTTGGCGGGAAAATTAGACTGGCGAGTGGAGGGCTTCTGATATTAGGGTTCATTCATGTTCAAAATTTGAAGTTCAAAGTTCAAGTTCAAACAAACACTGAAGAAAATAATTTCTATTTTCCTTGTCAGTTTCAAGAAGAAGAGAAGAAATGCCAACTTACAAGATCAGGGGAATAGATATAGATTTTCCATATGAAGCCTATGATCCTCAGCTTGTTTACATGGATAAGGTCATCCAATCACTTCAGGAGGTAAGGATGACCTTAGTCGTATTATTTTTTCAGGAGCTAGAATATGATTTAGAATTTCGTTGTTTCAATTTTCAATTAGTAGGAGTTGCGGTTGCAATTGCGGTTTAGCATCAAATAGAACGCTACACTAGATTATAGCTTGTTGGTGAGGACAACAACCGATTTGAAGTCGTTATTTGTCTTTGTTTACTTTACTTTTGTTTTCAAAAGCTCTATGCCTTACAAGGTTCACCTATGGTGTCCATTTTTTATATCATTTGTTTATAATTAATGTCACGAATTGACTCGTTATATTGTGCTAAGGGTATTCATTGTTTACTTCTATCTATGTTTTGGCATCGCAGAAATGCAATGCACTGTTGGAAAGTCCCACAGGAACTGGAAAAACGCTGTGTCTTCTCTGTGCTACCTTAGCTTGGAGGAAGAGTTTGGGTAGTTTCACAACTGGTGTGAGCACAAAGACTGGTGACAGGTCAGAGAGTATAACTGATGTTGCATCATCACAATCTGAGTCCTCGGGATTTTCTACAATTGTATATGCTTCACGCACTCACAGCCAGATCCGTCAAGTAATTCAGGAGTTGAAAAGAACATCTTACAGGTCATTTTATACTTGATAATTTTTTTATAATGAATTTTGCAAATGATTCTATTGATGTACTGTTTGTTGGCTGTTGACTTGTTGTCATTGTTGATGATAGTTGATGGTGTCAATGTCATGTAAATGTACCCTTCACTTGTGCTTACTCAATCCTAAGAAAAGAGCTTTTGTTTCCTATCAAGTTGGTGATTGTGGTCCAGAGACAGAAAGTAGATTCTGTGGGCTACCCTGGTTGATATTTAATGTCCAATAGACTTATGCTGAACCCAATCAATCTTTTACTCTTCATTTTTATGGTGATATGAGTGTCATGGGCCTATTATCTGATATTTATCAGTAAACAGGCCTAAGATGGTAGTCCTGGGATCTCGGGAGCAACTTTGCATTCATGATGAAGTGAAGTTACTTCAGGGAAAAACACAAACAAATGCTTGCCGATTACTCTGTCGAAGGCGTGGGAAGCGTCAGTGTAACCATTTCTATCGTGTACCCGGTAATTCTGTAAAATATTTTTCTATGCATATAATATGGGTACTTATATTTTACATGTGATGCGGTCCTGGCTATATGCATTTTTGTATCTTAGCTTAGCAATCATACTTAACACTTAGCATGTATTTTATTTGATTGGACCAATGTTTTTGTGTATGTTCCACAATCACTGTTAGTACTGTGAAGTGCCATGGTTCAAATGATGAACAAGCAGTAAAATTAAGAAATATCAGATTTTTTTTATATGATTATTATTACTATTATTATTATACATGTGTCACTTCAGTGTGCCATTTTTGGGTATTTATTTCATATAAACATCTAGTTTCTCACCAATTCAAAGATGCAGAATTTGGGAAAGAAAAAAATCTGATAGGATATAGAATGCAATTGTTAGGATAGGAGACTAGAGAGAAATAATTTCAAAGGTCAAAAGTTTGAACTATGAGTTTAGACTTCTAGGAAATTCATTACACACATTGTTTTGTGAGTGTGAGCGAAGTAATTCCTGATGTCATGATTTTACGAAAAAATATTTATCTGTCATGGAACCAATTGATCATGCTTTTATTTGATGTGCAACCTACCACAAACCTATGTTATTGACATGATGTTTATAGAGGTCACTGAAAGTTGTAGATCATTTATGAATTATTTGTCAAATGTTAATTGGATTTTAATTTTGAAGTTTTGATGTGTCATAGTTATGTCTTAGACTAGCTTGACAATGTTACTTAAATTCTGTTGTAGATTACTTGAAGAGCAATCCCCATCTTGGAGAAGAACCTGTAGATATTGAGGATTTGGTCAATATTGGTAGAAGATTTGGGCCGTATGTTATCTCAGCTATGCTGGCTGTATCCCTAATAGAGTATCTTAATATGCAAATTTTACTTTTATCGCCACCATGTTTCTTTCTCTCTCTCTCTCTTTCAAGTGAAAACTTCTGTTTTTACTTTGTATTTCAGGTGTCCTTATTATTTATCAAAGGAGCTCCACAAGGTTGTTGATATAGTATTTGCTCCATACAACTATCTTATTGATCGTGGGTATAGAAAGTCTCTGCAACTTTCTTGGAGCAATAGTATACTCATATTTGATGAAGCTCACAACCTGGTAAGAAGATATACTGCAAATTTATGATAGGAAAATAAGATTTACTGCATGGACCATAGGTCTATTAAGTTTAAACCTTTCTAGTGTATGTCTAATGTTTCCCTTTTAACTACCTACATACTCTGCTACATTTGTTATTGAAATTCATGGGATACAATTTTATGTGTTATTACTTGCAGGAAAGCATATGTGCTGATGCAGCCTCTTTCGACTTGCCTTCTTGGCTTCTGACTGCTTGCATTTCTGAGGCACAAAGTTGTATTGACCTGTCAATAGAAAGGAGAGATAAATCAAATGATAAGTCACAAAATCCGGATGATTTTGCAATTCTTAGAGGTGAATTTAATCTTATAGAATGTCTGTCTTCCAATTTCTCTGACAATATCATGATGCATGCTTTTACTAATTTCCACAACATTGTCTTATCTAATATGAAACATGTTTGTGTTTGCTGGATTTTCTGGCAAGGCAGCGAACTTTTAACACATGACTCTTTTCTAGATTCTGGTTAGGGTGCTTTGAAAGTAGTAAGTTGTATTGTATATTTTCTTGAATCTAAGGTACGGGATGGTATTTTCTTTCTTGCAGCACTTCTTCTAAAACTTGAAAAGCGTATTGCTGAAGTGCCTATTGAATCTAAGGAGTTGGGGTACACCAAACCTGGGCCTTATATCTATGAACTGCTTGCTGATCTTAACATCACACACAAAACTGCCTCTAAGCTTACTGATATAATTGCAGTAGCTTCAAACCTTCTTGAGGAACAAAATCAACAGAAATCAACTGGCACAATCTGCAGGTTGGATAGAATTGGTGAAATTCTTGATATTATTTTCAGAGATGTAACAGCTGCACGTGCTAAATATTATCGTGTAAGTTTTGGACTCTTATTGTCTTAGAGTTACACTTCACTGGATAGTTTTTGTTGGTCTTGTCGCTTCATAATAATTTTTGTTTGTGTAATTTTACTTTTCTTATTCTATAATATCTTACTTTAAGCTTTATTTCCTTTTACATAAAAGGTTCATGTGCGGGAGGTTGAGGCTTGGGCTGGCAATGGCTCTAAAGGTAATTTGAGACTTATTTAGATGAACTAGATATCTCTATGTTTCAACACACACAGACACACACACATGCATTTTATATAATATGTTGGGGCATGATTGATAATTTCTGTAGCACTTGTTCAGTGTGTTAGTTATGGTTCTTTTGTGACGATTTCATATTTAATTTTTTTTCTAATCTTTATCCATTAGTGTAATTTGTTCATTCCTTTGTCAGGCTTTCTTTTCACAAAATATTGTTAAGATTTTTTTTTATAAAGTTGTTATTTTCATTTTTATACAAAATGTATTTTTATGTTAAAATGATGGCTGTTTATGAGAGCTTTGGATAATTTTCTCTTGAATTTAGTATAGTATTCAAAATATATCAAGGCTTTTTGGCCTTTGGATCACACGTTTTTTGGTGTTGGAATTAGCATTTATAAGTTTAACACCAGTCTGTTTGGTTACGTAATACGAGTGATCATGGTTGTTTAACTCGCTTTTTAACTCATAAACTCGTTTGAGTTTTCAATCCTAATTAAGGAAATCATGTTAAATCGCATGAAAACTCATTTTTGGATAAACTTGGGTAAACTCGTAAGTTTACACCTGATTTTACAAGTTTACCAAAACAAAGAGAAAATCACATTTTTCACCAAAATAACACTATTTGGAATTAGGGTACCACTTTTCTTTCCTCTTCGTAAGTTGTGAAACACCACATTTACTAGTAGGACACCAAAATCACATTATCATTATGTGATTTGACTATTTAAGTACGATTTTAACTTTATTATTGAGCTTTATTTCATTATTATGACTTTTTAAATATTATATTTGTATGAGGTAAACTTGAGTTTACGGACACTACCAGTTTACTAGTGTTTCATGGAGAACTTTAGTCTTGTAAATGAAGATGTTCCTTTTGTTATACAGACAATCTAGCTTGTTTCCATTAGACATGTACAGTGTTTTGTAACTGAAGATGTCCTTTTCCCTTCCATTCTCAGTTATAAGACATGTTATTTTGATTTCATAGGCAAGGTGTCAAGGACACTCAGCTGGTGGTGCTTTCATCCAGGAATAGCCATGGAAGAATTTCCTAAGCTTGGGGTTAGATCTATTATATTGACTTCAGGCACATTATCTCCTATGGAATCGTTTGCTGAGGAGCTAAAATTGTAAGTTCCTGTTTTTGCTGATTGTGTTTTCATCCAATAATATGTTGGTTGTCATTCACTAAACAGAGTTGATTCTTGTCACCTCAGAGACTTCCCCATTCGGCTGGAAAATCCACATGTAATCACTCCAAATCAGATATGGGCTGGAGTTGTACCAGTTGGTCCTTCCGGACGAACTTTTAACTCCTCTTACCGCACTCGTGATTCGATAGAGTACAAGCAAGAGCTTGGAAATGCAATTGGTATTTGACTTGCTTATGGCTACACTGAGTCTTGCAAAACAAAGCCTTATAATATTTATGACTATTCTGACTGGTTAAATGAAGCCTTATACTATTTGTCTAAACATTTTGAAAAATGCATATCTAGTTATAAATATCGGAGTTGTGCTGTTTTTTATAGTGAAAGCCTTATTGGTGAATGGAACATTACATTCTTGTTACTGCTTGATTCTGCTTTTATATTCTAGCCTTCTGCGCCCATTGCAGATTGTGAAGTGCTTTAGATCAACAGTTTTATCCCTGTCTAAGTTTAACATATTTAAGTTTTGCATATTGTAACAAAGGAATATTGATAGTTTGCAGTGAGTGGGTGAATCATTCCTAGAAAGGTATGAGGTATAATTCATACAGTTTTAGACATAGATTTATGTAACTAGTCCTAAACATGATGTAGATTTATGTTTTTGATAATTTATGTTCTTATCTAACTATTTATTAGGGGAAAGATGTGGGACAATGGTGTTTGAGGCGGATGAATGTGGCTTTGCTTACCTAGGCATGAGAGGCAAAAATAATTTTCTGATACCATAACAATACCTATGGGAGGAACCTAAAGAAAATTCTATATTACAGACTTTAAAGGAGATCCAAAGACCTGACAGATTTGGAAATAAGTGGCTTGCATAAATTATCAGAATTTGAGAAAAAGAACAAGCAGTCATTGTTACTAACTGTCTATATTTTCATCTTAATATTGTTTTCCAGTAAATTTGGCCCGGATTGTTCCTGATGGACTCCTTGTATTCTTCCCATCTTATTACCTTTTGGATCAATGCATTGGGTGCTGGAAAAGTGTGGTAAGACTCATGCAGACCAAATGAAGAGTTAAATTTGTTTGCTCTGAGCTCATGGTAAAATATGTTGTCATTTGTTATTTTCAGAGTAATGAAAGTTCATCATCAATATGGGAGAGAATTTGCAAACACAAAAAACCTGTTATAGAACCTAGGGAATCTTCATCATTTGCCTCTTCAATTAAGGTAGCACTTTTATGTAACATAGTGAAAGCATGTTCTTTCCATAATTAGCATTCAGGCGCATCATATCCTAAGATGGATTTAACCTATATATGTATTTTTTGACAGGACTACATGACTAAGTTAAATGATGCCTCTGTATCTGGAGCAGTTTTTTTTGCTGTTTGTCGAGGGAAGGTATTCCTTGATCATGACTGCTGTGAAACAAACTTCTGATTTGTTCTCACAGGCATTCATAATATATAGTATGTTGTACAGATTCTGGTATGCAGTAACAAATCCAGAAAATTTAAGCTATAGGGGTGACACATAAATTTATTGCATTAAGAATATAACATACTATACTATCAAAAGTGTAAATATACATTACAATTGTTTTTTACGAGTTTTCATGTTTTGAAAACATCAAATGATTTTTTCATTATTAATATTATAAAAAATTGTAATCCTTATTTCTAATTCAAAGCACTTAAAACTAATAGAAAAATGTCAATAGCAGAGATGTACTGCAAAGCAAATCTATAGCATGTTGCCTCACTTAGATACATCTGAATGTGAAGGTCATTTGTGTCAATGGTTATTTTAACAGGTAAGTGAAGGGTTAGATTTTGCAGATAATGCTGGTAGAGCTGTGGTAATTACTGGTTTACCATTTGCCACAAGCACTGACCCCAAGGTTCAATAATCTTTTCATTTACCTTGAAAATTTGTATGTTATCCCAATGATTAAGCTTTCTAATGCTAAATAGTTCTGTTAGTATTACCTATTATTAGTTATGTATGTTATCAAATGCATCACTGGGTTTATTAACTAACAGGTTCGGCTCAAACGTGAATACTTAGATCAACAATCTCGGGCACAGGGAGAATTGTTCAAGGTTATGCTGATTTACTTGACATGAATTTTGCACACATTCCTGCAATATATTTTTTTATTCATCTGAATCTTAAGCAGGTTTTAACCGGAGATGAATGGTATAACCAACAAGCCTCTCGAGCAGTGAATCAAGCTGTTGGACGTGTAATTCGCCACCGCCATGACTACGGAGCAATTATTTTCTGTGATGAAAGGTTCTATCTTTAAATTATCTTGCTCTAATTTCCCCCAAATACATATCTTAGTACTAGCAAAGTAACATGAGCTTTGATTAATTACTCTCATGCTCTTTTTTAAGTGTTCCCTTTTGAAAGAAAAATCTTGACCCTGCTATCATATGGATAATTTATAGTCAGTGGCTTGCCTTGGTGAGTTGGTCCTAGTAAATTTCTGTTGAATTTTTCTGGTTGGTGTTGTCTCAAACAATAAACTGAGTAAGGTATTCATGTAAGTTGGTCAGTTTCATGATAGTATTATATGAAGTACTGTTCCTTTTATCTAAATTTTCTGAAATAAATATCTCAATATATACATCTTTTTAAATATAAGAAATGTAAGTCCTCGCTCTCCACGTGTCATGTTCAGTATCAATTCATTTTACACCCACAATTTTACTTTTTCTATATACTGTCCTGAGTCTTGAAGCATGGGCATCTTAGTTAGAAATACAAAAGGCTGACTAGTACACATGTCAAGATGCTAGTTATGATTATTCTTTTTCTTTATTAAATATCAATAGCCTGTTATGAAGCGACCTTAGTAATTATTAATTTTCCCTTTGTTGTTTTATTAACTTTTGGTGAGGGTTATTCATAGTATTGGAGTCATTGCAGGTTTTCACATCCACATCGTCAGTCCCAGGTCTCACGTTGGATACAGCCTCACATCAAGGTGCTATTTTTTGCTGAAGTTGTCTTTTTGAATTACATATTTTTTTATACTAACTGATTTCCGATCTTGCAGTGTTTCTCAAGATTTGGAGAAGTCGTTTTCACTCTAACTCGATTTTTCCGGGATGTTGGAACTGGGAGCCCTACAAAGTTGTCACTCTTAGAAGCTGAAAATGGGGGTCAGTGTCTTCTAGGACTACATTATTTGGCATCATTGTGTTTAGACTAGTTCTCCCTCCCCTGTTTTTTGACTGCTACACTGAAATATTGTTAATTTGTTTCTTGAAAAGCGTAATGGGTATGGCTTCTATCTGCTTTCATGAATTGGCAGTTGAATTTGTGGTAAATCAGATGGAGGTAAATATTTTTAATTAAAGCATGGGTTAAAGGTAACCTCCAGCCCAGGAGAGGGAGGAAAATATGGGTTACCTACAATGTGATTGTGTATTGGATAATAATAAGATACGTGAATGGAGTTACCCTTACAAGATGAGATGGACTTTTGCCTAGTCCAAAATCAGCTAATGCTGAAATTATTTGTTATTTCATTCCATGAAGTTGGTTAGATTTTCTCAATATTTTTGTGGTCCATACTGGTGTAGATGAGTTCTAATTTATAATGTTCCTGTGTTATTTGAGCATACCTTTTTAGTTCTTCAGTCTTCAATCAAAGCAAACTTGATTTCTTGCAAATAGTAGCTTCTTTTTCTTTATATTCTTTTACCTGTTTTCTACTAATATGATTTAACTGGATGATCCTCCTCAATTTTCAATATAGGAAATCTGGGGGAAATGCCATCAGAGCACCATATGGACAAATTTTTCATGGAAAAACCTTTGTCACCTCTGGTAACTCCTTGATCATGCACTGTTAGGATGTTCATATTTTTGAATCATATAATGCTATCGTTTGGCCCTCCAGTTCAGTTTGTGAATGATTGTACATGCAGACTAAACCAGTGGCTCAAAATTTCTCTTTGAAAGCTTCATCTTTGATTTATACTAAAAAAGGGTGTACATCATTCCTGGGGGAAATTGTGCCTGCCAATCGCTCATCTCTGTCTTCTGACAATGGAAAGATTGTGGTCTGTGAAAGTTCAAGAGATGTTTGTGGCAAGGTTTTGCTTGGAAGGAAGACTCTGCTGTCACAAGAACGTGATGGGGTTGATTTGACTGATTGTTGTCAACTGGGTGAAAAATCAAAGGATACGCCAATAGCACCTTGTTCTGCCAAGAAACGTAGATTTATAACAGGGGAGTATGACTTAAAGCAACATTTTGGAAATTCTAATGAGCAATCATCATCTGGTACACAGTTGTTTAATCATGAAGCTCTCATTTGCAATTATGTCAACCATGATAAATCAGTAGATTTATAATATAGCTAATCAAAATGCTCAAGGTGATGTAGATATGCAATGTAAAGATGATGGGACCTCTGACAGTCTTGAGTTGATTAGACAAAAAAGCAATCTTCCTAGTGATTCTGCACCTTCTGCTGGTGATGAAACCCAAGGATCAGCATTCCTTGCTCAGGTAAAGTCATTAAATATGAAACCAAAAGAAACTTAATGATTAAAGCCAATATGAAGGAGAATACAATAAAATATGTAATAACAAACATGAGCTTTAAGGACATGATCATATTTAGCCTTAATTTTGTCAAAAGTTAAAACTTGAAACTTCCGATTTATTTTTGTTGTACAAATATGGTAGGTCAGTTTGCCTTAAATTTTAAAAGTATTTTCCTAATTATTGGTAACCATCCTCAAGGTTTGTACTTTGGTTGGGATTATACTGTGGGGTAATATGGCATTAAAATTTATGTTCCTTTCCTGTCAAATATATTGATATTGATGATAACTCTGGCATAAGGCTACTCTGTTTGAATCATGCCCTACAGGTACGGGATATGCTTAGTACTTCAGAATATATAGACTTTGTGGGTTATATGAAGGCACTCAAGACCAAAGCGATGAAGATTAGTGAAGTATTACAGTGTATTTCTAGATTGTTTTCTGGACCTGACAGGCTACCTCTCCTTAAAAGGTATTCAGTGAAAATGCAATATCATAAATGACCTTTCTGGTTATAAAGTGTTGTCCTTGTTACCATTCATCACCAGTATCAATATGTTATTATTGAAAGTTCTGGATGTATACAATAAAAGAAATTAATAGCAATTAGCAAATCACATAATATAACATTTTTGAGATGTGTAATCATGATGCATGAGCGAAGTCATTTGATGCACAAACTGCAAAGTATTACAGGGTATGTGAAAGAAAGTGACTACTTCCCACCCTTGAGATTGCCACCTGGACTCACTTCCTTGCATGATGCTTTTTACCTGACGGAAATGTTTTTCTGATATTTGATTGAATTGAAATTTCTGATGTTAAAGCATCTTGACCTTTGCCATCTTGTGTTTGATAGGTTCAAAGATTACATCCCTGCCAAGTATCATTCTTTGTATGAGCAGTATGTTGAAAAAAATTAACCACTTGGAGATACTACTTAAAGGTGCCCCTGCTTGTGACTGCTGCTTCGACAAATTTTCAGCTAAAATTCAGGTTATCTCTTAGCATCTCTCTTGGATTTTGTGATTAAAGATGTGGAAAGAATGGATATTAGTTCGTGACACAAGTTTTAACAAGACTAGGAATGAGAACTGACATAAAGCAATATAAATTAGATATCGGTATTGCTTCACAACAACAGAAAAGATAATCTTATGTCTGCTTCAGGAGCATTAACTTCAAACAGATGATTATTTGAGCACTTTGTTACAGATGCGTACTTTGGGGCATACAGTGTGACACAAACATGTTGGAATGAGCCTTCTTGAGATTTGATGTTGGCCTGGGTGGATCAGCACATGAGATATTTGGGAATGAGTGGATACCAATTGAAAGAATGGTCATTTTTTTAAGGCCAATAGGCAACCAAGCTCCTTGGGATGAATCCTCAGATTACCTGTCTATGATAATATGTCCATTTTTTCTCAAAGACTTACACATAAAACAGTGCTTCCATGATGAAATGCATTGTGTTTTCAACAATTATATTCATACACCTGGATGGGTACTTCAACCAGTCTTCTACCCCATTTACCTTTTCATCTCTTTCTTACTGTCACATGCACATTAATTATCGCATTTTTCACTCCTTTCTTTTTTCTTTTTATCTCTTAAAGATATGTTTGGAATGGGAGTTTTGGAGAGAAAGGAAAGGAATGATATATTTTTTAATCTTAAATACATTAATTTTATATCAATATAACAATTTATATATTTTATTTTGAATGAATATTAATTTTAAATATATAATTTGTCTTCCCCTATCTTCCAAAATTTTGCCTCTCAATCAACTTCTTAATTCTTTGCACCTTCTATACCTTGAAGATGGAATGTATCACTAGCATTACACTTGTGTTTCTATCATTGTATATGCAGCTCGTAGTAGCACAGATGATAATTGTGTTTCAAGTTTTAAAGTTTTACTTTATATTTTTACTTCATGTCATCAGTAATGCATAGAGTTCTTTTTTTAATCAATAAAAAATTGTGAACAATGTGTTGAAAATGCGTTTATCAGTTGTCAGACTATTTTATTAGATGTGCTATCATCAGTTTGGCATCCTATGAAGGCAGTTCGAAAATTGTTATCCATTGCGAGCTGGCCGACTTAAATGTACTTTTTTGTTTTATCGACAACTTTTCTTTTAAATGTACCTGTGAGACAATAATGAGCTATTTTGGCAAACGGTTACGGCCCCACGTTTACGATAAATGTTTCAATTCATAACTTGAAGTTATGGTTGACCCCAAATAAACTTGTAATAAAACGTTTAGATTTTTCTACTAATGTTCACTGGTCTTCATAATAATAATAATAATAATAATAATAATAATAATAATAACAACAATTAGCAAGATGGGAAAGTACACCGTTCAATGGTCAAGTTAAGGTCTGACAGCGATAAGAACAGTGTCTAGTAATAAGGGATTATCGGCAGCAATTAAAACAACTTTTGGGTGGACAGTTTAATCTTACAAACCAGATGAGATATTTACATATTACAGTTATTCAGCGGCTTTTTAATAATTGAAAAACATCAAATTTCTTCAATTATGCTGATCCTTTCATTTCCTTTCCTCAACATTTCCATGTACTTCGATACTAAAATATGTCAAATTAAAGAAAGTGAATTGGCACACGCAATAATTTTCCATTTTAGTTTACGAAATTAGGGTTGGCTATTTAAATGACTTTACAAAATACTCATTTTGTATAATTATATAATGTACTAACTTTAGGCTTATTTCAACTAGCGTATGCAATTATTTTTGCTGTGACTGAACGGAAGTTGAGTTTCAGGACCCGTTTTGCTACTCTATCGAAGTTGTAGTTGAGAGAAACGGAGGAAGCTTTTTGTGTGTCGGATTTGTCGTTATTGGAATTCATTTCCGAATTGCAAAGAAAGGATAGACAGCGTACCTGATGGAAAAGTGAGGAAGATGTTAAAGACTAAGGATATTTGCATAACAATTTTTTTTCTTGATGAGAGATTAGTTATCTTCAGTAGATTGATTTTTTTGGTAACTATCTATTACAAGCATGGAAGCGAAGATGTAATTTTTATTCAAGATTGTAAAACTGGTAAGGGTGTTAAAAATGGCCCATGATATTAATTCATTAAATAAATGGAGGGCAAAAAATCCCCATTAAGCCAAGATTGTTAACTGAGATTATATTGTAAAATACAATAAATATCCTATCCTCACAAAACCTATACAAAACATCATCATCGTTATTTAAATATGTATTTATCCAACGGTGGATATTCTGTTGGTTGACATGGAGAACTTCAAACATGGTGGATAAAACCAAGAAAGAGTTCGGGATACAATTTCACCATCAATAACAGCAACACCTCACTTAAAACCACAAAGATACAAAGCTTAAGCGATAAACAAAGTGCTCATTGTCTTCAAAAACACTCAAAATCGTATGGTACAGCTTACTGCATGTGATGCCCGATGAGAAAAAAATCAAACCCAAGCCACGCTCTTGAAAGAAGAGCTACCTTTCCTTGCTCCAGAAGCATAACCACCTTTGGACTTTTGTATGAGAACTAATTAATCACATAATAACTACAAAACACCGAAAATATTTATTGTTATATTTGAAAAAAAAAACTCAATTTATTAGGAAGACCCAAATTCTAACGTTACTTCTTTGTTCTCGTTCCACAACTCGGGAACAGTCCTAACAGTTCGAACGCTACGTGGCTTGGCCGGAACAGCATCGGAATTTGAACGCATGGAGGTAATGAGATCGACGAAAGCCCCGAGAATGAACTTATGGGATTTTTTGTCATTAAGGTTTAGGTAACAAAACAGAAGCTCTTCCATGAAATCCCAATTGATGAGGTTGTTCCTCGACCTGGCTTCCACCATTTCTTGCATGGAACGTTTGAAATCTTCGTAGGGGCTCGGCGAGTACGTTAAGAGAGCGATGCTGTTATCGGGAAGAGTGTGTTCCGTAGCCTCCTTTGAATCTGAAGATGAAAGTGATGAAACATTGTTGAGAGTTGCGGTTGAGGTTGTTGTTGAGATCGAACCTGCTTCCTCGCTCGTGTTTGTCATGGTCGTTAGAGCATCCTCCACTAGTGACCCAGAGAACCCTGTTTTCACGAAGAACCGAGTGGAGCTACAAAGATCACGTGGCGTTTCCACTAACCTGGGTGACTCGAACAAAAGAGAACCTAGCGTAGGAGCTTCTTCTTCTGCATGGTTTTGATCTTCGGATACCCTTTTGGTGTTGTGAATGTTTTCGGTTTGTTCGTCGTCTTTGAGGTATAAAGACTTGAAATTCTCGAAGAGGAAACGATCTATGTCCGCCAGGGTGGCTGCATCGTCGTTGTGGCGATTATTGTTGTTACCATGATCAGCATCGTTTCTGTTGTATAAGGCGAAAGAGGGTGTCCTTGGATGCTTGCAACCAGAGAGAACCCAGTTCTTAGGAGAGGATATTGAGTTAAAGGGTAATCGAATTTGAGGGCGTGGGTTTTTGATCTTGAAGAGGTAATCTTGAAACTTTTTGGGCATGGTTGTCACTGGTGGGGGGATTTGCTAATGAGGATATACGATGAGTGAAAAGGTTCAGGTGTGTGCATGGAAAGGAGAGGAATTGATCATGGAGGTGTGTGACATGAAATTAATTATGTTTGACAAATCTAGGTTTATGTCCTTTTTAAAATGAATTTAGTTAGGGAAGAATTTGGTGAAACGCACGGACTTGGTTGAGAATCATGCTTCTTGCCAAATCCATTTGAAAAGTATAATTTGTGGACGCGAAATTTCTTGACCATAATCATAATCTTTTTACGATTTGTGTGAAGTTTGGACTTTGGAAAGTAAGTATGAGAATATGAGATTGTGTACTCATTGTCGCTTTCTCGGTTGCTCTACAATATCAATATATGCCGCGGTGATGATTATGGTAAAAACTCAAAAGAAGAATGATATTGACATTCCAAATATTTTCCCATTTTCTATACTATTCTATTTTGTAGAGGAAAGGGTAGAGTTTGATTGTGTCGGAGTACATAAATGAATATTATAATTGTAAAAATGTTACCTGGCTATGTCTAGGAGGCCGTTTAAATGCTTGCGTTCATTAAAAAAATATGGGTAACATTGAACTTAAAAAAAATAAAGAAACGCTTAAATAAGCAATAATGGTGAATTTAGCATTGTGATAATAACGTTTATGTGACTTTAATTCCTTCTTTTCATGATATTTTAATGTTACAAATTCGAGTTTGAAACTAAATTAAATATTGTACACGACGTTAAATAAATGTACAATGTCGTTATTACTTACCGTCTCGCTTTCTATATAATATAAATTCCTTGCGATTATGTTTGATGAGTTTAGCGTCAAGGTCAACCATATATTTTTTCAAGAAAAATGTTAAACGGTGTCTTTATTAAGCAAAGATTACGAAATTAAGAATAGTTTTTTGTTTAACAAAAATTATTATTTACTGATTTTTTAAGGTAATGATTTATAAGACCTATTTTAAATTAATTATTGTGGTATTTATCTTTTGAAATTTTTTGTTATGAAATCAATTAAAAGGTCTAAACATCAACATATTTTTTATTTGTAAAGAATCAAAACAGATACAGTGACACAAAACAAATGCTGTTTTAGGAAAATCGTGTTGTTTTGGATCCATCTGCATCTGGGTGATTATGAAGTAGTTGAAGCTTACTAATTACTTATAAATAATTAAGCTTTCAAAAAAGTATTTTCAACTGAAAAGAGTATTATTTTTTATTAAATATTATTTGTAATTGAAAATATCACGCTTTTGATAAATTAAAACTCTGTTTTATTTTTCTCCTAACATAGATGGACTAGCTCATATATAATTGTATCGATTAACCTTAATCTTCTTGGTGAATATTCTAAATCCAATTCATTATATATTATACCTAATTAATTTATTTTACACAAATGACTAAGTAAGTTTATGCACAAACTTTTTGTTAACTTTGGGAAAATAATAATAAAAATACTATCTGAAATACCTCAATGTATGTCAAAAAAACCATTCTTCAAAGGACAAATTAATAATGCATAATACATCCAGTTATTTTAAATTGTTTCTTGTTAATTCTAAATCATGTGTGTATTGATTCTGTCAACACATTAGAATAAGACTTAATATTTCAATTATCGGTTTTTAGACTGGCAGCCTCTGTAAACATCGCTGTCTAAATTTGATATATTTTGCTACTGATAACTTTAAGCACTTATTAAAAATTAATTATTAATGTTAGTCATTAAATAAATATTATTTAATTATTAATATTTTAAGTTTTTAATTAATATACTATGATTTACTTTTATTTGAATATCTTTTTATTTCATTAAATTTTGCCTTGATTTAAGGCACTCTTTGACATTTCTAATTATTTAATTTTAGTTTCAGTCAACGACGTCTGTAATTTATTGCATTTTATTGTGGGCCAGTAGACGTCAGCCAGTGAATACAAATAAGAAGCTTTAGATGACAAACAATTGATTTCTAATTATTGCATTTTTAGAAAATCAACAAACAATTGATAAAAATTAACAAAATTATTTCACTGATTAAAATATTTATTATTCTCCTTAATTTTTGTAAAAAAAGACTTTAGATGACAATCAATTTAAAATGGAAGGAGCATTTGGGTGGTGTTTAAAGCAAACCCAAGAATAAAGAATTCATCATTAAAAAAAAATGGAGTAAATTACAATTTTGAAACAAAATCAGAGCTCCGAACTATTTCTATGTGTAAGATAAAAATCTATTTCTCAGTAAAAAAAATGTGGGAATAATTTTATTAAAAGATAAGGAGTATTCACACGTTCAAAATAATTTATTTTTATCAACTACAATTGATGTCATTGACCTTAAAATCAATTTTAAAAATAAATATAAAAGCTTGTTAATACAAATATAAATTTGGCAAAAAGAATATAAAAATTAATAATACTGTCATAAAATTAACAAATGAATACGAACAACATAAACGTTTCATAAAAGAAGTTAAAAAAAGGGTTATAAAGGGTACTCCCTTTAATTTTTGTTTACGTTCAAAGTTTTATATAAATATTTAGAAAATAGTTAAAATTTTAAGTTTTATAAAAAGTTTTATTTAATTTTTTATATCTTTCATATATTATAATAATTTTATAAAATATTAGTAGTAAATAAATAAAATAAAATCATCAATATAAATATTAAAAAACAAAAACAAGTATAGTTTGCAAGAGTCAACGCTTAAGAATAAGACCCCATGACTAACGTGTATGTAGACCACCCAGTAACTGCTGTTCTTTGTATTTGACGGGCTTCGTTTGCGAGTGATTTACGGTATTAATTAAGAATGTTTAATATTAAATACCAAAAATTATTTTAAAGAATAAAACATTTGATATATATACTTATGAAATACAAGTTGAAGCTTTAATTTTAATCATATATATACTTATAATATATGTTTAAATATAATATTTTTTGGGTGAGGATATTACCACTCTACTATAAATAATTTTCATATAAAATATTTTTTATTGTTTAATTAAATTAATAATAATATTTAAATAAAAAGTGATAATATATTTTTCAAAGCGATCGACATACTTAATTATTTTATATATGTTAACAGAAATAAATGAGTATAAATCTTATAATGTCTGTATGTATACTTGTTAAATTTTGTAAATATTGAGTAGTACATAAAATGAGTCTTTAACAATTATGTTTACTTTACTTATTATTGTCCAATTTAAATGAGTCTGTAAAAAAAATAATATAAATTTTTTTTTATAATTTAAAAATGTTCAAATTTTTAAAAAGTTTTTTTTTTTTTTCATTACAGCTTCCTTAAATCTGACTGGGGTTTGAACTTTTTACCCATGTGCTTAGGACCGCTTGAGTAGCTGTTTCTTACAGTCCTACTGGGAGGTTTATAGCTTGCCTATCATATGTAAGGTTTGGGTTTCTGCAGTTCATAGTTACCAATAAAGTAAAAAGAATAATCTTAGTCATATGTTTCATCGTTCTGTTTGGATTTATGCTGTAGAAAGAAGAGAGGGATATTGATAATACATGATATAATGTGATTAAAAAAAATAAAAATAACAAAGTAAAGAGTATGAAAAATATGTATAAATATAATTGATGTGAAAACGCATTTAATGGACATAGCAAAATAGCAATCAAGCATGCCAGTGTCAGCGTGAATGTGTGGTTGAAGGGGTAGGGGGGAGGGGATTTGAGTGGACGGGTCAAGTCAGGTCCTATTTCCACGTCGTTAGGAATCATGTTTATGAACTATCAACTATCTATATATATAGGTTATTAGCGATTTGGTCGTGTATTTTTCTTGCACCTAATTTCATGGAGCTGAAATTTGAGTGTGTGAATTAGAAGCATAGCAGAAACATAGGAACAAACAATTGGTTTGGATCTCTTGGGAAGCATGACTTGATTGTTAATGGAGCATCCAAGTGAAGTTGTGTGTCTCTAATTTGGACGGGTGCACCGTAGACATTAATAATTGGATTGGACAGCTTGGTCCAAAATATGCATAAGAGGGTATAAAAACACAAGGACAATCATTAAATTCCATGAGCCCCGCTGCACAGCTCTGAAACCCCTCAGTGATGATTGTGATATGCGTGGTGATTTACAAAATTCATAATATCAAAAGAACTGTTCGTATAACTTTTGCTATTTCTATTATGTTTTTTTACCCTGGAATACTTTCTACTTTATAAGGTGTTGGTTCATAAGAATTCAAAATGTTTAATGCAGTTTCTTTCCCGTCATGTATCCTTTTTGGATGCTAATTTAATAGCAGACACTCTTAGAAATGGCACAAGAAGAAAAAAATATAAAGGGCAAAAAGCAAGAAGAAATTATCTATTGGTAACACTAGCCCATGTTCAGAGCACATGGTTTCTGCAGTTACTGCTTTTCTACTTAGCAAGATAGAGTGATCCAGAAAGATCACAAGTACTTAACCTCTATAGTTTGCAGGATATGTTTCAGGACACGTGTATATATAAAAATTTAAAATTAAATTAATTATATAAAATATCGTGTACCTTATTAATCTTTAATAATTTAAATTACGAAATTAAATAATCAAACAACATAGGAATTTTGTGCTAGATAAGCGTGATATCCTATTTTGTCGTTTTATTGCAAGCTTAGACAGCAGAGGAGAAATAAAGACTAACGTCCTCAACCTCAACCAAAATCCTTGTAAAGTGCAAATAAAACAATTTAATATCGAGTTCATTATTAAGCTACCACTAAAAGGAAATGAGATCAACTCCACTTGAAGGTTAAGTGTGCTTATTAATTATAAAATTATGTTTATTGGCATATTAAGCAAACAAGATCAATTACTAAAGCTCTACTTTATGAACTTCTGATCACTTATTTGATGATGAACTTGGACTATGGAAACAAAGTCTATCTCTTTCATCAACTATGTACCATGAAGTGGAAAAGCAGATGACAGAGAAAAGTAAATGGAAACATCGAAGAACATCTCAGTGAGGAGATTAGCAATACTTCCACATCTCTATATGTGCAACCACATCATAATTCATAGGAAAAATAAAATATTTGAGTCCAAAAGAACTAAAAATTACACTACGTTGCCCTTATCATTTGTCTCCATCACAAACCATTTTAGTAGTATTCTCAAAAATCTTGGAGGGGACTGCAAATCGAGCTGAGAATGAGCGAGAAAGGTTATCAGGGTCGGTGGAGTAGCCATCATCAAAGTTTTGTGAGTAGGAGCTGAGGTCATATTGGACATGAACTACAGGTGAAGAACTGAAAAGTTTCCTCTTTTCCCTCTTGATCTTCCTCCAAAATGTTCTCCATCTTGGCATCTTCAATCTTGTCATTAAATTATCGACACACATGAAGGAATTGTAGAAAATTCTCACATAACTTGACCAAGTGGTGGTGTTTCTGTTGCTCACACACTCGCAATTTTCCATGTTTATGGTGTAAAATGGAGAAAATTTGAGATTATAAAATGGTTAAGAGAAGAATGAGTCTGTTTAAAGTGCTTCAAGTGAAAGCACTAAGGCTATTTGTACAATGAGCCCCTGCACCATCACAGCATGTACTTATAAAAGGAAAGGAAGAAGACAAAGACTGGAATGATATAACCTTGCAATATCAACAATTTCTATTGGGTGTGTCAGAAACTAAGATTTCAATTTATGACTTTTTTAAATTGGTCCGTGGCTGTAATATATGAAGTCACATGGGATGAGCTTTGTGTAGTAAGTTACATGGGAGATAGTTTTGATTATTTAGATTAATTATTGTATAAAATGTCGTTTACCTATGAAAGAAACTGTTGTTCAAACAGGCAACGTTGTTTGCTATGTTACAAACAAGATAAAGATGGCTTCACACCCTCAAAGGGTGTGTACACACAATGAGAAGAGAATTACAAAAAGAGAGAAAATAAGTTGTAATTGATAATGTGATGAAAAAATAAATAAATCAACACTGGTTGGTATTTTTTTTTTATATAAATATTTTGTAAAAGTAGTAATTTTACTCGAAATCATGTTAGCATGATTCCCAATTCTAAACTCTTCATTCTCCATAAATAATTTTACTTGTACAAAACATAAGAACATATTCTCTCTCCAATTAAATTTATCTTCAATTTTATAGAATTACATTTATACTTTTCTTAAAATAAACACATTTTATCTTTTAAAAAAAATTATCACTAAATTTATATTTTATAAAAAGTTCATTAAATTAGTTCCTCAAAGTTATAACAGTCACCAAATTCCCTCATTAATTATGATAATCTGAATGATGACATACAACAAGGAATTTGATGACAACTTTGTGCTCAAAAGGATTAATATAGGGAGATTTTAAAATTTGAAAAATTAATATAGTGAGTTTAAAATGTTAAGAAAATTGAAAGGTTAATATATCCTAGAATCTAATCAAGAATAGCAAGCGAGGAGGGCAATAACAGGGCGTTCGAAGTTTAAAATTTTAATGTCGGTGTGTGTTAAGTGTGGAACTCTGGTTTGAATATGAGAAAGAAAAGGAAATGGAGAGAACAAAATCGTTTGCTATGCAAAGAAGTTAACGATGAATTTATAGACACTGTGTTGCTATCATATTTCATTTATACGTTCGTAATTATTGACCGCCATATCTAACTACTAGTTAATATAAATTATTTCAAGAAAAAAAGAGCCTCATTGCTACTAAACAGGGCTTTCAAGTTTAGTTTAAATTGAACCATTTAGGCATTTGGTCCAGTGGTTTCAGTGATTAACTGTAGAGTAGTAATAACATTACTGCAAGTGATCCAACACGTTGGTCCACTCACTTCCTCCGCCACTCTTATTTTCACCCAATTTCGTACAATACAACCTGTACTGCTTCTTCGCCCACCACCACCTTAACCAACCCATTTATTGTTTACGCAAAATGGAAAGAAATTATCTTAAAGAGTTTAAAATTCTGGTTAAAAACCTTTGTTCCTGTGGGCTTTAACCTCCAAATTACCAAAAAAATAAAAAAACTAAAATTCTGACCAAAAAACGAAAAAGCATTACAATATATAGATTGCAACCATAATTTACATGATTTATCCATGATATATATATGTGTGTGTACTCCAGCTAGCAAGTACTAATATTATACATATGGAGAGGGAGCAAAGATGTTCTGACTCTTCTGCTGACCCTGCTTGGTTATTGGCTAGTTCTTCAGTTCATCACTGAAGTCAAATCATAAAAAGATTCAGTATAATTAATGGATAAGCACATTCATTGAAAAGTTAATAAACAAGCTTACCTGGTGGAGACAATGTTGACGAACAATTGTCTGGTTTCGTGTACTCACCAAAACCTCACATGATAGTTTTGCCTGTGGAATATTTACAAAATATAGATCAGCATTAGCAAATTCAAAGTATTAGGAAAACAATGAAAATGAATTGAAAGTTTCTTCATTTCTTGAAAAAAACAGAGTAAAAGAACCATATGATTAAGAGTAAAAGAAAGTTACCTTCATAGGGAAGTGAAGGAAGAGAAGGGCCAATTGGCCCCTAATTTGGCTAATTGTATCGAAGGGTACGATACCCTTGGCCAGGTCCTCCAGCAAAAGCACCATCTCAGGGACCACACTAATGCCGGAAAATTCCACGTCAGCATCCACGTAGGAATATCCCCTGGGCCTCACGTGACCGTGTTTCGCCGTCACGTGCCCCAGCATCTTCCCCCTGTAGGCAACGGCCACGTTAACGGCTCCGAAGTCCAAGGAGTACACGTCAGCATTGTGCACCATTAGCGTGAGAACCATGGAGATGTCTACGGTGATCGGCGGCAAAGGGTGCAACTTCATCCGCTTCAGCTTCAGTCGTACGATGGTCAGGTTAGGATCGGATGGCCAGAAAACGTAGACGGTGGTGAGGAATAGCATGAGACCCAGCGTGCAGGTCACTCCACAACGGCGCGTTAAAACGACGTGGTTTTGATGGTGATGAGGTTTACGAAGGAGAAGGGTGTACCATGAAGCTTTTGAAATTGGCATGGCTTTCCTTTCACTCTGTGTAATGCGATTAATTGCAGCTTATGATCACTGAAGATGGTACGTATATACAACACATTATTGCTTTTTTTCCCTTTGTTGTGTGCGAAATTGTGGTGTAGTTTCCTATTTTGTCTCTATGTTCGTTGTGTTCTTCTATCACCTTTTTCCTTGGTTCAAATTCATTCTCGAAGTCATCAACTTAACACCATTTATGAAATCATAAATGCCTTCACTGTTCAAATACAATTATAGATAAATACTTGTGAGTTTTTGTTTTGAAGTTATAATCATTCATTTCAATTACTATTTATTTATATTTATGAAAAGAAAAACACGAATTGACTATGATCTTGTATCAGTAAATGTGACGATGATAATCATATAATTGCTACTGTATAATGGTTTTCTTAAAAAAAAAAAAAAAAAACTAACTGTGTAACTAAAAAAAAGTGTAGAAAAGAATAATTAATCGTGAAACTATTTTGTGACATAGTAAGCCATACTTAGTTAAGACTTAAATAGGTAGTTGTTTAACTTTAGAGTGGTTTATTGTGTGTTCAGTAGTCCACGGTATTAAATATTAAAAAATATTTAATAATTGTGTGTTTTCAATATAATAGTTTTGTAATAAAAAAGTTATTTAAACCCTTAATTTTGTAAAGAATGTTGTCAATATACTTTTTAATGATGAACGTGTGATTGGTTTCAGATAGTATATATTTAATTATATATTTCAAATATGATTTCGGGTTGGAGCTTTCTACACGTACACTTTCAAAACCACACTCTACGTACCATTAGGTTATGCATGTCATATTTGTATTTGTTGAATCTCATTTATTACTTGGAATTGAGAGTGCTATGATGCCAATTTCTTATTTTACCTTTAGTAACTAATTTCATGTTCATTGGAAGTCAAACTCATTCTAGATTGCTTTCAAAAACAAGTGAGATTTTGAAAAGGAAAAGATGGCTGAAGCCATCAATAGATTATGGTTTTTTTGGGCATTTTTCTGTTCTGCTAGGAGATCATGGACTGAGAGATGTGATGCGTGTGATTTTCTTGTATATATGTTCATTGTTCAGACATAAAACAGCAATTTTGCAATTTTAAGGCTTCATAACATACTCCATATTGCTTCTGAGAATGCTTTTTAATGGATAAGATAAGAGCACAACCAAAGAATAATATCAAAGTAGTTCCTCACATTTAGAAATATATTCGACTAACTAACAGTCTTCTTTTTTTCTCTTGGTGAAGATTCGACCAACTACTAGTCAACGCTAAACAAAACTACTAGTCAACGGTCCTGTTCTTCCCCAACTTTCGAATGAAAAATTTAACTAGTTGCTTCTTTGATCTACACACTCTCTTTCATCATAGAATTCTCTTTCTTTTCTGCAATTTCTACGATTTGTTCTCTTTTAAACCTAGCGGTATGGCAAGGCCAGGGAATAAGATCATTCAAGCCAAGCTGGTGGGTACGTCTTACCTTAATCTTATATAAAATTTTATTTTCTTTTTCTTTTCTGATTTATATCTGTACTTAATCTTCCTCACTGCCCTTGCTCCTTATTTTATTGATTTCTAATTTACACAAAAATCTATTACATATTGCATTGTCCATAATGTATCATATACAAAGGAAGGAATACTTAATATGACAAGAATAACGATTACATGAATAGATTGTCTATGTATGAAATAGAAACAGAATAAGAAAATCAACAGCGCAGGATCAATTAACCAATAGGATTTTATTTCATTTTATTGTAATTTGACCAACTTTTCAATATGATAGCAGACCATGGGAAGGATCTGATTATTAGAAACAAACATTTGCTGAAGCAGCAACTTTTACTCTTTCAATTTCAAATTTGCAATATTTGGTTAATTTTCATCTAAAAATATGTTATTAAGATCAGAAACACAAATTTATAGATTGTGCCCCTTCTTCTAGGTTCTTCTTGGAGACATGGGAACTGGAAAGACCAGTTTAGCATTAAGATTTGTGAAAGGCCAATTCTTTCCTAATCAGGTTTGCTTCCATTTTATTTATTAATCGAAACCTGTTTTCTTTGTTCATATCATATCAGTGGACCACCATCACGGTAACAACTACAATTTTGGAAGCTTAATATTAATCTACGTACAGGAACCAACTATAGGAGCTGCTTTTTTCACTCAAATATTGTCATTACCTGAAGTGACTGTGAAGTTTGATATATGGGACACAGCAGGACAGGAAAGATATCATAGTTTGGCTCCAATGTACTACCGTGGTGCAGCAGCAGCAATTGTTGTATATGACATCTCAAGCATTGTAAGTATTGAGTTTGTTAAATTTGAAGGCATTCAGCAATTCCCGTGTTGTATGGTTACCAATGGAAGTTGTGATATATTTGTAAGCCTAGATTGAATCTTAAAGCTTTTATTTCAGGATACATTTGTTCGAGCCAAAAAATGGGTTCAGGAATTGCAAAGACACGGTAATGCCTCAAACTCGGGAAAGAAACAATTGCTATATGTTGTCTTTGTCTACCAGCTAGCTGAATGCCTATCTCACAACAGTAAAACCATATTCACTTCTTGTAGGAAATCAGAAGGCGGTGATGGCATTAGTAGCAAACAAATCTGACTTGGAGCCAAAGAGAGAGGTTGAAGCTGAGGTAGTGTTGAAATCATCTTCACATCCTGTCCCTTTCTCTTCTCCATTTGAAAGCACAACAAAACTATACAGTTTATTCCTCGGCATTATCTTCGTTATCTTATAGTGCATTTTTTTTTATTTAATAGAATTTGTGCACAGTTCAACGTTACAGTATAATAGAATACAACAGATCCTTCTCCCCTTCTCTTTTTCTTCGTAATCCATTTGAGTAAAGTAGACTATTGCAGGAAGGAGAGAGATTTGCTCAAGAGAATGGAATGTTCTACATGGAAGCATCTGCTAAGACGGCAGAAAACGTCAATGAGCTTTTCTATGAAATAGGTATTTTCTGAATAACTTCAAAATATGGCCAAATTCAATTATTTTATTTAGATGGTTAGTTGGGTGTGGACTAAAAATAACCTGAAAAATTCATGAACAAGATTTCAATAATATTTTATGAATAAAACTTACCCATGAATTTTGCACCTCCATACCCACGGGACCAGTTTAAGGAAATAAAGCAGCTGTTTAAGTTGTTGTTTGCCTCATAAATTCAGCAAAAAGACTATCAAGAGCTTTTCCACCAAAGCCTACCGGAATGAATTTGAACAGCGAAATACAAGATGGAGGGAGAAAATTTTTTTGTTGCTCAACTTGATAATCCCAAGTAATCAAGTCAGAGAATAATGAATGGTACCAAGGTGTCTTTGACTTTGTTGTAATACACTGACCACTGAATATTGAATAACTATTACTCTTTCCCTTGTAATTTACTTCTGATCTGGAGTCTTGTTTTATATACACGTAAATGGGTACATATACTAGCTTTCCTTCAGGTTGCATGTGTTGTTTTTGGATAAAGAAATTCACTTCTGATCTGGAGTCCTGTTTATATACTCGTAAGGGTCAAAACAGCTCAAAGGGTCAAAGCACAAAGACCAAAGCTGTGTGTTAGGGCCAATGCCAATCCATGCATTCAATTTAAAAATAATTGGAAAAATTTAGCACATTACTTAATTACCAGATGTAATCACAAAATTGTTTTCATGTTTTCCTGTCAGCTACAGAAGTTTTATATATTATATAGAATATATCTCATTTTTGCAGAGAAATCATGAAAATGTTGACTGACTCAAATCTAGATGATCGCATATTCAGTTCTTCAAAGAAAAAGATCCTCTGATAGTATCAACTTAAATAGGATAACCAGCAACTATATATTTTTATAATAAAAAACATGTAAATTTGATATTAAGAACTACAAGATGCAAGCAACAATACTATCGAATTGGATTTCTTCAACTTAATCTTTTTTTCCCAGCTGTAAGCACCGTCGTTTACAAAATGGTTTGATGAGGATTAACATTAATTACAAATATGCAACTGTAAGGCCAAATGCCAAAGGTACTACAAAACATTGAACACGTAACGTTATTACATCGAGGGCATCAATCCATTCCACTGCATTTTCTGCATTAATAATAAAATTCAAATAGTGTTTATTTAACATTTTCATATGTAATTTCCATGACTCATCCCCAATCAAGAGATCCCTAGTGTAACATCATATAACACAACCAAGAAAAAAAAAAAAACACAACCCAGCTCATGCTGAGCTCTGGCCTAGGTTCTGTGATATTGACTTCAATTCACTGTACATTCTGGAACATTCCTGAGAAAAATCCGACATAGCTCTAAAGAGCTCTGGCATGCGATTTTTGAGACTTCCTAAAGTTTTTTGCCTCACTTGGAGGCATTGCCTTGCATAGGCTTCTTCCTCATCCTCCAATCTCTTCTTCAATTGTTCAACTGCAACCTGCTTCTCTATAACAAGCTCATCAGGAGCATTAGTGTCTTCTGCCCTATCTGGATTGAATTCATCTGGTGTTTTCTTTTGCATATACTTGCTATACCAATCTTCAAATTGCCTGGTTTTGCGGGCATGCTCCTTTCTAGTATCCTCACACTTTCTCTTCAAAGCTAATTCTTCTTCTTGCTGATGGGAAATAGTTTCTATAACAGCAACAAAGTTGCCTATAGCTGTCCTAGCAAGCTCATCAGGAAGTTTCTCTAGGCGGTCATTCCATGCTTGGAGAAGGCCCTGTATTGGAGGACTTCTAACTCTGGGAGGTGAAGAAACCTTTTCCCTTAAACTACTTTCAATAGGGGTCAGATTTAATTTTAACCAAGTGTTTAAGGCCTTTATGTATCCCTTTTGATTGTTTACTAGCTTCTCAAACTGTGAATGCCACCGTTGCGCAACAAGAAATAACTGGTATGTTCGGTCATGATGGTGTTCACTTGTTTGTTTAGCAGACTGGGAAATGTCCAGCGATCTAAGCAGTGTCACATTTTCTGATTGTTTCTCATGGTGCTCTAGCATGTCTTTCCACATAGTGGCCATCCTGCAGTGCATAAAAAGCCTATCAATATTAGCAGAGAAGCTTGTGTGTGTGTGAATGTGTTTACAGATTTGGGCTCAAGTATTAATAGGATTATGAAACAAACAGCTTCCCTGCAAGAAACATGCAGCTTACATTTCCCTTATACAGATTAGAAACGAGCATACCAAGAGAAACATTAATGAAGACCTGAATGAATTAGCAGCCAAGGATGTGAAAAACAAACAAACAAAAAATTCACTTCTTCAATGTTAAAAGACATTGGCTAAGTATTAACATAAAAGTGAGAAGGTTTTATGAGAAAGTGTTATCAATACACCCCCATCGTGATTTCCAATTAAAGTTTTTTATTTCTTGATACCTTAACCAGGTGCCTATAAGGCAAGAGAAGTCATAAGCAGAACCCCAATTATAAATACTAATTTCTACATCATAACTCACCCATCAACGAGCTGAACAAGTTTTGGGTACAACTGTTCATCACGTAAACGGTTAATCTCTGATACTGTTGAATCCAAGGATTGCATATCTACAATGTATCTTGTATGCAAATGACTGACAACTGCTTTTGCTTTCTCCAATGCTTCAGAGTTGGTACCTCTTTTCTTCAGCTTGTTAAGTGTGGCAACTTTTCTTTGGTATTCAAATTTCATTAGTTCACCAGCCTATAAAATAATATATGCAGACAGATTCAGAATTAGCACAGGAAATATATATGGCTGCATATTTAAACGAACACCTAAGCAAAGATAGGGTGGTAGTTAAAGGGTAAACAGAAAGAAAAACATAAACATTTGACAAATAGATACATTTACATGGAAACAGTTGAAGCTACACGAGTTTGTAAGAAAAAAGTTAAAATTTAAATAAAAAAGAAGGCAAATAGAACTCGTACGACACAACATTTTGGGTCAGTCCTCATACCTTAACTTCATCGTAAAGTTTCTTTTCCCACGCTAACAACTTGTCTAAGATGGTAGCATGCGTTTCATGCTCGTCAGAGTCAGGATCATCTTTCCCATCATCCAAATTAGGTATTCCCTTAAAGGATCGATTCCAAGTAATAACTCGCATGACCCTTGCGGAGTGATCAATGTGTCCTGCAAGAAGAAGTAAAAAACACAGTTAGGGTGCGTTTGGATACACAGTCTAATTAAGCCTTATTCAATAGGTTATTTTTTTTAATATGAGAACTAAATAATTTCTTTCATTTCTATTACTAACCACCAATTACTCTAGTAAAATATTGAATTCTCAGTACAGGTAGAAAGAAGGGTATGCAAAACCTCTATTATCTGCAAAATTGGAGTGATAGTGGAGGCGAGTGGCCTCAAGCATCTTTGAAACCTCGTGAGCACTCTCAGAAGCTTTGAGAAAATGGTCGTCAAGTTTAGAAAATATCAGGAGCAGATTCAGACTAGGTTTCACAATATTTTTTCCCTCCACAGATCCCCCCGGTGTTTGCTTCACCTTCAGGCCCTTCCCGGTGGTGGGCATCACTTCCTCAGGCACGGGCACGGGCACGGGCACGGGCTCAGGCTCGGGCTGGGGTTCAGGCTGGGGTTCAGGTTGGGGCACGGGAACCTCAACATGGGTCTGAGTGGGAACAGGGTCGGGATCGACCCTTTTGGGGGTTTGGTGAAAAACCTTGGTGTCAATTTCGTGAAGCTCTTCTGGTTCGTGCAAGGTGGTTCCTGCAATGTTCTCCATGGAAGGGAAGAAGTATTCCCAAGCAGCGCTCTGCGGTTGAGACTGAGACTGAGGCTGAGGCTGAGGCTGAGACATGGGGTGAAGGGGTTGTTTGGAGGGAGGAGGAGGCATAGGAGGAGGAGGGTGTTCATCTTCCTCAACCCTTCTATTACTGGTGCTTCTGTTGCTTCTTCTTTTCCGAAGAGAACCTTCGTTCTCCAACTCCTTATCTTCATCGTCGTCGTCTTCTTCGATGATGGTTTTGGGCCTGGGCTCGGGGTCAGGCTTGGGCTTGTTGATCTTCATTTCGGGCATGCTGGTGGCCCGCTGGAGAGGGGTGGGGGTGAAAGCTTCGGGGAGAGGGGGAGGGGGGAGGGCGATCTCGTAGGGCTGCTGAGGTGGCGCAAAGGGGTTGTCGGGGTAGGGGAGTTGGGGGGTGTGAACCTCACCGTGGGCGAAGTCGCCGAGGGCTGCGCCGGTGTTTTTGAGGGAGGTGGCGTAGGCGGAGTGAGCGGCGGCGAAGGCGTTGCGCGTGGAGACTGCCTCCTTCATGTAGCGCTTGCGCTCTTTGCATCGTGCCACGGCTTCCTCGTTCTCGATCTTGGATTGGCTGCACCCCATCTCAGATCATCTCTCTCACTCTGTGCCTCTGATTTACAAATTTTGAGAGAGAAACAATCAATAATTATGAATGGGTTTGGGCAAAGCAGATGAGCGAATGTGCAGACAAATAGTCAGAGGATTATTTATTTATTTATTTATTACTGTTATTATTACTATTACTACTGCTGGAATGCATGAGATAACTACCCCAACACTTCTCAATTGCCAAATAGGGATTCACACTAAATCTTCCTCTTCTCGCTTTTTAATACTCTTGTTCACCTTTTAAAAAATACTACAGAGTTAAAATTTTATTTATTAATTTTTTAACCATAACAAACTTAAGAGCATTAATCAGTAAGATTCTTTCTTATTTATCTGTCTATATATATAATGAGTAATTTTAATCTTTTACTTGTGTAAAATGTACACACAAAAATTAAATATTAAATTCAGACTAACTGCATTTTTTAATTCTGTAAAAATAACATTCCTGGCATTATATTATCAGAGAATGAAATTATTAATAATGAATGCATTTCTAAAACCTGGAATAAACGTCTCTTTTGGTTTCCCTTTTGGATGAAAAGAGATAACTTTTATACGTTGGCCTCGTTTTAATTTCCTTTTTCTCATCGTTTTGTCTATTCCAAGCTCAATATTTCTATAAATATATTTTTTTAAAATGTGTTTTCCTCTTTTGCACCAATTTCTTTTGTTCCAAATACACAGTTTTTCAAAACAAATAAAATTTATGGTTTGAGTTATAATATAAACATATTATAAATTATTAAATCAATTGAGTTGTAATATTATTAAACCTTGTGTACGGTGTCGCCGTCACTGACACTGATACGGAAGGAGAATTAGTAACTTAAATGCACTTTTGGGAGCCTTAATTACTCAAAGTGGCGATTTAAGATTCTGCCATTGCCTGTGTCGTTCTGCGTACTTGTCTCTCGCTCTCTTGAAATTTATTCAGTTTCTGTGTACTTTGTATAGCATCGCTCTGTAATTTATTTAAATAAATAATTATTTCTCTATATAAAAAATCCTCTTCTTCTGTACTGTCACCAAGTTTACTGCTATAAATGTTGTTTCTTATTTTTAATAATGTGCACTCCTGTTGGTTGAGATTGAGATGCTGATCGGAAACCATTAACATTCGCATCAAACTAACTTTCATTTCGGAAGATAGAATTGAAATCGTTTAAAAATAACGAATTTTTGGAAGAAATTAAAAATAAATGTACAAAATAAAATTAGAAAAATATTAGAAGACATTAATAGTGATGAGGATGGGAAGATACCGACAGCAATATTAACTGAGACAGGAGACGACCAATAAAAATGCAGTCACTAAGTAGAGGCGATGGTTAAAGGGCTCTGACAATGAGAATGGTAATTGGGAGGTTGTGACAGTGTGGCAGCTACTAATCCATTGGTTGCCAGCGACAACTGTGGCTGGAGTTTGCTATCAATAATTGTTTGCGGAGTCTATAAGCTGGAATGATAAAAGAAAATAACGATGTGACATGCTGATTTAACCTTTGCTTTTGGTATTTGAAATTCTAGGAAAAAGCCATCCTTATTTAAAAATAGAACTTTTTTTTTATTATGCTACTACGTGTATTTTATTTAATATTTATCTTATTTTCAAATAGTTTTGTATTTAAAATTTTATTAAATTAAAGCTAATCATACAATATATTTTAATTTGATAATAGCTAAAGAAACATACGTGTAGTACATGGACTACTAACTAGTTAAATTTAAATATGTTATAAACTGATTGTTTCTAGTTTTTAAAAATACCACTCAATTAAAATTTCAATTTTAGTCCCTTTAGGAAAAACAAAATCAATTTTAATGTACACACTAAACAAACTCTGGTGTTCATGTTAAATAAGATGATAGCTTGATTTGAAAGGTTTGATTTCAATTATAAGACTCAATGACAAGTACAATTCCATACACCAAACCACACGAGATAGGAACTAGTGATTGAACTTGTGCAAAAGACTTATGGCAATGGAAGAATTCCAACGATATTTTCAAATGAAATGAAAAATATATGTGGATTTGGTTACAACTCCTCTAACTTTATGAAAATTACAAAAAATATATCTTACAACTATGGTGATTTTAAAATTCTTCCTTTATTTATAAAAAGTAAATAAAATATTTTTCAATAAATTAAAAAGAATTAACTTTAAACCGTTTGTAAATATAAAATAAATTACTAAAATTGATTGGTGAAAAAATTAAAAATAAAGAGGAACATATGACTATATTAGGTAATAAAATATTAATAATAAATAAATAAATAAATTGTTACTTCTCCTTTATTTCTTTTCTCTTCATTTCTACGATAACTCCTCCATTTTTATTTCTCTCAATCTCCTTCATTCCTATATTTTTTTGTTATCTAAACTTTGAAATTTATTGGATAAAATTAACTAAGGTGAAATTTCTCCTCTGTGACTTCCTTCATAATTTTCTCTGAATTGCATATACTACCCTATCAATCTGGATTCCAATGAGACATGACTAGAAGAACATGAAACGTAGTTGAAAAAATCAAAATTTAAAAAAATATAATGAAAAATATTTAACTGAGACAAAGCTAACACTCATTTAATTGTTTAACCGAACAAATCAAAATTTCACAGGTAAGATAACCACTTCTTGCAACGCTTGTTTCGTGCTTTTCACCCGTGAGGTTGTTCTATTTCACATTCAAAAATTTTCAAATAAAGACCCAACACTATCTACATCGGCTCTTGTGACCAACTGCTATTAAATCTATGCTTTCTTATTTTTCAAACTTCTACATCAGTCATTATCACCACTAGATGTAAATATAATTTTTATTAAAAGATTGCAACTTTCTATATTAGTTCTCTAATGTAGAAATTTATTTCTTTACGCAGCTATTTCAACATTGGTTCTCGTAAAACTGATGTAGAATGTATTTTCTTTTAAAGAAAATACAATTTTCTAACTTTCTACATGGGTTCTTTGAAGAAAATTGATGTAGAAAGTTAATTTTTTCATGCAATTACTTTAACATCGCTTCTCTTATAAAACTGATATCATAATTTAAAAAAAAAGAAATTCTACATTGGTTATTGTTTTTAACGTCGTATATAAAGGTGTGTATAAGTTTTGATTATTTGCTTCTCCGTTGTTCCAATATGTTAATAAACATAACAGCAACTTGATACCCATAGAAAATGGAAGAAACATATCGTTTTATTAGTTTAAATTTTTTTGTGTTAAAATTTTGTCATTTATGAATCTTTGATGGTACTAATAATATAAGAGTAAGAGACGAAGAAAAGGAGGAAGACGATGAAAGAGGAACATAAATAAAATTCTAAAATTTCAATATTTTCTAAATTTTTTAGTGTTATATTTTTCTAGATAAAGGTTTTGTCATTTGAAAATTCTTTACAGGGATAAGAATGAAAGAAGAAGATGAAGAAAAGAAATCATTGCATTACTGATTTCAAAATCTGTATATTTTATGGTAATTGTATTGAGTATTATTCAACAAATTATGTATTAATGACCATGAAGAATATTAACTTTCAACTCGTAATTGTCATGAATTGAGAAGGAAGAAAAATATAAAATTACCAATATATCTTTTTATAAATCTAACTTAAATATCTGATTTCCACTAATACAATTTTAACTATCCCATTAAAATCAACGATTATAATATTTAATAATTTTTTTAAAAGTTATTTTTACTTTATTTTTTACAAAAGAAAGGAGAATTTTAGAATCATCCTTACAATTACATGTTTGTTTTAGTCTACTTTTGGAAAAGTACTTCTTTAAATATTCTCCAAATGCTAGAAGAAACTTAAGATTAACCAAGAAGACACTAATTCCTTTTAGCTTCACAAAATTTTATTGGAAAAATTGGTCAATAATTGACCAAAGAAAAGAGTTCGAGCAACAAATTAGGATCTCAGTCACTTTAAGTACTAAGATTTTCCACGTGTTGATTAATAATACACATATTTTTGGAGTATATTCCAGGCTGGCCTTTTCACTTTAAAAAATAAATTTGTATCCTATTATTAATTTGTAACCTACCCCATCAATTTTCACCAATTTATCCTGATCTTGACTTCATTTAAAGCAGTTGTTACTATTAGTTTCTACTTCCTGGTAACAATATGACTCTAATTACGACATGTTATTGTACTTTGTGTTTTGTTTCCTTTTAATTGAGTCAAATTAGAGTTTATTATACTTCTAGCAAGCTGTTTTCCCATAAAACAATATTTCGAATTCGACTCTTGTAAATAGAAAAAAATAGATGCTCAAAGAACTTTACTCCCGTGAATCCACTCGAGTTAGAATCCAACGTGCCTTTCGAATACAAAAGTGTGCAAAATCAATAACATTGGTTATAAAAATCAACTTCAAATTTTTACCCCCCAGTGACTAAGGCTTCATGTCTTGGTCCACGGTACTTGATCTGCCAAATCTCAACGTCATGTCCCCTTTCATACTCTCTAACATACTGTGGAATTTGAGAGATGTCCATCCGCTTCCCCACAAAATTAGGTGTGCTTACAGGCTCAAGGCTTTCAATTTCTGCAATAAATTACATGCATCAAGCATTCCATGTTATAAATATCTACGTGAATTTAATACACACTAAAAGTACAATATTCCTGACTCTTCTATGTGCTTACCATCCTCATCCTTGATATAGCTTCGAAAACGTGAATATCCATTTGCAACAACATCAAGGTCAGAAAGAGAGAAGTTGTATCGCTTTTCCAGAGCCATGTATAACACCTACAAATAGATGAAATCAAATAACTACTATTGTATAAGTGATTACATTGAAGGGCCCCAAAACAGACCATTCTTACAACATTTCCTGCCCACGCTCCATACTCATCAGAGTATATAGTTGATTATTTTAAAAACCCTCACCAATGAGGGATGTTAGAAACTAAAGAAGGGACAGCCTTACAAGATTTGTGAATCACAATAGAGTCATAACACCCTGTTAATGTATACCTTTGTTGAACCCCTTGACATTAATCTCTTTAAGGTACTGAAAAATGCATCAGTCAGCTCATCACTATAAATAACATCAGCTGCTACAAGCAAAGAAGCATTTTCTGCATCTTCAATCTCTGTGAAAGTCCAGGAATACCTGGGTGATCCATAAAATGGCTGTGATTTGCATCCGATATATACATTAACAAATAGTAGAAAGTTGTACTTATGTTCAACTCAGAACCAATGGAAAAAGATTGCAAAAGACATATAAAAACATTGCTGTTGGAAGTAAGAGATTCAACCCCTGCTTGAGTCTATTAACTGATTGGAGACAATTAATCAAAATAATTGATTTTACCTCTGCTTGCAAGGAGCCTCTCCTATTTTAGCTTTAGGAGGCCAGCAATCAAACCAATCAAGTTCACGTACGTAAATAGTGGCTTGATAATTCAATAATCCAAAATTAAGCTGAACATTCTTTGTGCAGTTGTCAAGTATTTCATTCCCGTGGTCTGACAAATATCATCAAACTTAGAAAGAACAAAAATAAAATAAAATTATAAACAGTTCCTCACGTAATAGTTCACTGCTGTTAAGTGTTAATCAGCATCACATGAGGAAAACATTAACCAATTAATTATATCAAGTGATGCAAACTGATCCAGGTAATTCTCTATAATTATGCAATACAAACCCAATTATAATTTGAGAATAAAAATTCTCACCATGATGATTCATAGGGACTAGGAAGTGTGGCACTCAAATAAAAGAAGACACATACCTGTTAAGAACACTGTATTTCCAATTCGTGCAAGTAATAAACCCACCAAGCCTGGTTGAAAACTTGAAATCAAAAACATTTCTCCACAAATAACAAGATGTCCGTTCAAATTGACAGCTTTGCTTATTCCTCTTTGTGGATCATTAGGAGTGGCTCAAAATGTTTTATTAAACAATCAGCTGTTGAATTAAAAAAACACATGTTGTTTACTAAATATATTTGTTTTTATAGCGATAACCACAATTTATTTTCTCCTAAATCTCTCAGTAAACTTGCTTGTGTGCTTCTAAATTATCTATCTCATTAACGGAATGCTAGCAAGTAGCAACCTATTATTTCAACACTCTTTGTAATTGAGTGAAATCCTATGCTGGCCCCGTCATATAACCCAGGCCAACTTTTTATTAGTGGGGTTAATATGGGATTTCACCCAATAATAAAGGTGTTAAAAAAGGAAATTGATTGCAAGAAGTAAGAAGGAAATTTAAAAAGAAAAGTGAATATCCACAAACCAGTTCCAGCGCCAAGTTCGAATGCAATAACTCCATGAAGTTCAGAGGAACAAAATGATTTATGCAATATAAAATCAGATAGTACAAGTTCAGCTCTCCAAACCTGAATGGAAATTGGGGGTGAAAAAAATAATCCAAGTGTAGCACGGAATTTAAAAGCAAAAGGTTATCAGTAGAATTACCTGGAGACCAACATTTGGAATTGACGATGTGATGTTATGCTGGATTCTGACACTAAAGCTATCGCATGATAATTGTGCATTTGCTTTAACAATAGACAAGTTTTAGCACATGTCAGGGAAACAGAGAAACATTTTATAAATAAAAGAGAGTGTGGGTTGGAATGTTACTGAGAAGTTAGTTAGTTACTTGTGCGTCGAGGGAGAAGAAGGTCGCCGTCTTCATCAAATTCCAAATTCTGAGTTTCTAATGCTTCATCTTCGGAATCAGGAAAGTGTGTGCTGCGAGCAACATCTGAAAATTAGAAACATGTAAGGATTCCATTCCAGTGAAAAACAGAGTGGTGAATGAAACGGTGCGTTAAGGGTTGATGTACCAGATGCAGAAATGGTGAAGAGGGAGATGTGGGGCCCAGTGAAGCCAGGTGGGCAACCCAGGTGGACTTCGCTCATCACTTCCTCATCACCGCTCTCTCCTTCTTCCGATTCCATTCGCCGATTTTCTGTTGTTTTTAACTGTTTCAGGGTTTACGATACCTGTCAATGTTCCAATCTTTCGTCGAAGAAGCCCAACCCAAATGTTTAAGGATGCTTATAATAAATTTATAATATGAAATATTTTTAAATATTTAGAAGTTATTTTTAGTGAAATTTTTATAAGATTTAATTTTTTAATGTGAGAATAGTTTAAAGAAAAAGGGCATTTTTTAATTAGAAAAATGGAGGTTTGAATTGGGATATTGAAAAAGATTTTTAAAATATTATTTAATTTAAATTATAAAATTTAAGTGTTTTAGGTACAAAAATTTAAAATTAAAATTACAAGCATTCAAATCCTTACGGTTTTAAAAAATTTATTACCTCTGTAACAAGAGAAATTGTAAATATAATTTAATAAATCAGTCATTGGGTCGATTCCTGCACCTATATGTAGTTGTTTCAAAATGATCGATATTCTGATTTGAATCTTAAAAATCAAAGATGAAAATAGAGATGGAGACAAACATGAATAAAGGGAATTATTAGAGTATTGGTGTCGTCTAAGCAAAAGTAAATATTAAATCCCGCAGAGAGGGTGATGTGGGATTAACAAAAGAATAAAAGAGAAAACAAAATATGTGATGGTTGGTTGGGTTATCTTCCTCTGAGAGCTGCAAGACGAGTCAGCAAGTCATCGTAATCTGGTAAAGTAGGATGCACTGTCCTCAACATTTCTGGTACAAAGGAAGTTGCTCTTCCAAGCCCTTCTAATGTTTCTACCTTATTTGTCTCTTCCGGAGGCAGAGATGTCCCTCTAACAAGAGGTGCACATAAATTTGATTTTCTATTTCCATTATCATATTCTAGTCCTTTCAAAGGGTAAGCTTTTGTATATTGGTTTCTTGTGCTTGATTCAAAAGGAGACTGTTTCTTACTGTAATGTAGTAAAAGCCCATCCATTATCCTTTCTTCATCCCTTGAATCGCCTTCGTCTGCTGCAAGTTGCTTTGCTTTCTCAGATTCCATTCCTGCTGAATCTACTTTTGTTGGAGTTTTAGAATCTGTCACTCTGTTGGGACGTCTCCGCCTGACTGATCTTGGTATTGGCTTTACTTTTGCAACTGGTTCATGAAGATCATGATTTGATTCCTTTTCAGGTGGAGCTTCTGCTGCTGTTGTTTCCTTCAAACTGCATTCACCTTTATTCAAATTTTCTTTGACATAAGGTGGTGGAATAAGGTTGTAGGAAAATGGCTTCTTAATTTCTAGATCAACCTCATACACACTTTCTGATGAACTTGAAGAAGCCTTTGGGTCATCCAGGAATGAAATGTCAGTAGTTGTTTCATCGTCAGTGTTGGTTTGCAGCCTCCAAGACGCATCCCTGATATTCTTCCTTCCTTGAGATTGGGTATCTCTTTCATCATCTATTTTGGGGACAGCTTCATAATCATTTAGATCATGATGTTTAGGCTTCTCCTGAACAAATCAGAGGGAGATTATATGTCAATCCCAATTCATACTTACGTTGAAACAAATCAATGATAAGGAAAACATACTTGATGCAACTGAGGCGGTGAGTAAAGTCTCTGCTCCAAAGCCTTGCTATCCCATTCTATAGAGAACTCTTTGGCTAAATCATGCAATAACTGGATCTTCATTTCTTTCGAAGGAGGATCTTGCCTCAACCTTTCAACAAACTAGGGAAAAACAATTATCAAGTAAGAGATGTTAGTAATTAACAAGAGTTGTGATGTGAATAAAAGGGGTATAAGATTGGTGCCATCGATCACCTCTTGACTTATATAAGTTTCAAGAGAATTCCCATATTTCTGAGTGAACAAAGTTCTGAGGTGACGGAGTTCGGGAAGATCAGAAAACCTTGCTGCAGCATACATCAATGAGGGTATAGCTTCCTTGCATTGATCGGGGCAATCCCTAATGAAAAAAAAAATTAATGTTGTGATTATAATAACAAACTGTGGTTACCAACTTGCAGAGAAGAAAAAGAAAATGATACCTCTGCTTATAAAGGTCTCGAACATGAGCAGATATGGAAGTAGCAAACTTTGCAACGAGTTCATAGCAAGAGGACATGTTTTGCTCTATGAGAAGCCCTTCAGCCTGCTTCAAGTGCAAAGAGATTAACATCCAAATTCAATCTTTGAGATAATTTAATTAACAAAGCAATGTAAATAAAAATTACCCTTCCATATGCGTTGTAATCAAGGGAACTCCTAAGAAGTTCGGCGATATCTTTCTTAAGAAATTTCTGCACTGCGTTCCTTTTCTTCCTTATAGTCTCCAGCCTTGTCTTTATTAACCTCAAGCACGATTTACTGTTTCCAAATTTCAGTTTTTTTAAAAAGAAAATGAAAAGAAAGAGAGAGAGAGAGAAAGAAAGCAGAGAAACAGATAAGCGTTGTTTTAGATTACCATTTGGAATAGAATTTGGGCTTCAATAAAGCATCAAACATCTTTACTCCGGCGAAGGAGAATATATGGATATGGCAGAGAAGAAACTGAAATCAAGAATGAGAGAGGGAATGATTCCTTGATGACAAAGAAGGAGATTATGGAGAGAAAATGGGACATAGAAATAAGCAATAAAAAGGTTTATGAGAATGGTAACGACTAACCAGAAGCAGAGGCAATGCAATATTGGAAGATAGAGAAATGGTCACTGCAGAATCTAAAAAATCGGAAGGAGAAGCTCAAAGATGAAAGGGTGTAGGAGAGGACGTTATGCCACGTATGACGGAGTTAGTGAGAAAGAGAGAAAGATTCTTCATTCTCTTCGTAGAGACATGAGCACCGTGAGTCGTGGACTGTTACTATTAACGGTTTTCATTTGTCGGTTAAAAAAACGAGGGAAATTAATAGTCAATAATTTAGCAGTATATTTGCTAGGATCTAAGTCCAATTCCTGTGCTATAGATGTTTCCATTACAATTTGATCTCGCTCAGATTTTAAAAAAAATTAAGAATGACAATTTATTTAGCATGAAAAATACTTAATTAAAAATTTATAATATTTTGAAATTATTATTTTTACTATTAAATGCATGATTTGTAATAATTTTAAAATACTTATTCAAACACAGAATAAAGTTTTAAGATTTAATTCACAGTATACGTTTAAATGATTTTAAATTTATATTTATTTGTACGATATCAATTACAATTTTTATTTTAAATTTACATTTACATAATTTAACTTGTTTCTAAATATATGCTACAAATACTAAATAAAGAATGATAAGATTTTTTAAAAAAAAAACTATTGAAATTAAAGTAATATTTGTTGTACGATTAGGTGAATTTTTTTAATATTTAATATGTATTTTCGAGAAGTATATATATAAAAATAAAAATAATCATTATAGTATCAAATTGTAGAATCAGAAAAAATTGGCAATTAAGAGGGAAAAGTTCAAAAAGACAATTTTATTCCATTAAATTAATGAATTTAATCATGTACTTTGCTCCAACTTGCTGTCAAAGCCAAACAAACAAGGCATATAGCCATTAACGAACAATTTGGCATTCTAGAGAAAACATTCATTTTGATTTAGTAGTTAAGTATATTCTATACAATAAAAATAACCTCGCTTTAGACTCTTAACATATTGTTGATACCATTATCCCAATGATAACCGTTCTGTGCTCAATAAATAAATAACTCATAACCTAATGTCATAACTGCTAAAACAAGTTAAATAAAAAAATATTTGAATCACACAGTGACTTGAGATAGGAGACAATTGGGTGATTTCAAGATACCCAATGTCCCAGGTTGCAGGCTGGATCCTGCAGGGAATGAGAAATGGAAGCATAATTAATGAGTTAGAGTGACAAGGTAGCAGGCTAGCAGCAAGAGTGTGCCAATTGCCAATTGGTCAAACGTGGAACCAAATACCAAGTTCTTTGCTTCTTCAACAATTAATTCAACATCCAGCAAATAAATAATTTTTTTAAGAAAAGCAAGAAGACTAATTCCTGACTAAGTTTCGTTTGAGTGGTCCTATGATGTCATCTGAGACTGGCATCGAATAAAACAGTCAATTTGCGTGGTGACTCTGAACAGTTGTGTCTGTCATTGTCCCTTCAATTGCGTGCTCATTTCTTGTTAACTCAGCTACATTATTTGTTTCACTTTTACTCGGTTGCCAAATATTCGCAGGCTCCTATCATGGCTGACATGTCATGACCTTTTGATCAATTATTTAAGGACAACTTTGTTGCTTTTCTTAACTCCAATTCTTGGTTTCAAGGATCTTATAAAGAAATCATCAAAAGCTATTTTCAGGTTATGTCGTTACCAGGTTCAGTTAGGAGTGAGCACATGCAAATGTTTAATTCTATCCTTTTTGCCGAGAATATCGCTCACTTTATCCAAAAGAAAGTTTTAGGTGCCAGTTAGACTCAACAACTACCTGTCATTAGATTGTGGAATTACTGCTAGTTTTCTTTTTTCCACTCATCAAGCGAAATATATAAGAACCAAGTTATTCCTTTTTCCTGTTTTTTCTTTCCAACAAAAGTTTATGATAAGAAAACTTCCGTCATTCGAAGTTTCTAACCCAATTTTTTTATACAGGTTTTTGATATCTGAGTCAAATGTTATTAACTCACTCTTTTTCAAATTATTTTTATATTGAATACTCTTTTATTGGTTAATAAATAATAATAATATTTAAATACAAAAACTTAAATAAAGAATGATAACAGAGACATAGGAATAGTATTAGATACTCGTTCGGATAAATTTACCTTTTTATCGTCCTTTTGTAAGCTGAATTAACCCATCTCACAAGCTTTTGATATATGATTAATAGTTTCCAATTTCCCATAATTGGTAGCCTATAACTCCACCTAATGATTTATTTTGTATCTGTGAAATATGAAGAAAGGTTGTCCAGAGCAAGTAATCTTATCATATTAGATTGACAAAGTGATGGGTCATGAGAAATGGGCCAGAATAACCCGAGACCCAAAACGGACTGAAGTGGGCCAGAATCTTTCTAATTTGGGCTTCTCTCTCCTCTCTTTGGTCCTCCTTTGATTCTCTCATCTGTTGACAAAAAAAAACAAAGATTCTCTCATCTCATCAATGCAGGGAAGTTAAAAAACATATGTGCCCCACTGCCTAGACCGGGTCACCTTTTGTTCCATGACATCACCTACCGTTGGGGTAGTTGAGGGCATTTTGGCTCTGTTAGTCGCAACAAGACTTGACACTTCAATGGCTGTTTGAGATGTAGTAAATTTGATTCTTCTCCCAAGTTAGAATTGGTAGGTATGCCACCGTCTCGGTCCACTCCACAATGACAATTCAAAATCATTTTTTATAGAAAATAAAATAAAATCATCTTATTAGTTGAGAAGATACTAATACTTGGGAGGTTCTTTTTTCAAAAATGGTCTGATTGAGAGACAAACATGAAAACGGCAGAGGAAAGACAATTTTTTTTTTATTAAATAACCCTATTAACATATTTGCATTTAATAAAATCTTTAAAAATTAATCTAAATATCTTGGTCTATGTCCCTAACATGCTCTTTCTAAAATTAGATTTGTAGAGTTCTACATCTTAATTTAAATAAAATGAAATAAAGAAAATGGGCTTAGTCTGTAGAGGCTGACTAGTTGTTGATTGAAACTGAAAAAATATTGAACTAACACATGGATTGACTTGAAGAAAAATCGAAGGCATCATTTTGAACAACTGTGTGGAAAACGAAGGCAATGCTCCAAATTCCGGATGTGGCTGAAATAATGGACAAATAGACAGCGATATTATATCCCAATTTATTGGTCCAATTGTAGACTCCCAACACAACAAAACTCTTTCTACAAAAAGTCTTAGCCAATGAAAACCAGAAGATGAATACTACTGTTTAGTATTTACTACTATTAAGACTAATATGCATTGTTGTTCCCACCCAATTCCACGGTTGTAGGCTTTAACTACTGGGAAAGAAGCTGTTAATTAGCCCTGGTTGACGGTTACAGTTACAGGTCACGACTCCAACTACCTTAAGGTATTGAATTTTGATCCTTAAGGCTCTGTGCTTCATAATAATATATATTATTATTTTTCTCTTATTGTAATAACAATAACCTTAAAACTGTTCTGTTCTCAAGTACGTGGTTTGAGCCAAGATTTTGGTGTGATAAATGGTGAGGAGTGGTCTATGTGCATAAGAAAGGTAGATATCTAGCATCCGTAGACTTGCGCTTGTAGATAACAAGTAACTTGAGCTACATATGTAGTCGTAGTTTCCCTTTGACTTAATCAGGTAAGGATCATGTTAAGCAATGAGCTGTATAACTGTATGGATCAAGTAAATTTAGTAAACTCATTTTCTTGCAGCAGCTGTTGCTCTTCAAGAAGGTCTATTATTTTTTTGACAGGACCAAGTTTATCTTATGAATTGTTTCCGGGTTGGCCTCATCATCCTAAAAATTTGTCCATTGGAGCCAGTTCCATGCTTTATCATTTCTTTTGCCACTTGAGTTTGAAAGCATCAGAAAATGCCATTCTAAAATAAAATAAAAGTGATTTTTCATTGATAAGCAATGATTTTGCTCGTAGGAAACCAAACAAAAAGATATAGTCCAAACCAAGCAATTGCATGAAAATGGTGCAAATGGTCTTTTTCCTGTTTCTGTCAAGTGTCAACAACTCCACCCACATGCATACAAATCTCTATGGTTAACGTGTTTGTGGAGAATGACAAGAGTGATTTGCAATTTCAAAAGCAAATTTGGGAAATTTTGCATAAAGGGAATCTTCGATGTGTATGTCTCACAGAGGAAGAGAAAAAGAGGAATGACTGGATGAGAGTGCGAAGTGGAATTTCAAAATGCCAAATGTGCACTTAAATGACAAATATTTTAGGAGTGAAAATGTTGATTGACTCTTTTTAAGCTCTTCACACTGTTTCCCTCTTTCGTTTCAGCATTGTTACGATGAATGTAGAAAACAAACGGTGGATATGGGTTCTTGTGATAGGAGGAGCTACTGCTGTACTTATATTCTGCTACCTTTGCTGCATCATCTGGAGAAAATGCAAGATAGAAGGTATTTTTTTTATATTGGATGATTGTCAAAAATTTGTTGAAGATTTGTTATAAATTTCTTCTTTTTATGTACCTCTACTAGCTGACAGAAAAAAGGAGCAGAAGAAACTACTATCGGAAATTGGAGTCAGTAAGGTGTTTTCCACGGCCTATAACAAAACAAAACGACACCATAAAAATGGAAAAACCTACAATGAAATGCAGATATTTAGCTTTCCAATCATTGCTGCTGCTACAGACAACTTTTCAGTTGCAAATAAGTTAGGAGAGGGTGGCTTTGGACCAGTATACAAGGTAAAGTTTATCAAGGACATGAATTGAGAGCATGTAATATATTGTGAAACCTAATGAGTGTTTAATCTCAGGGGAGGCTTCCTGATGGACAAGAAATAGCAATAAAGAGACTTTCTAGTGGATCAGGGCAAGGGTTGGTAGAGTTCAAAAGTGAAGCCAAACTTGTAGCAAAACTGCAGCATACTAATCTAGTGAGGCTTTTGGGGTTCTGCATACAAAATGAAGAAAATATATTAATCTATGAGTACATGCCCAACAAAAGTTTAGACTTTCATCTGTTTGGTACGCAACTTTTATGTGCAAGATAATCTTGTAACTAATTACTTTAATACCTGGATTGCTTTACGCTTTGTAGCTTGATAATTGGTGGTTACTCTGAAACAGGATCTAACAAAAGGGAAACAATGGTTTGGGAAAAAAGATTCAGCATCATTGAAGGTATAGCTCATGGGCTGATTTATCTCCATCACTTTTCAAGATTAAAAGTGATTCACCGGGATTTGAAAGCTAGCAACATATTACTTGATTATGAGATGAAGCCAAAAATTAGTGATTTTGGCATGGCAATAATATTAGATTTGAATGGAATTGAAGAGAAGACAAAAAGAATTGTTGGAACATAGTAAGTGTAAACTTCATTACTTTTTTTTTTCTCTTCATTTACTTCTAAAATAAACATATTTATTCACTGATTATTTCAGTGGTTACATGTCTCCGGAATATGCTATGAAAGGCGTTATTTCAACAAAGACTGATGTGTTTAGCTATGGAGTCTTGGTTCTTGAGATTATAAGTGGGAAGAAAAATAATTGTCGCTGTCATTCTGATTACCCCCTCAATCTTATTGAATTTGTAAGTAACTGAATTCAGGTTCTATCTGTAACATCGTAGTTTTGGTAGTGCTTTTAACTTCTGCCAACATTTTCTAGTAATTCTCAACATTTTTAAGACTAGCAGGCTTGTTATTGCAGGCATGGCAACTCTGGAATGAAGGTAAAGGTGTCGAGTTAATAGATTCATCAATGCTTGAATCATGCCATACAGCAGAAGTATTACGATGCATTCAGGTGGGCTTGTTATGTGTACAAGCCAATGCAGCAGATAGACCAACCATGTTAGAAATTTATTCAATGCTTGCAAATCAAACTCTTTTCCTCCCTGTCCCTAAACAGCCTGCATATTTTAGTGATCCATTTGCAAATGAAACAAATGCGTCAGTGGGAAAACAAGAATCTTTCTCCAACAATGAGGTGACAATTTCAGTGATGTATGCCAGATAATGATAGTTTCCAAGCATCCTTATGTAAAATTGAATGAACACGAAACGCAAGCTTTTGCTGTATGATTAAATATTTCCAATTTCATCTAGGGTATTAGATTGAAACACTTTGTCTTACTCTACTTAATGTCATTGTTATTCTGTTTCGTTATAAGAGCATGAAGAGTAAAAGAGCACTAAATAGCTAACTTTATTAAAGATTGAGATTGTTATTTTCATGTTATTATAAAGTTCTAATTTGGTTATATCTATAGCAAGTAAGAACTGCTGGAATTAAATGCGTTCTTTTCAGTCTGGTCTTATTAGTAACAAGATAATACATTCAAATACGTTCAAACAGCAATGAACCAGGAAAAATAAAACAGCAAAAAAAAAAAAAAAAACAAACAAACTTACATACCAAATTTTGAGGCTGCATGAAGAAGAATGTACTACTGACACAAATGGACATGCATATTTCAAAGCAAGACAGAGAAGACGAATTAGTTGAGGAGGAATTACCGTCTGAAGAAGCTTCTTGGAATGGACGCATTAGATAGCATGTGTGTGTAAATCTTCCGTGGATATTCTTCTTATTGTAAGATACTAAGATGTTTATTTTGCGCATCTTTATACTACTATTTGTGTAGATAGGAACAATGAAAACAATAGAAGACAAACACAAAATTCTTAAACCAAAACCATTTCACAAAATTCCAATAAATTTTATTTGATGTGCATAAAATTCCTCCAATCCATCAGATTTCAGATCGGTCCTCGAAACACTTTGAAAAATATCTAAATCACTTGTTAACACTGTCTTTTATCAAGGAAAAATTTTAACCATGTGCCCAGCTATGTGGTGATTTTGATTCAGTTTTATTTTTCCCTCAGGTGAACCCTCATATTTTTTATTGTCTCTATCTAGACTGATTCCTTTTTAGGCCAAAAGCGGCCCCTTTTGTTTGAACTTACGGGAGTTGTCGCCTTATGGTTTATGCACTGCTATAATACTTATTATTGCCATTTGGCGGCATCATAAGAGTAGAGGAAAAGTAAGAAGATATCATTGCATGTATAATAATAATTATAATATTGGATTGGTTGTCCTAGTCCACTTTCACCAGATAATTTAGAAGGGATGAGTTCATATTTCATCTTCTCATGGCATTATATATATATTGATACGAAGTTTTTGGGTCATAAAAAGAAATAAAGATGATTAGAATAATTCACTCTTCCTCTTTAGCACTAATCCTTACCTTAACCTTCCTAGTCCTTGTTGTACTTGATACCTGTAATGCAGAATCAGATGACATAGCCATTTACTGGGGTCAATTTGATGGTGAGGGAAGCCTATCTGAAACATGTGCAACAGGAAAGTACTCCTACGTAATCTTAGCTTTCCTAAACATATTTGGAAATGGCAAAACCCCTGAAATCAACCTTGCAAGTCATTGTGACCCTGCTTCCAATGGTTGCACTATGTTAAGCACAGACATCAAGAATTGCCAAAAGCAAGGGATCAAAGTCTTGCTCTCCATTGGCGGGGCAGATGGAGATTATGGTCTAGCTTCCTCTGATGATGCTAAAAAGGTTTCTGATTACTTGTGGAACAATTTCTTGGGTGGCACCGACAACTCCTCTTCACGCCCACTTGGGGATGTTATATTAGATGGCATTGATTTTGACATAGAGAACTCCACACAACAACACTGGGAGGAACTTGCACGTTACCTCAAGTCACATAACACCTCAAGAAAAAAGGTTTACTTGAGTGCAGCACCTCAGTGCCCATTTCCTGATAGTGAAATGGGCATTGCCCTTGACACAGGAGTTTTTGACTATGTTTGGATACAGTTCTACAACAATCCTGGCTGTGAATATATCCAAAGTAATGTCAACAACTTGTTGAGTTCATGGAATGAATGGACAACATCATTAAAAGCAGGAAAAGTCTTTTTGGGGTTGCCAGCATCTCCTGCAGCAGCAGATAGCAGGTATGTTCCAGTTGATTTGTTGGTATCTACCATTCTTCCTGTCATAAAGAAGTCACCTAATTATGGTGGTGTAATGCTGTGGGCAATATACTACGATAAGCAAACTGGATATAGCACCTTCATCAAAAGTTCTCTTTGCACACAACAAAACCCCTCTGAATGCGGAGGAAATGACAGTCACAAAGGCAAGTCCAAGTCCCGAACCTGCATAGTTGTTCTGTATTGCTATTTGTTTCAGGACTAGTTAGAGATGTATGAATTAAGCTTTGGTGCTTCGTAAAACATAGGATATATCTAACAACATGGGCATGAATTGATTTATTATTTTTATTTGCATATCATTTACTATCAGCAAAAAAGTGGTGGATATGGCTTATCATTGGGGTGGGAGCAGCCCTTGCAATATCTCTCATCGTCTTCTATTTATGGTTTATCTTAAAGAGAAAAGACAAAGCAGAAGGTAATTTCTACGTAATAAATTTTAAATATGGTGTTATCATTTCACGAAGACTTTTTAATTACAACTTATTCTTTAATGTCAAAACACTAGAGGATGGAAAAATGAACCAAAAGAAGGCATTACCTGAAATTGAAGGCAATGGAGTGGCAGTGCTTCCTGAAAGAGAGTGATTGTTTATGAGGTAATATCTGAACACCCACTTGAATTGAAACTAATTGAATAAGCACATGACAAACAGATGCTTTCAGGGAACATCGATTGTGGGCAAGAAGAAATAGCAATAAGAGGACTTTCTACTACTTGAAGAGCACTGGAAGAATTCAACTTAACCGTGGATATGGCTTACCATTTATTTTGAAGATCTTTGTAAACATTACAAAAATTGAGGCACCACTCAAGAAAATGTTACAATTGTACAAGGTCGTGTCAGATACTTGGACGTATATCGTGATTCACCGTCGGTAGATAGTATATCTTGAATTATTGCCAATTTATTGTGCCACATATGATTGATTAAGATTCTTTCCCTAGCTGTTGATTTTTCTTTTAACTACTATTTTGTTCCTTAAAATGGTTCTTAAAAATGACAGTACGTTGGGGTCCTAGTTATGGTTCTTCCATTCCATTGAATTCAAGTATTGTGCACCTTTTCCTCATCTTGAATCATGTCCTTTCTTCCTCCCATCAAACTTTGAAATGTGGTTAAGGAATATGGTTAAGGAAATGGACCAAAATAAAACAATTCTGCAACCGTAGCTACTAGATAAAACAACCAACAATAGAATTATGCAGTAAAATAATTCAACGATGCAAATATACAATTTCTCGGTGTAACATCAACCGAAGAGATTAATAAACGTAAAATAGACGTCATACCAATTCCCCCGTATTTTTTGGGGGTGAATGACCTTTATAAATACTCCTCATATATCTCTTTCGTTAATATTCAAATTTCTTTGACAATACTAAACACAACGTGATGTTAATAATTCACCAATATTAAAATTAAAAGTTTAAATGATTCTATTTCTAGATTTTAATCTCTGTATAAATGGAATGTTTTTAATCAATGAATGCAATTAATTTTGTAACATATTTTTAATCTGAGTTTTCTTACCACGTTGCATGCATCTACACGTACGTACTCTACAATGTACCGAATATTAACTGGTAGTAAATATTGGTGTTGTGATGAAAAAAGACTGGACCGTGTGCAGTCAAAAAGTCAATTGCTCGGGTTGGGGTGGAAAGAGAGACGAAATGAGTTAAAGGCGTGGATGATTTTGTAACCAAACCGCGTGAAGGTGTTGTTGGAGATCACTTGGAGTCACAAGTCAAAGATGTTAGATTGGATTGATACACAGAAGTCACAAGTGGAAGTGAAGATAATAGAAGCATAGCAAGATGAACAAAACTCTTCTGCTTCCCTTTCTACTTCTACTGCTCTTCCTACTACTTCACCCCTCTGTAGCCGAAGACATTGCCATTTACTGGGGTCAAAACGTGAAGGAGGGAAACCTTAGTGAAACATGTGCAACAGAAAAATACTCCTTTGTCAACATCGCATTCCTTTCCACCTTTGGGAATGGCCAAACCCCTCAACTCAACTTGGCAGGTCATTGTGACCCTTCTACTAATGAGTGCGCTGCGATTGGTAGAGACATTAGGTATTGTCAAAACCAAGGAATAAAGGTGCTCCTCTCTATTGGAGGAAGCAGTTATTCTCTATTAGCTTCCTCCGAGGATGCTAAAAATGTATCGGATTACTTGTGGGACAATTTCCTAGGTGGCTCCTCATCATCACGCCCACTTGGAGATGCAGTGTTAGATGGCATTGACTTCGACACAGAGCAAGGCAATGCATCATTCGTGGAAGACCTTGCACGTTATCTTTACCTTCTTTCACAAACAAAAAAACAACCTGTGTACTTGTCTGCAGCACCTCAGTGTCCATTTCCTGATTCCATGCTGGGTTCTGCCCTTGGTACTGGCCTTTTTGACTATGTCTGGGTACAATTCTTCAACAATCCTATATGCGACTATACCGAAAAAAATTTCAACAACTTTTTGAGTGCATGGAAGCAGTGGACAACATCGTTGAAAAAAGGAAAATTATTTCTGGGGTTACCAGCAGATGAAGCTGCAGCTCCAGGTGGTGGTTATGTTCCAGCTAATGCATTAGTGTCTCAGGTCTTACCTGCAATAAAGTCTTCACCAAATTATGGAGGTGTGATGTTGTGGTCAAGGTACTATGATAAAATGTCTGAATACAGTACCCACATTCAAAATTTAACAATAAATCCGACAGTGAAGCCTCTATGCACAAATCAAAGTCTTCCCACGTGCAGGAGCCATGATAGCGGTTTTGTGGAACGTTTTGGTAACATGTCCACGGTTGGTACCAAAGTTTATGTCGGCGTGGACAATGATCTGCAGTGCTGCGAGATTATATGTAGGAACAATTGTTCCTGTGACGCCTATGCTCCAATAAATCACATTAACAAAACTGGATGTCAGATATGGGGCAAAGGAACCAAATTCCTTAAAGCTTCTGGGGAATTAGCTCTGCCAATCTACGTTTCCGCAATGGCCCAAGAAGAACCGCCAATCGATGTTGTTAAACACGAAGGTATGTTTAGAGTCCGTACCTCAAAAGGTCGTTATGTTGCCGTTAAGATGTCTCATGTCAGCTAGTAATGAAGTCAAAATTTTGAGCGATCCGCCTCCTAGGAGCTATCTTTTGACAGGCTCAATTTTTAAATACTAATGACAATCTTAAACGACATAATTAAGAAATAAAAAAACTAATATGTTAAATGAAAATTATCAGCTTGGTTATTTCTCTTGACTCTTTGGAAGGATGTCCAGGCTCCTTGCTATAGGATATGGATTAAGCATGCGTAAATAATAAACCCTCTAACCTCCATCTAAAATTTTTGCCTCAATAACATTTTGAGAGTTGTAAATTATCTTCCGGTGGCTTGCAGTAAACAGGTGGTGGAAATGGCTCCTCATTGGGGTGGGAGCATCTCTTGCAATACCTGTGATCTTCTATTTATGTCGTGCCTTGTGGAGAAAATACAAAGCAAAAGGTAACTAACACAGTAAAATTTAACTATGGTTTTACTAGTTTTAAGCATTTAAGGCCTCTTTATAACGTATATTTTCATGTCACACTGCTAGTGGATAGAAAAGCGACGCAGAAGAAGCTGTTACATGAGATTGGAGGTAATGCAATGCTTTCAATGGTGTACGGCAAAACCATAAAAAATAAGAACAAGGTAAAGACAAGCAGTGAGGTTGAAATATTCGCTTTCGAAAGCATTGCTGCTGCCACAGAGAATTTCTCAGCTGCTAATAAGCTAGGAGAGGGTGGTTATGGACCTGTTTATAAGGTAATTTGAAACTATATGCATAAGAATTAATCTGCATGCTTAAATTTGAAAGAATAATAATTGATATAATGACAACTTCAGGGAACATTAAGTGATCGGCAAGAAGTGGCAATAAAGCGACTTTCTAAAAGTTCAGGACAAGGGCTAACAGAATTTAAGAATGAAGCCAAACTCATGGCCAAACTCCAGCACACTAATCTTGTAAAGCTTTTAGGATTCTGCATCCAAAGAGATGAAAGAATATTGGTCTATGAGTACATGTCTAACAAGAGCTTAGACTTCTACCTATTTGGTAGGCTTTCATTTATGATCTTAACAAAGGTAAGAATGTGGCATATGTTAGCCTATACCATATTTACATGTATCCTTACCTTTAAACAGATTCAACTAGAAAGAATTTGCTAGACTGGAAAAAACGCTTGAACATCATTGGAGGCATTGCTCAAGGACTTCTTTATCTTCACAAGTATTCAAGATTAAAGGTGATACATAGGGACCTCAAAGCAAGCAATATATTACTTGATGATGAGATGAATCCTAAAATATCTGACTTTGGCATGGCTCGAATATTTGGTGTATCTGAAGAAAACACAAATAGAGTTGTCGGTACATAGTAAGTTTATAAATTTTCATGCATTTCAAAATTTCTGTCTTCTATTTATCTTTATGCATGCAAACAATCTCTCTTTGCAGTGGATACATGGCTCCTGAGACAATAAATGGGGTAGTGTCCGTCAAAACAGATGTATTTAGCTTTGGTATATTGCTATTAGAGATACTTAGTGGCAAGAAGAATAATAGTCGCTATCATTCGGATCGCCCGCTCAATCTCATAGGATATGTAAGTTTCTCAAATGAATACTAGTCCCTTAAATTTATGCTTATCAAAGGTTAAGTTTTTTTCAATTTTTTGGTGGATGTTGGGATTCTTGCAGGCGTGGCAGCTGTGGAATGAAGGTAGAGCTTTGGAACTAATAGACCCAGCATTAAATGAATTAAGTTCTCAAAATGAAATTTTGAGGTGTATTCATATTGGCCTCGTGTGTGCACAAGAACAAGCAACAGACAGACCAACAATGTTAGATATTGTTTCTTTTCTATCAAACGATACAATCCAACTTGCCCAACCAAAGCAGCCAGCATTCTTCATCAATGTGCTTGTGGAAGAGTCAGAGCTTCCTTACAGCAAGCAAGAAATTCATTCCTTAAATAAAGTAACAATCTCTAGTACGCATGGAAGATAATTCTACAATTATGTACCCGGTCAATTTGATGATTCCATACAAGAACACTTGACTTCTGACTTCCACTTTAAATTCTCAAGAGTAATGATAATTTCTCTATTTTTTGAATTCTACTTGTTATGATTTAGGGGAAAATAATAAGCTCACTGTTTAAACAGCAGAAAACCACTTGTAATACTAAAAACTATTAAGGAAGTCTCTGTTGTCGTGTCATTGTAATTAATCTATCTTTTTTACACTAATAAATTAAGATTTTTAAGGCAATAAAGTATAAAAATCATAATTTGATGTGCCTACAACATCATTCCAGCTTACTTCAAATGAAATAAGTTTTGGGATTCAGTCAGGTTTAGGGGTTAAACTAATATCGGTCCCTTAGAAAGCTTCTAAACAACGAGTACATTTGGGTCTTAGTTATGCTTCTAACCCATTGAATTCAACTTCATGCCCTTTTCCCATAAGATGCTGTTAAATTAAGCAAAATTACTGGCAACGGAGAGAGAGAAGAATTGGTTCAACATAGAATTGGAAAAAGGAAAATGGTAAACAAGATTTGAGTTCCAATCCGGTTGACAACGTGTTAAGGTATACAACATTTACCCTGTGAGCAGTGTAAGAAACATAGTACGTTGGTTTTGACGTGAATATAGAGTACAGGTTTAAGAACAATATATGGACCAAAACCAAAACAAATCTGCAGCGGTAGCTACCCGATAAAATTACCAATAGACTTACGCGGTAAAATAATTCAATGATTCAGAATTGAATGAGATAAAATTAGTCTTCGAAAGAGTTCATGAAAATAACTTGTATAAATAACATCTTTTTAAATTATTTCAATAAATTTTATTATCAAATTTATGTGCTCAGAACTTACTGAATAAGTGTTCAATTGAGTTGTGTACAATCCAGAATTCCAGATGACTCCAGTAATTCTTGGTAAGTGAACGTGTCTAGAAAAAAAGGAAGAGAAGAAGGGTTTCAATCTGACTTGCTCCATTACTTTCAACTTCATACAAGTGAAGGATAATTACAATGACTACTACTGATACAATTAAGAGAACCTGTTCCATGGAATGCATAACTACACTTTAGATTAACTGAGAACATAATCTAATAATTTTAAATCAAATCTCAGTTCAGAGTATACTAGAATTTTTCCCTATTTATATATAATCTAATAACTAAACAACTCATGCTTTCTGGCCTAATTTCCCGAGCCAGCAGCCGGCTCACCTGCTTCATAACAAAATCATTGTAATAGTCATCAAATTTTTGTATATTTCAGTCTTAGTTTAGTCGTTTTATCGTCATCCTGTAGTATTTGATGGCATTTAAAAAATTAGTCGTTTTCCCATGGAATATTCTCGTTAACAAAAAAGAATGGGACACATACGTTGACAAGTTCGAGGTAAACAAAGAATTGCAAGGTACAACCGCTTAAAATAACTGCCATAATTAGCTGTCTACATTTTACAATTCCATGGACCTGTGATTTGACAACATATTCCAAGTTAACTAGCCTTCTGTTAAAATACCAAATGGGAACATTGGGTACAGCAAGAGTCCTCCTCTTTCTCACATTCACATTCAACTTCACAAGGCTTCAGTGTTTTAGGAGTGGGAATGACACATTAACGCAAGGAGATCACTTTGATCTGGGCACTATAACCTCAGCTTCTCAGGACTACGAACTAGCTTTCTTCTTTTTTCGGGTCTATTCAAGTTCCAGAATGTACCTTCAAATAACAAGCGTCGTAGGTTTCCCCTGGGTTGCCAACCAAAATGCCCCTCTTAAGGGACAACCGAAACTCTTAATTGATGATTACGGTAGTTTGGAAATCTTACACGACAACGATACCAAGTCCATAACGTTATACTCGAGTGAAGCTACACATAAAATCAATGCCACAGCCACTCTGCTTGATACCGGCAACTTCGTACTGCGCGAAATGAACCCAGATGGCATTGTGAAACAGATTTTGTGGCAAAGTTTTGACCATCCCAACAACATTTTGTTGCCAGGAATGAAACTAGGATTCAATAGCAGAACAGGGAAGAATTGGACCCTAACATCTTGGATCGGCCCACATACACCTGCAATGGGCTCCTTCACTCTAGCTGTGGACCCAAACAAAAAGGATCAATTGGTCTTAATGTGGCAAGGCATCCCTTACTGGACTAGTGGCCCATTTATTGATGGCGCTTTTGTCAATTTGAAATTGAACCCATCGGCAAGCGAGTATAAAATCTACTTCACCTACGTGTCAAATGAAAATGAAACATTTTTCATTTATAATTCCACGTCACCCTCGGGGTTGGGAAAGTTTGATTACCTTGGTTTGAATTCAAAAGGTGAATTATACGGCAAAGGTTCTGTTTCTTGCAGCAGTGACAACCCTGCTCGGGTGAGTGGATGTGTGCATATGAGGTTCCCAACTTGCAGGAACCAAAATGCCTATGTTTCCACCATCAACTTCAAGCATGGTAATATGTCCCAACGAGGGTACAAGAATGAGGATTTCGACATGCTCTCTCTTTATGATTGCGGAGTCAAGTGCTTGAATAATTGCTCTTGTTTTGCCTACTCCTCCACAACTAAGGATAACACTGGCTGCCAAATGTGGGATTGGAGGACCAAATTTCTCACGTCTTCTACTGGAAGACCAATTTACTTCATCAACAATAGCTCTGACGTAGGAGGGAATTTTGGAGGTAACTTCATAGCTAGAGTAGTAAATATAGTAATGTATGTGCACTCATCATATTCAAAAGCATTGTTGGTTATTGCTCTATTTCTTTCTTTTGCTGTTTTGGGTTTCATATTCCTATTAGGTAAATGCTAATTAATTTTTTTCAGAGAACTTCAAAAATATCTCTCTCCTCTCATTTCTAACTCAGTTCAATGTAATTTTTCATAAAGCATTGGTTAGCAAGACCCTTATTATTATTACGCTTAGAAGAGATATGAGTAATATGTAGATAACGAAAATATAAAGCTGAACCGGGTTTGCCTAAAAGTTACTTCATGGGTTGAAGGAAAATGGCAATGATGAGTTTGGTTTTTGTCAGATGTAGCCCAAATGAGAAAGGTATGGTTAGCGAGTGCGGTTGTTGGACCTCTACTGATACTTGTATCATCCCTTGTGTTTTACGTATTGTGGAGGAAACGCAGAATGAAAGGTAAACTTTCGTGCTGAAGTTTAACAAGTGTCTTGGATAATCTTTGATCATTTTTACCTTCTAAATTTAACCTTCTACTTGCCCTTATTACCTGCAGAAGGAGAAAGATTGAAACAAAAGAAGATATTATGTGAGATTGCAACACCTTCCCCTGTAAACATCAAACGCACAAAAATTAATAAAATTGAAGCCACAAACCATGCAATGCACATGTTCAGCTTTGAAAGCATTGAATCGGCAACTGATAATTTCTCTTCAGGAAATAAGTTGGGGGAGGGTGGCTTTGGACCTGTATACAAGGTAAGATATAGATACATCTTAGTATTGTTATTTTTCTTTTGATGTCCATAGGTAGTAATAGAAAGGAAGCCATTCAAAGATAATAATGAGAGATGAAAGCTTCACAACATTGTATTTTCATCTGACTTCTCTCAACATTTATCAATAAAATACGTAAGTAAAACTTAGGTTGTGTGCGTGATTGAATGAATAAATTAACATTTCAGGGACAATTACTAGATGGTCGAGAAATAGCAATAAAGAGACTTTCTAGAAGCTCAAGGCAAGGGTTAGCAGAGTTTAAGAATGAGGTTAAACTAATTGCCAAATTCCAACATACTAACTTAGTCAAGCTCCATGGTTTTTGCATTGAAAGAGAAGAAAGGATGTTGATATATGAATATATGCCTAACAAAAGCTTGGACTTTTACCTTTTTGGTATGCAAAACTTTACATGATCTAGCTAATTTAATTAATTTATTAAGTTCTTCAATTGTGTCAAAATGCCACAATTACATTTATGCTTACCAATTTGTCGACTATACGGGTATAGATTCCAACAAGAAGACTTTGTTGGATTGGAAGAGAAGATTTGCCATCATTAAAGGAATAGCACAAGGGCTTGTTTATCTTCATACATATTCCAGACTGACAGTAATACACAGAGACTTAAAGCCGAGTAATATTTTGCTTGATTATGAAATGAATCCAAAGATATCTGATTTTGGTTTGGCAAGAATATTTAGGTTGAAAGAACCTCAAAAAAGCACAAATAGGGTTGTTGGAACTTAGTAAGTACATGGAAAATTTTAAATCTATTTCAAAATTTTATATCTTAATGTATTAATTTCTTAAATAAATCTAATTTTTATTCATTATTTATTGTTTTAGTGGCTATATGTCTCCAGAGTATGCTTTAAATGGCATTGTCTCGACCAAACTTGATGTTTTTAGTTTCGGAGTATTGATGCTTGAGATTGTGAGTGGCAGGAAGAATGCTTGTAACTGTGATTCGGATTATCCCCTGAATCTCATAGGATATGTAAGTTTTATGTTTCTCCCAAAAGTCATATATTTGCATAAATATTTTAGAAAATCAGGTATTACCAATCCAATACTATTTGGATGTTTTCAGGCTTCACAGTCGTGGAAGGAAGGTAAAGCTTTAGAATTATTAGAACCTGTATTGAAGGAAACATGCGCTGCTAATGAAGTGTTAAGATGTATTCATATTAGCCTTTTATGTGTGCAAGATCGAGCTAAGGATAGACCAACAATGTCAGATGTGGTATCTTTCTTGTCAAGCGAAGCTATTATGCTAGCTGAACCAAAACAACCAGCATTCTTCACTAATACTAGAGTAGATGATCCCAAATGTCCTGTCGCTGGTCCAAGAATTCATTCTCCAAATAATGTAACTATTTCAACATTGAGTGGTAGATAAATGTAAGATCAACTGAAGTGATGAATAAACTTGCAAAATCTAACACAGGTGAATATAACCATATGGTTTCCGCCGTTTTGTCCCCTCAGCGGTGAGTAGCAATTAAATTAGAGTTTTACAAAAAGAAAAGAGATATGAAGGGGAAAAACAGTGGTGTGATGAAAAGAGAGGAAAAAAAAAAGAATATAAAGAAAAAATGGCGTTATTCATTAAATTATGTAATTGGATTATGTGTAAAATGTTGTCTGAAAACAACAATTGTGCACCATGTGGATTTTTCGTACTCCCTGTTTTTTCTTTTACAATTTAGTAATTCTATTTTGTTTATTTTATATTATCATTTTATAAAATTAATGAACAACTATTTTTTATAATTTCATCCTTGATAAACAATGTGTATTTGGTGGAGGATAGTAAATAAATGAGATATTAATGAATATAATCGAATTAAGTAATATTTTTTCATAAAATTTAGAATACTAAACATTTTCTTAATTGTTGTGTAAAACCTTAAACATTAAATAAAAAACCAGAAAGAGTAACATGTTGTTTGAGAAACGTGATCCCAAGACCAGTTACCCCAAAACAAAGATGAAAAATGCGAATAGTTACTTTTATTTTTTAAACGTACAAGATATAAAAATAATAGATAATGTTATTGTAAAACTAAAAAATGACTTTTATATATAATTTATTTTTCTCTTTATTTTGGCAAATAAATGAGTGAAATTACATTTATGGTCCTTGACGACGCTGCGACGTGTCATTGATTAGTCATTTTCTTTGTTTGCTGATGAAGCCTCCCACCAATCGGGACTATATAATAAGATAATTGTAAAGGCTCTGCGTGTGTGTTTTGGTTTCCTCCTTTTTCCCAGTTTGATCGGGTAAGGATTCAATTCCAAACAGTTGTTCGCGTGGCTTTCATGGGAATGGATTTTTGGGGAGAATCTGTTGGGAGCAGCACGGGTAGAGAGTTTGTGGCTGGAGGCATAGGAGGAACTGCTGGTATAATCTCTGGTTATCCATTAGACACCCTTCGTGTCATGCAACAGAACTCCAACAATGTTTCTGCATTCAACATCCTTAGACATGTCGTGGCCAAGGAAGGACCAGCTTCTCTCTACCGTGGCATGGCTGCACCTTTGGCTTCCGTCACTTTTCAGGTCTTTTTTAATTAACTGCATTTTCACTTTGTTTAAGTGCAGACATGTTTGGGTGTAACTCACATGGATGATGGGGGTGTGTCTTCTCCGCTTCAATAATTCAACTCATTAGATCACTCTAGATTTCATGTACAATCTTTCAAGCCACCTCACTGCCCCAATCGCCATTCTTTTTTTCTTTTTTCTTTTAGTTTTTAACAATTTTATTATCTGTTGTGCTAAAAATAATAAAAAATTCAAATGAAAGTTTACAATATTTAATGTCATTCATATATTTCAGTTGTAAAAATTTCAAATTAATTCCTTATCCTTTATTTGAATGATAATGCTTTTTCTACTTATATTTGTCAATAAATTTAATGATTGTTTTTTATTTATTTTCTCATGAGTCTAAGATAATATTTATTATATCTTTTTAAATTATGTCATTATGCTCCTTTCCAAACAGTGTTAAATGCTTTATTATCGAGGAGAGATAACGTAAAATAGAAAAAAAAAAACGTAATAAGAAATTTTTAAAAATATAGTAAAATTGTTAATCATATTTTTTAATTTATGAGTTTCTTGTCTTAATTAATGCAGACATAAATTTATGAGTAGAGGCAATAATTAGCAAAATCATTTATTCAGGTTCCTTTCTTTGGTGTATAGAAACTTTAATAAAAGCGAGATAAGTATGTGGGTTAAGAAATGTTTAACATGTTTCATTAAGTATTTTTATTTATTTAAAAATTAATAAATATTATATATTTTTTAGCAAAATAAACATTTTTATTAAATATTTTTTCTAAATTATATTTGTTAGAATTTGTCCATGTTAGTTGATTAGCGCTTATATCTTAAATTATTAAAAATAATTATAGAAAATTAATTTAATTTACAAAAAATTCGTAAGTTAGTGTTCTAACGACAGCATTTATTTTATTATTTTTATACTCAAATTCCCAAATCTATTTTTTATTATATAATATATTATGTATTTTGTTTTTCCTTTTTTATCCTTGTTTCTATCTACTGCTTATTTCAAACTTAAATGGCAAACAATCATTTTTCTTTATCGCAATTCGAAACGTTTTCCATTTTGAAGTTGACTCAACTGTCATTTCCACGTGGGCCGTCGTGTATATGCGTCTCTTTTGCCAAGGTCGGTGCAGGAAAACGAGCACAGAACTTGCAATTACGTAACGATAATTTGAAAAAATAAAATATTATAAATTTTGTTTTTCAAGCTTTAAGTTACGTAGTTCAAACATATTGCTCTTATTCTTATGTACCTCCCACACACAAATAATTCTAAATTTTTTAACATTTTAATAATATTAATTAATATTTTCATTTTATTTTTAATCGTATCACATTATTTTTTTAACTTTTTTCTCTTTTATTTTTATTCTACTTTAGTTGTTACAAACATTAAAAATGGTCATGTGCCATTCGTGGCTATGAAAATTTTGAAGAAATAACAAATAATAGGGAGTCCATAAAATTGGTCTACTGCATTCCCGTGTAAACGGTTGGCTTAAGTACGTAAAGTTTTATTTTGTTTAAACTATTTTAAAATCTTTGTTTTTTATATTTATAAAATTTAACATTATTAAATAAAAATTAAATATTTTGTACATATTATTTTTAATGCTTATTGTGAGAATAGTAAGGACGATCTACAATGTCTTTTAGTCATCTTGATTAATCAATTTAAAGGATTTGTCTAAGTTATTTTACGAGGTAAATAGTTCTATCTTAAATAAATTAATAAAGTTAAGACAATACGTTAAAAATAAAATAAAATTTTTACTAACAAAATTATATTAAACGGAGTTATTTAATTTTACACAAAAAACGAAAAATAAAATCCTTGGTAAAATGTGACTGACTACAAGAGAAGTGATGATTTTATTTGTTTTGGGTGCAGAACGCTATGGTTTTCCAAATTTATGCAGTTCTCTCAAGGGCATTTAGCCTGTCTGCGTCTATTAATGAGCCTCCTTCCTTCAAGGGTGTGGCTTTAGGAGGATTTTGTGTGGGGGAGGGTTACAGAGTACGTTACTCTCCCCCGTTGAGTTGGTCAAAATTCGTCTTCAGCTGCAAAATATGGGCCAATTAACAGAAACCCAAAAAGGCCCTGTAAGGGTGGCAAAGAGCATTTGGAAAAGGGAGGGGCTTCGTGGCATCTATCGAGGACTTGGCATCACTATGCTCAGAGATGCACCTGCGCATGGCCTCTACTTCTGGACATACGAATACATGAGGAAGATACTGTTGGGTTGGACTCCCAACTATGTGTCCAAAAGTCTAAATTTTTAAGCTCATTTTCTACACACTTAATTGAGGGGAGTGAGAAGTCAGTAGAGTGGGTGAGGGAAGTCCATTTTCGCAGCCTAGTGTGAGCATTTTCGGTGAGAGGCATCAAAAAGAGAGAAGGGAAGTGAGGGAAGAAAAGAAGCTCCAGACCAGCTGCTTCATTTTTCTGATATCCAATTAGTTCACCGTTGGATCGGGCTGAAAATTTTACAACAGATTCGTAACACGGTGCTCTTTGTTCTGACCGTTCGGATTGTCAATTAGAGGTCTGAAGTTGGAGATACTGTCTTCGCACAGAAGCCCTGTTTTTGGTGACTCTGCACAGACCAGCTGCTGAGAAATTGTTATTTCTCCTTAGTTAACCGTTGGATTGAGCTGAAACTTTGACATTAGTTCCCAGACGTATATTTCTTCATTCTGACCGCTGGGATCGTCGATTAGAGGTTTTGGCTGAGAGAAATCGTGTATGAACAGCAGCTCTATTTTGTGAGATTTTCTCTCTTTGGTTAGGCTTTATTGCTTGGTTGTATTAGCTGGTTGTTTGCACGAATTTGTGCAGTATTTTGAGACTCTCTTGTAACCTCATTTGATTATAGTGGAGCTTGATTGACTGGCTTGAGCCCGTGGGTTTTTACTTCTCACATTGAGAGGGTTTTCCCACGTAAATAATTCTCTGTGTCCTTGTGTTTGTTGCTGCCATTTGTTATTGTTGTTACTCCTCACAGGTTCTTGCAAGTTTGGGGAATTGTTTCCGCTGCTCACTTTAGATAATTGTGTTCTTGTGTTTGGTTTTCCCCAACAGATACTTCACCCAGGTTGCAGAAAAAGTAGTCAAGAGAGTTTGAATACTATGCTAATGGCGGGAGGATTAGCAGGGGTAGTGAGTTGGGTTTTTAGCTACCCTTTAGACGTTATAAAGACAAGAATGCAAGCTCAGACATCATGCACTTCGCTGAAATACAAGGGCATTTTGGATTGCCTTCAAAAGAGCGTTCAAGAGGATGGATACGTCGTGCTGTGGAGGGGTTTAGGAACTGCGGTTGCTAGAGCGTTTGTCGTCAACGGTGCTGTATTTTCTGCTTATGAGATCTCTTTAAGGTGTCTGTTTCACAACTCAAGCATCCAAACGTAGGAAACGATTGTTTTGAGGTAGACATGATAATGGGATACCACATCTCAGCTATTCATAATCAATACCATCTCTCATATTTTATTATCAAACAGTGGAATGAATTTCATGTCTCATATTTGATAATCAATATCGTTACTTGATTGTATTTTTTCTACCTTTAATTTAAATTATGTTTGATTTTGATTTATAACTTTTTTAAAATTAATTAATTTTTTTAAATCATATAAATTAGTCTTTATCAAGTTTTTTTCACTAAAAATTCATTAATTAAAATATCAAAATTATCTCCATATAAAATTGAATCTCACATATTATAAAATTATTTAAATTTTATCTAAACTTTTTTCCCTTTCTAAAACACTTTTGTTGAAATGAAAGAGGTTAATAAATAACTTCGACTATTCAATAAAACGTATCCTAGGCAAATAAAAAATAATAATGTATTTACTTATGTATATTAAACCTGTGTGATGGACAAATTCTTGCCGATTAGGTTCAATTGACTGAGCAACTTTAGGACTCACTTTAGTATGAAATTATGCTGAGCTTTTGTTATGAACGTTTTTGTAAATAATGTCAGTTCTCTAATTTATCCATCTGTTCCCCCCTCCCCCACTTCTTGGTCAACGAACTTGGGGCTTCAGAATATTGGGCCTTTTCAATGGGCTTAACTCTAGTGAGCCCAATCATCCATGAAAAATGATGCATTGCAGATTCATCTAACGCAAAGCACATCTCCCTAACCTCCTCCACTTGAGGGAGCTTTTTGCTTTAAAATTATAAATAAAAACAGAGAAAAAAAGCAACGAGCGTCCGGCACCAAAAGAAGGAGAGAGGGCCGTAAACGCTGGGCCCGTGGGCCCAAACACAAGCACGGTGCCGCGCCGCAAATTGTTATGTTTACGTTGCCATCACATTGCAAACCCAACCCAGAATGGACGCCAGGTGGCACGACATTTTAAAAGCTCTGAGAATTTTTGAATGTGAAGCCAAGCGCGCCACGATAAATAGACAAAAGGCAGCGGTGGTCCCCACCCATGTGGGACGGGACAAGTTCAAAAAACCACAGGGCCTACCCTAACCCCCGATACTACGTCGTCGTTTCCCTAGTTGAAGAGTGTCGCACGTGCCAGGCAGAGACGCTCTTCAAAAAATTTCAAAGCCTTCCTTCATTACATTACATTACATTACACTACTCTTGCTGTCGTTTGTATCGTATCTATTCGTTCCTTCTTATTCCTATATCTTCGGTTTCACTCCATTCTACTTCATCAGCTTTCTCACTCTCTTCCGTTTCCGATCTGATCGCACGGCACGGGAAGATGAACGGTGCAGGGAGACAGGGGCTGAGATCTGGTGCCACGGGGGTGCACCACCAGCGCCAGCACTCCGACAACTTTCTCGACGGCTCCTCCAACGGCAACAGATGGCTCCAGTCGGCTGGCCTTCAACATCTCCAATCATCCGCCAATCCCATTCCTCCGCTTCAGGTTCTCTTCTTAATCTCTGATCTCAATATCTTCTCTCCTTTCCCTTCTCCGATTGTAGTCCTGTCATCCACTGTTGTGCATACGAATTTTGATCCGATTTGATGAGATTCTTCGTGTTTGAAATGTGAGCAGGACTATAACATGTACGGCGGTGGCGGTGGAGCGCAGGGAGGAAGAATGTACAGGAATGCGCCGCAGAGGGGCTTCAATGGAGGAACTGAGTATTACGTGGAGCCATCCACGCCTCCCGGCGGTTACCGTGCCTCGACGCAGAAAAAAAATGGTGAAGATTCGCCCGGCGATTTCAGCCCCGGCTTGTTGGATCTGCATTCATTCGACACTGAGCTTCTTCCCGAGGTTATTATTTTCTATGACAGATGAGCTTCCATTTGATTTCCGAGCTTTGTTGTTCTAAAAGTATCTTTTCATCCTGTGAATAACGGTCACATTGTATCTTTTGAAAGGTCACGGCTATAAAAAATTTCTGTTTCGTTGACCGTCTAGCCTTTGGAAGTATTCATAATTTGAGTTGATGTTTAGTCCTAGTGGAAAATCGTTACATCAGCCTCAACAGATCCTAAGCTCTAAATTTGAACATGCGTTTGGACTTTGTGTTTTTAATTTATTCATTCCTTTGCATATTATATTTCATCCGAGGATTAAAAGCCTTTCCTCAATTTAGATATTATTGTTGATTTCTTTACCTGTATGCGATGATAATTGCATTTTCAAGTTGATCATATATGTGCATAAAATCCTAAGCTGATCTGTTTTTAACTAGGATGGCTGATCTCTTCTTTTGTCTTTGTAAGTAGATGCACGTGAAAAGGTAGCTTAAATTTTCTTCTAATTTCGTCTATCCTGTTAGATGCCAGCCTCCAATGCATATGATGCCAATGCTCTGTTTCAACCTGGCCGGGGTAGAAGCTTTGATGACTCTGAACCTTACATGTTGAGCAAACAGACTGGCAGAGCTCGTGCTCCTGAAAACATATTGAAAAGTTTTCCTGCAGACAAAGAGAAATCTAATACTGTGGCAAAGATTAAAGTTGTGGTATGTTCTTTTGCATATCTCTATTTGCCATTCATGTTTTATTTAAAATGCTTTTGCTGACTATGAGTAAATTTGAATTGTATTTTCTAAAAATGGATGTTAAATCTTGTCTAATTGTGGACAGCATTGCTTTTTAGTTTTGTTATAATATTGTCTTGCTACTTTTTAATGCAGGTTCGTAAGAGACCAATGAACAAGAAGGAATTAACAAAGAATGAGGAAGACATTATAGAAACATATTCCAATTCTTTAACAGTTCATGAAACTAAATTAAAGGTAAGTTTAAGAGGCAGCTGCAATCAATGGTTCCTACTTCCAATGCAGTATAACTATCCTTTGGTTTGAGAATAAAAGCTGAATTTGCTGAAATTTACTCATTAACAAAAAAATCAAGGGTGGTGCTGGCTATGTAACTGATATCTCCAAATTTTTCTCTTGGTGAATCTGAGATGAGTGACCTGAAAGCAATATAGATAATATGTACAGAATCAAAAGAGAAAAAGACAAGTGATCCTATAATATGTTGAGTGTAATTGTCTGTACTCTTAGCCACTAATTTCATCACTTGTCAGCTCTTAAGGTATGATAATCTAATAGACATTTTGTATTCAAAATTATATGCTTTACAGGTCGATCTAACTCAGTATGTAGAGAAGCATGAATTTGTTTTTGATGCTGTTTTGAATGAAGAGGTTACAAATGATGAGGTAACTATAATGTACTTACATGTTCAGATAAAAAGAATGCTTGACAACATATGTGATGAATCCTTACTTATGTAACTTTTTTTTTAAAAAAAATCTTTAGGTGTATCGTGAAACGGTAGAGCCCATAGTTCCAATAATCTTTGAACGCACTAAGGCAACTTGCTTTGCATATGGGCAAACAGGTGATACTGTGATAGCAATCTCTGAAGTTTGATTTTGTGGCTATTACAACTTGCCTGAAGACAAATTCTGATTTTATGCCTATTTGATATGTAATATTTCCACTTCATATCATATATCTCTTTGAAACATTGCAATATTTCTTTGCACTTTCTTGAGTTTAAGTTTCGACCATGATCTGTGAGGATATAGGTTTATTTATTGCCTGTCATTTAGTTTGTGTCTCATGAATTTGTGATTGATATTCCCAAATGTTTTCATTGGTGCTTACATTGTTTTGCGTCAAAGCTGAATTCTTGAGTCTTGTAAAGATAAATTTAGATTCTGAACTGCCAATATTTCATGCCAACTAGATGTCAATGATTTGAACTATGAGTGAACTTCTAAATACTATTGTCATATTTTTCTAGGAAGTGGAAAAACTTACACAATGAAGCCACTGCCACTTAAAGCATCAAGGGACATCCTTAGATTGATGCATCATACTTACAGGAATCAGGGATTTCAATTGTTTGTGAGTTTCTTTGAAATATATGGTGGGAAGCTCTTTGATCTCCTTAATGATCGAAAGTAAGTCAAACTCCTTCTTCTTTGCATCTGTAAACTCTCTGTTCTTGAGATTTAATGTTTTATTGCTGCAGAAAACTTTGTATGAGAGAGGATGGTAAGCAGCAAGTTTGCATTGTGGGTTTGCAAGAGTACCGTGTATCAGATGTGGAGAATATCAAAGAACTGATTGAGAGAGGAAGTTCCACAAGAAGTACAGGCACCACGGGTGCAAACGAGGAATCTTCACGGTCACATGCAATCCTTCAGCTTGCTATCAAGAGATCAATTGATGGCAATGAATCCAAACCTCCTCGTTTGGTTGGCAAGCTCTCCTTCATAGATCTTGCTGGAAGCGAACGTGGAGCAGATACTACAGATAATGACAAACAGACAAGGTATGATTGAGCTTGAATTGTTTAGGATGGATTTATATTTTTACTTACCCAAGTTAAAAGAGCACCTACGAATGGGAAAATTAATTAGGAATCTAAATTAGACTAGACTGGACTACAAATTTAGCCATATGCTTTATTATTAAGGATATCTCAGATTTGGGATGCTATCATGAATAGTAAGCATCCCTCATTCATTCCAATTGTCGTCTAATGGTTTTATTTTTTTTGGCTTTGACATTTGTTTCCAATTTTATGATGATGATTCAGGATTGAAGGTGCTGAAATCAATAAGAGCTTACTTGCCCTAAAGGAATGCATAAGAGCTCTTGATAATGACCAAGGACACATCCCTTTCAGAGGCAGTAAACTGACTGAAGTTTTGAGGGATTCATTTGTTGGCAATTCCCGCACTGTTATGATATCATGCATATCACCAAGCTCTGGTTCATGCGAACATACACTGAACACATTAAGATATGCAGACAGGTAACGGTGAATTTTCTGTTAAATGTAGTTCTGTAACTGTATCCCCTACTCCTTCCAGCAACCCACACCATGCATCATACAAACACACTACACAATGCAACCAATGATGTGCACAAAAGGATAAAGAAATTTCATAGTTTTACTGTTACAAACCAGGGTAAAAAGCCTATCAAAAGGAAACACTTCAAAGAAAGATGTTTTATCATCAAATTTCAACCTTAAAGAATCAACTGCCGTTCCCTTGTCTTCTGTTACTGGATTGGCCTATGAGGATCGCCCAACTGATGCATGGAATGATGAGAATGAAGGGGATGATTTTAGCCCCCCTGAAGAGTATTATGAGCAGGTGAAACCATCATTGAAGAAAAATGGAAAGATGGAGTTATATGCTGCAACTGATGACAAATTGAAGAAACAAAGTGGTCAGATCAAATGGAAGGACCTCCCGAAAGTTGATCCTCAAATCACACATAATGAGGATGATTTAAATGCCCTCTTACAGGTAAGGTGTCGGCTACTGAGATAATGGTTATGTGAAAAACCCAGGACTCATCTTTACTGAAAGCATATGTCATCATTATTTCAGGAAGAAGAGGACCTTGTAAATGCTCACCGTACCCAAGTGGAAGAGACCATGAACATTGTTAGAGAGGTATTTAAACTTTCTATATTATTATTCTGTCATTTCATTTATTCTTTTAAGGAACTAGGCCATGTGTCTCAATCCCTCAACCTTCAAATTATTTGACTAGTTGTGTAGTGGTTTTAATATAGATAGCGAGTCACCTGAAACATGGCAAGTTCTTTTTGTAATTATTTTTATTAATATTTAGTGTTGGCTCTTAATTAGTGAATTTGATGAGAATGGTGAGTACTTAAAAGATTCTTTTGATAGATAGCAGAAACAATAATTGTGCACATATTGTCATCAAGCACATTGATAGTCTATACACACAAACTTCAATTTGTTGATTCTCCTACTGAATCTTGCTCACAGTTTCAGTATTATTGATTCTAGGAATAATTAAAATGTCCTAGGACAGAGAAAAATGGATTCCTTCACACTACCCTTGGATTGCATCCTTCTAAGCAACGGTGCAAAGTGCATTTCTAATGTTTATTCCTTTTATCTGCACTTGAAATGCAGGAGATGAACCTCCTGGTTGAAGCAGATCAACCAGGGAATCAGCTGGATGATTATATAACAAGACTAAATGCCATTCTTTCTCAGAAGGCTGCTGGCATCCTGCAGCTGCAAACCCGTTTAGCTCATTTTCAGAAACGTTTAAAGGAGCACAATGTTTTGGTTTCATCTACTGGATACTAATATCATTTAAAACAGATTCGCTGGTGAAAGTGTTTCAATCCTGTGGTTGAGATCGTGTATTTGTGTGATTCAGCCTGGAGATTATGTGAGATCTGGGATACGATGTGACACTCATAATAGTCGATTCATCTATTATTTTGTGCCTTGGCTATTCTCCTCGGGATCAGAAACTGGAGTTTGGAGTCTTCATTTTTTTTTCTTTACCCGACCAAGAATGTAGACATGTATTGGTTTTACTTGCCTCTGTCGAGGCAATGTATCAATGTATAAAGCGCTCTCTTGTTAGAAATTTAATATAAAAACCATTTATTGTCTTCACTTATTTAAACTTTTTGGGATGTTTGGTTCATGACAGTATCAGAGCCTCAACGAGACTATGACTATGACTATAAAAAGTTAAATTTCAATGGTAGGTAGGTGGGTGGGCCCCCTGTATGTAGGCTCGTGAACGACCTCAAAAGACTCGGGTGGAGGGAATGTGTTAGAAATATATTATAAAACTGTTCATGTGCTTTCATCTAATAACTCAAGTCTTTGGGATATTTGGTGTACGAAAAAACTGATGTTTGATTTATCAATGGAGTAGTTCTTTTTTCTTGATGAGTAGTTTCCTAACTTACTTATTCTGCAATGGGTTGTCTGTGTGTGAATGATTCAGTTCATATAATTGTAATTCACGTTATAGACACCACCTGTTGTAAATAAATCGTGGTTTGCAATTCTAAAAGTATTGCTGCGACTATGTAATTATAGCTCTTTAGCCTTTATCGCAATGAAATTATGGTTATTAGCCACTAGTGTGTGGAAATGAGCCGCCAAATATTCTGCTTTTTCCAACGTGTTACGTTTATAATTCATGATGAAAGGAATCATTTAGTAACTACAGTGGCGCGAAAGAATTAATGCGGCACGGATTAAGTAAAATACGATTTTTTTTGTTCAACAAAGAAAGACGAGACTTCAGGTTTTTTTTTTTTGTTAAAGGAAAATACCAGACTTAAGGAGGTGAAAATGACAACATTGTTGTAGATGGGCCATTCAGAAGATTATGACCTTAATAATGATGTAGATTCTTGTTAACACTCGAAAACTTTTATAAAATGTCTATACATTGAAAATGATTTTATTATTTAAATTACTAAAAATTGATATTGTACGTAATTTCATATACTTTTTTTTAATCTTTTTTTGGTTTTTATCCTTTTTAGATACATGCATATAGAAAATACAATCTAAATATTAAAGATATATTTATAGATGTGTACTCTTAGCAGTGCACAGCATTTTTCCGTTTGAAAGAGTATAGTTAGGAAATAGACTTTAATTTTACAATGTATTTTATTTTGAAATTTGATTTGATTGTCTATTTTTTATTAAAAAAAAAATGTTAAATCGATCATTTCCCAGGAGCGTCTGAATAAACCAAGATTCGGCAACAAAACAATGTGAATCCAAGAGCGTCTGAATCACTCTTTCATGTTTTGTATTTAAATAATCATTACAGATTGAATGAATTTGTGTGACATCGAAACAAAATTTGAAATCCTGTTAAGATCCAATCATCTTTGAGAAAGAAACCGTATTCTTAAAGAAAGTTTCAAAATTGGGAAAATTGACAAACAGAGTGTACATTGCGGAATGGAAAATATAGATTCAATCCTGTATTGAAATAACCAGAAAATAATGAAGGGTGTAAATTGCGGGAATTCACACCAAACAAACTCAAATCGTTCAGCAGCACACTGGAAGATGAAAACTGAGAGACACAACATAGAGAAACAAAACATGTTTCATATACAACAAAACATTCTTTGCGTTAAGATGAACTTATCTACAACCTGACAGATCCAATTCTTCCCTTTGACTTTGAGCGTTTGATTCTGACTGAGGACTGAGGAACCGCGAAATCTGAGTGTATGTCGGTGAAAAACTTGTCCACAATATCTAAATAAACAGGACTTGTAAGGCGAGAATAGTAGTGGAGTGCCTCTTCAACGTCTAGCACGTGCTCAACATCACTCGAATCCATCATCTCCAATTCCTTCATCTTTTGTGCTAAATCATGAGCCCCCTCATTCATGCTTTTTGAATTCAAGATTTCCTTCTTTCCAACTTGAGAGTTCCCTTTGCTTTTCTTCTCTTCTGCTCCATCTTCAGGAATGCTCTTTTGTGGACTTTGCTTGGGAAATCCCGTGAGGCTTTCAGCATTTGCAGCATGTTCCATTGCTTGCACTCTTACCCTGCTCATGCTATTGTCATCAGTCCTCTTTATTCTGTTCAGATCAGACTGCAGTATGTCATAAAACTCATTGTAAAATTGATCGCTTGTGTAAGTTCTTGCATTGCAACTGCGACCGAGGAATGGATTGAAGGAAAGAGATCTGGGTAGTTTGCGGTACCCTCCAAAGATTAAAGACTTGAAGTTTCGGAGGGTCTTGTGGAATAAAAGTTTGGTCTTGCGAATGGTTTCTCTAAGCAGCATTTGTGGTTATAACGTGAAAAGGCAAGATTTTCTTCTAATGTCTTCTAGAGCAGACACAGTGTTAATCTGCTCTAGTTCTTGTGTGTTCTACAATTTTGTCCTGATTCAGGTTTGCATATAAAGAGAGGTGCAGATGGTAACTATTCCCAAGGTTGCCAAAAGAGAAAAACAATTATGCTCTAAAGGGTTCTGTTTTCTCTGTCTAGGTTTCAATTCAACTCTACCTTTTTGTCTACGGCATCCCATGCTCTCTGTCCCTTTCAGACCTTCTGTCTCTCTATGCATGAAAGCTCAAAGCTTGTGAACATATGATAATCTGATAATTTTCATATCTGAGGGCCAAAGAACTTTAGGGTCCCAATTTGCCCGCTGATCTATTGGTTGTTCCTCTTTGAGTTAAAGATAATTGAAGAAAAGGGTTCAAGTTTATAGACTTTAGAATCTAAATTATCACAAATATTGTATTGATTTTGACTACGTGCTGTTTAAAGTGCAGAGGCATTGATTAAGATGCAAAGCTAAAGGTGGTGGGTGGCTAAAAGATTATAACAGAAACTCGCGTACCTACTTCTTGTTAACCAAATTTGAAACCTTAGGACCACTAAATCATATAGTCCTTAATGATTCTTTCGGAGGTCACCTTTTATAGAGCAAATTTGTGTTAGGAGCTACACTGATAGTAATTACTTAAAGCGCCTCCAATGCACCATATTTAACAAAAAATTCACCATGGGACAATGAGAAGAATTAGTAGCTGCGATGCAAAATGGCTTCAAATCCAAACTATATGGAATTGACGGAGGGGAAGAGGTGCATGGTCCCCATGTATAGTGAAGATAAGAAGGTGAGGTGCATTTCATTTGCTACACTAACACTGGGAGGTCACTATCGGACACATGGCAGCGTTCAAGTCCTCCACCCACCTCTGTCCCAAACTATATGGAATATTAAAGAAGGGACATAAACCTATTCAAATTTCGTTACTTTGGTGCCTGTACCATGTACCTCACCCACACTAAATTAATCTGCATCATATAATCAGACTAATGCTAGCAATACAGTCTATTTTACTTTTTTTTTATTATTAGTTATAATTTATTAAAAATTATAAAAGTATGAAAGGAAAATATTAATTGTGATTTTTTTATATTTTAATGTTAATTTATATATTTTTAAATAATTTCCAAAAGAACTTGTTAATTGTTTTTATGTTTTTTTCTCTAGAAGTAGCCCAATAAATTACTAAGGTGCTCCAATTGTTTTTAATTATTTTCAGCGGCGAAAACAATTTCAAATTGACCTTTGGGGGCCTGAGTGTATAATGGGCTTCAAGGAAGGTCGTTACAGCGGAAAACCATTTTGAAAAGCCCAGTGAAGAGCCGTCAACTGATTTATTTCCATTGGTACCCCTAAACTTCGTAACCCTAAACCCCTTTCTTTGAACTGAAGGGAACATATATAAATACTAATCTCCACGCCGCTACGTCTTCTTCAGCCACATAGCTCCTTCGCTGCATCGTTAGGGTTTTGCATCTGCTTCAATGGTACTACCACTTCTCATTCTCTATTTGTATGTTATTCGATACCATGTTTGTTCTCCATGTTGGAGGGTGCATGGTGGTGTTGTGATTTTGACGAGTGTGTGTGATTGGAACGCAGGGGAAGGGGACAGGGAGCTTTGGTAAGAGGAGGAACAAGACCCACACACTCTGTGTGAGGTGCGGCCGCCGCAGCTTCCACCTTCAGAAGAGTCGCTGCGCCGCCTGTGCTTTCCCCGCCGCACGCAAGAGGAAATGTAACTCCTTATTTCCTTAGCCATCGATCATTCTGCTTCCTAATTAGTGTTTTTGTTTGATATAATTACCTTGATAATGATTAACGATGTCAGATAACTGGAGCGTCAAGGCAATCCGCAGAAAGACCACCGGAACCGGTAGGATGAGGTACTTGCGTAATGTGCCTCGCCGATTCAAGAGCGGTTTCAGAGAAGGTATTTTTAACATTTTCTATTGTATCATACCCTACTCAGATTTTTAATACTGTTGGCCATCATTTTATTAATATAATTTTTTTTGTGTTGGATTTTCAATAGGTACTGAAGCTGCACCTAGGAAGAAGGGAGCTGCTGCTACTGCGTAAGCCTTTGGAAGGGTACGAATTATAGGATTAGATTGTTTTTTTTATGCTGGGGCAGCTATCGTGGAACACTTGTTGTTATAGTCTCATTGTTTTTTGGTCCCATTTAATTTGTAGTTGCTTTATATTTCAACAAGATATAAGACCTTTTGATTGTTCAGTTGGATTGGCATTTACAGTTTATGTTTTAATTGGTTTTTGATTGATGAATAGACACCCCCTTGTCCGCTATACTATTCTAGGTTTGTATCAGGAATTTGCGATAGTGATAACAAGAGATCTATAATTAGTTATGGGAAGGTAGGTTGGGTAACCTGGTTTGCTTCTACCTTTATTATTCGATGATTGCACCAAAATTTTTTATTTCACATGTCCTGATTTTTTTTCTATATACGGTCGAGATAGATAATGAGTAGCGGAAGAACATGATTCTCTTGTTAATATGCCTAAAGTCAAGGGAAGTTTTTGGGCTGTGTATAATGATGACTGGTTAGCGTAATACGAGGAATTGTTGGATATATTCATTTGATTAGAGCCTTGAATATGAGTGCCAATTAAGTCTTTGGAGAACATAGGATGTGAATTTACAGCGCTGTTGTTGTAACGTATCTTGATTCCTTCATTTTTAGAGGCTCTGTTTCAGAAGTATGAAAATTTCCCCATCCTAGTATTTTTTCTTATTATTTGGATTTGCTTTGCAGAACCTAAGTTTTTGAATGTTGTTGGACGTCATGTTCAATTGATGCATATCACCGTTTTGGGTCTTAATGTTCACTTGTAAACTCAAGATAACTCAAAATCATTTTGGTTCTTTATCACTGTTCTTGAATAACTGAAGTTCTCTATTATTTTCGTTAGTAGCTGCAATTTACTCGTTCCATGTTCAAGTTGTTGTGTGACCTAAAAATTTTTCATCCGATGTACGTTGAAATAAATGAATTAACACCAAACTAAGGTACGTTAAGAGAAATTTCAGGTTTGTATCGTTCGTACTACTTAAATATCGACCGACTTTGCCTTGTGTCAAACAGAAGATTTATTGATCTGACTGATGTTTCTTCTATTGCAAATTAGTACCCTGTTCAAATTTGTCTGTAGTTAATTTGCAAGTATTGGGAAATTCTAGTAGTAGGATGGTTAGATTCCGCCACCTGTTCATAATGAAAACGTGTTAGTTTTTTTGTACTGCAGTTAGAGATGGATATTTTATGGCAAAGCATTCAACGAATGCGAGAAATTCGACTCACTACATCGTTTGATCTCTGCTATTTTGGAATTGTTTAAGAGTGGGCCTTACTTCAACCAGGGCACATTTATGTAGACAAGTAGACATGATAAAATTTAGCAAGTAAATAATTGGTTATCAATGTCAATTTCAGAATTCAGACATGGTAACCCCGAGAAACATTATGTAATGTTGTTAAATTAGGTTGAAAACAGAAAGATGAGCCACAATAAAAACAAATTATATGGATTTTTGGTTAAAAATTTATTTAAAAATCTTTTTTCTTTTCTCGATTGACGAAGTTGGTCATTTCTCAGCAGCAAACTACTTAATCACTCATTGATAGTATACATTAATCATAAAGGAACTGAGAAGAAACACAAGAAATAATCAGATTAAAATCATGCAGGCAACAAGGAACAGTTTGCCCCAGCGTAGCTAACCCATCTACAACTGAATCATCCTCGCTCAAAACATGCTGCCAAGTTCCATCATTATTAATATTTAGGGACACGTTTGCTTAACAAAATTCTGCCCGCAAGACGAGCAATACATGCAAATGCAATAACACTGGCAACCCAGTGATCATGGACCTACAAGAAGCTACAGATGATCTAGTTAGGGATCCATCACTATTAATTTAGGTACACGTTGAATATGAATTTAAAGCCTTGTATCTAATAGCATTGAAATAAGTGTGTATCTATAACCATTTAAACGCAAAACCGAACATGCTTACAGTGTTCCTGGTGCACTAAAAAGAGGACTTTTTTGGTAGTCTTCTGCCACTGAGCAGAGTCGACCGTTCCATATTCCTTAATTATTCATTTAACCCCCAGTCACCATTCTGCAAAGATTTTTCATAACATACCGTATCGGTAAGATCTTTTGCACAAGAGCAAACTTGTTTCTTTCCTTCCAAATTATGTCAATGGCTATGCCAAAAAGAAGGCTCCAGTCATGTTTATCATATCTCCCAAGCCACTAACTTACATCCAACATCCATTGCTGCAAATCTAAGAAAAGAACCAGTTTCCATTCTTATAATATTGCTGAGTTGCAGAGTTGGTCTTGTTCCTGCACCATTGCAATGTCACACTAATATTTTCAATGTTATCAATACTTTCCTTTTTAATAACATTTTACACACTATTTTGTTATAATTGATGTTAATAAAAATTAAATATTGATTAAAATATTATATATATATATCCTCATATTTGATAATTAGTTGTAGGAAAATTATTGATTTGTTTTCATACAAAAATTTATAAGATGTATGACTACGCATGAAAAAAATAGTATGTGTAAGAATTATTTCATCTTTGAGACCGAAGAATCAAATTTATAATATAAAAGAGATAGTTAATAAAAAAATTATTACATGATAACTGTTTCTTACAATTTTAAAAATAGTTCAAACATATATATTTAAAAACGGGTGAGATCCATAAATCTCTTTGTTTTGTGGTTGTTACTCCTGCAAATTCCACTTATCAGCCAAGGGCTCTATATTTCTATAAATCAAAATATTAATGAAATGAAAACAATATTTAAGGAAAAACCAATTAAAATACATAAACTAAGTTGGTTTTGTTTAGAAAGGGCGAAAAATGGTATTTAGCTAACTTAAAAAATAATTTTCTTAACACTTTTAATACTTTTTTTCTCTGGATTTCTTTTCGTTACAAATATGATTTTTTCTATTGACATCTTTCTCTTAAATTATAAAATTTACTCACTAGTAACAGTAAGAAATGAAAGAGTGATAGTATATTAGGACATCCTTGGCTGACGTTATTCAATGAAGTTGCACTACTGATGCATTATTTCAAAAATGATTAACGCTAATTTCTTAAAATTTAATATTTTAATAATATTTTCTTTGCTTTGCATTATTCAAGTTTGACGAATGAGGACGGACAGACGCACATGGGAATGGGATGGAAAAGTGACATTACAAACCAACTACCCTCCCAAACCCAATGCCTTCTTTTATTGACTCTTATTTTAGTGAAACGAGCAGCTCGTGCTTTTCGGGTAATTGTCTTCCTGAAAATTAAATGTCTAATTTTTTGTTTAATCAAACTTTAAATTTATTTAAACCAATTTCTTATATTCTCTTTTAATATTTTCATTTTTTTATACAATATTTTTTTTAATCATCTTTCTCCTCAAATACTTTTCTCTCTTTTTCCTGCGTCCTTTATTTTATTGATTGCACCGTCCACACTCGCTTTCCACCTCTTCTGCTTTTTTTTGTTTTTATGAAAAGAAATTAGTTATACACAAAAATGTGTAAAAAAGATAATTTTTATGTTCATAATAAAATCACTTCAAGAAAGCAAACATAAGATTTGAATATAATCTTATTATTGTTAAATTTTACGTGAAAGAAACAATTCACGACTATTTACACACGCATAAAATTTATATAAATAATATAATTCATTTTGTTTTACCAATGAAAGAGACATTATAACCATAATTAAAATAACATACTTTTATATTTTATACTAATTTTTATTGCATTTATCTTTTTATCATGTTATTTATTTATTTTTCTGGCAACATTACATATTTGGTTCCGAGTCTCACTTTCTTAAACAATCGATGAAATCGCAAGGACTCGAACATTGCCTTCCAAGCTTTCATGTCGAAAATCCCATATAACTACCAAACTAGAAACACGTACATATATTCCCAATTCCCATTTTGGTTTTGAAAAGCTGCATCTTCAACTTCAGATTTGTCCAAATATTACAGTTTTTTCTCTGCATTTTTTCACACTCTAAAGATGGCTGCTACACGCAGTGGGAAAAATAAGCTAATGAGTGGGGAATCACCCGTAGAGAATAAAAAGGGACTGTAGCACTTTCGGAAATATCTCAACCAGAGTCTCCAATAATAACTCATTCCACTTTGTCATCATTACATATCCTCGTAATATGTCGGGTAGGGGGGATAAAGTAATGATTTTTATTTTTCAAACCAAATTCATAGCAACTTTTAATGCTTTTTTTTTTCTGTCAACAAACCCCCTTCAATGTAAAAGACTTCCTATTGACTAACACTGTCATTTGCATTACACACTTACACCTAAACCGGTTAAGAACATAAATTAAAATCAACCTAGTATTTATACATGACAGTAAATTATTAAAACAATTATACCCCAATAAAAAAAATGAACTTCAGAGTAAAAAATAATACACTCTGTTATCATTCTTTTAGTTTCTTTAACATTATTTTATCTTACGTAAACTTTTGACTGGACGATGTTATTATTAAGAATTAAAAGTATTTAAACTTTTTTATAATTTTTTATTTTCGATTATATATATATATATAGGAGGATATACTTGAATTGAGAAAAAGGAAAGTGGAGAAGGGCGAAAAACGTAGGCATGAAGTGAGTAGCCAGAAAAGAGGCTAAAAAAGTAATAGAAATAGTGGCACTTTGTTTCCCACTTTCCTGTGTCAGAGCAGAGCAGAGCAGAGCAGAGCAGAGCAGAGCACTGAGCACTAAGCATAGCCTCATTCTTTTCAATTAGAAAACAAAAAACGTTCCAACTATATATGTGCTTGATTCATTCTTCATCACGAAAGCCTTGCCTTTATTCAACTTTCTTTTTAGTACACACAGTTCCTTTTCCTTATTATTTTCATCAGAGTTTAGAGGTATATACATGATGATGGCTGTGAATGGATCAGCACAGTGGTACGTGGGATTAGTTGCAACATCTATCACAATTACTCTTCTTTTAATCTCACCCTTTGTTTCTGCTCATCAAAATGATAAATATCCCACAACCGCGGAGACAAACGACACTAGTTATCTTGCTAAAGTCATCAACTTGTTATGGCGCTCTTCTGGATCAGGATACCAACATATTTGGCCAGTAAGTGCCATCCACTTCTACTATCTGTGTTTTTAGATCTTCTTCAACCAGAACTCTTCTCTCTCCGTTTTATCAATTTTATTCAACAATATTATAGGATAAATGTTTAAATAATAAAAATAATTTATGCATGATGGTGGGTGATTTACAGGATATGGAATTTGGGTGGAGAATTATAACAGGGACGATAATTGGATTTCTAGGATCTGCGTTCGGAACTGTGGGTGGTGTTGGTGGGGGTGGTATTTTTGTGACCATGCTTTCTCTCATTATTGGCTTTGATCCAAAATCAGCAACAGCAATCTCCAAGTGTAAGATGCATATTTCTCTCCAATTGTTCTTTTTCAATTATCCTCTTCACTATTCTATTTTCGTAGGAGATAATGTATAAGCGTATGGGGTCAGTACGACGAAGTAGAAATCACTGACAAAATCAATAATCTGCCATCTTACCATTATCTGAGCTGAAAGTTCTTTTATTTAACATTTTGTTCATCAACTTCTTTTTCCTGCTACACTAACTTGTGTCCTAAAATTTTCCTTATCCTTAACTTATCTTTATAAACTTTCAAACAGTTTTGATTAGTAATGGAAGAGTAATATGGCTAAAACTAAATTATCTATTTATCTTAAGTCTTGACTGCTCATTAATTTACTTTTTAATTACTTAATTTAAGCTTTAAAAGCTTTCTACAGCAACAAATGCAACATAAATAAATAATTATTTCATTTTCTTAGATTGTAGATTTCAATCGCTTTGGTATTGAATTTTATATAAAACAAACTCGCTTTAGTCTTTTAACTTTTTCCAAAATGACACGTTTTAGTTTGTCTTTTTTACTTTCGTTTTTACATTCGTTTTGTCTATTCGATTAGACGAAACATGAGCTAGTGGTTCAAATCATGTTTTGCCTTTTTTATTTGTCATTAAAAAGGAGAAGTTGAAAATTGGAAAATTGTGTTTTTTAAATCACACAATTCGAACTATAAATATAATATAAGTGGTGTACAAGCTATCACCACTTACATAAGCTCGTATTTTGTCTTTTTATTTTAGTCTAAGAGCTCGTATTTTTGTTAAATGGAATGGACAAAACATTCCTGTTCTCTTAAGGCCCACCATGACACCCACATAAAGCAATTTGAGTTCAGAGCTTAAGTGCTTATCATCATTGGTTGACACGAGAGAGAGAGAGAGAGAACTTGACAACATTACGATTCTTTTAAAAATTTATGACCGGCTATTTCTGTGGAGTGTTGTTTAAAAGGGAAGGGGAGGCCTTAAGAAGGATTAAACTTTATCTGTGTTGCTTAATTAGGAGGAAAATGGGTTGACTTTTTTTTTAACTTTTCAAAACTTTCTGAACTTTAGTTTTTTAAGTTATCCCCTTCTGTAGGATTTTATCTTATTCTCAACTAGAATTTTTAACCTTTTTTTTTTTTATTAAAAATGTTAGTTTTTTAAATGAATTTTTAAATATATATATATATATAAAAGTAAAAATATTAATTTTAAAATTATTAATTTTTAGAAGAAGAAAATATTTATTTTTTGAAAAAATAAAAAAATATAAATAAAAGATATAAAATATAACAATATTATTTATATAAATAAATTTTCAGTTATTTTCCTTTTCAATATTAAACATTCAAAAGAGAGAAAAAATTAATTTTATTTTTCTTTCCTTTTTCTTTCCTCCTTCTCCGGTCAAATTCTTCTTATCTCTTCTCTTTTAAACTCTTAAACAAAGTTTAAAACTCTTAAACAAAAAGCCTAAATATTTATATGGCAAAAAAAAAAAGAAAGATAAAATTCACTTTTATTTCAATTGATATTTCTAAGAATAATATTCTGGCTTGTGATAGTGAGTGTTCTATAAATATTAATTGAGTTACATTTAATTTTCTACATTAAATACTTTTGTTTTTATTTTTAAAACAATAAAAAAATTGAATTCTTTATATGCTTTATGTTGTTAACCACGTTGTTGTTAGGATCAAACCAATGTCTTGAATATAACTATAAGAGTTTTATTTTCAATTTTTAAATTGGTCAGTATATATGAAATTACACGTTATACTCGTGCAATAAATTTTATTGAATACTTTTAAACACTAAAATGTAAATATTTTCTCTGAATAATAATACGTTTTCTTATATTATTTTCCTAATAATCATCCTACCATTTATAAAAAAAAAAAAAACATTAAATAAAAAACAAATGTATTTAACATTTTGAAAATATAAAAATTCTCAACATTTTTCATTTAATAATTAAAAAATTATTTAGAAGGATGTTTATTTAGAATCATCCATTCTGAAAATAGAGAAATTTATTTATGATCATTGAAAAAGAGGTTTTTTTTTTCTCTTCCCAAAAAAACGAGAGGTACATGTCATCATATCCTTTGCACACAGGGCAAGAGTGTGCATGAGTCAATGTCTTTTATTTCTCAATATCATTATATATGATTGAATTCGCGCTTCTAAATCTATATTTACTTTAAAACTATCAATTATAACTTATGCGTTAGATACACGAGTACAATTCTAACAGTTTGATTGTCACCAAATTGCCAAATTCTAAAAATAAGATGTTTGCTTCTCACTAATGAGCTATAACTAATTTCATTTAAATATTAAGCCAGCTTTAATTAGGTAGCTGGTGTGAAAATTTTGTGTGGAATCTGAGTGTTATTGGTTTGATCAAAGGTATGATTACGGGTGGAGCAGCAGCAACAGTTTTCTATAATTTGAAGCAAAAACACCCAACACTTGACATGCCAGTGATCGACTATGACTTAGCACTTCTTTTCCAGCCAGCGCTGGTGCTTGGAATCAGCATTGGAGTTGCCTTCAATGTTATTTTTGCTGATTGGATGATAACAGTCTTGCTACTAATAATTTTCGTAGGCAAGAACTATTAAAAGGTTCATATTTCCTTATTTTCTTTTCTTTCCCTACCAATTATTTGACGTAGCTTGTATGCATGTATATAACAGGAATTGCAACCAAGGCATTCTTTAAAGGGGTTGAGACATGGAAAAAAGAAACCATTATTAAGAAGGTGTGTAAATTTTCACAAATCTTTTATATTGGAGTACTTATAAATTTGCTTCTTTTTTTTTTCCCTTCCTTTTAATGCATCTCACGTTATGATTTCAGGAATCTGCTAGACAGTCACAATTAAATGGTAAGTGGTCTACAAAATTTCTATGCTTTGTAATGTTTTCTTGATTACTAGTTAATCTTGCGCTTTCCAAAACTATGGTGCATTTCCAATCTAATTAGACACTGAAATGACAACAGAAGAAGCCGCATATGAGCCTCTACCGGGAGGCCCAATCAGAAGCAATCATACAGTGCCCACAAAAAAAAAAGAAACATTGAGACATGACAAGGTAGCAGCTTTCTACTTTCACTGATCATAATGACAATTTTATTCTTTGTGGGAATGGATACTTATCTATCATTGCCATGCAGGGGTCTCTTCTTGAGAATATTCGTTGGGGGGCACTTGGAATTCTTTTCACTGTCTGGGCCATTATACTAGTCTTAGAGATTGCAAAAGTTGGTATCTTATGAGCAGTTTCAATTCAGAATTTCCATTTTTCTTCTTTCTTTATGTCTACACAGAATGGTGATGAAATTTTGCCTTTGTTTTGAAACAGAGTCACACAACAACTTGTTCAGTGGAATATTGGGTATTTAATCTATTACAGGTACCATGAATACACTTCCTTGGAAATCAAATTTCATCATCTTGCATGTTTTTCTCTCCTAGACGGCATGGCCAAGAGTGTAGCACATAAGAGTTGCATTTGGTTCCAACTTCCATACTATTGATATATATATATATATATATATATATTTGGCTTGTTTTCAGATCCCTGTGGCATTAGGTGTGACTTCATCTCAAGCTGTGCTTTTATACAAAGGTAAGAGAGTGATATCATCCAAAGGAGATCAACAAACACAGTGGCGAGCGCACCAGTTAATTCTATGCTGTGCCTGTGGCATATCCGCTGGGATGGTTGGTGGCTTGCTTGGTCTTGGTGGAGGTTTTATTTTGGGACCCCTTTTCCTGGAGCTAGGAATCCCTCCACAGGTACCTTTCACCCTTTCATACAAGGCCTAGAATGGCGAATGAACAACTTAACTGAGTTTTTGTGTTGAGTCTGTTGACCCCTTTAATTGAATTTGTGACTGGGAATTTTCTATGTAGGTGTCAAGTGCTACAGCCACTTTTGCAATGACATTTTCTGCATCAATGTCAGTGGTGGAATATTACCTTCTTAAGCGTTTTCCTATTCCTTATAGTAAGTATGAATGAAGGGAAATGGAAGTAACAAAATTTAATGCCTTTAAACCAATTCAAATATTCACTTTCTGATTGCTTTGTAGCTCTTTACTTCGTGGCCGTATCCACTGTTGCGGCCATCGTTGGGCAATTTGTAGTGAGGAAGCTGGTTGCCTTATTAGGGAGAGCATCACTGATCATTTTCATCCTTTCTGGCACGATTTTTATTAGTGCAATATCACTAGGCAAGTGTCATTGATTTGTTTGTGGCTGCAAGCTCAGATTTTTGCAGTGATTTATTGCCTCATTTTTTTTTCTTTCCATTGCAGGTAGTGTGGGCATCGCAAATATGATCGCAAAAATTTCAAACAAAGAGTACATGGGATTTGAAGACCTTTGTACGTACACAGCCTAAATATTAGAATTCGAATTACGTATTCAATTTCAATTGAAGGAATACTTCATTGACATTTTTCAATTGTTTTTTTTTTTTTTCCAAATCAGACTTTTTGATAGATTTTTGTCAAGATTTTTATATAATGAAAATGCAGCACCTTTTTTTTTGTCAAACGTGTATCGTAGACTCAATTTCTTAAATGAATAATCACCATATCTCTTTAAGCTTTCTCCACAGTTTAAATGGTTTGTAGTTCTATAAAAAAACAAATATCCTCAAGTCTCTTCAACCTTCTCTCGGAGCTTTGTAAATTAGGTATTATTGTATAGCTTTGTATCAAGTAAGATTACAAGTTGGAGATAAGTGGACTCTAACCACTGACAAATAAATCCTCCTTCATGTATATTCATATACTAATTCAACTTTTTATGTGCCCTTCGGACTAAGGGTATATAGAATTTATGAAATCCTATTACATGACTTAACCTACTCATCACACAGCTCCTTCGTGGACCATCATAAATTTAATATAAATATAGTATCTCTTGAACAAGACATACATGCAAAATTGTTGATCTTTTAAGAGAAACACTGACAGATAATCTTCCCTCGTACTGCCATTTTGTATAATTGGAAAAGTGAGCAATGTAGTTGTCAAGAGTGGAGAGACAATAACCTTATAATACAATAGTCCCTCAAGTTTTCGCCTAGGACGGGTTCTAAATTATTTGGCCTTACATCATAATTTAGCATACTTACGTACTCATGAGAGCTGAAATGTACCTCTCCTTGGTGTTTGGAAACCGTATATGTAAAGGTATAACTAGCAATTTAACGGGAAAAAAAAAGAGCAACAAAAAATTCCATATGAAATATTATTTCTAGCTCCACAAGATACAATTGTTCACCAGGAGATATGCTTGATTTTGTTCAAACGTCACTTCAGCCCAATTTGGATTGCTTGCTGACTAATAAGTTTTTTTTTTTTAATAGTAAAGTCTTATGTTTAAGACATTTTTTAAGGCAAAACTATCAAAACTTCTTAAGTTTATAAGTATTTATGAAAAAAATTAAATAAAAGCACTTCGAAAACATTAAAATACACATTAATTTTAACATATATAAGAAATTTAATTTATTTTACTCCTTTTTATCTTTTTTTTTTCCTCTTCTCGTAATTACTTGTTAAAATGTTTATCAAAATTAACTAGCATTTTGGTTATCGTGTTTTCTTTTATTCTTCACAGCCTTATGAAACCAACCTTACAAAGCTTCAATATTAATTTTTCAGATCAAACTCTTGGTGTTTTATCAAATCCTGACGTTAAAGAACTATGTAAATAAGCGGTCAACTTAATCTGGAGACTCTTAATAATTGTGATGATCTTCATCGTTGGAGATGCCAAATTTTCGTTGGAAAATGAAACATGCAGTAACCGACAATATAACACATTAATGAGATCTGGCTCAGGCGCCCAATTGACACCACTGATTTCAGAGAATAGCTTGTCCACGGGTCACACACATGAATAGTTGAACATGCTTAATCTTACAGAGGTAGCTAATCTACAAAGAGACTTCGTTATAACACCACCCCCCGACCCCAAAAGAAAAAAACTAGGATATAATTAGACAGTAATGTCAATGGAACAACTTTAAGCTTGCATCTTGGAGGGGGCTTGTATGACTATGAGATTGAAATGGAAAAAGGTTGACCGGTACATTGTTTTAAGTATGTTCTTTTTAGTTCATTGCGGGCTGATAATTTGCATAGCTCTTTGCCATTTGGCAGAAAGTAATTCATAGAATAGAACCGAGTCAGACAACACAGACTAAGAGTGAGGGAAAAGAATTTTTTTTTTTTTTAAATGCTTACGCATGCCACCGTAATTTTTATTTTTTTTTCATAATGCTTTCTCTCTATATGGTTAAGTGTTTTTCTCTCAAAACTTTTTGACATGTTCTATAACTCATCTTTGACGACTTGATTCTTGACTTTTAGATGTTTGTTGATGGACGCAGCCAATTCTTTCAAACTAGATTTTGTAGAGAGCTTTATCTGCACAAAACAAGTGTTTCATTATAGTAAACGTCGTAAGTATATAAACCAAAATTCTATAGCCAATATCAGATTGTGTAGAAGTAATTACCGGATTTGTCTTGTCATTTGATCTGTATAGTAGAAGTGTGGGATAGTCATTCACCTGAAATATCAAGCAAAGGTACAACACATCTTCAGTAAACATAAGCATGGATCGTATCATCACGATGGAAAAACGAATAATCCTCAATAAAATCCTAGGATCTTAAATTTTCAGTAAAGATCCAGTGTGCGTTTTTCCATAAAGAAAATAGAGCCAATGAAGTATTTCATGAAACTTACTTGCAGTTTTGGATGTTCATTTGTTGAAGCATCTATCCTTGCAAATATTAGAGTACTTGATCCTTTGTAGTGCTTTGACAACTTATCTACTTGCTTGCTTATGGCATCACAATTGATACACCAAGGTGTAAATACCTGTTTCCGTCATGACTCGTGAGTGCAATCTGACCAAGGAATGGCCAATACAACAATCTTTTGGAAAAAAAAAACAAATCCCAAAGATGGGCCATCAATATTTTCAACAAATTTTGCACCACAAGTGTCATTGTTTATGTTAAGTGTATAAATTAATACATCAAAAAGTAAATTGGTAAGAAGTGGTGACTAAAAATGACTTTCAGATGACACCTTCAATAGGCATTAATTGCCCCATTTCCAAACAAACTAATGAAGTTTGAATGTATGACATAGAGAGAAAATATACAAGGGATAAAACTTTACAAACCTCCAGAAGCACATTCTTTGTGCTGCCCAAGATTTCGTCATCAAATGTTTTCCCGACAATAACATGGACACTAGCTTCCGTCTGCAATTTCCAATGCCATGAAAATTAATTGATGAAGACCTTGAATTAAGTTTCAAGACAAAAATAAATAAATTCTCTCTTTTATTGGCCTATTATATTATTATAACTATAGAGCAAGGTATATATCTTTAGAAATGATTTGAAAATACTTTATGCGTAGTTGAAATGGATTTGATTCACTTTGGTTTTAAAGAGCTAAACTAAAAGGACCACATATAACCCCGTCTGTGCAACTGATTTCTTAAATAGTCTCAAAAAGTAGGAGAGACACCTCACAAATGTAGGAAAATTATCTGGGGAATGTTAAATAGTACTTACATTATCTGGTATTGGCTGTGACTTGAAGTAAGGTGATAAAGAACCTTGAACAAGACTATTGCAGAACTCCTGCAGAATGCCATTTTAACATCAATTAGTCTTTTTCGGTAGGTGATCACTAGAAGGATAATTTACACAAACAGAAGAGAAGATAATACTTCAATATTGCTTCGTGTTGGTTTTGACTCCAACAAATATTTTGAGCTCATGCCATTATCAAATGCAGCTACCTTTTGGGCACACCAAGAAATAAATTGCATCAGTTGCCATGATTATCTAAACTAATAAACAATCAGAACAAACCATTGTCATTAACCAGCAAACTAACCACAGTATTTTTTGATTCTTCAAGACCAAACAAGGTTAAGAAGGGCTTTGCAAGGTTCTCATCATTAATATCCACATGTATAAACATTATCTGCATTTGAACAAAATTAGGCTAGAAGTTCTAAACATTTCAGGGAATGATTTGAAGAACCAAACTGTAGACCAAAGTAAACTACCTTTGACTTGAAAGTTCTTGCAACATCTTGAAGAGGATCAAGAAGATTCTTGAAGTCATCAGTGTTTGCGAAGACTAAAACCTAGAAGAAAAGGGGGGAAATAAGAAGACAATTTAACCTTGACTATTAGTAAGCTAGAATAGAAACATAAATGATTAGAAGTATCAAGGAGCAGCCCATACAGCCTGTAACAGGTTAGAGTTATAATTCATTAGCAACATAGAAAAGTCACTTGGTGATACATGGTTGGACTTGGAGTAAGTTTAGTATGTCCAGTACTGGCTTAGTTTCCATAATTTACCAAGAATTTCTAAAGTATTGTCTTTTATCCAAATTAAAGTTATTGAAAATGATCAAATTGTAGGGGAATATGCAAATCCACGTTCTGAACTAGTAATTCAGATTCTGCATAATAATTTTGCATGTACTCGATACATTCTGAAAAAGACATTCATTTCATTTACAAATACTCACATCAGTTTCAATTATAAATTATCAATCATCCAAGGGGCAATCAGCGCATGGCAAAGCAAATCAGAGATTATGAATTTGATAAGATAAAAGACTAGCTAGACGACCATCATGTCAACACTTATTACTGTTATTCAGTTTTTTTTTTTTTTTTTTTTTCATTCCACAAGTTTTAAATGCTGTTGTTTCTTTTTATTAGAACTAAGTGAAAAGATTTTTACAGCATATCTGTGTATTAAATTGATCAAGTAATTGTACTAACTAGATTGCATCATACTCACATCACTGTAATAGCAATTTAGAACTTTTTTTTGGTCCAAAGACCTAATAGTTTAAACCAACCACAATATCAAATAAACAACAGCTAGTTACTGTTCATAAAGCAAATCCATTAGCACAAAAATCAAAACAGAGATTACTGCAATCAATTCTGATGAATCCTGGAGATCTACTGAGTATTGACAAAAATATTTGAGTGTGGAATATCAGATGTAGAATTTAGAGCACTTTATATCTGGGGGTTATATACCAAAAGACAGACTAGGAACAGAACTGCATACCAAAAGACATATATCCCAGTAAAAGACAGTAGGAAGAGAACAGCATACCAAAAGAATATACAATGTAGATTAAACTTGGAAATAATAGTGACCTGAAGCTTGATGGGGCTGGAGTAGACTCTGATAGAATTCATTTCAGTCAGTTTTGTAACTAATGGAAATTTGTTCAAGTCTACAAACTCTAGTATTTTATTCATCGTTAAAGCTCCGTCTGCATAATCAGGAAGGTTTTGCATGTTGCTTTAGTAAGACCTCATCATTTGGTAAGATTGTTTGGGGGGGAAAACAGACAAATAGGTAAAAGGAAAAGTGCATGTTATACATTAACAAGCCTATAACGTGGTTCCACCAAATTTTAAATGCAAATATTCTACCCATCTCAAGTTAATAGAAAGAACAGGGGATTCAAGCTTGTCATCTCTGCATAGTCCTAATTAGCAGCAATTCAGCAAACATAAAATGATGCACTAATTATTTAAGTATAACCACTTTAAGTGATACACTATCAGTATCTGTTTTACTTCTACATTTAACGTAAAAACACTAAAAAGAACTCAACACATAGATGGAAACCAATAACAGACTCACCATATGCAGTGTATCTTTCAGGTTCGCTCTTAACAATTCCAAGAAAGCGATCAGTACCCTTGATATCTGGATAAAGAACTTGGGCAAGCTCTACCTTACTCACTTCAACAAACTGGGTTTCATTATCGGACTTTGCAGCACTCACAAATTCATCATAATCAGGTCCCTGCAATATGTCGAATGATAAACTCCACAACTCTCATTCATCTGTACCTCTTGTCAATTTGACACTTCTAATCTGATAGTCCTAGAATACCTTAAAACATAATGTCACTTACCTCAAATTTATCAAAGCGACCAATGAGAAACGTTTGATACTTTTTCAGAAACTCTTCTGCTTCAGCCACTGAACCAATCCGAATAACAAGTGTACCGGTCTTTTTTCTTGCCCATGTCACTATATCATCCCTGAAAAAGCATCATGAAAACAAGTTAAAATTATCAAGTGATTCAAGCACCTTCTAATTCACCGACAGTTCAACACATAGCTTTCAATGCATTGAGGACATTATTTCGGATAAACAAACAAATGCACCAAGCATATATCAGCAGCAGAAACCATTTTAAAATGTAGAATTGAGAGCAGAGGTGCACACAAAAACATAGAACATAGAGTAAGCTACTAATTATAAGTTAAGAGTAAGAGCATTTTACGCTGTGAAACCGCCAGAGTAGGGCTGAGAGGTGCCATTGACAAAGAGAAGCAAGGTGGGAAAGCCTTTGACTCCAAGAAACTTAGCAGGTTTGGGATACCTGTCAGCATCAAGTTTGGCCATGAGAAGAGGGGTTCCCAAATCCTTGAGAGAAGTTGCAGCCTCAGCAAAATGGGGCATAAGTTCAGCACTCCTGGGACACCAAGGTGCATACCCCAGAACCAAAACAAACTCATTTCCATTAACAACCCTCTCTGTGTTGTCATTGTTCAGCTCAAGAACGATCCTTTGAGCTTTGGTTAAAACCTCTGCTTCGGATAACTTCACGCCACCCCCTTCAGCTTCCTGCTCCACTTCATCGTCAACTGCTAACAATTCCTCCAAATCATCCTCGTCTTTGTCGCCAGGGACAGCCTCGGAACCTTCTGTGACAACGTTAAAACTCAGTACTAGGAGGATGAGCAAGAGATAGATGAATCTTAAAGTGGGCTTCCTTGTAGACATGTTGTGTTGCCTACTAGACCTGATTCGGGGTTAAGATCTGATGGTTGTGAAAAGTTTATAAATTTGGGGAAGATCTCATTCAAAGTGGCATTGGCACGAGAGTGAAGATGAGTGTGAAATGAAATGAGGTGCGGAGGAGAGAGAATGTGTAGAGGGTAAAGTGACAAACTATTAATGCGCCTTAATTGAAGGGCCCCCATGTCAACAAGATTTTAGGAGAGTGATTGGCTCCCACTACTATCCTTGACCAATATTTATGAATTTTCCTTTTTATTTTCGTTATGCAGCATTTCTATGAATGTATGTATTATTTTCTCGCACCACAACCAACTAAAAGAATACTATAATTTTCTCATTTTGTATTACCCAATTATCTCTTTTCGTTTTCCACCTATTACAGACCATACATGGGGGATTCTCACATGGCTTGCTTGTGGAAATATGGTAGAGTCAGTAAAATGTATGGACAAGCTTGATACACTTGCAAAAATTAAGAATTTAAATTTTAGACCCAAATTAATTGGGCTTTTGTAGTTCCGTTTATTTAAGCCCACATCCCGTGGACTTGGGCTGCGGCATTCAATGCTTAACAAATTTCCTCATTAATGAACTTGTGAATTGTCTGTTTTATTGACCCCAAAAAAAGTGAATTGTCTCTTCATTTTATGTATATGCATACACAACTTTACATGCATTTATTTGCACAAAGCTCATAGGAGTAAAATACAGATGGGATGTAGGTAGGATTTTCCAAGTGCATATTTTGCTTCTCTTGCAAATGGAATTTCTCAAGCTAGGAAATGCTCACAACCGTAGATTATACAATTTTAAGTTACAATCTCAAGACAAATGAACTCCGAAAATGGACATTGATGAATGATCACTCATATGTGCATGAATTCCGTTTGAACTTGATAGGTTTTGATCCAGTAGAGTTTATCACCAATGGGCATGTGATTTCCTTATGATGCTTTGTCCTTACCAGCTTACCCACCACATTTCCACGTGAACGGATTTCAAAGTTCAACGTCAGTGGAACTTCAACACCGGTTTGAGATACTGTTATGGTGGATCCAGCCCCATACAAGGGAACCTTGTTACCTTCTAGGTTCACCGATACAATTCGGTGACTTTTTCTTGGTTGATAGTATTTCTTTAGCTGCAAGAAGTTACATGAACAAAAAACATGTTACTTACCTGACAAGACCGGACTACTTGAATTTAGATGTTCCTTCATATGTTTTCAATATCACTATTTTATGTTGACTATTACGAATATGCCATATTTGATGAATAATTATATATATATTGTGTACGAGATAATATATTATTTATATAGAATAAATATTGTTGAAATGTAATATAATAAGTATGAATATGGAATAAAGATAGCCACATTATCAGAGTGAGAGTCACAGGGTTTTGGTCCATGCTTGATTTAGTTAGTTGTAGTTTAGCAGAAGATAGGCAGTGACGAAAGAATTCTTACCTCGCCAGTTGCAACAGTGATGTCTGAGAAAACAAGATTGATGGGTGTGGAGTGCACATGGATGCCAAAAAATGTAGCAGGGTTATAGATGCTCATGCGTAAAGTTCCATTAACTGTCAGCATTTTTGTTGGGACACCTGTGAAGTCTAAACCCTCTCCAACATATAGATTTTGTACTGTCAAGCTCTGCGTGCATCCAAATGTCAAGCAATATTATGTAATTTGCGAATGTAGCTGGTAAGTAACACGTACTTAGAGACAAGTTATCAACCTAGATTTTACGGTACTCATTTGATATTATTTTATCCTTTGTTTTAACTTTTATAAGATTCTTAGAATTGCAGTAATAATTTCATAAATTCATTGCTCCGAGTCTTTTGTTTTACATAGTAGCATACTGCTATTAGTAATACCAGATTAAGAAGTGAAATATCTAAACAAAATTTGAAAATTTAGTATCACCAAATTATTAGCGTTTTATCTACGCTAAATGTTTTAGGAAACTGTAGTATGTATATTCTATGTGGTAATTTGAAATAAAGTTTACTTTCAGAATAACACAGTAACAGGTTGACAAGATCAGAAAAATAAGTAAATTAATAAATAAAATTGTTATTGTCAATTTTTAAAGACTCTGAAGTGGAAAATCCATTTAGAGCATGGAGAGGTTTACTGTTACAAACAGATTCTGAATTGTCATTCATATCATCTTGACGACTTAATGAGAAATGTGGCTGACCAAGAAAAGTCACAAAATTTTTTACTCCCCGCCGCAATTATCACATAACAGAAACTCACCGCAACTATTTATGGTATAAACTATAATCTCTAAATGCAAAAACGGAGAATGACTACTTTGAAAACAGACAAAATTGCTTACCTTAACAGTAACTTCAGCCTTGTAAGGCCTACTGGCACCCCATATGATCAAGCAAAACACAGTGAAAACGACCACAAAAGTAAGGATAGCAATTAAGGCTTGGAAGCGCCTAGTGAAAGCCTTATCCTCAAATTCATGATAAGACCCCTCTTCCAGAATCACATCACACTCAGGCCACCCCTTATCATTCCTCTTCCTACTACCTTTCCTTCCAGAAGATGACCTGAAAATCCCTGAAAACCTGCTAGCAGAAGAGTTCCTAGAATGACGCCCAAAAGAAGGGTGTGAAGGAGACTCCATAGGACTGTTTGATATTGGAGTGGCCTGCATTGAGGATGATTTGTCTCCATCATGAGAATCCCTTGAAGGACTCTGCACATAGTACACTGGCCTCTTTGGAGATCTTGAAGGTGAAGATGGAGCTAAGCTAGTGATATCCGATTCAGATTTTGTCGACAACATCATTAATCACTTACAATACTATATGAAAAGAGTAGCTGATAGTGATACTCCTTCAAATGTAACAATTCAATATAGATAGAGATAATTGAATGATACTGGTATCTGGACCTTGTAGTAGAGAACAATCTTGAGAACTTTTACCCCTTAATTCATGCGCCTAGAAGTAACACAGGAAAGGTTATGTATGTGTATAATATATTAGCAAAATGAACAAGTAGCGAAAATTTCTAAAAAATGCCAAAAGAAAAAATGGTACTTGAACAGATATGTGATGAGAAAGGACACATACAACACAACTTAGCTGTGCCTGTTTGTCACTGTGAGGGAGAGCGTGTGTTTGCATGGAAGAAAAGAAAGAAGAGCAATGGTCAATGCACAACAAATGCTTATGCTTGAAGGCCAAATAATATTGGAAGGCTCGGAACCAAACCTCACTGGATGCAGAAATTGGGTAGGTTCGGGAATAAGTGTCGGCAGCTTGTTTTATTATTTGTTACATAATAAAAGTATTCAAATAAAACAACTACAGTTTATTTATGTTGTCTTTTTTCTTTGTGGGGCATGCCCACTTTAGCCTTGAACCTTCAATTATAGGAGTTGGACAATTAACCTAATTATATTCCGGGTCCTCTTGGTTTGTCCTCTGCTGCATAGTGTTTTTATTTGTTATCATTTTAGGTACGTTTTATAATTTATTCGTGACTTTGGTTCTGTTAGACTAATGCGGATTGTGAGTGAGAGAAACAACTTGAGTAGCCAAACAAAGAAGAGAATGACAAACACAACTAAGTAGTTTAAGTCTATACTGAATATCACTTGTGTAGCCAAATGACATAATTTGTTACACTAATTAAACAGCAATAAGGGGATAAAAAAGGAATAGGAAATTGAAATCTATACAATGTCAAAAACTCTATCAGTTTTTCAGGATTTCTGGTGTGACAAAACATGAGTGATAATGTGAGCTTGTTATAATGATTTTATTTTTCTGGGTGGGGGTACGTAAGGAGCATAAAGTTTTGTTTTCACAGGCAATTATTAGGATTTAAAGTAGCATAACGTGGCATGTTTTTGGCATCGAAACAAATTCTTGTTTGGATGATTATTACTAGCAGTTTTTATGTTGAAATGTATTAAAGTGAAAAACCTTTACCTTCTGTTAGGAACATAATTGTTTAGTTTCCTCTTGGAGATCATCCGTAAGTTTAATATTTATAAGCATTTATCAAATTATATGATAAAATATTTTCAAACAGTAAGGGTTAAAATTTAGTACCTTCTAAACTCAACATGAACCTTTTTTTCAGCCAAAATGAACTTTTGTTTCGGTCATGCAAATAAGGAAAGGAGGAGAACCTCCCAGAGCCCAAAAAGAAACAGTAACTCCACAAAAGCCCAAAGAAACATAATAAACACATTTGCGAGAGTACTCTCAGCAGCCAGCATGAACCTCAGTGAGGAAACACCAAAAGAGGAATATTTTGGGTTAGATATAATTGGGCCTCAAGTGCCTTAAATGTTGTGGGCCTCACCTGGCCCACAGGCTACAAGCTTTGGGATTCACTTCGTACGAAGTCCAACAATTGACCCTTGGGGCACTGGCATCAGAGTTAAAGAGAGCCCAGATAAAATACCCTCAGTGCCTGGCCTACCTAAAAACTATTTGCGGAATGCCTTCTCTGTTTTTATCAGAGCCAGGTTTCGATCTTGGGACCTGTGGGTTATGGGCCCACCACGCTTCCGCTGCGCCACTCTGATTTGTTATATCCTTCGATATAATGGGAGATTGTGTTTTTTTGTTAATTGCAAAATTTTAAGGTAATTTAGGTTACATATGATATGAACAACTAGATGCTACCCCCTTCTTTGCTTCTTCATGACAATGATCTCGCATTGAACTTCATTGTTTCGTTTAGAGCACTAATTAATCCGTTGATTTTGCGTAATGATGCAACTAATGTAACGTGGACATGATTTTCAAGTGAGGAAAAGTGAGAGGTATTCGAATTTGCTTCAAAATGGAATACCCTTTTTATTTGAAGGGTTTGTTTATTTTTAAGTTTAATAAAATCAATATTATCATGCTTTGCTAATTGCTGCCATTCATTTCTATTGGATACGAATGACAGCAATCATTTTTCTTTTTTCTGAATAAAATATTTTTGTGTTCCGTGGTGCTTTAGCTTTGATCGGTGATTTCATAGCCAGCCATGTTGAGAATTAACAAGACTATATATTGCATGCATCTACTATTTGTCTATTTTTTACTGTTGGAGCTTTTCTTGTATGCTCTTTTTTTCGAGTGGAAAAATTTGTAGATACATTGGATTGATCGTAAATGGCAACGAATCCGAGTCCAGCAATAGTTGAAATTTGTGGTCTCATAGTTCACACGACAAAATAATGACCAGATAACGAAATCACATACACTCACGAGTAATCTAATAACATTATTATTATTATGTAATCTTCGTTCGTATCTTGTTTGATATTTCTAGCAATTAAAATATCTGATGAATCATTCATGCTAGTCACCATCTGGGTTTTAGCCTGTTGGCTTTGTCTGCTGGTGCTTCCTGACGTGTTCGTCATCATATATTTCAATAGCCATTTATGTATGCCTTATCTAAAACTGAAAAAAAAAATGATCTCATAATTTGACGATAATATTACTAAATCTTAACTAAATGACAAAGTAATCGCAATTGTCTCTCCAAATTTTATATTATAAATTAATTTATATGTTATAAATTTAAATACTCATTCTCAAAGAAAAAAAGCTAGGTAAGTAAATGACATGGTTTTTATATGGAGTGTCTTATAGGGTGATATTACTCATTCTAGCTAAAGGGCACACCGTAGTTATATCCATTGCTCGCCATGGTCATTTAAGATATGCACTTTTGACCCCAAGAAAAAAAGAACATGTTTATCTAACTCTACCTATGTTGAATCTTTGCGTGCTTCTTGATTAACAAGATATGCCTTGCGTTAACATTCTATGCAACGCAAAATTGATCACTTGGTGCTTTGTAAGATTCCATATAAAATAGTGTCTTTGATGACTCCGTTCCACGTAGAGCTTAAGAAAACACCACTCTACTTGTCACTCTATAAGCAGGATATATCATATCGTGATGTTTTACTTTAATATAATTTTATGTTAATATTAAAATATACATGATAGATTGGTACTCTTAATTGTACATTTAATTAAAAAAAGGAAAATATAAAATTTTATCGTCATAATATTTGTATTAATTTGTTCATATTTTTTTTAAATAAAAAATAAAATATCGTAAACATATTTTTTCAAAAGGAAATTAGATTATCTAAAATAAAATTTATAGATTTTTATTTAAACACATTCGGACATTAATGGCGGCCGAGACTAATAGCAACGCTAGAAGAAAATTTCCACCTTTATTTTTTTTTCAAGACCACATTTGTTATTTGAAGCAAGTCACCAGGCACGGGCCTATAACAAGTAATGGTTACACGGAAAATATGAAAAATTATATTTGTATATTAATTCTTTATATAATAAAGAAATAGGTAAAAAGAAAATTGAAAGAAAAGTATACGATAAGATGATTAATGTAATACAAAATAAAATATATATAATATATGAATAATGTGATCCTAAAGTAATGGTTTTTTCTAACATTACAGAATAAATACGAAACATCGGTTTGCATTGCGTGTATAAATTGTCATGAATAATTTACGCGGATAAGGATAAGATATGGTACTGGCCTTATGGGATTATCTATTCCATATTTGAATTTAATTTATTCAAATCGCATTATAAAAAAGTAGTATATAATACAGAAAACAAGTTATATAAAACAGTAAGTTAACAGGTACAATAACGAATGCATATAAATTGGTACCAACAAACGATGGTCTCCTTTATTATTGTTATTTTCTCCTGTTGGGTCAGTGTTTGCAAATTATATCATATCATATGCAACAGTGTTGACAGGAGTTTAAATTAATTGATATTGATTAACAAGTTCAGAGTGGTCAACACCCTTTTGTAGTATCTTTCATATTCGATTATTAATTTATATTCATTTTCCACCATCAATAACGTTGGGCTGCAGAGATAATTTTAAGAATAGTGTAGAAGCCAGAGGAGGGGTTGGTTCAAAATCCAAGTACCAAGAAACGGTGCACCTAGTCAAACCCAAAATTACCAAAATGGCAAAAGTCCTTTTAATTTTAGCCTCACCAGCTTTATCCTCAGCTTTCATATATATATTTTTATTAATAAGGATGGTTTTATCAATAGGTTCTTAACCAGTCTCTCGTTGGCAACCATTTCCTCGTATGACTCGGTGAGCTAAGGCCATGACGAAAAGGTCTGAGAGAGATAATGAGAGAGAATTGCTAACGTGGATTTCTATAATAAAGACAAAAGTCTCTACAATAAGCAAAGAGAAATAAGGACAGAAAGGTTGGACTATGTGCCACGCTGTGCCTACTTTATGTGGTCATTTGAGTGATTCCCTCTCCCTTGGAAGGAATGGGATCACGTTCATTGCTTTCTTATTTTAAAATTTAAAGTCTTTCCTCGGTCTTCTATTATGGCTTCAAAAGAAAATTGATGCATCATAATCATATAGATAGCTTTTGAGACATAAGGGTTAACAGCAACTGCTGTATAAGAGTGATAATATTGCTTACATCACAGGGGCGCGAAGAGATGTTGGAAGGAAAAGCTTTGATAGTTGATACCGACATGCCAGTCAAGATGCAGATCCAAGCCATGGCATCCGCTTCTGAAGCTCTCGATCTCTACGATGTAGTTGATTGCAAATCCATTGCTGCCCACATTAAAAAGGTTACATTTTTCCTCCCCTCCTTCAATCATACACAACATTAAGTTGTTCCTTCAACATTAATGTTTAATAATCGTTTATTTAAAAAATAAAGTTTTTGTTTAAACATATATTTAAAAATTAAAATAATAAGTTGATGTCCTGTGTATATTTAGAAGGCTAATTTCAGTAAAAAGTTTGTGTGATTGAGCATATAAAAAGGCTTGGGGTTTTTGTTGTTGTTGTTGTTGACTGAGTTTATGGTTTTCTTGACTCTGCAGGAATTTGATACAAGATATGGTTGTGGATGGCAATGTGTGGTGGGTTCGAGTTTTGGATGTTTTTTCACCCATTCCAAGGGAACTTTCGTATACTTTGCTCTGGAGACTCTCAATTTCCTCATCTTCAAAGGGGCTTCTTCTCTTCTCTGAGTATCCCACGGTCATGTCTGGTTGGTTGTAAAGAAAGTTCCACCAGAGGCAACTCCCGAGTCATTAGTGGAATTTGAAGGGTGCCTTGAGGTGTGAGCAGGGTCCATTCTGATTTTGTATATATGATAAATCATTTCCTCTTCTTCAGTTTTTCTTTTGCTGCTAGTGCTAGGAGTTAGGTTCCCTTGTGACCTTATCTGAATTTTCTGGATATTGTATGTTATTTTTCCAATCCCTTATTTATCCGTAGTCAGAAGAAAGACCAGTCTTCCCTTTACCTATAAAGTATAGTGCAAATCATATCATATGTTTACCAAAAAGAAAAAAGAACATAGGCTAGGAAGGCACATGTTGAGTGAATCAATTTGATCAAAGAAGACATCGCTCCAGTTCAGAGATGAAGAAAGAACCACAGCTACTGTATCTGAGAATAATAAAATTCGGGCGTAGTGAAATCAGATAAGACAAGAAGCTCCTGGAATCAAGTCACAATATTCTGAATGATGAGTGGGTCCAGCTATCTCTTTTCTTTTCATGTCTGTGGGGTACTTTTACTTTTCCTTTTGAGATCATTTAAGTATATCTTAATCTTAATTTGCACAGGAACTCTGGATAAGAAATAATGACACCTAACCTCACACTAGTTTGAACAGAGAATGAAATTAAAATAATAATAATAATAATAATTGGTCAGCTTGTTAGTTAAATAAATTTACTATTTAGTATTCTAACTATAAAGATGAAGTTCTCAGATAGACAATTAACAAATGTTCTTCAATTAACAAATTTGAAGAAGGAATTCGCAACATTAATTTGATGCACAATGATGAAGATTTTAAATGGTAATTGCATCTTCACTAGGCAACCTAGTAACTTAGAATGTTGGTTAACTCCGGCAATGAACATAGAACGTTAAACTAAATGGACATCTAGAAAACAAAGTTTTCATAGCAAATATGATAGTGATATTCTCTAATTATGGTCCACAATAAAAGGGAATTCGAGGCAAGAAAAGACAGGATCAATGCTAGTAACATCCTACTTACATCAATAAAGAGCAATAATAATAATAATAAACTACGATTACTACGGGAGATTTCTGGTTTCTAGAAAAAGAAAGTCATTGTAACCTCTTGCTGGAATGTCGGGCTAATAATAACAATGAACCGATAGACTAGCTTAATCTTCATTGTTATAATACAAGAGAGAAAAACATTGAAACAACTATTATTTTAATAAAAAAAAAAAAAAGTTTACCCAGCTTCTCTCAGGCTTGTAGACATTGATCAAAATGAAACCAGCGGCACTTAATTTAACAATCAAATCACAGGAGTCAAAAGTGGTTTGCCAAGGAAGTGTGCTTCTAAGTTTGCAATTACAAGGTCTGCCATTGCCATGCAAGTTTCCTGAGTGTCGCTGCCCACATGAGGGGTTAGCACAACATTGTCAAGGCCAAGTAGCTGCTCGGGCACCTCTGGCTCGTTCTCAAACACATCAAGGCCTGCCCCAGCTAGTCGTCCTTCAACCAGTGCGGACACAAGTTCAGCTTCATCAATGAGATGGCCTCGCCCAATGTTGATTACCATTCCTTTTGGGCCTAATGCATCAATAACTTGACGATTCACAATGTGATGGGTTTCTTGAGTAAGGGCACATGCTATGACAAGTATTTCAGAGTTGGCTGCCAAGTCAAGAATGTGAGGGTAGTGCTTATATCCCATCTCTGGTTTTTCTGATCTGGAGTGGTAACTTACTCCACACCCAAAAGCTACAGCTCTCTTTGCTATTGCCGAACCAATTCTTCCCAACCCAACAATTCCAACTGCTTTACCACTAAGCTAAATATGCAAATTAGTCACAGAGATATATAACAACTAAATATCTCATATAAATTGTTAGCACCAAAGTCCTTCGAATACACTCTTTAGCATGTATATGATTGCTCTATTTTTTAGACAGTTCAGACATTTGCCTCATAAGTTGATTACTCTTTAAAATTTGTTTTGATTTTTAAAAAAATTCGAACATACAAGTAAAAGTGTGCATCTTCTTACATAGCATGGATACTAGGTAACACAATAAATATATATATATATATATAGAGAGAGAGAGAGGAGATTTTCTTTTAACTCTAAAAACTCTTGTCCTCATATTTGAGGCTTTTCATTAAATTTATATTTAATATATTATAATTTATTATTTTATTAACAGTTAGATGTATTATCAGTGATATTTACTAGTTAAAATTAAATTTTATTTTAAAAATTTAATTAAATATTATTACATATGGTCAAAGCAAAACTTTAATGTTGATTAGCAAACAATATTTAAGCAACTATACCTAAGTCATATACTAAAAAAAATGTAAACTAAAATTAGTTTATTAACAATAAAAATATAAAAATTCAAAATTTTATTTTTGAAAAATAATTTAATCGATAAAAATCATTTTAATGGTGATTTATAAATATTTCATTATGTTTAATGTCCATTGAAGACAAGAAAAGGCAATAAAAGAAGCATTAATTAAATAAAATAAAGAACAAAATTCTTTTATGAAATAAATAATTAAAGAAAATATATATTAATTTAATGTGATAGCTGAAATAAAAACATTTGTGACTAATAAGGAGAAATGAGGGCATTGGTTTCGAAAGGCAGGAAGGGCAAACCTTGGTAGTGAATTGAAAAACAGTTGTTTTGTTGAGGCGATTGCAGAGAGCGCGATGGTCGTGAGAAATTCTGCAGAGGAGAGCCAAAGCAAAGGCGATGGCTAGGTCTGCCACGTCATCGGTCAACACATCGGGCGTGTTGGTGACTCGAATCCCTTTCTCTCTGCATTTTATTAAGTCAATCTTGTCAAATCCAACGCTGTAAGTGGACACAATCTCCAACTGGGGCAACGAATCGATGCTGTTCGCGTCGGCTCCAACTTTGGCGTTCGCCACCACTGCGCGAACCGAATTGGCGTGTGCTTCGGCGAAAGCGGAGAATGAGGAATAGTTTGAGAGTTTGAAGAGGTTGAAGCGCTTTTCCAGCTCTTCTTCGATGTAGCTGTGCATTGGGCAAGTCATTAGCACGCCGATTGATTCCATTCAAACTGCAAATAGCCGAATATGATCAAACACAACCACAACCAATGCTATCCAATGATGTGCTTGTTGCTAGTTCTGTAAATATCACAACAAAAGGGTTTATTAGACCAGTGATTTGACTCGAGTCTAACTAAGGAGGTACAAAAACAGCTGCAACCAGACCACATGGAATGGAAGAATAAAATTAAGCATTTTTTGTGATTTTATTTTAAAACCTAATTTCCATATTAAACTTTATTATACAAATGCTTTCATTTAATTTTTATATGACCAAAAATTGATTTTTTTTCCCACTTAAAATAAGCAAAACACATATTAAAAGTTAAAGCCAAATCCACTTTATTAGTATTCTATATATGTGCAATTAAAATAATATTTTAAAATCAAATACTTGTGATAAAAATAACTGCTATAAAAGTTAGTTTTACTGTATTATAAATATATATTTTTATTTCTGAAATAGACGTGGTTTAGAAAAGAAATTACTGACAACAAGAAGTTAAGATAATTTATATATAAATATAGATTCAAATTTCATTGTCATCACTTTAGTAAGAAACATTTTCCTTTTTAAAAAATAACATTATATGAAAAAAAAACAAGTTAATATTTATTATGCATGTGAGAGAAATATAATATAAAAATTTTAATAATATGTTTTTTAAGCAATTTTTAACTTATTTTTTTATTAGATGAAAAAATATTGAGACTTACTGAATAAAAAATGTTGATTTTGTAATATTTACTTGATTTTTATCTAATATGTTATAATGTTTTAAGTTCTTTCTACATTTAATATATTAAAATCACGATTCCTTTCTTATTCTTTAAATTAAAAATGAAACCACACTGAAAATGGGATAGATTTAAATAGAATATAAAAAGAAATATAATGAAATAAACATTCTGTTTTATTGTTTAGATGATAAATAAAAAATAATGAAATATAAGATTTTTATTTTAATAAAAACAGTGAAATGATAAATTTATGAATTTGTGTTAAAATAATATTAAGAAAGAATGACATTCATCCCATCAAATATTATGATTTTATTTAATCTTTAATTATTTTAAACAATAAAACTATTGAAAACATCATTTAGTTCCAACTGCAGTGTATCACCATTCACCAATTCAAACGTAACATTATTTACTAGTATTTTGCATTTTTTTTAATTGAGCAAAATGAAACATCTGAAAAGGGACAAGTTATTTGATTCATGCACTTACTAACTTAAATTTAAGTAGTGCGACAGAATGGTGAATCGGATATTGTTATTAAAATAATTTCATTTTTTTCTTACTAATACATACCAAACCAAACAATTTAGTAAAATATTAAAAATACTCTGTTTGCACAAATTTAATTTATGCACCGCAAGTCATATTTTGATTTAATTGATATATTACTTAAAGAGTATGTAAATTGTAAAGAAAAAAAATACAAGAGTTACTTTTAAAAATGAGAAAAGTGGAGGAAGAGAAATAAATAAATAAATAAAAACACGTGTAAAATATGCACAACTTGTAATTTCTTATTAATAATTAAAAATATATTCTTGAATATTCACTTCAGTGAGGGAGAGAGAACAAAACCTAACGTGCGTGGAAGATTAAATAAGTAAATAAAAAATTTAAAAAGAAAATCAGAAGTAGATGTATTACAGTATGAATTTTACACAGAAAAAGCGTAATTGTTGGATGGTTAGCGAAGAATACTAACGGAGATGTGACGGAATGAGTTTGGGCTTTGTTGGGTCCTAAACTGGTGGGCCGTATTCTTCTCCCACTTGCGTCTCCGCTACCATTTCCGTAGCTTCTTCTTTCACCAATTCTGCCGCTGAACATCACAGGTATAACATTAAGCAAAAACTGATGGTGCATAATCTAATCGTAACTGAACCTATTTGCTACCATTACCTCTTTGCTTTTCCATCCAACTATTTGCTGAATTCCACTGTGAAATCAAGACACAAAGGATGATTTGTTTTAGAAAGCCAGCAAGAATTTAGAAATCTTGATTGAATTATTTCATCGTCATTGCTCACCAGCAATTTCTTGAGATATTCATTCTCTTCTTGAAGGCGCCTCATATCATCTTGTAACTTTTCCCCGTAGGCCTACAATAAATTAAATAAAGTTTCATGATACACATTGCAAAATCTAATTCAAGTTTGATTTTATATGCATAAACCATGTGATGTGTGCTCCTCACCACTCTCCAATTGTAGTCGGTGATCTTCTGAGCTTCTTTTGCCATGGTCTTGCTGCTAGATTTTGAATTGCAAGTTCGACTTCAATAATCAATCAGTAATGGAATAAATGTTAAGTTGCAACTTGCTTCAGGACAATGAGAACACCTAAGAGAAGTATTCACAGTCACTAGTGAATGCCATGTTTCAAGCCCTCCTCATCCTCATCCTCACCCTCACCCTCACCCTCACCCAGCGAAGCACTGATAGCGACAGTTTTTCTCTTCCTTTAATTACACTCTTAGTTTTAATATTTTAAATCATGCATAATTTTAAATTCACTAGTTTCAATTTTTACATTTAATTATCATAATATTTTAATTTTAAATGAAAATTTTATTTTGAAATTTTATTTAATACTTAATATAATATAATGAATATATATATTGTATATTATTTAAATAAAAATTTTAAATGTATAAATTTATCATAGGTCATTTTTTTAATAATTTTATCCCATGTAAAACTACAAATCCATTATATATCATAGTTTTTTTTATTATATTTATGTTAATTTTAGAAAAACATGAAATTTTGAAAAATAATAAACTAAATTAAAAAAATAATGCAATAATTAAATTAACAATTTGCTTTATCATTTTTATAAAATATTTTTTTATGATATAAATTTGAAAATTTTTATTAAACCATTTATATTAATTTGACTGTGATAGAGGTGTTGATATTAATATTATAGAAATCAAAGGAGTAAAAAAATTATTTAAACTAAAAAGTAAAAAATATGTTTAGTTAATAGTTGAAAATTAATATTTTAAAATAATTAATTAGAATAATTTTGTGTTATAAATTCTTTATTTTAACTATTCTTGCCCAATGGAATCAATGGTTAAGATTTAAGATAGCCGCGAGCAGAGAATAGGCTGCTGTTTTTATTAAACAAAATTAATTAACTAAATTTTTTCCCCAAATACACTAATAATATGAAAAAATTGATTAAGAAAAGAGAGGAATAGCAGCAGTTATTTTCAAGTAGTTACAGTGTAGAGTGCCTTTTATCATTCTTCCAAATGAATGGTCATGCTTGAATCCTTTTCAATTTAAATTTATCAAATTTTGGTAAGAGCATATGAAACTCTTAAAATTATTTAAATTATATTTTGAAGGTCTCATAACGGCTTATAATTTATTTTTATTTAAGCAGCTTTTAGTTCTAACCCAACTTTTATTCATTCTGATTTTTTTGTTTTTATTTTGAAAAACGGTACCCAAAGTTTTTTTTTTCTCTAATTCTTACTTTAAATAACTGATGCTTAAACGAAGAAAGATTTTTTTTTATATATATATTTAGAATGACAGTTCATCAATGTCCTATAGTAAATTAAAATAAGCAACTGTTACTTAAGAAAAAAAAAGTAAACTTAACCGATTTTGATAAGAAATGCTCCAACGAACAATTTAATTAAAATACACATCTAGGGTAAAAAAAATTATTTTGTCATTAAATATTATTATTATCTGTGATAATTATTTGAATTAAAATATATATTTACTGTAGTTTTTAATTATGAAACAGCATAGAAATAGAAAAATGTAAAACTAAAGAAAAACTCCGCACTAAAAATTTTAATTATGTAATTTACTTTTTCTTATATTTCGAACTGTCATAGTTTAACAGAAATAACATCTATGATATTGCAGACATAGCATCAACGATTATATTCCTGATCTTACTATCCTCTCTGCAATATCTTTTAAATATGTATGAAAAAAAGAAATGGGGGAAGGGCAGAACAGAGAACTCATACAATTATTTTGTTTCAACGCAAAATGAGAAAAGTGTAAGGGATGCTATTTAAAGAAATATAACTTTTTTTTTTAAATATCCATATTGTGTTCGACATAAACACGCATCTTACACAATTACAACACAACACAAACTACTTATATATAAACTTTAAATTGACGAAGTAAAGAAGTTCTGTAATGCCCAAATAAAAAAGTTCTGTAATGACAGTGTAGTTTGCAGAATATAATATAGCCACCAAATAAAATAGAAAAATAAAAGACGTGCAGGTAGCAAAGTAACAAAAAACTAGTAAGAATTTGGAGTTGATATGCAGTAAACAACAGGAGACGAAATTGGTGTCTTTGTTGGATGTGGACTGAAAGAAGAACAGAGAGGTGGGTTATTATAAAATCGTGAAAGGCTAAGCGTGCGTGTCTGTCTTCCCTGGTCTTTAGCTATCTTTGACCTTTAAATTAGAACCTCACCCAATAACCATCCAATTCCCCTCATCCTTACAAAGCAAAATTCCCATAACATACAAAATAATGCAAATTTTGTTTCTCACTCTTAAACTTATCGCACTTCTTACAACATGCACCTCACGTTCAAAAAAGAAAAGCTAACAAAAAACCACCTCCACCCTTTTCTCAAACTCACCAACTCCAAAAAGAAAGAAAAAAAACTTCATTTTCATTTGTTACTTTGGCTTCCCTTTGCTACTTTCCTTCTCTCCCACTATCTCCCTGCAGGGTCTCGGACACCCCATGTTTTGTTCTTCTTAGTTCACACGTTGAAAAGCTTAGTTTTTCTTGGAAAAAGAGAAAGAATAAAAAAACATGGTTCGAGCAGGGGAACAAGAGCAGGAAGGCAGGTCCAAACTATTCAATTTCAGAGGGATGTTTGAGGGCACTGGGAGGCATACCAAGAGCTTAAGCGTTGACACTGCTAGCGCGTTGGATCCTACAGAGGATGGCTCTGCTTCATCAAGAAGTCAAGGATCAAAGCCTCTTAATGATTCAGATAAGCTTCCTAAGCCAAGGGTAATGAGCAAAGAGGAAATCGCTGCAAAGGAGGCCAGAGAGAAGCTTTTGCAAGGTGAACACTATTGCTCCTCACTCCTCACTCCTCACATTATAATGAATAAATTATCTTATTGTTTTTATGCATATCTTTATATTTAACAACGTTTCCATGCAAAAGTGTGTATACTCGATAAAATTGATATTCATGGTTGGGTTTAATTCAGAGATGGAACAGATGAAGGAGAAATTTTCCAAACTGCTATTGGGTGAGGACATGTCCGGTGGAGGAAAGGGTGTTTCGTCTGCTTTGGCCTTGTCAAATGCATTCACAAACCTTGCTGGTACGTAACGTTGACCTCTTTCCTTAACCAAATATAGTCCTTGATTTATATTTTCATTATCATTACATGTTCTAATAATTGTTATCTGATTGAAATTACAGCTTCGATTTTTGGTGAACAAAGGCGCTTGGAACCAATGCCAGCAGAAAGGAAAGCAAGATGGAGAAAAGAAATTGATTGGCTTCTATCAGTCACGGATTACGTTGTTGAAATGGTTCCTTCACAACAGAAGTCCAAGGATGGTTCACAGATGGAGGTAATATTTTTTCTCTTTCTTTCTTTCTGTACGTATGTAGTTATGTTATAAGATTGAATTTGAAATTGATCTTTGATTAATTAGATTATGACAACGCGACAACGAACCGATCTCCACATGAATATCCCCGCCTTGCGCAAGCTTGATGCAATGCTTATTGTAAGATCACTAACCTTGTTTATTCTTTCACGATCATTATTTTTCTATAGGTTCATAAATTGATTGTTAATTATCTTGAACAATTGTTTATGATGATTGATGAGCAGGAATGTCTAGATAACTTCAAAGATCAAAATGAGTTCTATTATGTATCGAAAGATTCAGAAGATTCAGATCAAGACGATTCCAAGAAAAAAAATGATGATAAATGGTGGTTACCTACCCCTAAGGTTCCTGCAGAAGGTCTATCTGACATGGCTAGAAAATTTTTACAGTATCAGAAAGATTGTGTTAATCAAGTACTTAAAGCGGCCATGGCAATAAATGCTCAAATTATAACAGAAATGGAGATCCCTGAAAGCTATATTGATTCCCTACCCAAGGTGAGACAAAAACAACTACTATATGCTCAAAAGTTAGGTCTTGATTCAGTTTTCTAACATATTTTTCTTTTCACAACATAACTCTTTTTTTTCCTTACTCTTCTTCTCCTGCAGAATGGAAGAGCAAGTCTAGGAGACTCGATCTACAGGAGTATAACAGTTGAATTTTTTGATCCTGATCAGTTCCTCTCAACCATGGACTTATCATCAGAACATAAAATCCTAGATCTCAAGAATAGAATTGAAGCATCAATAGTGATTTGGAAGCGGAAGATGAACCAAAAGGATGGAAAATCTACTTGGGGTTCTGCAGTGAGTTTGGAAAAAAGAGAGCTCTTTGAAGAGAGAGCAGAAACCATATTACTTCTCTTAAAGCACCGTTTCCCTGGCATTCCTCAATCTGCATTGGATATAAGCAAAATCCAATTCAACAAGGTAAGAGCATGTCTCTTCTTAAGCTTGAGTTTTGTTGTCCAAAATCTGCATATACTTTTGTACAAAGAACTGACTGAAGAGATTCTTTGGAACATCATATTTGGATTCATTTTCATTTTCTGTTGCATGAATTAATATCTGGGTTTGGTGAGTTTGGAAGCGTCATTTAATAGACTAATTTTTGCTGTGTTTAATTAACATAATGATAAAGGAATTGTTGTCTTGGCAGGATGTGGGGCAAGCTGTTCTAGAAAGCTATTCAAGAATATTGGAAAGTTTAGCCTTTACAGTACTTTCGAGAATAGATGATGTACTCCAAGCAGATTATCAAATTCAAACTCAAAATCTAAATGGAAGAAGGAGAAGCTCAGTTTCAAGGCCGAGTCCTAGAGAAGATTTAGACAAGGGTAGCACAGAAACACCTGCTTCAATGACATTATCAGATTTCATGGGTTGGGGCTCTGATCAAGGTGACTCAGACATGAAGAAGGACCCCTTAGCTTCAGATGACTTTTGCAAAGACGATGATGCAAAGCAACAAAAACTTTCGAATGTAGTCACCAACAAGAAGGGGTCATATCTTGAGAACTTGGGCGTCATGAGAAGCCCCACATCGCGCCATTAAAACAGGAGTCAGAGGGAGAAACCAGTATAGCGAGTGAACCTTGGCCTTCAAAAGCACCATTAGACACATACATAGAGGTGTTTGTTGGAGTCTTGACTGTTTTTTCTTTTTTTGACCAATTCTTCCCTTTTGTACATAGGAATGAGTATACAAAATTCATTGACTTTGAAGCATTGTCAGATATATACATTATTTTTCTTATAAGAAGAATTTGTAGTCTGGTAGCTAACAATATGTGCTTTCTGATGATACCACAATTATCATGTCTGCGTGTCCTTTTAACTCTCCTTGCCTTTCTACGTTATTTGTGATCATATAATTTATGAAAAATGTGATAGCAACTCTCAAAATTTTCAATGTAATGTTTACATGCGTTTTTAACACAAAATTATTTATTAATTTATAACTAATATTCTTAAAATAAGGCTTAAAAGGTCCTACAAACGGTGATGACCTGATTGGTCTTTGCTTCAACTGAATAACTGAGAATTAAATTAAAAGCAATGGCAGTGTATTAGGGTGTGGAAATAAGCAGCATTGATAGAGGGAAATATGCAAACAGAGATATACATAGATAGATACATACATGTTGGATTGAAAAGAAGAAAGAAAAGAGATGAAATTGAGAAACAAAGTTAGATTTTGCCACGGGGACCGGGCTTAGGTGGAAGTTGTGGGCCCTTCTTGATGGGTAGAATGTCACCTGAGGCTGTGGCACTCAGGTATGCCAGCGTGGAACCACCTCCCAGGATCAAAAACTTCAGTAACAATCCCCTCTTTGTGAATGGAGCCGCAAATGTCTCAAAGAACTTGCTCTGTAAATCCATTTCAATCAAACATATTTCAAGTTAAATGAAGAATATAAAGGTGCACAGCGGAGACAAACCTGAAGAGGGTTGTAGGGTGAAGGTGCATCGTTGCCGTACAAGTCCCACTGACCTGTAGTGTTGCCAATATCCTCCAAATCAAAGTACACACTCTTGTCACCATACTTTGCTACCACACCCCCTCTCCTGTAACGTTAAGCTTTCACGTCCAATTAGAACAAACATGAACCATAATAGGGCTATTGATTTAATACTCTTATAAAGCTAATCAATTTGTTCAAAGTTACCTGAAATTTTTGGGTCTGAAACTCTGGCGAGAGGGCTTGAAAGAGAGCTTGGTTCCACTAAGGGAACTTCCAGCAAGGCCATTGACTGTAGCTGGTTGAACAATAGCTAAGCTTGCAAGAGAAGCCATGGCTTTGGGTACGATCAATTGGGGGAGAAGAGGGTACTACTCATGCTTTGCTTTTGATATGTTACGTGAATCTCATCTTCATTGCCACGTGGCCAGCTTCTTTTATTTTTGCAGATTTTGGAATTCATTCATGAGATGCCACGTGGTTCAAAGATGGATAAGCCTATCCAATTAGTTCTCGTGGTTAGTCAAGATAACATGTGTGGACTCTTGAGTCAACTTTTTTATAAACAAGGTGGTGATCGCCAAATGAGTTTCATTTAACAGCTTATTAGTCTTGATTTGTTACGGGTTGAATTTGTTCTTTTTTTTATTTATAACAAAATTTAAAATTATTAAATTTTGATTAAATTATCTATATTTAAATGAGATTTTAATATTTTTCTATTTATTACTTCCTTATTACTATTTTGTTGTTTAATTTTTTTAAAATAAATAAACTCACTCCAAACTATTTTTGTTTTCATAATTAAGGTATGTTTAGGAATTTTTTGTAAAATTTAAAAAGTTAAAAATAAATAATTATTTTTAAAATAATTTAAAAAACACGAATTTAATCTTCAATCATGTTTTAAGTGAAATTTATTATTTTATAATATTTCATTGATAATTAAAAAGAAGAAAAGGTGATGGTATAGCATATTAAGGTGCAGCGGGGTGGAGTGGATAGTGTTATCCCTTTGGGGGAGAAAGAGATAAGAAATGTGGCTTCTGCAACTTCCTCCAAAAATCTCAACCCCATTTCTGAACGGACATGGCCATGCCTCGCCCCTTCTCTCCAAACCAACTTCATCAGCGACTGTGACACATTTCCCACGACCGAATTTGGTCCCTCAGATAAGGGCGATGAAGTCAATGCAGGGAAAGGTGGTGTGTTCCACCAACGACAAGACGGTGGCAGTTGAAGTGGTTCGGTTGGCACCACACCCAAAGTACAAGAGGCGCGTGAGGAAGAAGAAGAAGTATCAGGCCCACGACCCAGATAACCAATTCCAGGTGGGCGACACAGTCCAACTCCAAAAGACCAGGCCCATCAGCAAGACCAAAACTTTTCTCGCTCTCCCCGTTCGTAACAGGAATACACCTTCCAATAGACCCTCTGAAACCGAATCTGCGGATCTTTCCATTCCCTTGCAGTCTCAGCAGCCTTAGACTCCCCCCTATTACTTTTTGTTTTTATTCAAATCGTTTTGCTTTTGCTTCCATGTTTATGTTCTGTAATTCGCATCTTGTCACTGTGAATCTTTACTCTTAGTGCTCTATATATGCAATTTTTATGATTCTGGTTAACTTACTGCTGTGCTGTGCCGTATGCTAATATGTTTGTTTTTAATAATTGTTTTATTGTTGGGTTGACGTAATTTGACACAAACTAATTCAAATTGAAAAATGGATATTGTTATAGAGAGAACGTAGATTGGTTATTGTACCCTCCAAGTGTTTGATGAAATGTCGGATTTGGCTATTGATAAACCTCCAAATGCGAAACTATGGCAATGTTATATTTGAGAACCTCAATTGTTCAATGCTTATTGTGTCCAATACTGTTTGACGTTTAGGTTTCTGATGGCAAGATTTCCTTTGTAAATTCAAACATCTTTGCCATTCGTTTGGAGCATTTTGTGTTGTAGAATGCTGAAGGACATTTGTTTTATCAATCTTACATGGTTTGATGCGTCCTTAGTTGCCCCAGAGAAGCAATGTCATGCCCTTACGACCAAGTAATGTGAAACCGTGGATCAAATGCATTGATCCTCGTTATAGGATTACAGTACCCTGCCTTGATTTTGCCATAATTTAGAACAAGTGCGTTCCTAGAACTGCTCGCTCAGTGCATGGTTTCTTTGTTTAGATCCGAGGCCTCGTGCATTATCTATTGTTGGGGGTTAGCACGTGGCAGTAAGTTTTCTTAACAAAAGCTAGAAGATAGAACAAATATGAGTTACTCGATGGTAACTACCAAACAAGTTTGTGCAAGAAAAAGGAACCGGTTTTAGATAAAATACCATGAAAAATGAGTAAAACAAAAGAAAGGTTATATTTTACCCCATCAGACCAAGATATAATTGCTTGTAGAAATTTATGGACCGGTTCCTTTTGCTGAAAACTCATTCTCATAGAAATGATTTTTTTTCCTTAAGCTGGAACTTTACACATGCTTTCCTTATACAAGTCCTGTCTTTGAAACTTGATTGATTTTATCAACCTGAAGCGCACGGTTTTGAATATTTATAATTAAGGCTGAAACATTACTGTAAACGTTTTGCTTTTTACATAAACGTGAACCGCTCAGCGTCATTATTCTAAGAGACGTTAAACTTCCTGAAGCAAAATTTGTGTGGCATAGCTTTTTCATCACTACTGATTTTAGTCGATAATTCGCAATCTGAGCCATCTAAACATCGTAGTAACGTAGGAATCATCAAAATTACAAATAAAAAACCAACCACATAAGGAATTAACAAATGATCATTCTATACAAGCCATAATATATAGGTTTTGAAAACTTTTTGTCTCTATTTCTACCTATGGAACTTCAGATACATTACCGATATATATATATATATATATTCAATCCCAACCTTTCTTTGTAATGGAATAATAATGAATAAACTAACCCAGAATAAGGGGGCAAACACAAACTATTTTCACCAAACCGAATACTAACCAAAAAGTGGATATAAAGCCTAAGATTATCACAGCTAATTGACTAACCATCTTCACATTGTAAACTCGTTCTGATATTTCTCAATGTACAAGATACAAGAGTGTTGACTGAGTCCACAGACTCCATAGTTAACTTGGCTGTGGGAGAAGCATTGGTAAGGATCTGGAATGCCATTGTAAATAAAGATCCTCCCTCTGTATTTTTTTCTTCTTGCCTTGATGTAATCACCAATGGCCTAGATTCAAGGCCATCAGGAATAATAGAGAATCCTGAGGGAAGTATCGCAAGATTGCTTGAATCACATCCTGTCATCACAGACTGAATACCAGTAATGTCCACAGAAGCATATACCACCATTGACTCATAAGAATTTGTGCAGCTATCTTGCAGTATCCACAGACTGTTTTCTTTCGATTTAATAGTCTGCAAAATGAGAAGAATCTCATATTCTACTTAGAACCATGCTTTGATATGAATGCAGTTTGCATTTTCATTTTGTTCAGTTTGTGATGCATTGGAACCGAAGCAACTTACTTGGATAGTTACAGCATTGCCTCGGTCTTGTCCCTTGGCTAAATTTGCAATGCACTGCACTGCCCCACCACTGGACATGATATCCCACTATGACAATATGATAAATATCAACACAATCAACATTCAAATTCATATAATTACTCACTAAATTGCAAAAACATTAAGAAGGAAATCAAACAAGAGAGTGGTACCTCAGTTCGACGTGCTTCGTCCCTCAAGAAATCAAACAGAACATTAGGCGAGACAGGCAACCATACAGAAGAAACTGCACACAATATCAACCCAAGAGGTTCACCAGGATCGTTCAAGTTTTTTCTAGAACTGATCCTTATGTCTTCCCCAGTTTTACTTGTAACCTTAGTCCATGTATGAAAACTTGACGCACCAATTGCATGGCAGAAACTCCATGTCATTCTTTGAGCCAACTTTAAAATGCTTTTTCTCCCAGCTAATGTGGCAACACCTAATTTTGCCATCCACCACTCTGATTAGTTCACATCTCTTTAATTAAGTATTCAACAAAATAACATTTTAGAATTCAATGCTCACCAGTTGAGTCCTTCATGGGAACATTTGTTGCCATGAAAAAAACTAGACGTTCACATTGAAGTTGCAGTGTCGCAATCCAATGCCTTGCCCCAAAAGCTAGGCCACTGTTGACAATAGTGCGATACATTGAATGGACTGCACTCTTTTGACATTCCAAGTGCTCCACCCAGATTACCTAAAGCCAAAACGACGATCAGTAAGTAATCTAGTTCCTTGTACTTCAATAATTTTAAATCCCCTTCCCCAATGCTTCTGATTACTAAAGAAAACAAATCAAATGCTTGTTTGGTTAGCAATTAGAATCAGTTTCACACACCGTGACATATTTTCCAATAAAAAATCTGTAGCTAAGGTTGATCCGGACACATATCTTGATCAGCGTTTAAATTTTACTGAAATCTACACTAAACAACTACTAAATCTTTTCTATGTTCACAAGATATAAACTATCTACATTTATTTTTTTAACATAATTTTTTATTAAGAGTATTATTAGGAATTAAGAGATGTATTTGAGGAGCAAAACTTGAATAATGATTTCTCTCTTCTTTCCATTCTTTACTGCGTTAAACTCCAATTTGATGCCTAAATCATCATCTAACTTAGTGAAGCTGCAATGTTATTGCTTCTATTCTTTCAACCAGGAAAGTGCATCGTTAATTTACAGTGTCCACCGACAAAAGAATCTGCAACAGTCATACATTAACTTACCGGAAATATTCAATTGTTGTGTACTGATCCTTTATTAATATTTTTTCTCATAAATTAGATTTTGCTGTCTATGTGTGGGATGCGCTTGCACCGACTATGATGACCAAGTGTTTTTTAGTTTTTTGTTTTAAGAAAAGAAAACTGAAATTGAAAATTTTATGGGTCTAATTCTAAATGTAACAAAAATGGAAACCAATTTAGGACTTTGATTTGTACATACTTTGCAATGGCCATTTGACTTGTCCTCAATAATGCAACCGGATGGGCGTTTTCTACATTTCACGAGGGACGCGTCAATGTTGTCTTCTACTTTGTCTATGGATATATCAACGATTGCCCACTGTTCAGCACTCAATTGTTTGCAATAACGGACAAAATAAACTTCTCTTGTGGGCACCATTGGAGTGAGCATTTGCAGCTCCGCAAACATCTGCATCCAATACAAAATTAAGGTTTAGAGTTTTCATGTCAAGTTAAACTTTGTGCCTTTAGTACTTCCACGCCAAAAGTTCTCACTGTCCAAATCTAAGAACTTCGACAAGGTCATGTTTGTCTTTTAACTTCAAGTATCTTATATTATAAGATATAAAATAGTGGTTTATTATATGCTTTTTGATTGGCACTTAACCTTTGAGAGCAAAATATTTTCATAAAAAGATATGGAGAGAAAGAGAGAGAGATTCCAGCTGGATACGTTGGATAAGATATGGGGAAGTGAGAGGAAAGTGCCAAGAGTTACTAAATGGTATCCTAACTTTTATATATTATTATCTTTTTAAAGTTTTCTGTGTCTTTGTCTATGCTTTCTGTGATATAAATAAAGGTCGTGCTTTAAAGGTGCGGAAAAAGTCATAAGCACTTACATTTCCAAACAGAAGGCTAATGCATGGAGTAAGAAACCATATTTTCTATGAGCAATAAGGGTAATTTCACACATGCAACTCCTTTTTTTTTTTATCTTAAACATTTAAACCTTTAGGATGGAAAATTCAAATACGAAAGATCGTTTTAAATAGCTTGAAACCGTCCTTTTCTCTGGTTTGTCATGTTTGGACCACTTGGGAAAATAAATCTCCATGCCCATAAATCCACGTTCGCAATGTTTCTTTCTATTTTACAACGGGAAATAAATTTTATTTAAAACACTAGGCTGAGTGAAAATGATTAAAGTTATGACACTTAATAATTTTTTTCCATTTCAGTTTAGTGTGACAGCCTAAACTTTAATCGAATCCTTCATTCAGTAGGGCCCAGCGAATTCAATATCAAAGAAATCTAGCACAGCGGTAACCATTTTCCCTTACCAGTTGCACTGCACCATTCCTGTTAGAACCTTCTCCATTGCATATAACATCAACCATTGCCGCCTTAGATATCAAACAAGGAAACATTTCCTTCCATTGATTCTGCAAGAAGCATAACAATGATCTTTTGCAAGTCAAAAGGAAATATATTCATTCTAACTCACAACTGAATAATGAATTATTTTCAAGAGCCCTTTTGTTACAAGAGATTGATTAAAGAAACTATTAAAAGACAAAACTTACATACTATTTTAGTGTAATAAAATGTTTATATTTAATGTTATCACGTTAAAATAAAATTCTAAATTGGAATAATAAACAACACTAATAAAAGAATCGCATTCATGTTATGGTCTTTCAAGATTATATTTATAATTGAAGAGGCATTCCACACATGCATGTAGGTAAATTACCGCATCTAGAAAACTTTGGACAAGACGAGGGAGATCGACAAAAACAACCCCCGTCTCTCTTGAAGCTTCGATGGATCTCTTTGGCCTTTCATTGTTTGCATTTTCAACTGCAAACTCCTTCATATACTCATCATAGTTAAGTATTTCGCGACCAGTCTCAAAGCTACGAAGCCATAATGGTTCTCCCATGGTAGCCATCTTAATGAGCTCCTCCATTGCTTGGTTTACTATGTCCATTATCCTTGATTTATCAAGTCCAAAAATTCCAGTGTAAAAATCCAAAGAGCTTCTATTCTCTTGATCATGGCCCGAAGAACATGAAGGAGACGCTGTCCCTGGTGCGTATTTTCCTATAGCTGCTCTAAGCTTCTCTACCTACACGTGTTTGAGAGTGTAAATTTTCAATTTTTATTTTATATATCAAGAAAATTAGAGAAGTAACAATAATGTAAAAAATATACCTCAGCTCTTAGTTTGGCATTTTCAATACGTAGTTGTTGTTCTTCAGTTGGCATGGTGCCATCTCTTGGTGTGGTGGCCACCCCACAGTTGGGGCAACAAGCTTTGTTTATGGTCTCTCGTAAGGTCTTATTTTTCTCCTTTAATTTCTCTATTTCTGTTTTCAATAAAGAGTTTTCATGACGCTCTTGTATTGCCTGCAAAAGGTAACATATATGATGCATATCATTGTCAAATTTAGAGGAGAACAATCTAGAAAATATATATAAAATTGAGATTGAGTTGATGAAATACCTGGATTCGCAGGTAAGTGAAATATAAATAAATTACCTTGATTTGGGTTCGACGGTTTTGGAACCAAAACTTGACTTGCCTTGGGGCAAGGCCTAACTGCTTGCTAAGTTGTTGCCTCTGCTTTTCATCAGGATGGGGTGATTCTTTGAAAAGCCTGCAGTATTGCATTCATGTGTCAGCCTTTCTGTCGATTTACCTTTCACGACAAGCTTCAATTCTGAGATACGCACGGTCCTCCAACAAGCGGGGTTTAAAAATATAAATATGATATACGCGAATTAAATTAGTCTAACTAAACCAACCAAGTGAAAAGATAGGGAAAAAGTGCTTTCTTTACTTAGGCATAAGATATCAAACAACGGATAAAGCAAAAGCAGTTCAAAAATCAAAATTTTAAGCTTTAGCTTTTTAATCATCGTCCTTCCATAACATATGATATCAACAACTTTTCTCATAATCCTAGCCATTGGTACGGCATAAACTACGCAGCTATATTTTAAAGCCCCCACCGGTAATGCTGGCATGCAAATCATTACTTTAGAAGAAACCATTTCATTGGTGACCCCCCAAATAAATGACTGATTACTTGTGTACTTAAACACCTAAATAACATGGCAAAGAAAACCATCGCACAAGTTCAATCTCTCTTTTTATAAAATTATTATTATATAGTAGAAAATTAAAGTTGTCTCTTATTTCTTAATAAATTAATAACAATCACAGGTTTCTCTCTCTAAGTAATAATGAAGACACACAGAACAGTGGAGTACTATGCAGGTAGGATGACAGAAACCCAAAAAGAAAAAGTGCAAGAAAATTATAACGCACATTGCTCCCCCATGATTCAATCAAATATTAATAGCCCTTCTTCCAATCCAAACTCAGTATCTATTGTTGTACATATATATATATATATATATATATATATACATACGAGTATATATACTACACAGAAACTAAAGTAAGATTATACTGACGCTTCCATTTCTCTGATCTGCTGAGCAGTGTGCCTGTGATACTTCTTCCTCTTCTTCTTCTTGGTCTTGTCTCCATCACCATCATCATCATCCTGCTCACCTTCTCCTTCAAAATCATCCTCTGATCTGGATCTCGCGGGACCGGAGTTCTCGCTGCTAATCTCCTCCAACCTCTCACCTCCACCACTTCCCTCTTCCCCCTCCTCCACCTCCATGTTACAAGTGGCAGCTTCAGCCTCTGACGCCACCCCAGCATGGCGAAAAATCCCAGCCTTCAATGCACGCAAGAGTTTGAATCAGTGAGAGAGAAAAGACAAGAACAAGGAAACAAACGAAGCATGAAACATAAAATAACGAGAAAGAGAGTTGGTAATGTAACACTACGAGGCTAAGAGAGAGAGCTGGGGAGGCAAAGAAGTCTTTGGGGTGAGAAGTGGGAGATGGATTGTTGGACATGTCCGCACCCATTGGCAACATTTGTTGTGTTGATGAAAGGGTGTGTTTTTTAAGGAGCAAAAATGGTTCTGTCATCTCATCTGTGTGTGTACATAGAGAGGCAAGGCAGAGAGAAAGAGACGTAGGGACTGATGGATTTAAGAATATAAAAACAAAGGAAGGAACTCGTTTAGGATTTTTAAATATTTTATATTACATCTTCATTTAAAAGTATTTTAATATATTTTATTATTTGTTTCTTATGTAAAATGTGGCTGGTAGGATTGACTGTTAGATAAAAGTGATGGGTGGAATGAAATGAGATAAAGAGGGCAGTGAGAGTGAAGAGACCCAACTAACATTGAGCAGTTGAATTTATGGCTCCAACGGTTTGTTTATCTTAAATAGAATCGAATGAAACACAACAAGCACCCTTCACCCTTGCCTTGTCTTCCTCTTACCCCTTCTCTTATTTTTAAAAGAAAATATATTTTGATTTGTTTATTCTTAAATTTCTAATTTTGTAAAGGTGTGAGAGTTCTAGCTAAACCTCTCTTTCTACCCTCATTCACCCTTGGTTTTTATATATTTAACTGAAAAGAAAAACTATAATTGGGAAGCCAAAGCAAGAGGTTTTATTTTCATAATAATGATCACATTGAATTATGGATTTTACTTTTTGATATGCCCAAACACAGCACAACGACCATTCTCAACTGAGTTGACCATGGAATAAAAAAGAAAAGAAAAGAATGGAAGCCGAGTCAGTCGACTCGTATGAGTGGATCAAAGGTAGACACCGTATGGTAGAGTCGTAATCGTAAGCGAAAGGTGTATTTATAGCGAGTAGAGTCACATTCTAACTTAACCTTGTCTTCAATTAGCCACATTTTAATGTTCTATTTATATGTGTCTGTGTATCATTTAAGATGCAACGTTGATGTATCTCCATCCAATGCCCCTTCTTCCAATCTATCTACGTAAGAATAATTAAAGACCTCATTTTCAATTTTTATTATTTGTTTGTGACAATCTATATTTGTTATTTAAATTTATACCCACAATTTGGTACTTACATACGTAAGTTGTGGAATTCGAATTTTGAAAAGTTATTATAATTTATTTTAACATGTTAAGCCACTTTTTGTATAAAAAGACAAACATGTGGGGTCTCTACCCTCTCTCTTTAGTCAATTATTAATTTAATCGATACATCTTATTGCCAGATGAGGTTTAGAAAAAAGAGAAATATCATTAATATATATCTTTTAACAGTTTGGAAATTGGAATATAACATTAAGAATAGCTTTATCCAATTTTAAAATAAAATAAATAAATTACAAATGAAGCTTTATATATATATATAATTCCATGCACTATTATCCAATTTTAATAACGTGGCATTATTGTTTAGAGTGTTCGAATAATTTAACGTGGCAGGTGGGGAACGTGAAACAAATGCATGTAATGAGTAGTAATTTAGTGTGAAATAAAAGTAATTTAATCAGTAATGCCAAATAACACTCGTGATAGTAATGAGAGATGTTAATGCATTTTTTATTATTAGATAAATTTAAGAGTAAATACAGAATAAAGTCCCTAAACTTATTAGACCCTATTTAATATTTTTCTTAAATGTCAACTAGTTTTTAATATTTTTTTAACCATTTTAGTCCCTATATTAAATTAGTCCCATTTAATTTAACAGAGTTACTTATATGACCTGTTAAATAACTTAGACAGAATTAATAAGTTTTAATAAAATTTCAGGAATTATTTAGTTTTTTTTCTTACTTTTTTTTTAAGGAGAAAATTAGGTCGAACAAAAATTTACAAAGAGCAATTGGAGTATTTACTCTAAATTTTATGTAAGTCTCACAAAATTAAATTTTCATTTATTTATTTGGTAAATTCCATATAAGGTTTATTTAATAATAAATATGAGTTTTGAAAAGTATATTATTAACAAGTTTTTCCATTGGTACTAATGTTTCATTGGTTCTAGATATTTCTTCGTTTTTGGTCATTGATTTTTCATAGTTTGTTGATGAACAAGATTTAACCTTGATTACAGTTAATGCTGTGACAACGAAGGACATGGGTTATAGGCCTATTTATTATCATATGCATATACATGCCATCACATTCCGTAATTAAAGTTTTGGTGTCATGTGGGTTATGATTAAGTTTATCTGCAATTCAAACCAAGTAACCAATAAATTTTGTATATTATTATTAATATTTGGTTTCCTGCAATTTTTTTCTGCTTTGTTTTTGTTGGTTGGGAACGGTAGATAACTTGAAGCAATCACATGATTCGAGCACAAACCTAATAGAGAACAGCATTAATTGATTTGAGGTTACTTTCACACCTCTCTCTACTTTATCTTTTTTTCATCTTAAATTCCTTACACCTTTTTGATCCTCCACTAAGGAAAGCAAAAACAGAAACACCAAAACTTCCACAGGAAAGAGGTATCTTGCTTTCTTTGTCTTTAAGCCTTTGTCAGTTTCTTGTAATATAAGTTGAGTCACAAATGGTGCAAACAAGCTTTAATGTAGTGTACACTTCGTAGTCCATAGAAGCTAAGTAATAAATTGGAGTGGTAAGTTTTAGACATGGTTGTGTTTGGACATGACGTTTCTAAATTCTTACAATTTATGCTTTTGGACAGTAAATTTGTTTATTATACATTTATCATTCATTACTTTCATATTTTCTAGATTTTTAAAATTTTTCATCCAAACATAGCCTAATATTCATGTTGCTCACCACAAAAGCATAGAGATAACAAGTTGTAGATAAATTACATGCCTGTACAATTCTTGCATTTAACAATGATAATTACTTGGATGCTCAACGTTATTGATATTTTACTTCATTGTCTTCCAGTTATAGCAACGATACTGATTCTCTTTTTTCTTCAAACTAGATTACAAATATCTTGTTTTTGAAAGTTACAAAATAAATATGTTCCTTTCATGATTCGAATTTGCGGTAACTATCACATGGCAGGTATGCGAAAAGAATTGCAACTTCAACAGCAGAAACAAGGGACCAGTCTTAAATTATCAAAGACAGATTATCTGAAATTTTGTTTTCTAGCACTTACATATTCTATATCAGCATCAATTTAACTACAAAGACTTAAATCACTAGTTCTGGAACCTCATGAGACATCATCAGAATCCCTCACTTATAGTGGGAAAAACAAAGTGTTCCTGTCCAATTCTAGTCACCATTCCTTCCCCAAAATATCCTCCATCAAACAAACAAGAGGCTATTTACTCAAATTAAACATAATGAGCATCTTCCTTTACACTAACTAGCATTGCCTAAGATTAGCAACATATTATTTAAATAGAAATATTTAACAGCCAAGCTAAGCCTGTAAATTCCATCACGACACGTAATTCAGGGATTTTTCAGGCCACATATACCACAAAAATCCATAACAGAATGATTTAAATCCACAATATTGGATGTCATGACCTGGTTTTTCAAAAAAATATTTTTCAATTAATTCTTGTAGATATGAAAATTCAGATTTCTTCATCTAACTTTGAGAGACAGTTAGCTTTGAAGAGTGGATGAAATAGAAGCTCATGGAACTGAATGAAAAGCTAACACCGAATGGTGCTGTCACATACGCATATTCAAAAGTGTAATCATGGAGCACAGTGTGTTAAAGAGAATTGATGAGTATTTCTACACTGTAGTGCACTTTTTATGAATGCTCAATTGCCAACTGCCACTGCTTAAACCGAGTTCGTGTAAGTACTAATTACGCGATAGAAATCTCATCTCATTTTATTAATTTAACTGATGGAGGATTTTGGTACAAAATACTCTCTCATTTTATTCCTCTATTGATATTACAACTTTTCAGAACAATGTTGGATACATAAAGAAGAGATTGCACCAAAGAGGAAAATTTGAAATGGTATCATGAATTCTATTGAACAATGCTCTCTACATAAAGCAGTGTTAGCAACATACACCATATCCATATACATAAGATGAAGATCTAACAAGACTTGGACAGTAACAGTTGATATCATTCAAGCTCAGATAATGCCTGCAGAATGGTGTAGTAATAGATCCTAAATTTAATTTCCTTCTAAAATGAGGAATCCTATTTTTTTCCCCCATACAATTATATCTTCAATTTCACATTAAAATCATTTATATGTTTCATTGAGATTTAAAATAAAAAAATGGTGGAAATTTCGACAATCGAAGTTAGCAACAGCATTCAGAATAATTATTTAGTTTTGGGCTATTCACTAGACCACTCTTAAAGACTAATGAAAGGTGGATCTACTAAAAACATTCTTAATGCCTTTTGTAAAAATATTTTGTTATGTAAACAAAAGATTAATAAGTTTGTTGATAGGGGATTAGACAAAGTTGACAAGAATCAAAGTATGGATGCTAATGTAATTTTTGAGCTTTTAGTATTTTTGGGGTATTTTAATAAATTTGTTTTTAATAAGGGGGATATTAATTTAGGATTTATCAAGTTGGTACTTATCTTGTTCATCTATACTTTTCCCCCTTAAATTCTTTGTCCCTTATATGTTCTAAAACCAGTCAACAAGTCAATATGGAATGTGTTTTTATCCACCTGATTCAAATCTTGGTCACCTTCAAACTTCAGTGATTACTACCAAGACAATTCTACAGTTAAGTAGTTGACACTTGACAAGGATATGGAAAACAATTTATCAAATTGCAAATATTACACTGAACCATCACCTTACGTGAAATGCAACAAAATTCAAAAGAAAGAGTAGTGGAACAAAATAGATAGAAGAAACTCCAACTAAAACATTACAGCACAGCAGTACCATTATCACCAGAATAGTAGATTTGTTTTCATGAATAGTTACAGATTAATACTGTATTTCACAAAAAAAATACTGAAAATAGATTATGTAGTTGATTTTATCAGTCTTATCAAAGTAATAGAAAATTATTGTGTAAATTACTAAATTCCTCAATAAACTCTTCAATTGAAGTGAAAATAAGTTAATACTTTTTACAATTATTAAGAACACATAAAATCACAAAAAGCAAACCATACCGAAAATAAAATTAAGATTCTTCGTGCCTGTAACAATTAAAAAATCTAACAAATATGAGGCAAGCAAAGAAGCATCAGAAACACAATCTAGAATGAAAACAATTAATCATATTTTATCATATGTACTGTTAGAATGCCAGTGCTGAGATGTGGAACCTTGCATATCCTCAAATGTAAGGTTGTCGTTTTCAGAATCGCAAATTGGCAAATACTTCCTGAATTATAGAAACAAAAAGACAGCACTTTGATAAAAGAAAAAGCTAACTGCCAATTAATGGTTCAAAGATAATTGTTAAAAAAAATAGTAATAGTTAAAAGGTCTAATTGACAAATTTTTAATATATTTTCCTGGTAATTTTTAATAGAAATATTTTATTTTTAATTCCTTAAAAGACATTAGTAAGCAAAACCAAAAAGAAAAAAGAAAAGGAAAAAACTCCACGATGATGAAATTGCCTTCTCAGCTGTCGCATTGTTGTCATGTTAGTAGTATTTGTTTATGGCAAACCTTGAGGTGGTATTCGGTATAGAGAATGTTTAAACCTTTTATTTTTAAGAAATTGACATGTAATAAAAAAATTTCATATTTAGAATGAGAAAAAATATATATTTTAAAATAAATACTATCTTCATGAAAATAAAACTTTGAGTTTAGTATTAGTGCATTATAAATGTAACAACTTTAACGTTATTAATCAATTAAAATACATTATCGATATATATAATTTTTAAATCAAATATTATAAAAGTCAATAAATTTTATTAACATATTATTGCATAATTGGATGGAAGTATACAATTTTTTTTTACATAATCGATATATTTCAACTGAATTCTAAAACTTTCTTGTGACGAATGAGTTGTAAAATTATTACGTTTTCGTGGTAATTTCCTGTAAATATGGTACACTTAAGAAAGTCAAATCATAACCCATGCATGTTACTAATTTTCCCAAAATTCCTATTTAAGAGTTTCTCATTCCTAAATAAGTAGTTTAGTTTAAAACGAAAGATTTATAATATCATCATTGAGTGTGTGGATCACACCATGTGATTATTTTAGCTTATTCAAGGATATAAGTTTAAGTTTCAGATATGTAGGTAAGTTAAATACAAAAATAAAAAATAAAAAAGATGACATTCATAATGATTTTACTCAATATAAGCAAGTTATGTTTTTAATATTTTAAATTATTTTTTTTTATTTTAGTAACTTGCATAATAAAAATCGAGTATTAAAGTTAAACTCGTATTTTAAATAAACAAAAAATATGTAACAAATCGTAGTTAAATCTTGCCCTTTGCCTATAGTTGGAATAGTCAAAATTTTCATACCTGCAACACGATCTTCTTGCCAACTCAACTTTTTTTTTATTTTTTGTTAAGGCCAACTCATTTTTAATATTTTTGGGTCAAGAAGGTCAACTCAATTCAATATTGGAGCAAAACTTATTTTGGACCCCTCTTCAATGACCAAACATAACAAACCCAAGCTGATCCAATTGTTAATGCGACTGGGCTGCTTTAATTTATCACTTATAGTGTTAATAAATAAATAAATTCTAATATCATCACCAAGTGATGATGCTTGAGAATAGAAGAGGGTGAGTCATTTTTGTTATTTATTTGGTACTATATTTTGGTTGAGTCAAATTTTATAGTTGAACTTTTGTCTATATTTAAAATAACTTCATGAACTAAAATGTTTAATTAAGAATAACTCTATATAAGATGATATTGAGTTGCTCTAAATTAATGTATTTAGTAAATAAGATGACAAACAGCCATGTTATTGAATTTTGTTTTATTTTTAAAATACAAGTGATCAATTTACTTAATTTTTACATAAGAGTGATAAGTATACAAAGTAAATGGGGTAAAATATTTGATAAAAAAAATTGTCTAAGAAAACCCTTGAAAACCTAATGATGTTGGAAAAATAAGAGTAACAAAAGAAGAGAGAGGAAAGAAAAGGGGAAAATGGAAAAATGTTTTCATGAAATTTTCTGAATATAATTTATGTTACTCTGCAAATGAACTATAATATAAACTGAGGAGTATTATCTACTAGATTATTGTGTCAGACTCATTCTAACTTAACACAAGGATAAACTTTTAATCATTGGTAAAACTTCCTTTCTATTTGATGGATAGGATTAGATTCAACTTGTAATTGCTCAGAGCAGGGTTGCGTTAAGGGAGGGGATTAGGTTCTAAGAGCCCTTAATTACTTTGTATAAATTATTTTTTAATGATATTAGTTCAGATTAATGATTTTTTTTTATTTCTCTAATAATTTTTACAATCGCATTTATTTAAATTTTACAAATCAACAAAAAACAATTGAAAGTTAGTCATCTTTTTATTTTATAAAATATTATAAAATGATAATTTTATTTTTATTTAATTATATCATTAAGATTAATTTTACTGTCAATATTTATATTTACTGATTTTGATTTAAGTTCTCATAAACTCTATTGTTAAGAATTAAAAAAAAATCTTAACAGAAATTATGAAATATATTGTTGTAAGAACTACCAAAATACCTTGTAATAAGGACCTTTTTTTTAATAATAAAAAGCCTTACTGAAAAAACTAAAGAGAATAAATGTTCACAATATTTTAAAAAAATTTCCACGTGTACAATATGTGGCTGCAACAGGGAATTTGCCAATACTCATGATCGCTGCAACTTGAAATGAATACTCTGTTTTATTCGGAGAAACCAAATGTCTTTGTATTCCATTAGGAAGACAAAGGAAACCTCAACAACCCTCTCAATACTCTCATTCTTTTTGAACCTCTTCCCAATTCCACCATTCTATTTCCAACCTCGATTCTCTTACCACTCACTTGCCGCTAAACAAAACCCTCAGCGCCACCCTTTTCCGTGTAGACTACAGGACCAACTCGAATCACTTCCTTTATCACCATCCAATCACTACTATTACGCTTCGCTACTCCAGTCTTGTATCGCTTCCAAGGTGTTAAGGCCCGGGAAACAGCTCCATGCCCGATTGTGCCAACTGGGTATTTCTTACAATCAAGACTTGGCCACTAAACTGGTCAATTTTTACAGCGTTTGCAACTCCCTGCGGGATGCCCATCATCTGTTCGACAAAATTCCCAAAGGAAATTTGTTTCTGTGGAACGTGTTGATTCGGGGTTATGCGTGGAATGGGCCTCACGAGGCTGCCATTTCACTCTACCACCAGATGCTTGAGTATGGGCTCAAGCCTGATAACTTCACTTTCCCATTTGTTCTCAAGGCATGCTCAGCACTCTCTGCAGTTGGGGAGGGAAGAGTCGTTCACGAGTGTGTGATACGAACTGGGTGGGAGAGGGATGTGTTTGTAGGTGCAGCTCTTGTTGACATGTATGCCAAGTCTGGTTACCTGTTGGACGCCCGTTACGTGTTTGATAAAATTGTTGTAAGAGATGCTGTGTTGTGGAACTCCATGCTGGCAGCTTATGCTCAAAATGGACACCCTGATGAATCACTTTCCCTGTGCCGTGAGATGGTGGCAAAGGGCGTAAGACCCACTGAGGCAACTCTTGTGACGGTGATTTCGTCTTCAGCTGACATTGCCTGTCTTCCTCACGGGAGGGAGATCCATGGATTTGGTTGGAGACATGGGTTTGTATACAATGACAAGGTCAAAACTGCTTTGGTAGATATGTATGCAAAATGTGGTTCTGTGAAAGTTGCCCGTGCTTTGTTTGAGCAGCTTAGGGAGAAAAGGGTTGTTTCTTGGAATGCAATTATTACTGGTTATGCAATGCATGGTCTTTCTGTTGAAGCTCTGGACTTGTTTGAGAGAATGGTTCAAGAGGCTCAGCCAGACCTTATAACCTTTGTTGGTGTTCTTGCAGCTTGCAGCCGAGGGCGTTTACTCGATGAAGGGCGAGCATTGTATAACTTGATGGTGAGGGATTACCGTATCAATCCCACTGTACAACACTACACGTGCATGGTTGATCTCCTTGGTCACTGTGGTCAACTGGATGAGGCGTACGATCTTATTAGACACATGAGTGTAATGCCAGATTCTGGTGTATGGGGTGCTCTGCTTAATTCATGCAAGATACATGGGAAAGTGGAATTGGCAGAGATAGCTTTACAGAAACTAATTGAGCTTGAGCCTGATAATTCTGGCAATTATGTGATTTTGGCTAACATGTATGCCCAATCAGGTAAGTGGGATGGAGTTGCAACATTGAGGCGATTAATGATAGATAAAGGAATAAAGAAAAACATTGCTTGCAGCTGGATTGAAGTAAAGAACAGGGTCTATGCATTTCTTTCTGGAGATGTTTCATACCCAAATTCCGATGCAATATATGCAGAGTTGAAGAGGTTAGAAGGACTAATGCGAGAAGCTGGGTATGTCCCAGATACAGGATCTGTTTTTCATGATGTGGAAGAAGATGAGAAGACAAACATGGTGTGCAGTCACAGTGAAAGACTTGCTATTGCATTTGGACTCATAAGTACATCACCAGGAACCAGGCTTTTGATAACAAAGAATCTCCGAATTTGTGAGGACTGCCATGTTGCTATCAAGTTCATCTCAAAAATCACGGAGAGGGAGATTACTGTGAGAGACGTCAATCGTTATCATCATTTTAAACATGGAATGTGTTCATGTGGTGATTATTGGTGAAGGACCCACAATTTAGTTGGGAAAAATGGCTTGCACAACAGTCTTGGACATTGGAATTTTGCAAATCTCCACTTTAGTTTCCTAGATTATAAGCATCACTAGTTTTGTTCTTGCTTACTAACATTATTGACCGGCAAATTTTTTGAAGAACATATTATACATTAGGTGTTATTGTTGATCCACCATAAATATGAATTTGGTTCTGCAGTAGAAGAGTTTAAACGCACGCAATTTTAGAGACTCTCAAGAGTAACTTGTGTATTAGAAACACGCGCACTTGTTTCTTAGACGTGAAACCAAACACCGTTAATTAGTCTAAGAATTATGTAACTTACAAATGGCAAAAGTTCTATATAGGAGCCGTTTAATTTGGCTTGTGTTTGTGTTTATGTTATCTATTTAAAGTCTCTCATTGTTGTACCAAAAATTGCATAATGTAAAAGCTTTGATATTTGATTATATAGTCTTCACAAATTTTTAATACAAAATTGAATGCTTCGAGTTTAAAGTTATATATTAAGAAAAATGTTCTCAATTTTTTTTTCCACAACAATTCTTAAAATTTAAGAAAATTGAGGAAAACGAAATATAAAATAAAATGAGTGATATAATAATAAAAAATTATAATAAAAATTATAAAAATTTGATGGAAGTGTAATATTATTTCTGATTTTATTTATAACAAACAATTATTGATATTTTTAAGTTTTAGATATAAGGAATAAAGATTTTTTTCAAATACATTAATTCTTTATTTTTTTTATACTCTTATTTATTATAAGATTTGTATTAATGAATTATCTATCATTTATCCATAAAAGTTGATATGTTCATATATTTAATATATAACATACTACTTTGACTACTTTATATTATAAATACTTTTAAAATAAAACGTAAATTTATGATATTATTTTATTAGTCTTAATGAATTAAATAATTATATTTTAGCATAAATAAAAAAAATTTAGTTAAAGCATGTGATTTGGAGGTTATTTAGTTAGGTTTATAGTAGTACATCTACAGATTAATATGATTTGGAAACGTAGGCATACCTGCTGGCGAAAATAATTGAAAAGAGAAAGAAAGAGAAGGAGGAGAGAGTAAAACGACAGCGTTGGTTTCGTCCCCAGGAAAGCATTAGAATTGCGGTGGAGGAGGATCCGTCATCCCTCGCATAGCATTAGCTTTGCAGAGGTCATCAAATCGAACCTCCATTCCCGCGTTCCCCCAACGCTTCTCTCCATTTCACGCTATTTTCACCCTAAACTTTTGTTTCTTTCATTTCATTTGTAGCTCAAGCTTTTCATTCTTCAATTATGAGTTCCACCCCTTCCAATACCATCTCCATTTTTTGATTCCTCGATCCAACGCATTCATTAAGGTCCGTCTTTTTATATTATCCCTTCACCAACTCAATCCCTCTGCATTCATCTATTCCTTTTGTATTTTCCGATTTCAGATTTACCTCGCATTTCCCCCCCTTTCAGATCAATGGTTTTTTTAGATGCGTAACTGTTTCTTGGTGTGCTGTGCTGCATCAATTTGATTCGATCGTCTTTTCTTTTTCATATTAATTTCTGTTGTTATATTGTTGTTCCTTTTCTGTGATCTGAAGTTTGAATTGAGGCTGCGTTTTCAATTGGTAATGTGCATCACGGTTCGACTTTATTTTGGTTTGTAGCGTTCGAGATGGCATGGTTTAGTGGGAAAAATGCGTGGGGGAACTTCCCTGATTTGGCTGGAGCCGTGAATAAGCTTCAGGAGAGTGTGAAGAGTATTGAGAAGAATTTTGATTCCGCTCTTGGCTTCGAAGAGAAGTCTGAATCCAGCAATGAAGGTAATTCATTCCAGTTCCGGTCACTTATCCTTGTTTTCTGAATGGATTTCTTATCGTACGTGAATTGTATGATTGAGGTAGATGCAAAGTTTATTAACTGCTGTAAGATATGATCTTTGGATTGCTGGATGGAATTTGTGTTCTTCACATGGGGAGTTTTCAGTTTTGACACTGATTAGAGCTATGCCCTATGTTTTTTGTATTCCAGCTGCAGGATCATGGCCGATGTCCACTGACACGAAAACACTATTTAATCCTGTTATGGCCTTTATGGGGAACAAAAGTGAGGAAACTAGAGAAGAAATGTCTGAAAATGCTGAATCCTCTCAACACGAGTCTGAAATCGAGAAGTCTCCAGAACGACCTGAGTCTCTGGATCATACACCTGTGGCTGAGGGAAAAGAAGCCCTCGAAACTGATAACGCAGTCCAAATGGAAGCTGAAGAAACCACTGTTCGAGAAGAAAATAAAGTGCTTAAGGTAGAAGAAGATGGTGAGCGTACAGAGTCAGCAGATGAAACAATTGCACAGAATTTGCAAGATGGAAAGGAACACCAGTTACTGGAGATGCGTGTAGAATTGTCTGAATCCCCAATGCAGAAGCATGATAGTTTGGATTCTGTTGATCATCCTAGAGAGGCAGAGACTGCTGAAGTGGAAGCCTCTGGGAGTCCAGTCTTGGTGCAACCCATGATTTCTCATATTGAGGACAACTTAGTTGAGGGTGTTACTAGTGAGCCTGGTGAGGTACATGGTATTAATGATGGGCATGAAAGTTTTCAAGTCACGACAAAAGAGGAGAGTAAAGAAGAAGAAGAGAGGATGCAAGACGAAGAAAGCGCAAAGAGAATTTCTTCTGTTCAACCCGAGGCATCAGGTGACAGTGAGAAAAGAGATGATACCGACACTTCTGTTCTATATTCTGTGGCTTCTGAGGAAACCAATAGGATTGATCAATCATATAATGAAAGCTTGTCCAGTGCTACTCCCCTGCATGAACCTTCTGAGGTGATATCAGTATTTGTTTCACATGACCATGGAGCTAGTGTTAAAGAAAATGAAAAAAACCACTTTACCAACGATGTTGAAACTGATATGAAAGAGCAGCATTTGAGTTCTGCAAGAACTATGTCTGACTCAGGTTCCATGCTTGAACTAGAGAAGGTGAAGATGGAGATGAAAATGATGGAAGCTGCACTACAAGGTGCTGCAAGACAAGCTCAGGTATTTCATATAATGCACATTATCATGACTGAAACATAAGCTTTTGTTTGCAAATTCATTTTTGTTGCCAGTGCCCAGATGGAAAGCAATGTAGGGCTCAAATCTTGTTATGTTTTGAGCATGAAAACTAGGTTCACATGGTCTCTAGGTAGCTAGTTGGTAGACTTTTTAGTGGCCTATTGTATTAAGTTTTTTTTTTTTTTTTTTTTTTACCTGCACAATATATTTTGCAACCTTCTCTCTTACATAAAACGAAGATCATGGAAATTGTTATGTGTGTAAAAATAGTTAAGTTTCTAATTCACTTTGTCATAAACAACTTTTCTTGGTCCATTATGGACTGATTGAGAGGTGATGGATTGTTTCCTTTTATTATCATCAACAAAAGTGTTTGTGATGCATATTCATTTGTTTAAATGCCCAGATTTTTTAGCATGAAAACTATGATGAATGGATGGCATGGTCCCCAGATGGACTTTGTCTGTTTAAAGAGTTTTTTCTTGGCCTATTGTCCTTTTTTTCTTGGTTAAGGCCTAAGTTCTTGAGGTGCTATATATATTTTTTTGCCCTGATCCTAATCAAGATACTTTGCGTAGCTTCTTGTACATCAGGCAAAGAAAATGAAGATTGTTATATGGTATACCAATTCACTTCGTCATAAAGATGGTATCTTGTGTCATTATACCCCTATTCTTCATCTATAACCTCTTTTGACTTTTTTTAATGGATAAAATCCATTTGATTTTTCAATTGTTTTTTCAATGTCTCAATATGTTCAAGAAGTTGCTTACTTTTCTAATTATGCTCCTCATTCTTTATATTCTATATGCATTTTAATGGCCATTATAGTATTGCATATCTTATTATATTTTCATAATTTTGGTTCTCTTTGCAGGCTAAAGCTGATGAGATTGCAAAATTGATGAATGAAAATGAACAATTAAAAACTCTGATTGAGGATCTCAAGGTATATTTGTTTTTTCAAAACCTAGTAGTTTGTGCCACATTATGATTTAATGCACAGTTTTTCTACTGTTACCTCCTTAACCTTTCCAGTTGTGTGATGTCATCTATGTATTATTGCATTAACATATGTCTATTAAACATTCAAACTGATGATTCTTGCATATGTAGTTGCATTGGAGGCTAACTGTGGATCCTATTTGCCTTTTCCTAGACGTGATCTAGCACTAGGGAAACGAATTGGCTAACTAAATAATTAATAATATCATTGAAAAAAAGAGCTGAAGGATGTTTATTTGTCAATGACTGATGATGTGGTGCAGTAGTTTTTTTTTTTTTCAAATAAAATGTAGATTTAATTGGAATTACTTGGATTTTTCTTCTTGATTCATCTTTTGTCAGCTCTAGATGTATAAATTATTTTATTGAAGATGGTTTTTTTACATGTATTTTTTGGATGTTTTTCTTGTGACCTTGTTATATTGTCAGCTATGTTGTAATCTTGATCTTTTTTCCTTGTGTACTAAGTATCCGTTTTCCTTTGTACCTCTTTCTGTGAAAGTCCTTTGGCTTTCTTAAACTAATTTGCATTTGCTACTGTTCCTTACTTCTATTTCACATTTTATTGTGCATTGCTCACTATCCCTTGTCCCACTTCGTTTGAAATGTTTATATTTCATTGCTGTTAATTGTGTGGAGCAGAGAAAATCCAATGAGGCCGAAGTTGAGTCCTTGCGAGAGGAATACCATCAGAGGGTTGCAACTCTTGAGAGAAAGGTATCACTTGTTGTAAATCATATTTGTTTTTTGTGCTTAATTATCATTAACAAAGTTATCAGTAATTTAACTCATGCATAATTCAAAAGTTGTATATAGTACTTTAAGTCTGTACATTGAATTCTGATTGATTTTTTCACCATAAAAACTGACATAGTGTGGCACAAATAACAGAAGTACTATTAAGGCTTGCATGTATTCCTTTGCATGCTTAGTGTGCATTTCAGATGTTGTTCTCAAGATTCTTGTTACACAGATGCCACGTAGACTGCAGGGTGTGTCTATCTTTTGAGGGATGTGGATCAAATTTCTCTTAATATTAATAAGAGACCAGTCATATTATAGATTGATGTTGCCATTTTTTTTTTTTAAAACGGGGGGAATACCAATCAAATTCTTGCAATATGAATGCATATGATAAACACGAAGTTCCCATGAAAGCAAAGTGAATTTTTTTATATTTTCAATAGTAGAACATGAGAATCTTAAGCATTGGAGATTGGTGTTAGAAATTCTTATTGGATTTTGAAGAATGTGGTTTGTTGAAGAGGACTGTTGGGCATTATGCGTATGTTTAGAAGTATATGCTATCTAGTTTGAGCTACAATTGTTATGGAATTTTATGCATTTTGTGCGTTTAATGCAGGTTTATGCTCTTACTAAGGAAAGGGATACACTTCGCCGAGAGCAGAGTAAAAAAAGTGATGCAGCTGCTCTCTTGAAGGAAAAGGATGAAATAATTAATCAAGTTATGGCAGAAGGTAGCACAGTCTGAAATCAAACCTAACTTTGTATCATCAATGCTTTTGTTGATGCAGAACCCTTTTTTTTGTTAGTGTCTCTTTTGGGTTTATTATGAGGATTGTCCTTTTACATATATGTCAGCAAAGTCTAAAGGGACAAAAACTATGGCATCGAATTATTGAGTTGGGTATTTCTTTGGATTTCTTTAAGATGAATATTCATAGTTATTAGAGTAATAAATACTTTGTCAACACCTTTACTCAGACCAGGAAAGATGAACATTCAAAACCCTTGCATATTAATATATATAAACTTGCTTTCTATGTTGAAAATTCTAATCAGTCACTTTACTTGGCCCAAGGAAAGATTTCCTTTTGAGGTTCCCATGATGGAATTATGCTTAGTGTGGTGTTGGTAATTGATGGGGGGTGGGGGCTCTAATTAATGTCACTTGTTTATAAATTATTCCAAACATATTTATTATGTCCATTGACAGTTCCTAGAAAATCTTGTATCTAGAGTATGTCAGATTTTGAGGCTTCTGGTTTTGGGGGCATTCAGCATGTCGATGCTACTTGGTTTTGAATGATTCTGTTGAAGGTTCTTCCATTAATGCCTAGTTTGACATAAACTTGGTTGGTATAGAATGTTTGGCAAGATTGTAACTAGATGCATTGTGCATACTTATTTTTGCCTTTCAAAATTTTACAGCTGGGGAAGGTAAGTATTTAATTAATGCAATTGTTGTGGCTTCTACTTTGGTGTGTTCAAGATTGTAATTAGAAAGTGAGATCTTGTCAGCTGGACACTTTGGCTTGGGATATTAGGTTATAGGATAAAGGTTTTGATTGGATATCTTTTCAAATTTATGCCTTTAGAGATTTTATTATTTCCCTTAAATGGAGAATCTGAGGCATACCCCAGCAACCTCATATCCTGTTATTGTTTGGCTCGGTAGAAAGACTTGTAAAATGTCTATAGGAAAGTGAGAGGGTTAAATTGAAGAAGGATGATGTGTGATAAATTTTGTATGTGAATTGTTACTGTTGTTTGCTTTGGTTGGAACATGAATAATTTCATTTAAAGGGATTTTTCTGTTGTAATAAAAAAGTTTTGCTATTGAAGCATGTTAATAGTTTAGTTGCTGGAGATTATAGTGGGCATTTCTTCATATTAGTCTGTCTCTCATCTTAGGTGAAGAGCTTTCCAAAAAGCAGGCTGCTCAAGAATCTACAATTAGGAAACTAAGGGCTCAGGTATGCAGACTAATCACTATAAATTCCCACAATCTTCAACCTTTTTCTATACCTACATATTGTAATAAATTTCTTAATTACCCATTTTTTATGAAAGCTAGATTAGAGATCTTGAGGAGGAGAAGAAAGGTTTGAATACTAAACTTCAGGTAATGGAATTATTCTGAAAACATTATTGAAAGCTATTTTTTGCTGATAATTTTTTTTAATTAATTCCCTTCACTCAACATGGAATGTGGGAGGCAGAAATTTCACGCACTATTGATTGTAGAGTGCTGTTTTGCGTTCATCTTTGCTCTTTGGGTTCACTAATTCACTTGTTCAAGTTGTTTGTCTTTTTGCCAGAAACAATTTCTCATTGGTATAGTTTGACTTTAAAAATCCCATCTTACTATTTGTAACTTATGTTTCATATTGTTAGTATAGGTTCATTATGACTTATTATTATGTGCTACTGTGGAGTCTTGGACAATCTTCAATATGATTGAAAGTGTCATTCTTTTTTGGAGCAGTACGTGTTGACAATCCTCATATTTATTAGTTACTTCTATTGAAACTGCTGTTTGGTTAATGTCATGCAATCCAGGTAGAGGAGAATAAAGTAGAAAGTATCAAAAGGGACAAGACAGCTACAGAGAAGTTATTACAAGAAACAATAGAAAAACATCAAAATGAAATTGCAGCACAGAAAGAATATTATACTAATGCTTTGGCTGCTGCTAAGGAGGCTGAAGCATTAGCAGAGGCTCGTGCGAACAATGAAGCAAGAACTGAGCTAGAGAGTCGTCTAAGAGAAGCTGAGGAACGTGAATCTATGCTAGTCCAGGCACTTGAAGAATTGAGGCAAACATTAAGTAGAAAGGAACAACAGGTTTTTTCTTTTCGCTGAGTTGACTTGGTCTGGATTTTACTTTAAAGTTTTAATGTTTTCTTCATATATATGTTTCCAGGCGGTCTTCAAAGAAGACATGCTTCGCAGAGACATTGAGGATCTTCAAAAACGCTACCAGGTATGCTATCCTACTCTGATTGCCTTTCAATTATTTTACTTCCTGAGGATGGTATTTTTCCTTGATTTATTTAAGTTTTTGCCACTTCATTTGTGCTTTTGGTTGTTTTTATAATTTGTTTTGGTTTCGATAGGCTAGTGAAAGAAGGTGTGAGGAACTGATTACACAAGTTCCAGAATCCACAAGGCCACTTTTAAGGCAAATTGAAGCCATGCAGGTTACTACACATATGATCCAAAATTGCTTTTCCCTCTGTTTTGTTCTGCTGATGGGATATGTACTACAATAGAATGCACCTGATAACAGGAAACAAATGCCAGAAGAGCTGAAGCTTGGGCTACTGTTGAAAGAACTCTCAATTCTCGACTTCAGGTCTCTAGAATACTTTTTAAATTTAATTTTAAAAATTTTCCTCTTGATATTATTGCATTTCCTCATCTTTTCCTATGGATTCTACAGGAAGCTGAGGCTAAAGCTGCAACTGCTGAGGAGAGAGAGCGATCTGTGAATGAACGCTTATCTCAAACCTTGTCTCGAATTAATGTCCTTGAGGCTCAGGTCCTGCAATTTTTTGGGTGAAATCATGCTTTTAATGTCAAATTTGTATGTCTTACTTTAACAATGAATTGCAGATTTCATGTCTTAGGGCAGAACAGACTCAGTTAAGCAGGACCCTAGAAAAGGAGCGACAAAGGGCAGCTGAAAGTAGGCAGGAATATCTTGCTGTAAAGGAGGAGGCTGACACTCAAGAAGGCCGTGTGAGACAGCTTGAGGAAGAGATTAGAGAAATTAGACAGAAAAACAAGCAAGAGTTACATGATGCATTGATACACAGGGAGCTTCTTCAGCAGGTAGAACTTTTGCTTATGGATTCCAAACTTAGCATCGTTAAACATGTTGGATGAAGCTCTTGGTTTCTTTTTCCACTAAATTTCTTATCTTTTATTCTCATCCAATGTGGGTAGTGGAATAAACCAGAAAAGAGAGAGAGAGACTTGGTTTCATGCTGTTAGAATTTTTCTGAAAAATAAAGTTACAAAAGAAAGCCAACTTGCTTTTATTGTGGACTTTTCAACATTATATGGATGATTGGAATTAAATATATGTTAGTGAGCTGATGTAGAATATTTAGGCAAACTATTTGAATAGAAACAATGGAAAAAAAGAGGTATGGTATTGTAATAATATTAAATTCCATCTATCTTATGGGAACCATGGTGATTATTGTTTGTTAAGTTCCTGAATTAAGCTCATCTTTATTGCCAGGAGATAGAAAAAGAAAAGGCTGCTCGATTGGAGCTAGAGAGAACTGTTCGTGTTAATTCTGTGCCATTATCAGATCAAACTCCCTCTACGAAGCTACCTTCTGCTTTTGAGAATGGTATGATGCTCTGCTTCTCTTTACATCACTGAGCTCAGTTGTCTGTCTCTGATATATTATATAATATTCTTTGGGATGTAGGAAACCTGTCTCGGAAAGTCTCTAGTGCAAGTTCCCTGGGAAGCTTGGAGGAAAGCCACTTTCTGCAAGCATCATTGGACTCATCTGACAGTATTTCTGATAGGAGAAACCATGGAGAACTAAACATGAGTCCTTACTATATAAAGAGTATGACGCCTAGTTCTTTTGAAGCTGCACTTCGTCAGAAGGAGGGTGAACTTGCTTCATACATGTCACGCTTGGTATGATTTGTTGACTTAATGTCCTGTTAATATATTGCAATTGGCACCATACCTTGTTCATAGCTCAATTTTTCCTTGTTATTGAGAACTTATAATAATGTTTAAGTAATAGGATATAAAATTTATAACATAAAGTAATTATTTATATCAAACTTGATTTGGATGACTTTTTTCTTGGGATTACAGTAATGACCTTCTTTTAATAACAAAAATTCCAGGCATCATTGGAATCTATTCGAGATTCTCTTGCTGAGGAGTTGGTCAAAATGACAGCACAGGTGAATTTGGCTTCTCGTGTACTACTTCTGGTCTCATTCTTTGTCATTAAACATGACTTGCATATCCACACTGCAGTGTGAAAAGTTGCGTGGGGAGGCTGTTGTATTACCTGGCTTAAGATCAGAGCTAGAAGCACTAAGGAGGAGGCACTCTGCTGCTTTGGAATTGATGGGTGAACGTGATGAAGAGGTAATTCTTTGCTTTCTTTCTAGGAATAATATCTTAATATATAATTTGGTGTTTGGATTCCTGGCCTAGTGGTCTGCGTATTCCCTGCAAGGAAAATCAATACAATCCTATAAACTTCTAGAATAACTCTTTTATTTGCCTTTTAAATTTTATTGTGTTTTTTTTAATACTTCGTATCCAAACAGTAGCCTGACACAAATGAATTCCTCTCTTCCAGAAAATCTGAGAATTCAAATGAAAGGAAAACACTAGACACGCTAGGAACATACATAAAGGGGCAACAGAAAAAGAAAAGAAAATAATTTTTAGTACTGTAGTTATACTAGGGCCAGACTGTAATATATCATAATTGTCCTGGTTCCTTTTTTTTTCTTAAATAGAAAAGTCATCTCCTTTTATCTAAAATCGTTCATTGTATTTAGCTGGAGGAACTTCGTGCGGATATTGTAGACTTGAAGGAAATGTACAGAGAACAAGTGAACTTACTCGTTAACAAGGTATTTAAAGCGGGAACTTTTGTTCCTTAGATGCCCTAGTTATCTTTTTCTTCCTTCTTCTCAAAATGCTCAACCTTTTCATTTATCCATATTTTTTTTTGGTTTCGATCCTTGCTACATCTTTTTACAGATCCAGATAATGAGTTCATCAATGGGTAACACCTAATTTGGTCGAAGAAGGGGCTGGGAATTGGAGAGGGTATTGTCTAGCAACTGTTTGAGATGGTCATGACCGTGTCTCTGAGCTGCGTGTGATATCAATTGACACAGTAATAGTGTATTGAAGATTAGATCCTTTGGCTTCAGGAGAACGATTCCATCAGGTCCTCATTGGAAATTTTATATTGTGCTGCCTGGGCAACGGATGCTGATAGTCAATCCTTGTTAAGGGAATGTTGTATAGTCGTCCTTTTTATACCGTATTCAAACTTCGCAAGATCCAAAGAATCTTCTTACTGAGATTGTTGACAATTCCCCCCGGAGTGTGTATAACGTTCCAAATAAACAAAAGAGGAGCACTAGCTAAAACGAGTGTTTTTTCGAGTGCTAGAAAATATATATTCCTTTGAATTTGTGACCATGTTGGACATTTCATTTTTTGCCCCACTTTGTCATACTAATTAATTTGTGCGTTTTATCTATTAAAAAATAACAATTAATATAATGCCTTTGCATAGTTAGGCCCGGTGCCCTGGTCAAATAGTATTTTTGAATGAACTGCTTCCAAATTGAAGGCTAATTACCATAAAATATTCGTATTATTTTTCAAAAAGAAAAATGTTTTCGTAGTGTATTGATCTGCAGCATGTAAATTTATGTCGTTACCGATGGAAGCCTGAGGATTTCTTCAGCAAAGGATTCAATGTGGATTTTTGGGGGGGGGGGGGTGTTAAATTAAAATCCAAACCACGTTTTTTATCTGCCAATTTTGAATTTTCATCTCCATATAAAAAAAATATATGTTCTGTTTTTTACATGAGAAATCGTTTATTTGTTGAGGAGTTTCTTCATATATATATATATATACACATAGGTCTTTCTGTGTAAACGTAACTAAAATGTAAACAGTTAAAAGATGGAAAGACTGATGTCCGCTGGAATAAGGACTTGCAACAAATGTAGGCAGAAGAAATTCACATACTTGAACGTTGTTAGAGGTGATCCGTTGACCATAAACAGAGAAGGAAACCATACTTGAACTCCATATACTCTTTTGTAGGGAACTAAAACTTCCTTCCGAGGCAGATGGGAGGCTAATGCTAGCATTGAATCCCACATGTAATGGCTTTAACCTTATGGGCAACTTTTAGTTGTGGCATCGAAGATTGAGAAAAATCAGTCAACTTGTACATTATTGTGACCATATTTGGATCGTACACAGCATAATTTCTTGTATTTTGTTACTGAGAATACTTCGATTTGAAGTGGTGTTATTTGACTTGACTTTGATGTCTATAAAATTAATTGATGTGTCGTTATTTGACTTTTTTTTTTCTTTTCCTTTTTTGATCACATTACTAATCATATTTCATACCTTCTTTCTTTTTTTTCCTGTCTTTCTTCTCTCTAGTTACATTACATCCAAAATAAGTGAACGTGAACGTATAAATATTCATATGAAAATCAATGCACGTATCATATACTCTGGTGTCAACCATTCCGGCTATAAGCTCCAAGCCGTGGTTTACATTCAATCGTCCATGAATTTGAAAGTCCATGATTTCAACTCCAGTTGTCCAGCATCACGCAGCTATACAGGCTAAGACCGCTTGAATTAAAACTAAACTTGCATTTTCTATTTTTCTCCTTTTAAATTTCTTTTTTAATTTTTTAATATATTCTTATCAATAGGATGAAGAATATGCGAAACTTCTTGTCATTGACTTATAAAAATTGAATTGTCCAATACCCACTAGCCTTCCAATTCCATTGAATTATGTAAGCATTAAGCAAAAGCTGAACTTTCGTTTATAAGTACATTATTTGAAAGCATAAGCTGACTCAGGTATCTGTTAGTTCTAAGCTTCTTTCATTGCTGCCCTGTTTATCAGAACTCGAGAAAACGGTAAGATGGAGGCCACTGAGGATCGGAAGATTAAACAGAATGAACCCGTTGGCCCAATTACTCCAAGACATGAAGCAGATACTATTCAACAAATAGGGAATCCATGGAGTACTGGACTATTTGACTGCCATGAGAATCAGACAAATGGTAATATCTACTCTATTTCCTTCAAACTAGTTATATAGCGAAATTATCTGCTTCAACTTCTGCTAAAAATAACCTTGATGACATTTATAACATTTCCATTCCATCAGTGATTTCTATGTCAAGAATGGAGTAGAGTTCATGGTTAATCGAGCAAATTTTAGGCTTGATGCAATGGAATATGACAGATTATAAATTTATAATTAGCACAATAGTTGAAATATATGAAGTTTTGAACACAGGAACTGTGATTCCATGGAATAATCTCAGAAATTATGTTTTGAGTTCATTGTCTTGAGCTCCACTACACCTTTTTTATGAATTGTTAACTGTTTTAATTGTTTAGACTGGAAAAAAAAAATCTTGTGTCTATCCATTCACATTTTTGGTTCACTGATAGAACATATAATAAACACTTGCGTATTTGATTATATATACCTTTTTCTTTTTGTTTGGCAGCTATTATGACAGCATTTTTTCCGTGTGTAACATTTGGACAGATTGCAGAAGTCTTGGATGGTGGAGAAATGAGTAATGGATTCACCACCTTCTCCTTTCTTATAACAATATCATTTCAAACATACTCTAATTGTTAATTCTAATAATTTAAGGTTGTCATCTGGGGAGCTTCATTTACCTACTAATGATGCCTGCTTTGTGCTCTCAATGGATTATGGGATCAAAGTACAGAACAAAGTTAAGAAAGAGGTATGATTTGGTGGAAGCTCCATATACAGATGTAATCTCTCACATCTTTTGTCCATGTTGTTCCCTCTGTCAAGAATTCAGGGAGCTTAAAATTAGAGGACTTGACCCTGCTCTTGGTAATTGGCTTCCTCCTCATATTTATTTGTTGTTTTCATTCTTTTCGTATAAAGTTGACAACTATAGCAACGAATTTGGATACAAAATTTATTCCATCTATTATCTGTCTGCAGGATGGAATGGCATTCTTGCACAACAGCACGCAGGACAGCAAAGTGATCAAACATTGAAGAATCCTCCTTCAAGCCAAGTCATGACCAAGTGAACACAGTTTTTTTATTGGTGTCTGTTTAGTTTTGATGTCTGGTGCTTGTAACTGAATCATAAGAAAATAAAGCTAAATTGGCAATTTCGCAATTGTCGGTATAACTTAAGAGTAAAGACCGGTTACTGGACTTTCCTTCAAAAACACGACTATTCTTTCTCGGTTATATTAATCTCATGAAATATTTGAGAATTTCATTAAGATTCCAATAAGTATTTGAGCTGAATTAAAAAACTTAAATAGTTTAAGAGCTCACTGAATAGTTAAATTAATGATTGAATCCTTGATTTGTTTAAACAATAATTTTTAAAAAAATACCACTAAGGACTTTATCGTAAAAGAGCTCAATTTGGTGAAAAAATGTTTAAAAACTCAAATGTTTTGGTTGCCCTTCTTTTTAGTGTATTTTTAAGAAACACGTAAATAAAAATAAATAATAAGTAAGAAGTAAAAATAATTGCATTTAGTACCCTACTCTTTGCAATGGGATCCTCGGAACGAATTCCTTTTTGTTAGTTTGTTTTCGCCAATTACCCATGGATAATAAATTATGACATGCATGCTATTATATTTTGCTATCCTTCCTTAAAAAACTTAGTATTTTATTAATGGATGCAACTATACTGCAAGTACAACAGGCAGGACCTTAAAAAAAGTAAAAAATAAAGCTGCCATACAATTTGAGTCTGTCTCTTATTTTGGTAGTAAACGGTTTTATTTAACAGTTATTGAGGATTAATATTAAGTGAACAAGTTATTGAGGATTAAGCATGTGTCCCACATTAGAACCTTGCATTGCCTCTTCTTGTTGATCATGATGAATCCTATTCCCTCTTTCAGCTAATCTTTCCTCCTTCTCTAAGGTTGCTTGGGCACTAGGTCCATAAGCCCAACTGCAAACCAAATAGTAGAGTATATTAACACCACTCATTATGGCAAGAAGCCAATAATACTTGTCATAGTGACCCTTGTTAATATTATCTGAAACCCAACTCTCTTTTCCCCCTTTAGAAGTAATGCTATCCACAATGCTGACTATAAGAGAAGCTACCAAGTTTCCTACAGCAGATCCTAAGCTGAATAGGGATGCTGCAATGCTTGACATGCTGCTTGGAAACTCAGAGTAATAGAACTCTGATTGGCCTATTGCATTAAATGCTTCTCCCATACCACACAAAATATTATGTGGAATAAGCCACATTGCAGACATGTCCAACACTGCTTGAGGATTATCGACATATCCCTCCCTAATGGCTTTCTTTCTCCTTATACTCTCAACAATTGCCGAAACTACAAAGTCCAGAAAGGAGAAAAACAGTCCAATTCCTATTCTTTTTTTGGCACTAACATTAACTGGTTTTCCTCTAACTTTTGAAGCTAGAGGAAGAATGACACGATCGTAGACACCAGCAGTTACACACACTGCCACCATTATGAATACACCAAAAGAACCTGCTGGAATTTGGATGTTTGAAGTGACATGTCTGTCCATGGTTTTGGCTTGGAGCAGCCAAAATGAGGTTTGGCTGGTGCTAACTGACACCATGATACTGGTGGACCAAAGAGGAATAACTTTAATGATAGCCTTTAGTTCTTCTACTTGCTCTATTGTGCAAAGACTCCATTTATTTGAGGCTGACCCATCAGAGGCTATATCCTGTTCTTTGTCTTTGATGATGCAAGCTTTATTCAGAAACCTAAACACAAAAGATTATGATCACATGAAGTCAAATATATTTCATCGAACTCATGATCATTAGGGAAATGATTATTTTTACTTTCAATTTTCAACCTTAGTTTATCAGTTGGTGCAACAAGGGTTGAGTCCTTCTTATGGTGATACATTCCAGTGGTGTCTTTAGGAGGGAAAGAAAGTTTTCTATTCTTATAGGCAGCAACAATTACTTGGGCAAAGCCAGTGAGCAAGCTGTTGTGTGGTTTCTGCTTCACATAACGTGGAGAAATAAGGAAGAACAAGAAAGTGGAGAAGAACATGAGTGCTGCTGGAACTCCAAAACCCACTTTCCAACCAAAATGGTCTTGGATGTAAACTATTCCGGTCAAGGAAAAAATGACAGCAATAGTTTGAGAAACTATATACCAACTTATGAAGCTCTCCAAGACCCTCTGATTAGTGTTTTTTTGGTTAAGTTGATCTGCACCAAATGCTAAGGAGCAGGAGATGCCACCTCCTCCAATGGATATGAGAGCAAAGGATGAGAGTAGAATAGCCATTTGGGGTGTTGTTGCAGATCTGCACTTTTCAGTTCTGCAAGGTGGAGGCCTTGCCTGTGGGCTCATTGTTGTTGACCACATCAGTCCCATCCCCTGTAACTCAATATATTATTCCCCTCAGATTGAATAAACTGGATTTAAACCCTCGTTAAAAGGATCGTTTTCTTTATTGCTTTTGAGCACGTAATTTTGGGATAACCCAATATTCTTTGAAAAATTAGATAAACAGATTCAACTAAGAAACCCAAATTATCATGAGCCCACATTAAGGGATATTGAGTATAATAAAGTCTTAAATTCTAAATGTAGAAAAATAAAATTAAGGGGCACTTTATAATATGTTTTTCTAAACATGTTATATATATGAACTGAGTGATATCATAAGGCATTAATTCTAAGTTAGAGAATGTTCAATATTTGTTTAACATGTAAACCTATTTGTATCCTTAATCATATTCGTGTATTATATCAATACATTTTATTCTTTATGAAGTTAATTTATAAGGATTCATTTAGTATAAACTTTGTCATGTGTAAATAACAAAAATCTTATTTTTTTATGGAAGAAGAAAATAAAGATAATAAAAATTTAAAAGACATTATTTTTCATGTGAATTTTATCAAAATAAAACTTTAAATTAAATTTTAATTGAATGTATTAAAAATGGATTTTTTTAGTAATAATTAATCGGTTAATGTAACTGAGTATTGAGTCCAAGAGTCCAAGTCTAGGGCCTCCTTGTTTAACTCACAGATTAAATAGGTTAAGATCAAGAAAAATATAAACTCAGCGATCTTAAACATAACTTCTTTTTTTTTTAGCTTAGTTCATTTAACTTGTAGGTTAAATTAGTTGGACTCCATTTAAATATGAGTTTTATTTATTTCATATTTATATATAAATATATTAGTTTTTAGATATTTTGATATGCTTTATTAATTCTATGGACAAGACCACTAACTCGCAAGGTAAAATGAGTCAAATACAGGTCAATAATTTTATGAGTTCGTTATTTTTGTAAGATAACCCAATTCAACTCATTTAATAGTAATTCATCTTAATTACCAGTCTTATTAATTAACACTTTAATTTTGCTTATCTAGATTCGTTGTTAACAAGTTATAACCTCAATTACTCTTACTCTTTTTTTTGAAGTTGCACTTTAAAATGAAACACTACTTTTGAATTTAACTATAATTTTAAACTTTTAGCCACGATTTTAATCATATATACATAATATTAAAAAAATAGTAATATAAAAGAAAATTATAAAAATAAAATATAAAATATTTTTAAAATGTATAAAATAATGAAAGTAAAATATAACTTATTCTAATTAAAATAAATATTTTGTTAACTTCAGCTCAGTTTAAACATTTATAAAATAAAAAAATTTTATGAAAAAAAATATAATTATTGTATTAAAATTATAAAAATATAATAAATATTTTTTTAATAAAATTTTATTATTATTAATTGTTTATCTTCGGTCCTAAGAATTAGGACTCAAATCTCTAGGAGTTAAAATTAACAAAACTCTTAAAATAATTTTAAGTGTTGTTACAATACTATCACAAGACAACTATTTTAAAGCATCCTTCGTTCTTGGGTGTGCATCAAGTCACGTGATTATTAGTACAATCAAGATCCAAAGGTGTAACCAATCGATGTGTTTAAGCTGATCGAGAATTTAAAAAAGAATAAGAAAACAAGGATTAAGATATAATTAAGCAGTTAATTAGAAAGAACAAAGGAAGGTACCAGGAAACTGAGAAAAGAACCTAAACCAATGGCAACGAAGCGACCCAAATAAGAATCAGCCACGAAAGCACCAACCACAGGACTGAAATTGGTAACGGCAAACCATAAGAACATAATTTTGGTTGCTTTCAATATTCGTAGCCTGTAATCTCCAATCAAATACAATATCATGTTTGGATAAAGCCCAACGCTAGCCACCTTAGCCAGTGCCTCATTTGCTGCAATATTCATTTTTAGACACCCAAATCAAACTACGTACAAATTTTAGTGTTTGAAGTAAAAACTATGGAATAAGCCAAACCCATATATTTTATTTTTCTTGTGTTTGTTGAGCACAAAGTACCTATAATGAAAGGCATGGTAATGAAGCCACCCTTGCGCCTTTGATGAGTGATCATTTCCCCATGAACTGAAGCAGCTTCCATTTCCTTCTCCATGTTTGGGTAGAAAGAAAGCCAAACAAGAAGGGAATAGCACAAAATGCAGCAGTGGAACTACTAAATCTTCATGAAAGAGTGCTGCGGCAACCGAGACTGGAACTGTGTGAATATATATTGCAAGATCGAGTGGACTCTTGACCAATAATTTGTGAAAGAAAAATCACTAATGCATGGAAATTATTTTAAAATTTTAAAGATGCTATTATCTTAAATGGCGGGTATCACAAAATGGATGTACATGCGAGTGCTGCGCCAGTTAAGTAAGATTAACCAATAGTTTCATAGAACTATCATTCATTCATTCATTATTTTTTTCTTTCGTTTACCCTAATCATGCGCCATTTTATTGCTTATGGACACTTCTCGGTCCTTGTTATTCATTTATTTATAAATTATTTTCAAAAACTTATGAGAAACTTGTACTATAAATTCTCATGTGATAATAATTTGTTGGATAATATTTGATTAAATTATTTACCTAAATATATTCTTATAATTTATTTCTAACTTTAAAGAATTTAAAAGGTTATCAGTTATTATTTTTTCAACTTGATCCTTATACTCACGTAATTTTCTTAACTTTAAGTAGTGTCAAAAGCATTGCGTATTATGAAATTTTTTTGATATTATATCAATTTCCTTTGTACTAAAAGCAAATTAGAATCATAATGTTGTTTGTGAGTCATTGGAAAAGCGGACAAAAGCACCGGAGTTGCTGTTGAATAATGAACACGTAGAAGACATTTACATATTTTTTATTGGTGAGCTTTATTATTTCAGATGACAATTAATGTATTTGTCTCTAAATTGGCTAATTAATTTCTTCATTTTTATTTGGAATATTTTTTATCATATGGTATCAAATAATTACAACATGTTACTATTTTCTCTTTTTCTTTTTTTTTTAAAGAGAGAGAGGCAGGAACAGCTTTGATTCTTTGAGGTATCACGTGGGTTGTTGTCCATCATTCCCAATCAAAGTGTAATGAGTAAGACATTAAAAATAGTCACAAATAATTATCTAAAAATAATAATAATTTTTATTGAAAAATATTTTCTTTTATTACGTATACATTTTATTTAAATTTAAAAACACCAATAACTTTTTAATTAACTATGTTTTTGGACGCGAAAGGTGGTGAAATAAAGCAAGCATTATCCCAAAAAAGAAAATCTTCTAATTGGATTTCATTATTCATTCAATTTTAATATTAGTTCCAAGTTCCAATAGCCCAAAAGAGAAATCAGCTCCCACAATCATTTTATATTTTAAATAGATTGTAGAGTTTAAAATGACCCTATGAAAATTTCTGCTTAGAAACGAAAAAATGATTACTCCTCCGTGGCTTAAAATAATCTCTCTCTTTCAATAAAACTAAAACCGTTGAGTGGATTCTCAAGAACAAATTTAAGGTCTATAACATTTCTACTATCATTACAACTATATATAATATGCAGCAAATCTGCATCTTCATACACAAATGGATTATACATAAACAAATGACTATTTATCGATGCATTTATTGCTTTCATGTATCTGCGACTACTGGTCAAAACGTGGAAACAGGAACATGGTTATGCAAATTTGACCCTGAATCTTAGGGTAGCAAGGGTTTGCTCGATCATCAATATGGGTGGTGGAGTAATTCAAGACAAATTTTGCAACTTCAACGTCTATTATCTCCACGTATTCTTCCTCCTCACATTCATCCTGACTCTACTAATAAGTAGTTAACTCTTTCTTATGTGAGTCATTTTCTTCACTAACGTTGGATTCTTTTTCAACCTGACACCCATTTCTCAACTCAGTTAACTCTTTTTCCTTTAAATCAATTTCTTTGGATGCCATGTCAACTTTATCCTCCTCAAATTCACTTGATGCTTCTACTCTCGAGCTATGTTCTTGAGTTAACTTACGTACTTGATCAGCGGTAGGTCCATAAGCCCAACTGCATAGTATATAATACATTATATTAAGAGCACTGATTCCCGCAATAACCCAATAGTACTTGTCATAACGACCCTTGTTAATATTATCCAAAACCCAACCTTCTTTTCCCCCTTTTGAAGTAACGTTTTCTATAACGCTGAATACAAAACTAGATACCAAGTTTCCTGCAGCCATTCCCAGTCCACCAAGGGCAGAAGCAACGCTGGACATAGATCTAGGAAACTCAGTATAATAAAATTCATTTTGGCCTATTGCATTGAATGCTTCAGCTATTCCACCCAAGCAAAGTTGTGGGGCAAGCCACATTGCAGACATGTTCAACACTGCATTAGCATTATTAAGATATCCCTCTTTGATTGCTCTCCTTCTCCTAGTAGTCTCAACAATTCCTGCAGTTACCAAGTGAAGAAAAGAGAAGACCAACCCAAGTCCCATTCTTCTCTTTGCACTGATCCTAACTTGTTTGCCTCTTATCTTTGATGCAAGAGGAAGAATGGCACGGTCATAGAGTGCTATCCATAAAAATATTGTAACTATCATGATTACAGTGAAAGAGCCAGGTGGAACTTGAAAGTGTGAGGTGATATGTCTGTTCAGAGATTTAGCTTGCAGCAATGAAAATGAGCCTCCAATGTTAAGTGACATCATGATCCCTGTAGACCACAAGGGAATAACTCTAATAAGGGCTTTTAGTTCTTCCACTTGATCTACTGTGCATAGACTCCACGGATTCGATGCTGAACCATCAGAGGCTATATCGTTTTCTGGATCTTTAATAACACAAGCTTTATTCAGAAACCTGGGACGTAAAGCACAAGCTCAAGTTAAGTGGTTGGTTTATCCACAAGATATTCAAAAGATAAAAGGGTGGTAATTTGATTCTACCTTAGTTTATCAGTTGGAAGGAGAAGATCCGAGTCCTTCTTGTGATGGTAAAGTTCAGGCGAGCTCTTAGGTGGTAAGGGAAGTTTTCTGTTCTTAAAGGACACAACAATCACTCGTGCAAAACCAGTGATCAAGCTGGTTTGTACTTTATTCTTTATATAAAGTGGAGAAGCAAGGAGGAAGAAGACAGTGGATAAGAACATAAGTGCTGCTGGAACTCCAAAACCCACTTTCCATCCAAGATGATCTTGGATGTATACTATTACTGTGAGAGCAATTATGACAGAAATAGCAGCAAAAGCATAATACCAGCTGAAGAACATTTCCAAGATCCTGGAGTTATTGAGGTTATCTTTTCTATTCACCTGGTCTGCACCAAATGCTAAGGAGCATGAAAGGCCTCCATTTCCAATGGCCATGAGAGCAAGGGCAGAGATAAAGATTGCCATTTGCCCTGATGTTGCAGATTTACAACTTTCAGATCGTTGGCTGCAACTAGGAGGCCGTGCCTGTGGGATCATGGCTGTTAACCATAGCACTGTCATTCCCTGTTACCAAACAAAAGATAAAAATAAAAACTTTAAGGACTTTTATGATTACAGCACTATTTAAAGAACATGGAATCTACCACTAGAGTTTTGAGAAGATTGGCAAATTCCATAATGGTAGTTTAAAAATTGATGTGAAATGCAGTCATCGGACAGTTTGCATAAAAATATTTTCCCTTGTACCTATTTAACATTTACAAAACATTAAATTTTGACAGAACTTCGTAGAATTTATTCTTTCTCATAAATGGGAATATGTCATCATCCAACTGCGAATAACAAAAAAGGACTTTGTTGGAAGAGACTTGAACAGAATCAGAGGATTTAGCAATCCCATAATTTGCCATCGAAAAAGAGACCGGCTTTTTCTTCTCTTTCACACCCCAGAAAAATAAATCATGTTTCCTAAAAAAGTCACATACTTGTGTCTATCACTTTCAAGCAAGAGTAAAACTCCAAAATTGAACACAAGCATATTTAAGTAAAAAAACACAAAAAGAAAAGAAGAATACCAGGAAGCTTATGGTAGAACCTAACCCAACAGCGAGGAATCGACCCAGATAAGAATCGGCAATGAAAGCACCCACCACAGGCATGAAATTGCTTGCAGCAGAGGACAATAAAAGTATCTGGGTTGCGTTGCTTAGATGAAGCTTGTAGCTCCCCATCAAATACACTATCATGTTGGGAAGAAGGCCCAAACTAGCCACCCTTGCAAGTGCCTCATTTGCTAACAACACATATCCAAACCAACACAGAAATTAGTGAGTTAAAAGAAGGAAACAAAATCTAATCCAAGTTTTGATAAGAAAGTATTAAGCATAGTATTGGTATACCAACCAATGATGAAAGGCATGGTAATAAGACCACCCTTGCGCCTCTGTGGTTGTGAAATGTGTTGGGTACCCATTTCAACTTCAACGGAAGCAACCTCCACTTCCTTCACCATTTTCATTAACACACACTCACAGAGACCAACTGTTAACTACAAAGTTCATGCATTTATATGGACTCATCACTTTCGTCCTTTCTGGCTCATGCCTAGTGCAGCCGCTTTATGCACATTATCAATTTTAAATAATTTTTATATTTTTATAGTTAAAATAAAAATTATATTACATTAATTTTGTTTATAATAGTTCTCTCTGTATGGAACACGACTCTAAGTGATGTAATTGTAAAGCATGCGATGGATTGGACCATCAATAATGAGTTTGCGTGTTCACACGGTGTTTGCTAAAACTGCATATCTGGAATGCACCAATGTTACGGATGAATCGCCAAATTCAGTGCTACCACAATACCAACTTTATGCGTTCTCACTTGAGTCAAAGTTGCTTCTTATCATATACTAATCACCATTTCTAATTATTAGATGCGTGAATTCGATATTTTTCTTTTTTATCCATAAGTGGAAAAAAAAATTTATTGTCTGAATTGAATAGAATATTCTTTTGTTTACTCAATGATACGTATTTTTTACTCAAAGAATATTCGTATCATACAACTTATACATAAATTTTGAATCTACGATTTTATTTCAAAATTTAATTAACCGTTTCTTTTTATAAATGCTTAAAGATATATTATAATAAATAAAAATGTATTACACATAAATTCTTAGCGTATAAGTTTTAACTGTCCGTTGAAGAGGGTACAAATATTAAAATATATAAGTCACCCCTTTTAAGTAAAAAAGAGTTCATATTTTTTCAAGATGAAGTCCATAAAATTTTCAACGAATGCAAGTTGAGTTTGATGAATTTAAAAACTGGAATACAAGTTATCTCTGCACGTACTATTGTGATTAAATAAGTTGGATTATTGCAATGCATTACTGGCCAAAGTGATTAATTATGATTAATGGGTAAATTAGACACCGTCACGCCTATAATTATGGTCTACTAAATATTCAAATCTTTCTTCTTCGTTTCACACTCACCGCGGCACATCACTAACGCATTGAACAAATTGTGAATGCATAATTGATAGGAAAAATGTATAGGTGCACCTGAGTTCTATTAAATAATAAAGTGAAAGTGCAAGTGTTATTTTTATAATAATGAATTGAATTATTAATTTATAAAGTTACTACTTAACATTATAATACATTATAATAATGATCGATCCACATAGTTATTATAACAAGCGCAAAGTAAATATATATATATATATATATATATATATAATAGTAAAGTTCAAAATTTAAAGAGAGTTAAGGTAAAATTATTATAACTCTTATTTTAAACAATTAAATTTATTTTTAACTCAAATCGTAACGTTTAATTAAACATTAAATTCATTAAATTAAGCTAACTCTAATTACTTGATAATTAACTTTTATCATCTATATAAAAAAATTAAACTCTTTTGATTTTTTTAATTGAAATAAGTATTAAGTTTAATAATTTATTGGATTACATGATTATCAATTTTTATTTTCAAAATTTCAACACCTATGATAAATTATTAGAAAAATTGATTTATTAAGTATTTTTTAACTATGAAAGTGAATGTAACATTAACTCATGACTAGTTAAGTCATAAAACATTAAAAATAAAAGTAAATACTTTGGTTGAGAGAAATAACTTAAATCAAGATGTAAATTTTGATTTACAATAACTTTATATTGATAATTTTTTTAACTTACAAGAGTAATTACATATGATAGAATTTTAAAAAAAATCATAAAAAGATGGAGGGTCTTAAGTTTAAATAGCTGAAAAAATTTCCACAAATAAGCTATACGCAAATTTATGATCCAATCAATCGGCCTCTTTCTTAAACTGGGTTTACATTTAAAATCTTAAGAATCATAAAACAAATTTTTATATAATGTTTGAAGTATAGAATTTAATTTTAATATAATTTTACTTTATAAGTTTTTATATTATTAATTATTTTAAATACAATTTTAAAATCAAAATAATTTTTATTCATATTTCACAATTAAATAAAAATGGAATTTTTTATAATATTAATAAATTCTAAGATTCATAGTTCTCTTTGAAAAGCAAACTCCATATCGCTTTAAACTAATTTTAAAATCTATTTACAAATTTAACTGGTCTCACATCAATTAAAAATATGGACACCTAACATTTTAACAAATTTAAAATACCAAGAAACTTTCAACCATTTAATTAACCTTATTCAATGATGTTAAATGGTTAATCACTGTTAGAGTTAGAGGCACAAACAAGTTCAAGTTCATTGATATACAAAATTAGATTGTCCTATACGCGTGGATACTATAAAGCCTTTCGTCAACCTTCCGAATTTTGGAGTTGAATTTGTTTCTATTAATATATCTTTGCTTAGTAAAAATTGCCTTATTAATTTAAATACAATGAATCTATGTTAATAATAGAGTATATTAAATTAATAGATCAAATTATTAATATAAATCTTTAATTTTATATTAATAATTTAATTTTATTGTAGTTTCAATACCAAACGTCTTTAAAAAAAATTGCTTGTACCCATGAAAGCGTTATTTATAACAAAGTTAAAGTGAGGTATTTTCTATGTGTTAATTTTTTTATCTTATATAATAAGTGCATAAGTTAATTAAAGAAATAAAAATATAATTTCACAAACAATATTTATTATATTAATTATAAAAAATAATTTTTTTAAATAGCTAAAAATATCAAATACATATCTAATGTTATTTAAGTAATATATCAAATACAAAAGAAAAGTTGTTTGTATTAAATTTGATTGATTAGATTAGGTTTTATCCAATTAAAATTAATGTTTTATCTCTTCACACGTTCAAAATCAATGCTGATATTTAACTTCATGTAAAATATTTTTGTAAGTTAATAATGTAGTGAATTTGATGTGCTTTTCAAAAATATTAGTGAGGCCAATAACTGTGTAGTAATTGTTACGACCATCAATGTCAAAAGAGTGGTCAAATTCTTATGTGAACGTTTTAAATTATGAAACAAGTTTCGTATATGAGATTGACTCTATGGGCTAGATCTCTTCTAGTCCAATGTTTTAGGTTGGTCTAGGACTTCGATACATAATCGTCATGACAATGTGTTGATTGTTATGAAAGATGTTCTTCTTTACTACGTGAGTAGTTAGTGGTTCGTAGTTCGCAGTTCAAATTGTGGTGATCATTAGAGGCTTAAAACATCAACTATAATGGTTTATGGTGTCTGTATAATGATAGTAAAAGAATGTTTTGTTGATAGTGTTTAAGTGATGATAATAAAACAAATAGTTTGTCATAATAATAACTTGAGATATTGATATAATGATAGCAGTAGAAGCCGAGAGAGAGAGAGCTGTGGCAAAAAAAAAAAAAAAACTGAATAATATAAGAAAAAGAAGAGATAACATGTTAAGGAATTAATTTACAACAACTTAATCATAAAAAAAAATTCTTCCAAAACAACTTAAATTTTAAAGGACAAATTTTAGTCACATTATATTGTTTTTTAATTTTTAATAAAAATTAAGATTATACTTCAATAACTTACAATAATGTTAAATCTTTATTTTTTAAAAACAACAATCAATTTTATTTAAAATAAATATAAAAAATACTTGTTAAAAATAATTCATGTATCACAATTAAATAATTTTAAATCTTCTTACATTTATGTCTATAAATCTTCCTTGTTAATAAATAAAAACCGATTTGATACTTTTTATATTTTTATTATAATAAATACATTTTCTATTTACTTACTTCATAAAATAAAATAAAATAAACTACAAGAACATATAGAATTTGAACTAAAATTTCAAACTACGCGTTGTGTTGGGTTCACATGCGTAAAATGTTGACACACACGTTTTCAGACTTCACATCACGCTTGCTGCAAAAAATTAGTGGATAGTACTATACTATATGGTCTTAGTCACTTATATTATATAATTATGTATCAAAATTTTAATATTTATTAACAATAAATATATTTATAGTCTATAATTTTGGCCCACTAAATTTATTTATTATTTATTTATTTGCTTGCTGGAACTTCTCTTACAGTTTGAACGAAGTGACTCATCACACACTGTCATTTCTATGATTGTGACACATTGATTATTTTAATAGCACGATAAAAAATCGAGATGAATTTTATTTATAATTAAACTCAAAATAAAATCCTAATCATGAAATATTATGATGAATCTTAAACCAAAATGTTTAGTCAGTGGAAAATCTTTTCAAAAGACAAAAGATTTTACTTCGAGTAATGAATTTCTTGGATGTTGACTCTGTTAGTTTATTTTTCACTGTGACAAGGATGTTTTGTCTGTTCCCAATATTGATTGAGGTTTCATTTTCTCCTATGATTAGTCAACTTACATCGGTCAAATATGACTTCAATACTGAATAGTACATTATTTGATTTTAATGATAAAAAAAAATTTTAAATACTTTTTTGACATTTATATTTTTTCAATTAAATTAATTAAAATAAATAATCTCAATAATTTTTTTAAAAATATTTAAATAATATTTATTATTTAAACTAATACCTAACTTTATTATCAGAAATATTTGATACTTACAAAGATACTTACAAAGATATTACTTTATTAGACAACAGAGAAATATTAAAAAAATTAATGTATAAAAATATTTTTTAAGTTTTATATAATTTTATTTTAAATTCTACTTCTTACTTAAAGGTGGATTATTAATATTTTACTTTTTACTAATAATTAATGACTACAATAATAAAAAAAATATTTTACTATCAAACTGTTAATACCAACTGTTTATCAAACCTTAAACTCTTATATTCTTTTATTTTTATTTATTTTGTATATATGTGTAAAATAAAATATTTTAATTTATTGTACTATCAAACGCGTTGGACATAATAATAAAGAAATAGCTCGTGATTCACGAGCAAGGCTTCATCAGAGATATAAATTTTCTCTACTTTATGAATGGGGTCAACAATTTTTTATCATATACGCCAATCCATTACAATTTTTATGCTACTTATTTTTTAATTATATCATTTATCGTATTCTTTTTATTTCTCTCTTCTTTCGCTGTTTAACGTACCAAAATAACATGTTGAGGAGCTATTTTCCAATTATTAATGCACCAAAAAAGGTTGTATAATCCACTTGATATAATTATCTCCGGTAATTCAAGTAATTCTCACATTCAAACATATAAATTAATGTTTTTTTTTAACTTAAGCACTTAATATATAAGTTTAAAAGATGAGATATGAGAAGTATTGTTATAAAAGGAAAAATATATTACAACAGCAATAGAAAATAATTTATTACAATAGGTTTTATAATTTTTTAAACTTTCTAATCCTTACAGCCGGTATTTAATATAAAAACTATTAAAAAGGAAATATTAAGAGTTTAAACTTGAGTTAATGGTAAAGATTTATGGATAACCAAAAATTTTACCAAGACCACCTTTTGATAATCTACTAGCTACCGCATAACCTTTAGCATCTTTTTTCACGAAGATCATAAGCGTGAAGGCACTTCTATATCAAAATAGAATTTCTACGAAAAAGGGAAATTGCTATGGTACATGGTTGAGGTTAAGTATTTATTAAATGTTAAAATTTTCTAAAAAATGTTTAAAATTTATTAAAAATGATCAAAATTATAAATAACTGACATGTTTGTTTTCTTTTAAGAAAATAAATATGGAAACAAGGACAAGTTACTTCTTTTTTCTTGGATATATATAGGAGCTATCAGAACATTGTTTGCTGCCTTTTCTTTTGGTTGCCCGTGTTGTTGGGCTTCTTTCTTCGCAGGGCTTAGTAGCCCTTGTGTAGCCTTCAGGCTTAGGCTTGTTGGAGCTTCTTTCTCTAATATTATGGTGGGGCTTACTTTTTCCACTCCCCCTTTCTATTTTAACACCCCTGTTAACTATTTTTGTAAACCCTATTATGTTTTGCTGCATTTTGTTCTGAACTTTGTCATGCAGCAGGCCTAAGGCCCAAGTAAAAAGAATCTAAGATAGCACTACACAACAAGATTTAAGCTCTAATGCATCAGGCCCATGATTCTCTTTTGAGCTTTTTTGGTATATACGTAGGAAATTTCAGAAAGTATATTCTAGATAGATTATAATTGTGTTGACAAAAAAAAGATAGATTTTGCCATACATATGTAAATTAAACAAACATCACTTGTGTGTACTCATAAAATATGGATAACAAATACATAAATGGTTCGCTCTCTCGCTCTTGAAAGTGATTATCAATTATGAAATATTTTAAGGAAACATTTTTCATTGATCATTTACCAAAGAAAAACCTGAAAAATCATTCTGAAAAACTATTCAAAGTGCCCTTTTGAGTGTGATCCAAGGACTACTCACAGACAGTAACATAAATGATCTTTTTGGTCTTTTAGGTATTTTTTATAAAGGTCAAAACACTAGGCGATTGATTCCCTTTACCACCAACTATATGCATTCAACCAACCTTTTTTTTCTTAATTACCCATATACCAAATAGACAATATAACCACATTCGAACTTTTTACTTGTTTTTTTTTCCTCATTTCGTATGTGTAGCACACTATAACTTCAATTGGAATATGTCCTTCGAGAACATCTAAATGTTTAAGCCGATATTAAGAACCGTGCTATGTGTTCACTCACAAATTAGTCCTTACGCGATCAAATTGGTAATTAGTGGATAAAAGATGGCCCAAAGAGTGATTAATTAAGAAAACATAAAGCATTAAACCCAAACTCACAACAATTGCCACTATCAAAAACAAAGTAATAATAATATGATGCAATATTGAGCGTCATGATGATGAAAGCGTATATCTCTAAAACTTGGAGGGAGCGTAAAGGAAATGGGGGCACTTGAGTGTAATCTTAGAAGTGGTCCAAATTAAGATGACCCGAGAGAGTAAGATGGGGTCCATATAGGAACATTCGGGTCAGCCACGCCACTTCCATCCACATGAATGTCTGACATAACCTTCTGACAACAATTTGTTTGTTTTTCGATTAAATTTTAGTTCATTACAGTTACAATGACTAACGAACAAATACAAATCCATAATAGCTATAATGACTTCTCCTCGCGACCATAGAAAACTTTTCTGTACAAAACAACAACAGTTAATGTGTGTGTGTGCATGTTCCTTAATTATGCATATCCTTAACAAAAAATCTCAACAAAGAGACATTCCGACAGCTACATGAAAACCGAAAAGTAAATGAATAAGATTAAATGACAGTGATATAATAAGATATATATGTTACTGGTGGCGGGTGACCTTCTCATATTCATGATCCATTTTTTTACACGTACAAATTAATTTACATTATCTGGCTTCAGTTTCCAAATTTAACAAGGCAAAAGAGAAAATTAACAGCGAATAGAGAGAAAGCAGATAACCCAGATGGAAGGAGAGTCAAGGATAATTGATGAACTCTTCCAGATTTAAATAACAGCGATTAAATCTTCACAAAGAATATCAAGATTCTAGATTATCCTACAAATAGTATTTCAAAATTAATCGCAAAAGATAACGGAAACTTTACAAATTATATATCTTATTCTTTTCTGTATCACACCGATAACCGTATACCATTGATTCTTCTCATGGTCTTGGACCAAATTTACTTCAATAGAGGAGATTGAAATGATACTCTCTAGTTTCACTTATTTATGCTCAAATACATTTTTGGTAATTGCAATATGAAGTTTTTGAAAATTATTTTTTCATTTATTTTTAGTCTCTAATTATTTTTTAAAGTGTATTTTTAATTTAAAGTAAAGGATTAAAAATATATAAATTCAAATAGAGATTAAAAAAATGATATCATATTTTAGAAAATAAATATATTTAACACATTTATTTATTTCTTTAAAGAATTATTTTTTATAATGAAAAATATACATTTTTTAGCAACACATATAGGTGTTTCTTTTTTTTAATTTTAGGGGTATATTTTAAACATGCATATATACAGAAAATTTTAAAAAAATATATAAAATATCATATATAATATTAATTTTTAATAGTTCAAATAATTTCTATTAAGCATTCGTAACTTTGTAAGTTTCAAAATGATTTTTTATTATAGAATATAACCTGGCCTTCATGAACATATTCATGCATCCAGCGTTTACTTGGTTGAATCAACTATTAAAGACTTATACTTTCTTTTAGGTTCACACAATGTTATAAGTATCAGTCACCCGCACAGCTAGTCCTTCAAATTTGAGATTTTGTTGGAAAGTTCTGCTGGGCAACTTATAGCTCATATTCATCGTTCCCTTGCATCGTTTACTTAGATGCAGTTTATTCATTTATTGGATAATTTCACTTCATGCCAATTAATTTTAAGATGAAATCTAAGATATCATTAGAATCTGGAACTCATTTCCATTGTTTCGTAATTTTCATTGCGTATTGCTTTGTCTGATAAATATTTAATTTGTGAAGAGAGCATGTAAATTTATATACTTGTAGGTAAACTTTACTTAATACCAATCGCTTTTAATTAAGATGAAATTGAACAAATTTAATATTTTTAAGCTCTACTTTTAAAATTTACATTCTATTTCTAACAGTTATAGTTTCTTATGGCATATTTATAACTTTATGCATACATACATACATACAATTTTTTGTGTTACATATCGATTATTTTGTGTTACCCTCCTTTTATGTTTTATAAAAAGTTATATAAAATTTCTCTTCACAAAGTTATACAAAAAGCATAAATGGATAGAGCTTTATATGCTTTAACTTTCATTATTTACCCCTCTTGAAGTCATGAACTCTTCTTCCAAGAAGTTCATTCGAAAAGTGCATATGAAGTTTCTTTAATTGTTTCTCTAAGTTTATGCTTTTCTTTTGTATAATTGGAAAAGTGCACAGTGAAAGTGTTATAGGGACAGCGTATTGTAAAGGAGCAATAATCCTAAACTTGCCATCCCAAAATTATCTTACCCTCATCCTCCCTAGACCAGAAGAAAATTGCTATAATTTATTTATTACATGGGAATAATATTAATCGAATTATTATTTTTAAGTTCACTGTCCCTTATATATACACTCATTTTTTCATCCATTTTTTTTATTATATCATCTTCACCTATTTCACACCTCAAAATTAAAATGGAGTGTGAAAATATCATTTTCAAAATGGATATTACAATCTTAAAACAAAAGCTGAAGGTAGATTATAAAAAATTACCGCTAACATCCGAACAAATTAAAGAAGGGAAGAATTTCAACTCGGCAAAATGCATAATTAGAAGAACCAAACATACATATTAATTAATGTTTTGAGAAATCTTAATAATAACTGAACAAGTGATCCTAATTAGATTAGAGGGAGTACATGAACAAAGAGATATATATATATATATATATATATATATATAATTAAAATTGCATTGAGTGAATGGTGAAGGGTATATAGCATCGTGAGCAATCAGCCTTTTCGTTATTACAGAATGACTGCTAACGATGTTATACGATATCATCCACAAATATTGATTCATCCAAATGCATTATCCCAAAAAGATTGCTACATGTTAACATCCACTGCCGTATGCTGGTGCCCAGTAATCGGCCCCATTTTCGCTTCCAACATGTTGGGTACAAGACACGGGGACCAAGCACAACCCCCTACTCCTTAGGTCCTTTGCCTTTTCTTCTGCATCCTGATTAGTTATTATTTTCATAAATTAATTAACTGATTAATACTAAGAACCATGCAATGCCTAACAAATTAATTAGTTAATTAATAAACATGTTCTAATTAAATATTTATGCGCTATAATGAAACTAATGGAGATGATAATATCAGTGATTAGAATGATACTTCTTAGATTAGTAATCAAAAGAACAAGGAGCCAAATCAAGAAAAATACAAAAACCGTGGTGGGAGAAGAGAAAGAATACCTGGTTTGGGGCTCCCTTTCTTTTTTTGAGGCCATTATTGTCATTCAACAGCTAGATGGGAATGAAAAAAGGGAAAGAGAAGTATTAATTAGTAATTTTACTTCTCTCGCCATTCTTTGACTTCAAATATGCAATTCAGCCTCATCTCATGCTTTTCACAATTATATGCTTTTTATTGGCCATCATATAAATTATATACTATGATGACAAAATTAAAGGATGTTATAAAAAGCTGAGATATCTTGTTGTTTCAATGGCTTCTTTTGGTGGATTAAATATTTCAATAATTGGAAACAGACGCTCCTAATTTGATTCTAATAAATTGATGGATCCAATAAAGCATACCTGACCGGGGTCCTCTGGAAAAACAGAATTTCTTTCTCCATGTACCTGTGGTTTGAAAAATAAAATAATAAAAAAATAAAGGAAGAAACATTCCCTCAATTATATATTATAGTACATTCAAAAATAGGTCATTTTTGTCCTGCTCAAACTAGTGCGTCAAGTGTTTGTAAGAGAGAGAGAGAGAGAGAGAGAGAGAGAGAGGCTTTGGGAAATGGGTTCTTACAGACTGTTGATTCCTCATGTTTTTTGATGCATTGTCCAAGTAAGGAGAGCTGAGTGCCTGCATTCAAGTAGGGGAAAAAGGAATAAAATTTTATAACTCCCATGACTAAAGAATGTTTTTGGAGAGAGACATTAATATTTGTGAAACTTTAACTGCATGCTCTCACTGACTCTGAGTAGCCTGCAGAGTGTATATAATGTGTGTGAGAAGCATCACCTCAATTTGACCCTGCAGGAACCTTATATATCCAATGGCTTCTAACAAGACAGAAGCTGTGTCAGTCTGCAAAAGTGAACCACATCACAAAACGAAAGCTCATCTTTCTCTTTTCTTTGATGTTAAAAGTTAAATTCCAATCAATGGCAAAAGTTAAAGAGCCGGGTATGCAGGACTTGGATCATGGAAGGATGGAAAACAACTATTCAAGGGTCACTTTTAAAACCAAAAACAAAGGCGCTTGGCTTGTAAAAATTAATGCTTTTATAGTTAGTTTAATTAGTTTATTAGTACCTTTCCAAACGGGGAAACTAGCTGGTGAAGTGCTGTTATTCTATCTCCTAGCTTCTCCTTCCTCACCTGATTCAGATTCATACATGGAAGTCAGGAAATGTATTCCTTGTGCATGCTTTTTTCTCTTCCAACAATTATTTTCAAGCAGAAAGAATATTGCAGTTTCAAAGAGACAGACAACCAAGAAAGACAACACACAACAAAACGCTCACATATATACAAGCTCACTTATACCAAGTGAGAGAGATATAGTACAAAATAATTAAAGGAGAGTCACCTTCAGAGATGCTTGGCTTGAAGATGCATGAACCCTAGCATTCTTACAAATTCCAATTGTGCTATCACACTGGAGCAGATATCAAAGATAGATGAAAATTACTTTCAGCATATAATTAACTTGTTAGAATACATATAATACTAAAAGATGCCAGTTCGGATGAAAAGAAAAAGGAAATAATAAGAATCTTTTGCTCTCTTTTCTTACCTCAGATGTTTGATCTGGAAGTTGATTTTTCCTATGATCTCCCTTGTTATAAGTGAAATTCAACATATTGTTACTACTCAAGCTAGTGACACAAGACCTGGGGGAAGAAACTGGCACCATATGAGACCAAGATGAGTCTGTTGGTCCAGAAGCCTGAAATTCCTCACGCCCATGGCCGTACAAATTCCCACTTTGAGAAACTTCTTGCTTTATTACATCAAGAATCGGAACTCTGGAAGGTGTGTTGAGAATCTGGGCATCCCAGTTTTCGAATTTCTTAGGTTGAAAATGACTGAAACCCAGTCTCTCTTCTTCCCCGGCTATTCCAGTACTGCAAAACAAACACAAAACCCAGCCAAGTTTTCATTCTAAGACCTTAGTTATTAAAAAAGGAAGCCTTGGATAATTGTCATCATAGTTCCTTGATCAACCGCAGTAAACCAATCTAACAAATAGTTTCTCGAACTTATATGAAACAATTAATAACAAATAGAACTAGTCATAAGTAGAAGTACATATATGTAATGAACTAGACACCATTCAGTACTCATAGACACAAATAAGAGAGAGAGAGAGATTACTTACAAAAGCAGTTGGCTCCATGACTGAGGAGGCTCTAGATTTTCTGTCAAAGAATTAAAAGGAATTGAAGAAGATGGAATCACATATTGAGGAGAGATCATCGAAGATGGTGGATGCATGCTCCACCAGTTAGGGTTCCCAGCCATCATTTGCTGCACTGGAAGAGTTTCATGCGCAAAATTTCAATTCATATACATGCCTTCAAAATAATTAACCTACAAGAAAAGAAAATTTCAATCTCCTTTTTCCCTTCTACTTTTCCACTTTCACCTTTGTGATATTTCCTTGTATGTGCACCCAAACAAGTCTTGGCTAAAGCTTTGAGAGTTCTGTTTTGCTTTCTTACTATCTGTTGAAGAGAAACTTAAAGCTTTGGGTCTCAAGTATTTTATAGAGATGGGGTTGAGGAACTTTGCCTATGTTGCTTTCTCTTTCCTTTCTTTCATCTATTCAGTTTCCTTTTTATTCCTACTTTTGCTTTATTATAAAGTAGAACAGAAAAGCTGGTGGCCAGTGTTTTCAGGCTAATATTTACTCGGTGTTTAATTCCTTAATTTAGGGTTGCACCTTGGGATTGTTTTGAAGCTAGCTAGCTAGGGTTGGGGTAGAAGTAGGGCATCATATAATAGTAATACTAACAGTATTGAGATCAATGTTAGATGCTTTCTTTATTAAATCTTGATACCAATAATTCACTTTAACAAACTAAAATACAAAATCTAGTGGCTGAATAAAATAAGAAGACCAAATCGGAAAATGATATAGGAATTGCCCATGAATTGGTGCTTTTTTGCAACTACAATAATAAACTAAATCATCCACATGATGTTGAAGGTTCAAATTAACTAATTAGAACCGTTAACAATATATATATATATATATATATATATAGACAACTACTGATGTAAAAATATAATATTTAAAAATAATTATTATGTCGGTTTCATTATTTACATCAGTAGTTGTCTATATATATATATATATATCATTGAATGAATCAAATTCTAAGCTTATCAGAAGAGACAGACGATGCAATTAAGCATAGAAGTTCCTAACATTTTATATTAATTATCTTATCAAATATATATCCTAAGATTTTTTTTCTTTTATTTGTTTTATCTAGCTCTGTATAGTTCCTTTATTCATTTAATACCTATTTAACGAGTGAGGGAACATTTATATATTCCATTTTAGCTGCTACCAAAACAACTCCGTACGGACGAGGCATAACTTTTAGAGGGGCGAGGGCCTTATTTATTTCAATCTTTTGTTTTGTTTTTTTGTCTTTGTTGCTGACTAGTCAGAGAAAAACGGAGCATCTAACATTTCTTTTATGATTAACATTAGGTACCAGTCTTAGTTTACTGTTTACAATTACATGGCTAAAGTTGATATAATACTTAATTAGGAAATGAAGGGTAATAGAGAAAATGAACAAAGTTCTGAGCTTAAGTATTGCCTGTATTCCTTCCCTCCCCCACCTTCGATATTGTAATAAGGATTTTGTTTTGAAAATAATAAAATAGAACAACAAATTAATATTGACCACATATTATATTCGTATTTAGATTGTTTAATTTCTTATATGAAATATCAATGAACAAAATATTCCTTGTGATATAATTTGGGACACTCATCGCCCATCGAGTACCGACCAACAAATCAGACTCTTGGCACTATGATCCAAAAGCAGGAAAAGAATGCAGAAGATGCAACAAAAAGAAAATTACAATTCCCAAACGCCAAAGAGCAAGTTTTAGATCGATACTAGCACATGTATTTCTACTTACTTTTTGGTTCCTATATACTATATAATTCATACATGTCATTCTGCCTTTATTTGGACCTCACAGTAACGTACGTCACATATACATATACATATACATACATAATATAGGCAATAATTTTTTAAGAAAACTAAAATTCCGTCAAAAGGATAAGTGAAAGAAAAGACGATGGCCAAATGCATCATTGCGAGCGAAAAAAAGTGATTTCCTCTTGAAGTATTGATAGCATGTTTAATTATTAGGCTTTAACTCAACATGATATGATATTTAAAGTAATTTGCATGGATATGATTCAAAGAAGTACATATTCTAAAAGTATTTATTATAATTAATTTTAATTGTCAATCTTTGAATATTTTTTCATTTTTCAAATGCATGTCACATCTTAGAAGAATTAAATTCAGGATTTGAAATGAAACGAAACATAAAGGTTTATGAATTCAACACAAAAACCATGGCCACATGCTACGACTTATCAGCTATCAGATATATTTCTTTTGACCATTGGTCTTCCACTCAAGAATATTCGGTAACATTGAGAAAGTTATATGTCTCACGTCCCAACAGGCTTGAAGCTAAGTGATATCCACCAATTCCTTTTAATCGATTGTGAACTTTTGTTGAATCATGCGGCAAAGCGATAAAGAAATAGGACACAGGATTCAGATTTTGACACATCGTTCATTTTATTTTCTTTTGTTGTTCTTTTTTCTCTTCCTGCTTTTCTTGGGTAACAAAGTGAAAGATATGAGTACGCGCATATGCATGATCATCGTCAACTGATTGATATGAAAATATCCTAATCAACTGATTCTAGCTAGCTTAAACTTTTATGGCGAAAAGAGAACGTAATTAAGCTTAAACATTGATTTGAGATGTGCTCTAGAGATACCAACGGATCGTTTTGTTGAAAAGACTAATTGATAAGAAAATAACTAAGAGAGTATTTAACAAAAACTAATAAATAAGTCGAAAAAAAAAAAGAGAAAGCTAAGCTGAGTTTAAAATTGATTAAAAGTTGATAAATTAGTTGATGAGTTTATATAAAACGATATAAGAAGACATATTGAATTGTGTGACCTGTATAAAGTGTTATTAAGATATATATTGTTAGATATTTTTTATATTTCAATTTTTAAAAATAATTTGCTACTTCAAAATTAAGGTAATAGTTTTTTAAATGTAAACAAGTTTTCGGTCTAACTATTATCAATTCATCACGCCACTTTTAGAAAGAAAAAATATTCAAAGATTTTAAACTATGAATGGTAATGAATACTTTTACAAATTCATTTAAAAAACTATTACAAATATGTCTCAATTTTTTAATAGTACAAATTCGGTATATGTATAGAATAAATAACTACAAGTCAACCTTTCCTTCTTGTTCGTCGTAGTTTCCATGATTTTTATTTTTATTTTTTTGTCAGCAACTTAGTTTAGCCTATAATTTTGAATAATACAGTGAAGCTCTATAATCCTTTTCAAAGTATTTATCGACTTCTTTATGTCTTAAACCCTTGCTTATAATATGACAACATATTTTTAACAATAATGTAAACAAAAAACTTCAATTTTTAATAATAATGTAAAAAAAATTCAAATTGAAATTATTCCAAAATGGGTAAAACTCGTCGACAGCAGGATTCGAACCTGCGCAGGCAAAGCCCAACAGATTTCGAGTCTGTCTCCTTAACCACTCGGACATATCGACTTGCGTTGCTCTGGTGATGATTGCAACACTGTCCATTAAATAAAGCTTGAGAGGCCCACTTGTAGAGTGTGTCCTTGGCCCATAATCTCCAGGTGCAACCTGAGTACGGGGCTAGTTTTTGCAATGTTCATTATGATCCGCAGGTAGTGTGTAACCGAAGCCCATCAACATAGTTTTATTTTTGCAGACAACAAAAAAAAAGTATCGTTCTGAACCACAGGGCCCATTTCAGCTTTTCCCCGTCACGAGGGTATTTATATGGAAATTGTTCTACTTGAAACCTCGACTTTAGAGATTTTTCTTGTATAAGTATGGATATTTGTATTTCATTTTTAATGGGTTTCAAATATTTAAAAATAAAATAATTCTTATATATATATATATATATATAATTTTTTTATAATTTAAAATATATTAAAAGAGAATAAAAAATATTAATACTATTATTATTATGTTGGGGATTGTATGGAGTTTGGTGGAAAATATTAGGGAATGGATGCGGAGGGAGAAGACACCTTCACACCGTTATGTATTTAATAGTAAAAATGTGTTAACTTTTATTAGTATAGAAATGAATTCATTATTTCATGCCCATGAGACAAATAATTTAAGTTGCAAATAATGAAAGTAAATTTATCTGCTATTAATTTATAGTCAGTTAAATTTGTAAGATGAATGAATTAAAATTAACAACAAATAAATTTTTATTTTCTTGTTTTATATATTTATTTACTTTTTAATGAATCAAATTTCTTATTCTAGCTGATTTTAGGAGCATTCGCCCTTTTACAACGCATTTGGTTGGAAAGAGGATATATAGTTGTTATTTTATATTATATTATTTGTTTTTAAAAATAAATTTTTTAAAATTAAAAAAAATGTTTGTTAACATAAATTTTATTCTTTTAAAAAAATTATTTTTAAATATAAATTTTAAAAATTAAAAACCAAATGGAAACAAGAAAACCCTTAATTTGTCTCTTTTATAATATAGGAAAAAAATTTAAGTGATAAAATAATTTGTATTTTTTAAAACATGCTTACAATTTTTTGTATAAATTGCAATAATATTTATAAAGGTATAATAGTTGTTTATTATTATTATTATTATTATTATTATTCAACCAAAACAAATAAGATATATATATATATATATATATATATATATATATTCTTTTTATCCATTCATCTTTTCTTTCCTTAAATCAAATATAATATTAAGTTATAGTTTTTTCCCTTTTGTACATAAATAATTATAAAATAGTTGACCTAGATTACATCTAATAGGCGTCGTACTTGAAATGATTTTAGATGCTTTAAGTTGACAGCAGACTTTCGTGGCTGATTAATGATTGCTATGAACATAAGTGTCCTTTATAAATGAGTATGTATCACTTTCAGAATTTATTATATTAAGATCTTAATGCTCTAGAAATTAAATTAATAAAAAAAACACAACCTTATGCTCCCTTTAAATACAATCTTATTTTAGAGAGATTTTTTTAAAATTAGTAATGGATACTCTCACTTTAAATACAATATTAATTTAGAGGAGTTCTTCCTAGTTGTCACAATTAGTTATACACTAATGGTAATGGTTCGAGATTATGACATTTTAAGCACATTTTCATACAGCACATGATGATCTTTTCTGTTTACTGAGTTTGTGTTGGTGCTGAGAAACACATGCTACACCTTCCATTCTAATTGTCAATTCGGTATAATTAGATTTACATTATTACCTTAAAATGCAATGATTGTTTAATTGCCACAATTTTTCTACTTTTTGGAAGTAGGAAGGTCTTGTTTGGACGCCCTTCTAATTTTCTAAACCGTAATTAATTACTCGTACTAATCAAAACTAATAATTAACGCAAAGACCGGTGATAAGTCCTTTTTTTCGCCTGCTTTATATTGGAGCCTTGTATATATCCCATATGTAAATAAATAAATGACAGGTTGATTTCATTTTAAAAAATATATAAATTTTTAACGTTATTAATATATTGTTATAGTAATTTTTAATAACTTTTTTAACTTATTAGTGCTTAATTATTGCCTAAAGATAATGATCAGAAAAACCGTTTCAACAATACCTCCCATAAGCTATTTGGAAGATATAGACATCTGATACATTCCCACAGTGTTTGGATTGACATTTGATCACTTGTAGTATGATAAAGATAATGCATTCACGAACTCCAATTAAATGCTCTCCATCAACATCATTGCTACTTTTGAAAGTCTTTTCAACTTGGAAAGATTCCAAACACATAACTTCCACTGAGGAATTGGGTTGTCGTGGTAAATATAGAACTATTCTCTGTCCTTACTCTCAGAAGGGTGTGTTCTTCATTTGGGTGGGAATGTGCGGAAGTGCGCTTGATTGGTGCTGAGAAAGAGACTGATACATAATAGTCATGAGGAACTGCTCTAGTTTTCTCTGGTGGATGCCAAAAAGTGCGTTATCTGGGGCTTCCATCACACTGGACTAAATGCCAGATTCTTTGCACCAAAAGAACTTCTGGATTAGACTTAAAAAGGAAAAAAAAAACAGTGGCCCATAATAACCAAATTAGCATTTATCTAAGCGTGTTTTTCATTTTTCTAACTTTGTTTTAATTCACCCAATCTAGCAAAAAAAGGTTTTAAATTGTGGACCCAGAAAATAATCACCCAAGAGACCAAGCCACGTAGGCTATGATACAAGAGTTGGGACTTGAAGGAAGAGGAAAACAGTGGAAAAATTTTCGTTAAAATGTTAAATGAAAAAAATATAAGTGGACTAGGTGCTATTGTTAACAAAAAAATCTTAAGACCTTAAGCAAATGGGTTATGTCCATTTATATGTTGTTCAATTCGCTTAATTTTATGTGGACTTCTTGACACTCCAACGTGCGGTTGTTACATCACACTAAAATTGCATGTAGTGTCGGCTTTCGATGACCAGCATCAACCTCCGACAGGTACAATACAGATGCAACGGTAAGATAAAACCTTAGTAGTGAGTAGTGACTTAACTGCATGCAGAGAGAACTCTTGATACAAACAGAGAATCAATGCGTTGGTGAGAACTTGGTTAACTTTTAATCCTAATCTATGAGAATATTTTAGCCTTCTAATGATGCAACTAATTAAGTGTTGGTTTCAACTACAGTAGGTTTTAGTTGACTCATCAAGAAGACTCAACGTGCAAGTCATCACTTGTGGCTTTCATTTCTTTGATGCCAGAAGTAATGACCTTTCCTTTTCCTTTCTAACTTTTCTCATGATAAAATACCCATAGTGTTTTTTTGTAGTTCTCAGAATTACCACTTTGAGTTTTTGGTTCCCCTCATCCAAGCCTGACCATTGGATTAGCCCTTCATTAGCTACTAATTTCAAGATCTCCATTCAGTGCAAACCTGGAATGACTCCTTTAAGTTCCTGCAAAATTGACTTTCATCACTACATCTACGATATATTGTGTTTTGATTGCAGTAAAATGGGATTTTTTAGTTCATCTATACATTTCAGTAAAATTTTTTGAAATTAAAATTTTTTTTTCTATGCGTGTACTTAATTATTTTTATTCAATCTTTTGCATAGCTTTACTTGATGATTTAAATGATGAGGAGTTGAATTTCTTTTAACCAAAACCTTACGTTTAAATTTTATAAATGAATAAAAAATTAAATTACTCCGTCAAATTAATCTATATACCATCTTTCGAAGCTCCGTGTACCAGTCATGTTATATGAGTTGTTTTTTTTTTAATTAATCTTCATATGTATAATTACTTTTAATTTAATTTTCATTATTTATTATTGTTATAATACCACCTGAATTGAAGAAATAAAATTAGTTTTTAGCTCTACAAGATAAATTATCCTTTGCCCCGCTGAGCCACCTGTTGAACTTTATGCTTCATCATTAATCATTGCAGATTTGCTTTATATCTAACCAGGGGCCTACCGTACCAGGATCGGGTACTGTTGAGTAGGGTCTTGGACAACGACCCTGCTTATTATGCGTATCACTTGCCGAACAAATTTGGAATTTCAACTAATCATAAATGTAAAAAGAAAAGTTTCAACTTTTTCTTTATGTTGTTATATTTACTTCTCAATGTTTTATTTGATGCAATTTACGAGCTTAAGTTTGAATTACCATGAACTAAAAAGTTGTAATATATATCTTTTTTAATAAATTAGCTGAATACACAAATATGCGTAATGCTCCATGTGTAAAAAAATCATTTAAATTAATATTTCTATCTCACTTATTCATACTTTGAACAGGTCATTTGTGTTCAAATCCCACTTGGTATCATGTGAATGAGCTAATGCTTATATACTAAAATGTTGTAAATCTAGCATCATGCTTGAAAATTTTAAAAAAATATTGTGTACAAAAATACCAGTATTTGAATAATAGTAAAGAAACCACCACGGACATGATGAATAGTCATATTACTAATGAAATTGGGGATTAAGTCTTGTCAATTCAAGAATATGAATCTTATGATGTTATTATTCATGAAAATCTCTGTCCGAAAGATTAAAGCAAGAAGTGATTTGAAGTTTCCTAGGAGTTTAGTTTTCTTACGACTCAATCTCTACAGACTACAAATGGTTTGTGTTCTTTCCTTTAAAGATTTGCACGTTGGTCTTAATTTTTTTAACTGGCTTATCTCCTGAGAAAATAAAAATGCCGCACATGAATGTTAACGGGGTTTTAATTACTATAATTATGGTTTGTGGAATCTCCTTACGTAATTTCTAGTGCTCAAGATTATCTATGGGCTGCTTCAATTGCTACATAGAAGTTTGTGGTGTGATAGCTGCATGCTGATAATATTGTGAACCAAAATTCCCTGTTCATCTACAGTAAGTGGCGACTCAGTCATGACCCAGTTTTCTTGGTCGAAGTATAATCCTTCAAGTCCTAATCTTTTTGGTTGCTGTCAACTTCCAATTATTCTTTATATCTTCTTTCCTTCATGAAATAGGCCACAAATTAATATGCAGACAAGGAGAGGTTTCCATAATGAGGGCTGTGACCAAAACTACGTGCTTTTGAAAAATGACTTTCATGTGCAACAAATTTTTAAGTGTCACAAAATTTAAGTTTGAAAAGAAAGCAAGTCAATAATATAAAAAAAGTTTCATTGTTTGAAGTATTAAAAAAATCAACATTTTATGTGATACCGTATATCTTTATTTTTATTTATTTATTTTATATTTTTTTTTTCTGCATATACACATATAAAAAGTACATCAAGACCACTAATAAGTAGAATATCTAAAATATCTCTTCGGCTACAAAAGAATTATCATTTACTAATATTAAAAAATTATCAATTGTTAGGATAGTTTTTGTTAGTATAATTTTTTCTAACAAAAATAAATTATTAGTATAACTTTTAAAATTTATACTAACAGATTATGCATAATATATACTAGCACTTTATCTATTAACGTTATATAATATTTTTACTAACAAAATTACTTGTTGATATAATATACTATATTGTTAGTATAAATTTTAAAAAATATATATAAAAAAATTATTATTTTTGTTAAATAAAGATCTACCAACAAAAGTTATCATAATATATTTAAATTTTTTTATACTGACTTATTATCCATTCAAAAACCAATTCCCTCCCACCTCTAAAAGTAGCAGAAAAAATATATAAAAAGTTAAAAGACAATGAAGACAAGAGAGTACTCAATAATTTACAGCACTGGAAATAATATTGCTCTAGGTTGAATAAATTTTTGAGCAAATATTGATGTAATCTCTTGACAAGAGCGATAACTTTAAGAGGAAGGTTTTCATTGTCAATTTTAAACAAACATATTAGAGTAGGAATTGCACAATGCTTATTGTTATAAATATTATATATATTTTTGGTGTATAATACTCTTAATCGAAAGTGTGGAATTAATTTCAATTGAAGCACAGTTATTGGTGAATTCAATGAACTTTTTAATAACTTTGACTCATTTACGTTTCTATTGGAGAAGAATTTGTGAGGACAAAATTCGTTCCATCTTCCCGTTGAGGTGCTTAATATCAATTAATTGTACCATAACCATTTTCAGAAGTATTATGAACTACGAAGAAATAGAGAGAATGGCATTGGCTTTGCTTATCAAGTATAGGATTACATGTTGTACAACTTTTGTTCACTGTAGCAATGGTGCGCAGCAAACGGGTCCCACGATTTTCTCACTTTCAAATACTTGTGATAGAAATTAATAGGAAGTTAGATAATTGGGCAAAGTGATAAGAGAATCGCATATTATAACCCCACTTTCTATTACAGTGGAATTCATATTTTCAGTAAAATAGATTGTCCACTAGTTGACCTTGTCAAATCAAACGGCTAGTTAGACAGTGTCTTAGATAAAAAATATTTCTTTCTTTTCCAAAACAGATTAAATTAGCTGTTTAGATGGCGGTTAGTTTACGGATATGTTTGGATTAAATTTTGAGAACTTCATTTTATATTTTCACATTTGTAACCAATAACAATAGTACGTAGACTTTGCATATAACCTAGTAGTAGTCTGCTTGTTATCATCATGAAAGTGAACTGACATCCTGTTGTTTGTATCACAACTGGAAAAATGACAAGTCGGAATATTTGCTGATATGAATCATTTCAATTGTGATATCAATAACTAATTACACCCCATGAAGTTTTCCAACTCACCTCTATGACTTTCTAATAATATAAACAAAAATTTCTTTTAATATGTGTCTGAAGATATATGTTAAGATATTAAAAATATATAAAAAGTTTTGTTTAAAAATAAATGAATGTATAAAATATGTTTAATATCTTTTAACAATCAGAGATTAATACATGTGCTAGGATACATCACAAAATAGTATAAATAATAAATTGTTATATAAATGCAGATTTATTATGATTTTAGATTATGTGATAATACAGGATAAAAGTCCGAGTTAAGAGTGCAGGGAGAGGTGTTTATATTGTGATTTTGCACTTGAGCTATATCTAAATGGTGGATCCATAGCTTAGCTTTAGATGAGAATGATTGATTGAAGAAGAAGCGGTGAAGAGGCAACAACTGGTTATCCATTGAGGTGGTTGTAGCAATTAATTAAAGCGCGCCAGCGCAGTCCTATGAACCTTTAAACAACGCGTGGGGAGCAACTGGGTCACCATGGTCCATTCCTGTTAAAGTCATTAAGCTGTTATTGCCATCATAATCTATCCCTCAAATCCATCATTCCACCCAAAAAAACAAAAGCTCATTAAAGATTTCTCAACTATTTGATTGGAACCCAGCAAGCATGGCCCTAAATTATTATGAGAAAACCACCCTTTTTCATGTGTTCATAATCAATCTTTATGTTTTTGGAAACTGTTTTTGCGTGAATTACTTTTCAAGTTCTTTTCGCTTCTCTGCTATAATAAATCTGCAGCAAGTTTCTTCTCATTTTCTCCTCCTTTGCTTTCGGTCCCTACTTCGTAGCTAGCGTAGTCAAAGAATGTCCTGAAAAGTTGAAATATTCTAAATATTTTGAGAATAAAAAATATATTTACAACATACAATTTTTACAGTAAGCGAAGTGGATTGAAAAGTTGAACAACAACGAGAATAGAGCATTGATGAAGCAGCCCCATGTACAAAAAAGTAGGAAAGACACGTACAACTATACGAACTACCAACAATTCATTATACATATTCATAAGTGGGGACACATTCGATGTCGATGCAATGAACCCAGTCCTGAATTCAATCAAATTAAGGAAATAAAAACATAAAAAATGACTTGAATCCGTGGAAACTAATAATTGGTGGGAATTAAATGTTTATAACCGGCAACAGCTGCCTCTTTCTTCTTTCGCCAACCTCAATATGCACAAACAACTTGTTAGGTTTCTAATAGCACTGATGTTGGGTCTCCAAGTCAATTTTAGACAAGATTAGATACTTCTTGCTTTTTTAACTAACCAATTTTTGGACGATGCCTTAATGCTTCTAGTATAAGTTTTTCGTTTGTTTATCTAAAATATACAAAAATACAAATTTTACCTCAGACTTGAAAAAAGTCAAGTGCCTTTTTTTTTGTACATCAGTCAAAATTTATTATCAGAAAAGAATGTTACACTATAAAGATTTAATTTTTCAGAAAAATGAATGATCATATTTTTTGAACAGATTTGCATAAAAGAAAAGTGAATTGAAAATAGAAATTGGGTCAAACCGAGGGAGGAATGGCAATGATTGAAGCAATGACTTGGAATGTTAGGAATTGGGGTAAATGGGAATGCAGAGTAGAAGGAGGACAGACATGACATTTTAATTTATGAGTAAGAAAATGCAATGATGAGGGTTTTACTCTGTCCAACAAGTGAACGCCGTTTTGTCCCCTAACGACCAAATAGAGTGACCTAGACCGTTGGATCTAATCTTTCCCACTTTGGGATCTCACAATTATTACGGTACGATACGGGCGTGGATGAATATGCAGAGCCACACTTAGTGTGTGTTTGTCTTTAACCTCACACACCCAACTTCACTTATTATTTTCCTAATCATAAAGTCACACCACACACTCCGTAAAAGGTTGCCGGGGAATACTCAGCCACCTGTCGGTGCAGATGCTTATACTAATGCCCCCACTATACCAAAATTAAAGCATCCACTCCAATTTTAATCATTAATATTTTCTCAATTACTAAAGAGATTAATATATTTTATATTTTTAAGATGATAATTTTTCATTTAATACTTATTTTAAAAAGTATATAAAAAAGTTGTTATGAATATTTTATTCACATGTAATACTTATATTATTTTAATAGTTTAAATTTTTAAAATATTATTTTTAGAATAAATTTAATAAATAATTACATATTTTTAGCTGTATAATTTTTTTCTTAAAATAGATAAATACGAAAAAAATATATATTTACTACAAAAACATTAGTATAGAAGAATCCATGCGCACACTAGTCACTGCTATCATAAAAAACAATTATTCGTTATGTGTATATGAATTTATTTATATTTTTTTTGCTTTTAATTTTGGCATGGGGAGGAAAAAGTTTACTACAGAAAGGCCCAAGAAGGTTCTTTTCTGCATCAACAAAACCAGCTCCTGGACTTTGATATCAATATCATGCCATAACTACTGCTGTTGAAGCTCTGCTTTCTGACTTCCTTGCTGTTGTTTCTATTTCCAAGCTGTGTAAATATATTTATCATATATAGTAGTACCATACTTCATTTGCTTAAACTCGTGTCGTGTTCGCATATTGGATCCTTTCATCTTGTCGTTTTGATGTCTACACCGTTGGAACATGATTACATAGGCTTGGGAGAGACTCCATCAATGGATGGAAGCTCTTCTTCTGCTGTCACTGCCTCTGAGACTTCATCTCTAAACTTCAAAGAGACAGAGCTTAGGCTTGGGCTTCCTGGTACTGAGTCTCCTGAGAGAAAAACAGGTTGTGGGCTCTCTCTCTTTGGCAAGGATTTGCAGAAGAAGCATAATGTTTGTTCAGTGGCAAGCCCTCTGAAGAACCTTGTGGCTGGAGCTAAGAGGGGCTTCTCTGATGCTATTGATGGGTCTTCTGGGAAATGGGGTTTCTCTGTCAGTGATGGATCTGACGTTGATTTGGGAAAAGGACCTGCTTTGTTCTCTCCTAGAGGAGGGAATGTTGCTAAGCCTCTTGTTGGTTTAGACACTAAAACGCAGCCTAATAATACCACTGCAACAACAACCATCAAAGAGGTTGGTGTCGTTCCTCAATCTGCCAAACCGGTTCAGGAAAAGAATAATCAAGTTGCTGGAACAAATGGGCATGCCAGTGCTCCTGCGTCAAAGTCAGTTTCCATAATGCTTATCTTTTACTGTTTCTTTGCTTTGTGTTCTATTTACTGTCCACAGTTGACAATTTGACATCGTTTGCATATTGGTATAACTAACTGAATAAAGGAACAAATAAGTGGAATAGTTTGTTTGAGTTAGATGTTATGTTATATTTTCGTTGCCTAAAATGAGGTGAAAGATATACAAGTTCATGAAACTAACATCTGATTCGCTGTTCAGTTTTTTTCTTTTTTCTCATAGAGGATTTGAAATTGTGAGCCTCAACGGAAAATTAACCTTTTGGAATTTGGTATTATGTCTGTTGTATTTCCAATACTTTCTTTGAAAAAATATTTTGTCTGTGTCAGATGTGGTGCCTTATCAAAAGCTTTGTACGAGGTAGGTTGGTAATCAGGGCAAAGAGTTTTTAAATTGTGTGAATAAGAATAGTTCATATTTTCAATCCATGATTTATAGAACGGATATGATTGTTAATTGTTGCTGACTTCATGCTTTGCGGTTCTACTTCTACCCTTTAATACACATGATTTCTTCTTCTTCTTTTTTGGATGGTGTTTCGGTTAGATATTGTTTCTAATGTAAAAAGTGAAGTGGGTAATGAATTTTTTCCTTTATGGGAAAATTTTCATCTTCTGATAATTACTCTTATATTATTCTTCATTGGGACTAATAAAGATTAAAACTTTGCAACAGGGCACAGGTTGTGGGATGGCCACCAATTCGATCTTTCAGAAAGAACACGATGGCCTCTAATTTGACAAAGAACAATGAAGAAGCTGAGGGAAAAACAGGGTTTGGTTGTCTCTATGTAAAAGTCAGCATGGATGGTGCCCCTTATCTTAGAAAGGTTGATCTCAAAACCTACAACAACTATATGGAACTTTCTTCAGCTCTCGAGAAGATGTTCCGCTGCTTTACCATTGGTAATACCTATCTCCTTCAAAATTCTTTCATTAGCTTATTATGAATTTTTATAGACTATTTTTTATCAGTTGTAAAATTAATAACTTACAGTATCTATAACAAATTGATTAAAGTTGTGAAACATCCTAGTGCAAATTCAGATTTGTATTTGCTAGATCTAAATATAGGAATTCAACATCTGTGTAGTTTCACTTATCAAGAGAGTCTTTTGCTACAGTATTTCCCTTTTGACTTCTGCATAACCACTTTTCACCTGTGCACGTAAACCATAAATTATAGGTCAATGCAATTCTCCTGGGCTTCCTGGGAAAGATGGACTAAGTGAGAGTTCTTTGAGGGATCTTCTCCATGGATCTGAATATGTTCTTACATATGAAGATAAAGATGGTGATTGGATGCTTGTGGGGGATGTTCCTTGGGAGTAAGTTATCTCTTCTCTTGTCATAATTATAATTTAAAATTATTAAGATCATGCTTAGGGAGAATGTTACATTTCAATTATAATAGTTCAGTGGTTGAACTTGTTGACTTAAATCCTTTGTTCATGCAGGATGTTCACTGACTCGTGTAGGAGACTGAGGATCATGAAAGGCTCTGAGGCAATTGGGCTAGGTTTGTCTTCTTATTTTAAACATGTATTTACGTGCACACAGGTCCACACGAGTTCTTACATGACACTTGTTTATAAGTCAACCAATTAAAAACATCATAAGGATTTTTGTTAGTTATTTTAATATTATTATAAGGTTTTGATTAATTGTGTTAAATGGGCTGTGCTATACTATAATTACTCCATTGTAAGTATCATCTTTCATCACAATCTTTGATATGGATCACTGGTTTTATATTGGAATAAAAGAATGCTTAAAATTATGTTCTCCAATGTGTTGGTTGCAGCTCCAAGGGCCATGGAAAAATCGAGGAGCCAAACCTAGTGCTAAAGCGGGGTATTCACTGAAGCATATAAGATTTACAAGGGAGTTTGAGTTTATGGTTCTGTTCCAAATCAAGAATATATGTAATTCAGTGTCTCATTTTATGTGCATTATAGTCTGACAAGTGTTTATCAGTAGAATTTAACTGGAAACATCCGGACAATATATACACATATTTTGTTTGTTTCTCTATTTTGTGTCTCTATGGATTCTTGTTGCTGTATAAAAAACTTGTTGTGCCTTTTCTTAATTAATTTTTTCATGTATTTGTACTTGATATATATACTGAACATTTTGTAATTTGATATTAAAGTGTTAATAACAATATCTCTTTGGCTTATAATGTTAGTCCCAAAAATAAAGAGGAAATTTGCAAATTGTGTTGTCTGTAACATGTTAAATTCTGCCATTATTTTTGTTATTTTTATACCTTGTCGCTTGTAAAAAAGGACAGAACATGCCGGAATATTAAATAGTTTACGCCCTTAGTACTATAATTTAATTGGAAGACTCGAACTAAAATTCAATTCTATGAACGGGTAGGCTACCATTATATTGAGACAATGATAAATACTAAAAAGGCTTATGTGTTTTTTCAATTTTTATAAATATATTTTCATTTTATATTTTTTTATATTTATTACTTTTATTCCTCAAATTTTAGAACTTGTTAAAAAGGTTTCCATTTCTACACAATATTGATATGTTATATATCTAATTATATTACACCAATAAACATTCAAAGATACGACAAGTTTTATCAGATTAAATATGTTTAAATGTATTTTTTTCCCTCATACCGTTTCAATTTTATTTTTTGTTTCTATATTTTAAAATTATTTTTAGATTCCTATGATTAATTTTTGAGATTGTAGTTCTTATAGCTTTATTTTGTTTAAGTTTTGATCCTTATAATATATTACATATTGGTCTTGATTGTTCTCCCTTACGAATACGTATGGTACTATATCAGTGGCAATTGGCAAATACCAAAATCGAAATAACTAAAATTTAGGATTAAAACCTAAACTTTTTAAAATATAGAGACCCAAAAATCAATGTAAATTAAAGAAACAAAAATTATATTTAAACCTATAAAAATACGGTGTATCATTTGTTACATGTAACTAGGTGAATTTAAAAGGTAATTAAGAAAATCTATCATATAGGTCCAATTAGTTATGCATATAATAAATTTCCTCCAAAAAACTGTGGACCGAACTTTCCAACCTATTTCATTTAAAACTAATAAAAATTAGTTATACATATTATAAATTTATACTTTATTTTAAAAATATTTATTGTTTTAATTAATGTATTATGTATTCTTGTTTTATATTAATTGTTACTTGAATACTTTTGTTTGTCTCACATTATTTCACTTTAGAATATAAAAAACATTTATTATATGTTTATAATACCTTTACTTACTAAGAATAATTTTTGCCAACTAACTACTAAAGTAACTTAAAAATTAATTATCACCTAACTAATGCAATAACTTCAATACTTTAAATAAGGGTATTTTAGTGAGATCAACTTTTTTTTTACCATAATAATTAATCAAACTAATCATTTACATGACAACTAATATGAGACAGAGATAGTAAATGAATGAAGGATGCTTACTTTAACCTTATATATTTTCATAATAAATAAAGGTATAAAAAGAATATAACAATTAATGTATTTGAAAATAAATTGTTTTTTATATTTAAAAAAATTACATTAATAAAATAGTAGTAATTTATAGAAATAATTACTATCAAATTTGTAGAAAAATGTGATTTAATAGTCTGATTATTTCTGCATTTGGGACCTCCGCATGAAAAGTGAATATTTTTTCTTTTAAAAGATTTACGTTGAAATTATGATAACTGACTTATGGTGTTAATACAAAAAGACTAAAGGCTTATTTGGTAGCCATGATAGAATGAAGATTGATAGGATAAGAGGGTTGAATAAAAATAGAATATAATAAGAACATGGTAAGTTTTTATCATATACAATGTAATGTTTGATATAAACTTAATATAAAGATGAATATGATATAAATATGTAGAAAATGATAAAAAAAAATTATATTTATTAAATTAATTTTTTTTATACTTTTTATAAGTTACTTATTTTTAATTTATAAAAAATATATAATTTAAAACTTTTAATTTTAAAAATATATAAAATTAAAGAGAAGAAAGAAGTAATAAAATAAAGTAAAACAAATACTCTGAAGAATAGATATGATAGTTATTCTATCTTATCTACTCTTATTATGACCCTTTTGAGGGTCATAAATAAATTTAAATTTGATTCTAAATTGATTTATTTAACTTGAATTTAACAAGTTCCTTAAATTTGACTATTTCCAGCCAGATTATAGTGCCCTACATAAAAAGTTTAAAAAGACAAGGGCCTCAAATCGAATCGGTTCAAATTTTATTAACTCAAAGAACCAATTCGAGTATATCCATTTGAGTTTATCTCTAATTGATTTATCCTTGTTCCCTGATTTAGCCCGTTTTTCAGTTTTGGGTTAAATTAATGTGGGTTTATCATTTGAGTCTATCCGTATCCATGGTCACCTCTATTAGCCAATATATTTTACTTTCCCTGTGAAAAGCATAGAAATTTTAAAGTCTTGCAGATGTTTTAAAACTCAAACCACTGCTCCATTTCAAATGACTTTGAACTTTTGTTGAGCCAAAAGAAAAGAAGACAGAACATTTGCAGAGGATGCAGATACAGGTAAGTACTTATAATTCATTTAGTTTTGTTTATTTATGAGACCGAACTTGTGACACGATTAATTAGTACAAGAAAGATTGTTGACACGAGAACATTGGCAATCAAGTTACCTGAAAAGTAACTATACCAAATTAGAATGCATCCAACAGTGAGTGAGGGAACTTAGCTCAAATTTCAAAAGGCAAAGGCAAGAAGAATGAAAAAAAAAAAAAAAAAAAACTACATCTTAACCCAAATCAGGCAGAAGCAACAATTCATACATAATACAGGTACAAAACTTTCTTCTACTACATCATACCCTTGTCTAAGCAACTCTAAATTATTGTTCAGATATCTGTAAATAAACCATCTGCGTGTATCCATTAAATACAGAATTGTCAAGGTTGGCCAAACCTAGCCTTTTGAACAAGCCATACCGTCCATCTTCAACAATTGGGCTGGATGCACGAGCAGGATCATATCTGGTTTGATGCGTGAGGGAAGGACCAGCAACTGGAGGGAGTTCCCAGTAAATATCAAGAATAGATTCAATAAATCGGCTATTCTGGAAATGTTGTGCATAAGATATTGGCTTATTACTATGATTGAAGTTGTCACGCATGTAGCCTCTAACTCCCCACCAGGCTTCACCTGGTCCACAGAGTTCTTCGATATCAACTGCTTTCTCCCAGAATTTCTTCCTCCTCGACCTGATCCTAGCTTCATCACTATCTTTAAAGCAACTGTGCCCCCCGCCTTTGACCGACAAAAGAACCAAACAGAAGTCAATTTCCTTATCTGTGATCAATTACCACTTACTGGATATTAGTAATGCTAATAGAATAATATAATAAAAATTTTAAAGAGAGAGAAATGACTCCACACCACTAGAACAATTATCAACAGTTATCTGGAATCAACCAAATATTTTCTGGCAACTGGATGCTGCATTTATGGCAACAATGACTGTCAAAGAATAACTGTAGATCCTTTTACACTCTATGGCTACAAATCTTCCTAATTACTAAATGAAGAAGATATTAGATATATTTTATATTTTCAAGATAATAAATGCATATATTTTTCATTTAATACTTACTATATAAAGCAGTAGGGGGATTATTAAGAAGATATTTTTAGAAAGATATAGCAAAACTGGATACTCATAATGCAAACAGAAAAATATAATATAATTTCTAAAGAAAGAGAAATGTCTACACAACACAACAGTTGTCTGGAACCAACAAAAAATTTTCCGACCACTTGAAGCTGCACTTTATGGCAACAATGCTTGTCAAAGAATAATTTTAAGGGTTTTGTTAACTTAAGTTCTTAGGGCTAAGTTTAAGCATCCATAAATAAAAATAATTTATGAAAAAAGTACACAATTATTATATTGATGTTACAAAAATACAATAAATACTTCTCTTTTTAATAAAATTTTACTATTATTAGCTACTTATCCTTAAGCTGAGGTTAACAAAACCCTAATTTTGAATCTTTTTATACTTATTCTCCTAATTACTAAATGAAGAAGTATTAAATATAATTTATATTTTCAAGATAATAAATGCATGCACTTTATCATTAATACTTACTTTATAAAGTAGTAGAAAGATTATTAGGAAGATATAGTAAAACTCAATCACTTTTGACATTGGCTACAGCGTAACTCAGAGGTGACTCCAAATTTCATGCTGCTTTCCTGAATTTTGTCTGTAGTTTCCAATCCCTCAATTTGTCTAATATATTACCTCAGTCCTCAAGTCAAATATTTAACTAGTCTAGCTAAATCCCATTAAGAATTGATAATTGAAACATATCAAGCCAATCTAACTCTGTCAAGAGGAAATGCAACAATGACAAATCTTTAGAATGCCTGCAATCCTTATTGAAACAAAAATAAAATTCAGTAATATATAATAATTCTAGAAAGGGAGAGTTTACATACCTCTTATATAAAATTGATCGCATATCTGCCTCAGCGAATAATGGTCACCAGTTCCAGTGTCATAGTTATCCTCAAAGACAAGATGCCGGAACCCTGCTTTCAAAGCTTGTTCAATTCTGCTCATCATGACATATATAAAACAATAATAAGCAATGGCAGTTTCACAAGAAGTACTCAAATACAGAATCATGCATCTCAAAGATCTTGCAAGTTACCTTTTCAATTCATTTTGATGGTCGTCAAAAAATATAAGAACCCGATTAAGGTCTGCAATCCCATGCTTTTTCATCACTTTGGGCCAGTCGACACTCCCAAAATCCACAAAGTCCTTCCCAGCATAATACGTGCAGTTACCATCAACATAGGCAGGGCCCTTTTTGAGGTACTTTTCTGGATGCCTAGGTGAAAGAGAAATAATCGGCGTGTCTGGCATAGCTTGCCGCAAAACCCAAGTTGAATGTCCCTTGAAAGCACCACTCTCGATCATCAGATCTGGCTTCAGCCAGCGGGCAATAAACCAAAGCCCAAAGCTGTGGTCAAAACCCATTCCATACAAGTTGTTTTTGATTGGCCGGGTTTCATATATAGGAACAAACTCTTCTAAACCCTTGAGCAGATCTTTTGACGTCCACTCCACAGTTTTACCATGTTTCGATCTGCCTTTACCAAGCATAAGATTATAAGTATCCAACAACAATAAGCTGAAAGACTTAATGATCAAAACTAAGAATGCAAAACAACAGTGTCTAAAATTCAACATTTTACTCTCCTCAACTCCAAAGTGCAAACAAGATACTAATTTGATCTCAAACACTTGATACATTTCTGTTATCTAACAACAACAGTAATAAACACAGCCACATTGCTAATTTTGAAAATCTAGCTTGGTTAACACATACTTCCCCACGGATTTTCATTCAGGAACAACCAATCAAGCAACAACATACGGAATTCGATTCCTTTAAGGATCAGGATCCAAAACTAATAAATTGATTTTTTTTCCAATCCACATTTTCCTTTTTTGATAATTTAACATTCTGATCCAGTAGCATTTCATTTTTGATGTTCCAGAAACAGAAACTCCCAACTCTCAAGCTAGGCTAGCATTTCCATTTTTTTTTCCTTGATCCAAACAAAACCGAAAAAATTAAAACCCTAAAAGGCGATCAGATCAGCGAATAGAGGCTTACACCAGGGCACGCCAAGGGCTCCGAAATCAGACTCAAGGCCATCGAAGCCGAAGAAGCCGGAGCGAGAGACGGGGCTATAGGTCGAGGAGATGCAGACGAAGCCGCGAGATGTGAAGAGGAATGAGAAGGCTAAGAAGATGAACATGGCTATGACAACACAAGGAAGGTAGGAGGAACCAGAACCCGCCATTCGGGAGAGGTAATTGGAGGCTCTGTTGGTGACGCGAAAGAGGATGTGCTGTTGCTTCTTGGTCTTAGATTCATCACCTCCGCCGTCACTGCCGTCGCCGTCGTCTTCGCCGTGAGAGTTGACGCGGCGAGAGGAGAGTGCCCGCTCCAACATAGAGGGTGCGGAGTGATTGGGATGACGGTGTGTTGGGGTGTTGCTCTGTGACGATGACGATCCCTTCGGTGTTGGAGATGACATTCTTATTTATTTATTTTATTATTATTCTTTCTTACTTTTCACTCACTTCTTTTAATTAACTACCACACACAATCTAAGTTCAGATCTACCACTTCCTCTCTATAATTAGTCCCAACTAATCTCATTCACTGACAACTTTTTATCTTATTTATATTCCTAATCACAATCACACAATTTTTCCTTTCACAAATGCGTTGTTATATTCTATTCCACCATCAAAATATACTATTTAACAAAAATAATTCTTATTCAGTGAAAATAAATAATCATTCCAACAAAAAGTAACTAACAATGGTTCATAAAATTCCTTGTCACTTTGCATACTGTTAAAAAAACTAGCTGCGTCGAAGGAAAGAAAATATATTTATGGTTGATTTCATGATAAGATAAATTAAAAAATATTTAATACTTTTATGACTTTAATGTCAAAATCAAGTTTTTATAAATATAAATTTTATAATTAAAATTAATTTAAAAAAATTCTTATAACTAAATATATATATATATATATATATATATATGTATGTATGTATATATACATTACTTTCTAATCATGAATTTAAGAAAAGGCAGGATATGGAGGGGGTTCTACGAATCAAATACCTTTAAGAGCATAGTAGTGTGAGTTATTCCTTAATTGATAAAGAAGGGACCTAAACAGCGGGGAAGGAAGGGAAGAATAAAGTGTTGCAGAAACAATCGATCATGCTTCTTCACCTTCATCAGATATCAATATAAGTTTAATTCATATCTTAGAATTATGCTTACTCTGCCATGGTGTGTCTGGGAGCTCTGTTTGGATGCAGGCGTTCCAATTCCATCGTAGCCTATCTTCTGTCAGGTTTGGTCACCGTATCAATTCTATGCGCTTTGCGTTTGTTATGTTATGTCCTTTACCGCTTACTAAAAAGGACAAATGCTAACGGACATCCAAACGCTGCCTTAGAAATGCAATCACAGAACACAAGCCATGCCCAATAGATATTCATTCCTCTGCTAATCCTGTAACTCATTTTAATGTGTTTTATGCTCTGTTCTATTTGTACAAGAACCAGACATATATTTATTTTTTATTTTTCTAATTAAAATGTATTTCTAAACTATTTTCCTTATTTTATGTATTTACCCTTTTCTGCCTCTTGCATGGATTTCTATCCTCTACGGTTACTTTCCCAACCGCGTCAATCTCATTCATTCAATTTATTTTACTATGTAATAAATCAATATCTTAAAATTAAATAAAATAAATTTAACGGTTGAGTCTACAACTGCACACCCTGCAGTTCCTATTGAAACCGTAGAGGATCCATGTCCAGGGAAAGGTATCGTCGTTCAGTTTTAACAACTAACAGAGTTTCATACTTTTCTGCAACACGACACGTGTTTTAAAGTGTAATTAAGCTCTGATAAAGTGTGATTATTCTTGTTATTTCATAAAATTATAGTTTAGAAAGAGAAAAAGGGTGTAAATTACAGTTTTTTAAAGACATGTTAAAAAATACACAATAAAATAATATTTTATATTAATAATTATAGTATTTAATCTTATCATTATTTAAATTTGATATTATCTGATAATTTTTAATAAAAATTTATTACATATTATTGAACACGTAGAAAAGTTAACTTTTAAAATCTGTCGGGGCACGCCGTGAATTTCAATGTAAGGACAACACAACACGCAACACAAAAAATAAATGATAGTAGTAAATGGAAAATGATTGTCATTAAGACACTTCTTCCAACATTATTAGAAATAAAATGTATTTATTAATGAAAATAAGTTCATTGAAATACTCAAACAATATTATCATTTTATTGGTTTTATCTCACACTTATAAATGTTAACCATAAAGTCAAAACAGAAAGACGATTCGTTATTTCCTTTCAAAAAAGACATGTAAAAAGGATTAACTGTAAAAATTTATGATTAACAAAGATTCTTCGCAGTAAACTACTTTTTCCATTTTAAAACAGTTATCATTATTTGGTCACTATTTTTGTCTGATGATATAATCATTTAATAATTAAAAAAAAGACAAAAAATTGAATCACTTTCTAAATGGCTGTACAAAAAATGGAAACCAGTAAGAATTGTGTTAAAATAGAATGCTTATTCCTCCCAACTGTGAAGAATGGAAACAAAAGGTAGGAATTAGTGGTAATTAATGAATTAAAGTCCCTTATAGAGTTCAAAATACTTAGCCCCAGGTGGAGAAGAGCAGTGATTATTGAGATTCTTATGAGTGACACGCCAAACCTTCAAGACCCCATCGAGACTACCAGTGCAAATGGTGCAGCTATCTTCGTTATCTTCCACCAAACGACCTCCTAAAAATGCTGTTACACACCTAATTGGTCCTCTATGACCAACCAAAACGGCTAAACAAGTGTGTTGGCCATCTTGTTCTCTAGCCCAAACCCTGCTAGTTGAATCAGCTGAGCCACTAACTACATATTTTGCAACACTGGCTAGACACATTACTGCATGTGTGTGTCCTTGAATTGACCCACCATATTGCAATTGCCCTGCAAACCAACCCTTTAGCCAGTAGTGTATGTAGCCATCAGTGCAGCCACCATATAAGATTCCTGCATCTGGGGTTAGTGTCAAGGCTTTCACCGGGGAATATTTGGCATGAAGGGTTACTGTGAGAGAATGTGGTTGGTCGTGGCTACAAAAATTTCTACGCCAAACTCTCACTGTTGCGTCATCAGAAGCGGTGTAGAGGACTCCATCATCAGCCACAATGATTGCGTTGATTGGCTCAGGGTGAGCCTTTATTGTCTCTATGCACTTCAGGTCTGAGATTCGCCATACTTTCACCGTTTTGTCTAGGGAAGCAGTGTATAGAATGTCCTCTGCTGTGTTAATTGCCATTGATGTAATTATCCCCTTATGCATCTGTTCATTCATGTCAAACAATCAAAAATACTTAATCACATCAATATTTCCACCATTTAATTAGGACTAATTGGAAGTAATTAAAAGTTATTTTTTTATTAAAAATATTTATTGCACTGAAATGGTTTGAAACTTTGAATCTAACTAACAAGAATAATAAAATTTTATTTATTTTTTAAATATTATCATATATTTATAACTTTAATATAATAAATATAATTTTATGAAATAAATATATTATTGTTAGATTCTTAAACTTAACTTTTAAGAATTGAAATTATCAACTCCTTAATAGAAAATATTAAACACTATCCTAACCACTGGTTAAAAAATAAAAATATTTTGTTGAAAAACATAAAATACATTAACTTCTACATATTTTATTGCATTCCAACATAATATTTTTTTAAAAAAAAATATGAAAATATATTTCTTAACAAAAGTTCGTGGGCCACTTGGTTGTACAAGAAATCTGGAGAAGTTACCCTTTGTCTAAGCAATTCCCAGTTTAATAAATTTTTTGGAGCATTTGTGATTAACCAAATAGAACTAAACCTCAAAGGCAATGTGGGGTACTATCCTGCTAACTTGTCTCCAGGGCCGACCTACAGCCAAAGGCTTTAGGGCCAAAAAAAAAATAAAATATATATATATATATATATATATATATATTAATTTTAATATATTTTTAAAAAATTAAATTTAAAAATAATTTTAATTTAAATATTTTAAATAATTATTAACTTTTTATTGATATTAAAAATAATATTTAATAAGTCGTAACTCTTAAGTAATAGATAATAAATATTTTTTAATTTATTTTTTAAAAAAAATAATTGATTAAAAAAAATTAAATAATTTTTTACTTTTTATTTAATTGTTATTTTTTTTTTCTTCCTTTCTCTAACTACTATATTCTTCTTTTCTTTTTGTTTAATTTTACTTTAATTTGTATTTTTTTACTAACAACAACCTCAAAGTGGAATGAAAAGAAAATATTCATAGTGCAAGTGGAGGAGGAAATAAAGTCTTCTATTTTTTTAATGCATAAGCACGGGTATAAAGCCTTCCATTTTTCTAACATAGAGACACTAGTACAATAATCTTTCCTCCACAACTCAGCTTCCATTAATTCACAATTTCTCTGTAAAGCTGTCACTTTTGGAGCCGCAGAGATTGCAAGTGTCAAGTTTATTTTCTTGACAATCAGGTTTTATTGTTATAATTTAATCTTATTTTATATATTTATATTTCATACTTTATATATTATAAATTCATATAAAAATATATAATTATCAACTAGAAAATATGAATTAGGCCATTTAAAACTTTAGAAAAAGAGAAGAGTCAAGGCTTTAACTAAATTACAAAAAGAAGCTATAGATAAATTTATAAAAATAAATTAAAAAACACATACAGATGCTCTTTGAAGATATAGGTGAAAACAATAATAGATAAATAATTAGTAAAAAGGATAATTTTGATTCTCAAACTCATGATAACGAGGAAGAAATTGAAAGATTAGATGATTTACTCCTAAAAATATATATGATCTAAGTTAATGGATAAATATTAGTACAAATTTGAGAGACTTATTAGTAAAAAAAGACCCTATTAAAGTTATTGGTATAGATTTTTTAAAAGATAAATATTCCAGACGTTTTTCTTCATCAAATTACATTAAAAAATTACCTAATTGAGAGAAACATGAGAGAATATAGCTAAATTATTTAATTTTGTTTCTCGTACAAGTAAACTAGCTAACGGAGGTTGTAGAGATTGAAGAAATCTTAGTGCTAAGTTGAAGAGTCATGAAATAACTAATGAACGTATCACTAACATGAATGCATGGATTAATTTGGAGATGAGATTGTCAAAAAATAAAATAATAGACAATCATGTTCAAAAATAAATAAATAGAGATAGAAAAATTGGAGAAATGTGTTATTAAGAATCATTGCAGTTATTAAAACTCTTGGCTAAAATAACTTAGCCTTACGTGGAAAAAATGAAAAGATATATCAAGAAAGTAATAAATTTTTTTTAAGTCTAATTGAAATGATTATAGAATTTGATCCAATTATGCAAGAATATATTTGTCAAATTAAAAATGATGAAATTCATAATCATTATCTTGAAAAAAATATACAAAATAAGTTGATAAATTTGTTAGCAAGTGAAATAAAAATAAAAATTATAAAAAAATTATGAATGTGAAATATTACTCAATTATAGTTGACTGTACTCCAAATATAAGTCATCAAGAACAAATGTCTTTTGTATTATGATACGTAGATATTTCATTAATTCCAATACAACTTAATGAATATTTTTCAAATTTTTTAAAAGTAGATGATACAAGTGAAAAAAGTCTTTTTGATGCTATTATTAATGAATTAAAAATTATTGGACTTAATATTAATAACCTTAGGGGACAAGGATATGATAATGAGTCTAATATGAAAGGCAAACATAAAGGTGTGAAAAAAAGACTTTTAGATATTAATTTTAGATCATTTTATACTCCATGTAATTGTCATAGTCTAAACTTAGTACTTTGTGATATGGCTAATTCTTGTCATAAAGCTATATCTTTTTTTAGTGTGTTACAACATATATATACTTTACTTTCTTCTTCTACAAAAAAGTAAAAATTTTTACAAAATTATATACATAACTTAATTCTTAAATCATTGTCACAAACACGTGTAGAAAGTCATATTTTAATAATGATCCTAAGATAAAAGGTGAAGTCGATTGTTTAGCAACTTACAAGTTTAAAATTTTTGAATTTTTGTTAGGAATGGTAATTTGGTATGACATGCAGTTAACTCAATTAGTAAAAATTTACAATCAAAAGATATGTGCATTGATGAGACCATTAAACAATTAAAAGGTCTTCTTTCATTTTTTAAAAAGTATAGGAAAAATGGATTTAAAAATACATAGACTTTTACCAAAGAAATTGCTTTTAAAATATATATAGAGCCTAAATTTCATGAAAAACTTATTGTCGTAGAAACAAACAACTTGACTAAAGTGTTAAGAATGAAATTGTAAAATCTCTTCAAAAATTATTTATAATTTATTACTTTTTATATATTATAGAGAAAGCAATTGCTGTACTTCAAAGTAGATTTAAGTAATTTAAAATGTATGAAAATATGACTTTTTATTTGATGTTAAAAAATTAAAGTAACTAGATAGTATAATTTTTAAAAAAATGCTTAAACCTTAAAAAATCTTTGAAACATAATAATTTTTTAGATATTGTTGAATTAAATTTATTTTCAGAATTAAATATCTTAAAAAAATTATAAATCAATTAACATTCTCAATTATATAAAAAAAATAGATTCCTTTCTAAATACATATATAACTTACAAAATACTATTAATAATTCTGATATTAGTTGCTTCAATTGAATTTTTTTTTTAAATCAAAATTAATAAAAATTTATTTAACATAAGTAGTATCTTTATAAAGATTAAATAGATTAGCCATATTATCTATTAAAAAAATATTAGATAAAATTAATTATGATAATTTATATCACAAAAAATTTAAAAAATACATTTTAAATAAAATTTTAATATTTTAAAAAAAATAATTTTATTAATAAAAAATATCCTTTTTAAATTTACTTTACGCCTAAATACTGTTGCTATTTAGTTATGTCAGTTGTGAACGAAATATTTAGAATGCATATTAACAGACAGAAACTGACCGTCTTGTCCTTGCCGGCGATGTAGCTTCGGACATAGCCAACGGTCTTGGGAATGGTGGCCAAACGAACATGCTTCAAAACCTTATCCCAAGTTCTTCTCCAGAGGCGAATTTTGCCATCACCATAGGCTGCATAAACAGTGTCATTGGAGACTTCCAGTGCAACGACTCTGCAAGCCTTGGTTCTGAGTTGACCACATTCAGTGAACTCGGGGAGCTTCCAGACCCTAACAAGATTGGAGTCAGAGCCAGTGTAAATCAACCCATTTGAAGACAAGGCAATGGAGAGCATCTGGCCATCGTTTCTGAGGACAGAAGAGGCACAGTGGTAGGTCGTTTGAGGGTCAGAGTCAGAAAGCTTTGTGGGAGAGGGAGTGGGAGAGAATTGGCGGTGAAGGGGTGAAGAAAGAGGAGAGTTTTGGAGGCTGCGAGAGAGTGTGGGACAAGAGAGGCGAGGTGGGGAGTTAAGTAAATTTGAAAAAGGAGATTCTTTTGTAGAATGGCTTCTCAAGAAGTTGTTGTTTTGAGTTGGAGTTGGAATTGCGGATCTAAAAGCAAAAGATGGGGTGGGATCAGGTGAGTTGGAGTCGTCCATTGATCATGTCATTTGATCTTGTGATGTGTTCTTCATTCACAACCAAAAGAAACATGAGTGGTGTCGTGGTGGTCACAAGTCACAACTTATGACTTATGAATGAAGTTGGTGTGATGGGGTTATGAATTTGAGTGGGGGTAGATGTTTGCTATTACTTCGTTTATAGCCGTTGTTGAATAATATGTAGTGGGTTACGCATTTAAGAAATGAGGAGATTTGTTAGATGTGGCATTAGTTGCAATTCTAATACCAATTTGTGTTTTTCTTTTCTCTTTGGTTTCAATTGTCGGTGTGGCAGAGTTGGCATCACCCTCTTTTTGCAACAAGATAACAAATTCAAAGTAATACGGAGCCTTTTAAGGTTAACATGTTCAAAATTAGATCCCGGATAATCAATGGCATAAAGTGGGTTATTTGGGAGAGAAATGTGATTTATTACTGATTAGTACAGATGCTTTTTCCATAATTGTCATGGTAGATGAAATGTCTCAATGGTTTCTTAGGTTACCTATGGGCTCATTGCATTAAATTTCAAGTTCTATTATAGGAATTTCTTCAAGTTCCGATCATAAAGTGGCTCACCAAAAGCTCTGAAATTTGCCATCTTAATTGTCATGTAAATTTCGTTAGGAAATTGTCAGGGATTAAATATGCTGAAATGCAAATAAATGGCAGTGGTTGCGAAAGCTGATACATTCCTGAAAATTCCAAAACCCATTCGTAAATCCTTTTTTCTTGTCTTCTCTTTTCGTGAAAATTTACCCACTGCCACTGACATGAAAGTTCACTACAATTACATGCTATACATCAACAATTGCCTGAAACATGAACCTGTAATTGGGAGTGTATAATGATCAAGAACCTGGTAAATTGCTTTGATTTACGGTTGGCCCTCTTGTAAATAATGGTACTCTCTCGTAGTATTTATTTTAACAGTTTTTACTTATTTTTGTTTTAGAAAAAAATGAAATATCGTGTATCTTCCTTTAAAGAGAAAGGAGTATGCATTTAATGCGGTAATTCAAAGACCTGTTATAATTAATTGTCTTTTCTAAATGTTAAGCTTAGTCCTTTATTTTTTATAATTGTAGACTGCTTTGCCTCGTTACTCAAAACTTGTTATCTTTACCCTGTTTTTCAATAGGAAAAAATTAATGCAAAATAAACAAAAAACGTTTATATACACTCGAGGTTCAAGTTCGTCACCTAGTCAAGATCAAAGAAACAAGCCTCGTCCCAGAACGAACCTTTGCCACACAAAGAAGTGGTAGCAATAAAGAAGATAGGGAATGGTCAAATTCAAGAGATGGGCATGTCATTTCATGTTCCCTGGATTTCTGTTCCAAGACAAGTAGGACGGATCCCCAAGTGGTCTGCAGATTCAGCAATTTAGCAATGTTAGCTCTCAAAATAGAAATAAATAACCAAATATTATAATGTTGATGAGGAACAAAGAAAGAGGTATTTAATTTAGTTCAAAATTGGAAAATAAACTCTAAATTTTGAGAGAAAGAAAATGTTCATATTTTCTTTGAGGGAAAAAAGGATATGAACTTGGCATGAATACCATAACAGACGATTTTTTAATCAGAACTAAATTTTTATTAAAAATTATAAAACTTAATGTAATTTAATACATTAATATTATTTAAAAAATATTATAAGCAGCTAATAATAATAAACATTTATTAAAAAAAGTATTGATTTTTATCATTTTTAATATAATAAGTAAACATTTTTCTATAAATTTATAATACTTAAACAAAGGATAAAGACTGAATTAACAAAACTCTATCATTAAATGTTATAACTTTTAATAAAAAGTTATATATTATCCTATATAATATTACACGGATAAACTGAAAGTGTTTCGTTGACCTTGGCTTGACAACATAAAGAAGGATGAATCCTATGGCAAAGAACAAGGATACTGCACCAACGAAAAGGTATGCAGTTCCCAAGAAGGGGTTTCTGCCACCCATCCAAGTGGTGGTTGAGAGAACCAATGTCTTTCTGCCTCCAAACTTGTATGTGTTGTAATTGTTTTCTATTACTATTTCTATCTCATCATTAACTTCAAGGTCACTTTCTATCTTCCCATATAATTTTCTGAATGTGGGTAGTGCTGCCGTTCGCATCCAAACGATCAGATTCTCTTGTTCACTCAACTGATGCAAAAAAGAAAAGTGAAATGCAAAACAAGCAATCAAATCTCCACCAATCAGAAATGCAAAAAGACAAGTGAAATGTTGAAATATTTACAGGTAAACTCTCGTTGAGTTTTGCACCACCAATCAAATCTCCACGCTGAAAATTTTTTGGATAAACATGAGAGCCAAATTTGGAGCTTTGGTCACTCTTCCATGCAATGTTCTTTTTATTTACACTCAAGTCCTTGTTGTTGGTTAAAAATCTGTATGTGTCATTGAACAAACTCCATGCAATGAGGCCGCATGGAACAATTGGTTGATTAGTATCTTTTGTCTTGTCTTCTGGATAACAATTGTTCATTTCTCCTTCAGCTTCCTTATTCCGCAGTTGCTTGTCGTTTCTACTCTTAACATATCTGAAAAAACAATCATCCAGTGTTAAGCATAAAAGTGGGGACCATAAGAAGTGGTTGCATACTTGCATGGAGAGTTCCTTGATAAACTCCAATTTTCATTTTTGGATTTGTCATAAGTTATCTTACGGTATAAATAATAACTTCATGATGAACTAAAGAGATTTTGTATATAAAAAGTTGATACAATTTGTAACAGTGTCTTTATTAGTCCACTTAAAATGAAAATATTTATCCCACCAGATAAACAAACCCTTAAATTTTACATTCATGTCTCAAAACATACCTGCGATGATTCTGATAATAATTATCAAGCTGATAATAGATGTAAACTGGAGCTTCCATTTTATGGTCAACCTATGAAGTTTACAACAGAATTGTTTCCAATCAGGTATCAAACAAGTAATTATTTTAAAATTTCAACATGTCTTGTTATGATGTACTAACAATCCATTTGGTAATGCAGGTCTTGTTGGTGGTGTCGTTTTGAATAAATGCCACTGCATTTTCAGCATGTGAGGGAGGAAGGCAACTGTCATCGTATCGGAATACAGCTTCTTCCACCTACATCAGCATTTCTTGACAAATCAATATAACGTTCAGTTTCTGCACCAAATCTCATTTATTGAGAAAACTATGAGATGTTACACTCTCTGAAGAAAACAATGAAGCAAGACCAATGGGGATGAAGACGATTCCGATGACAGAAAATGTAGAAATGACCTGGGAAAACAGATAAAATCAATGATCAATTATTAAACATTGCAAAAGCAGAAGCCATGCCTGAAACTATAATCCTTCAGTAAAACTAAATGAGGTATGTGCGTTGCAATCTATACCCATCCAGGTGTTAGAATTGGTTTCCATGCAGGAAGTTCTTGCTGTGAGAATTGTGAATCTACAATTTGAAAAAAAAATTAAAAAAATTATATAGCAGCAACAGTGCAAACGTAACTATTTCATTGCATAGAATAGCCATAAGTCCTCCAAATTTTAGTGCAAACTTAGCATTTGAGCGATTTGCCTTACAAATAATTAAATAAAGCACTGAAAAATGCTGCATTCCAATTCCTTACAAACTATAATAAAGACATGACAAGTTCAATGGAAGTAACAAATGTTGTGTTTTGTGAATGAACCATTGTTTCAAGATATCCCCATGAAATTTACATAAACTTAGATAAACTTATATGATGGCATATGTAGAAGATAAGGACGGCACATTCATGGGAAAAGTGAAGAACACACATATGGGTTTCTTGGAAGTTTTCTTGGAAGAGGGAGCAGATTGACCGTCTTTGCCAGGCGCCGTATCCATGATTAATACAACACGAAATAAACATAAATGGGATCAAAGATAAGTTGGATTAGATAACTGTAACGGTAGTTTTGGTTAAGCTTTGAAGAGCATAATGCAGTTATCAACGTCGGAGGACCGCACAATCACATCGTTGAATTGGACCATTTCACCGGCGGAACTACCGCTCACCCTCCTAATATGTGAAAATGAAACACTAGTCCTGATACCCAAAATATTAATATTTAGCAGTTAGTTTCATGTTTTATTTTATTTATTCAAAAGAAATATGTGTGCACGTTGGAGAGAGATTGAATCGAGTTTAATTTCCCAGTCCAAAAGAAGAAAAATCTAACCCCCCCCCCCCTCCATTAAATTAACTTTAACAAATAATTTTAGAATAAATAATCAATATACTCCCTGACATTAGATAAATGTGATTTACTTTAATTTCTAAAATTATAAAATTTTTTACACTTCAATTCATTTTCATTAAATGTTTTTATTAGCATCAAGGACTAAAGTAAAAAAAAATGTAACATTTTATAAAGTCAAAGTATGGCTCAAAGATAACATAAGTTAGTAAATAAATGGTGCTTAAGTGAGTAGGCCTTTACAAATTTGTTAATTATAATTTAAAATAAAATAAAATATTTAAATATTTAACCTGTAAAAATTTGTAAAATTGTTCTTTAAATTTTCAAAATTTGTTATTTTATATTTTATACAATTGTATTTCTAAGCAAATACCCTTTGTAACTTTACAACAAAAATTCACAACAAAGAGCATAACTGTGTTCATATATTTAACCACTATTGTTTTAATGTAAATGATAGGGAATTCATCAAACAGCGAAAGATACCCAAAAATAGGGCTGGTGTATTGGGAGGGATGAGGAGGTAACCAGAGTGTTCAAGCTTAGGCCGCATGGAAACAGAGTGAATGCCCAAAGCATCCTCGTACGAACCGCAGAGGAAAATCAATTCGTTCTGCAAAGATTTGGAGACATCGACGTGAATGAAGAGCTGGTCGATGACTCCGTCTTCGTCACGTGAATATGGCCGTTGGAATATAAATTTCCTAGAATAAAAGTATAAATACAATAATTTTTAAAACTTGTTATAACATGTTATTATGTTAACTTATTTATGAATTATATAATATCTTGACTTACGTTAGTTATCATCAAAAGCTAAAATAAAACTTTTTAACTCACCAGCCAATGAAACACTTCAAATCTTCAGGATTAAAGTGGTGATTTGTTCAATCATTTTCTTTTCGGTACATGCTTGTTTGGAACGCCGTCAGAACGTGATCATAATTAAAACTGCATGGGCAAAGCCAACGACAAAATGCTACCATATTGTAACATGATCGTAATTTAAAATATATAAATCAATAATACAATGGGGTGATTCTGTCAAGAAGCTGAAGTCACGGCTTCAACTACATCATCCGACTCGTCAACCATCATTTCATTTCTGAAAAGCAATTTCAAATATGGAAGAACCTTGGGAAGCACGTATAAATCAGCAATATTGATACTCATCATGTCAAATGCAACACAGGTTTTATGCATGTGTGTTTCATCCAATACAGGAATTTTTGGATATCTTTGGCTGAAATGAGTTAGTATAATTCGATATGCATCAGCAGACTCTCCCATTTCTATGGCTTCCTTTGTGGTACTGTGATTTTTTGCTATAGCCTCCTCTACCATACCATCCTCGAAAGTTGCCTGCATCAATTAGCAAGTCATAAGTTAACAGCACCCTTGTTAGTGATGGCATTAAGCAACGAACAATTCTCTCTATAGTTCACATAGAAAATGTTTATAAGGTAAATCATTAACATGGACGGCCATATATGTTGTTGGACTCGGCATTCATTGCAGAAACAATTGAAGCAAAGAGATCATACACAAAATTATCCATCCTTTTGATGTATAAACCAAAGAAACATGTAGTCTATAGATAAAAATCTAATTATGGAATTTATATCAAAGGAATCATCGAAGATACAAATCCTTTTGTAAGAGAGGAAATTAAGTTCGACCTACAGGGGATAAGTCAATTAGAGTGAAACATGTTAGTTTTGCCAAAGATTTACCTATTGTACCAAAAACTTATCGAATTAATTCTTCTTTATCATTGTTGAATCTAAAATGACTAGGATTGCTAACATTTGAAATTGACTCTAACCACCTTCGCCCACTTCAACCTAAAAAGAAAAGAGTAGAGAATATTCAAGACAGCATGCTTCATTGCTTCTGCAGTAGCAGCCTACAGTACCAAATTCTTATATTGATTTCATTCCATATCCTTTTAAGATATTTCCAGCAAATGCTAAATCATTACAAGCTCAGACAACATCAAATAATTACTTGCCTCATGAATAAGAACTGTTGTACCACGAGATGCTTCTATTAGCTCTGGGCAGGGCCTTGTGTCACCAGAATATACAATCTTCCAGCCAGGTATCACTTTTCCAACACTATTAGTCCTCTCTTCAGCTTTTAGAACAACACCAAATGCCTGTGGGCAATGTACAACAGGGAAACTAATCAAGGCCTTCAGACCAGCTTCCTGGATTACCTCCTTAAATTTCTTTAGGATGGGAGAAATTGCATCTTTGTCAACAGGACTACCTGGTCTTTTAAAATAGCTTTGCATACGAGATCCTCTAGAAAACAAAGTTGAATCGACTTTTGATGCAATTATTTCCCTATTATTATTGTTCAGATTATGAGAATTAACTGAAATTCGTTGGAAATCATCCTCAAAAGCATCCAATGAAGCTGCTGTTGTGTGCTTGCAGTCAAGAAACACCATATCTAAATCTTCAAGTCTTTGGTATGCATCTAAATATCTCTTCAGCTGCCTTGGTCCTACAACAAGAATCGGTTCATGAGGCACTCCCTTCAGCAATTCATAGCGCAGAGCAAGAATCCTAGCCAAGCCTGTATGGTGATCAGCATGAATATGTGAAATCCAAATGCACCTTAAAGCTCTCACAGCATCATCAGCACCACTAACGCCATATCTGTTTCCAAGGGATACATCAACCAACAACTCAGATTAAAAGAACAAACAATTGCTGTAATCTATAAATACAAATGATTGTTAAGGATCTGGATAGACCCACCTTCTTTTAAGTTGCCCCAACGTTCCTTCACCACAATCCAAGAGCATACTTCCTTTTGAGAAAAGATTTATATATATTGAGCTCACATTTCGGTATTTTGATGGCTGGGATGAACCAGTTCCAAGAAGAACTATCTCCAAGTCATCTCTCCGGATATTTTCCAAGCAAGCAGGAATACCATCTGCACACAGCCATGGTTCCTCAATCATCATCTTATGATCTGCCAGAGTTGTTAAATCCTCTGCTTGACTACATTCTTTCCAGAGCTGACTTACATGCTTAGCTGCTTCCACAACCTCTGGAATCTCTGACAGTAACTCATCAATGATTTCTGAGGAAGCCATCGTAGTAGGAATACAAGATCTATCCAACCCAAGATTTGCATAAGGACGCAAAGTAAACTGTATATAGCAGAGTAATATATTCATCAGTATATGAACTTGGCAAAAGCAAGAGATAGAGATAAAAAATGTGAAATTATAGTCCTAAGGTGACAACGGACAAATATATCTGGGAGACAATAGGAGCAGCACTATCAAGGAGAAAATGGTAGAAACTCCTAAGGTGATTTAGTTGTGTAAGAAGATTAAAGGAAGCTCCAGTGATAAAATTGGATCAAATCAAAGATAATTTGATTAGAAAAGATAAATGAGAGCCTAAGAAAAGAACATGTTCTACATGGTTTTACAGAAAAGTCGGGGTCTTAAGAATTGTTGCTTGAATACATTCATTTTAAATTTTTGTCATAGTGGGTCCAACACAAAAACTGCTCTCCAAGAACACGACAAGAAGAATGCCATTCTTAGATTCTTTCTCAGTGATGCACAAATAATTTGAAGTTGTTCAAAGACAAAAAAGTTACACCATCAGAAATATATTTATTTAGAAATCAAATGAACGTTGTTTAAGCTTGTACATAATGCTTTGACTTGTTAAAAATAATAGGTACATTTAAAAAAAACATCAGCAAAGTTGCAATTATCTAAAAGGAGTTCAGAAAAAGCATGGATTGTCACAACTACAAGCTTATCATACCCCAAAGACTTTATTTTGACTTCTATGAGAACAAATAACTGAATAAGTTAACAGCCAGGTCACATCAATGTCTCATACCTTCAGAAGATTTTCTGCAGAAATGACTTCAGAAAGTTCTGGAAAAGAACCCTGCCAAGGAATCAAATCAAACAATTTAATTAGACTCATTTATCTTTGTCTACAAAAATAAACTTCCTCTCCTGTAACGTTGTGACAAACCTCACTCAAAGCAAGAGAGCCAAAGTTTGAGCTATTATGATTTGGAAGAGAACAAATTCCTGGAGCTGGAAAAAACTGAGGACACAAGTACTTAAGTTGTGTTGCAATTCTTGCACTAGATTTCAAAATAGGAATCTCTACATTCTTCCTGCAAACAGCATGAGTAATCAGAAGTAATCACTAACAAACCAGTTAGGAATGCCAAAAAATGACTCTCCAAAGAGACAAACACCTTACTTTTCATGTCCAGCCATGATATGCTGTGCAGAACTGAATTTCTTCATCCATTTTTGGTAATTTGAACAACTTATAACAGATGCAGGAGTCAAGTGAATTACACATGTGACACTCTTAGCCTCTGGTAGCATGCTCATTTGATCACCATTACTGTCGAGCAATTGTGCAGACAATAATGTTTCCAAATGAGATTCTGTTGGGCAATCAACAAGGAGAACAATGGGACCAGGAACAGAAGGTCCCAAGACATCAATTGGATGAACCTATTGTGGTAGACAAACAGTTGCATTAAAATGTATGGAAGTCCAATATCAAATTAAAATAAACTAAAGCATGTGTAATTGAGATTGAAATCTATCTATCTCAAATTTTGTTTCCTTCTACTCTGCTTTGGGTAAATAATGTACAGTTTTGAGACTAACCATAATATTCTGGCAATCAGATTTCACTGAGTTTCCAAGTTGCAGTTCACGATACTTTGGCCCAGGTTTGAGACCAAGGGCCTTAGCTTTCTCTGGATCAAATTTTCCCTTGATTTCAGGCAGTTCACAAACATATACTACAGACATATCACCAGGCTTTACACCAGGCTGCTTTTTGCTACTGGGGGAGTCAAGAGTCTCTGGACTATGATCCATCCTCTTTTGTGAAGAGTTTTCTGAAGGTGTCAGAACCTGACCTTCAATGTGGTTGGGTTGTAGTATAATGGCTGATATTTTGACCACTTCATCATCGACAAGAACAATGGGGTCCAAAACCTTGCTTTGAGCCGGCACAGTAGGCCAATCAGTGTTGAAGATGGGCCCAAAGCTCTTTGTGTGAACCATGGCAGCATTGGGAATAAAAGATCTCATGGCATCTACTAAATACTTAAGATCTGAAGGGCCCCATACATTAACCTGCAAATTAGGAGAAGCTATCATTTATAATAAATATATATGATAACGACAGAAGATTATAGGAGGTTAAAGGCCACTTACAGACATCCCTTCTCCCACGCCAGCCAAAGTAAGCAGTAAACCTGTGAGTTGAAAATAAATTATGAGAGTTTCAAGGCTCTTCTCAATGAATCACCAATCAAAGCATCAAATTTTAGTAATGTAGTTCTAGTAAAGCAGAAACAATTTAAATGTCAAATTTTAGTGCAGTATTAAAGAAAAAAATGCTAGTGTCTGCAATATGTGGCAGGGATAATGACTAAAACGGCAAGGTCATTAACAATCCAACACAGACCTGGAAGGCCACCGGCAGTCTCAGAACAGACACGAGAAAGAAAAATGTGATCTATCTGAAGAAAGACGAACAACAGTAAGACTAAGAAACTAAAACGTTTTCACGAGGCGATGATACAAAGCAATTCACATTGGAGTTGAAGATACATGATAATACCTTAGATAGCTTAATCTTATGCTCTGTGCAAAACCTTTGTAATCCCTGAAATGAATACGATATAAATTAATTTGAAAAAAATCATAGAGGGCATTGATTAAATGCTGAATGAAATTAAACATACCTCGCCAGCATTGAATATAAATCTCTGTTTGTCGAAGAAAAGAAGGACGGAAGGTGAGGTATCTTGAGTATCCATTCCAGTCCCCAATATCTAAACAAATCAAAAATTGTAAACAGAAATAACTGCTTTCAGTAAAATTCTATCTTAAAAATCAGATTTTTGAAACGAAGGATTTGATTTGAAAGAGAATTATGACCTGAACATATGATATGGTATTGATTGGATTAAGCTTCCGAACTTTGAGTTGAAGGTTCTTCTTGGTAGCGTCACTTTTATCTCTTCCCTCAGCTCTTCTCTTGTTGAAGCTAGCAGCGACGGAGCTTGTCTCTTGGTCTTCCATGGGGATGCTGCTCTTTCTGCGCCCAAGGTGGAGAGCAGGGAAGTTACGGTGTCGTTTTGAGAATGAGGCGATGACGGTTATCAGAGAACGGAATTGGATAGTATTAGTAGTGGGTTTGGAGAGAAGAGAAAGAGAGGGATAGAGAAAATGCCCAAAATTTGAAACTTTGGCCATTTCCCTTTATCCTTCAAGGGTTTTAGCCCTTTCCGCAATAAAACCCCTTACAACACCACACTTCATTATTCCTCTTCAACTTCACTAATTTTTTTTTATTTTTTTTCAAATTCATCTCTTTAAAATTTTTAAAATTAAGAATATTGTAATAATTATTTATTTAAAAAATAGATATCTGTTTCGCATATTTTGCAATTGTGAGTATGAATAAATAGTATTGATCATTGTCCTTGCATTATCCTATTCTTATTTAATTTTTCTAATTATTGATAATAAAATTGTCATAATTGCTTTAAGGATTTGATATGTAGCACTAGGCACAAGCCAATGCTCTACCCAAAGCCTAAACATTCCTTTTCTTATAGAAAGATCAACCACTTGAAACAAAAGCTGGAATAGCTCAGTTGGTTAGAGCGTGTGGCTGTTAACCACAAGGTCGAAGGTTCAAGCCCTTCTTCTAGCGTCTCTGATTTTCAGAGTTTTTCTACAAAGCATGTCCTTGGGTCTGGTCTTTTTTGTGTTTTTTTGGTGGAATGGACCTGTCCAAAGTCATACCAACTCTGTTATTCAGTCCTCATGGCCCAAGTTAATTTTTTGCCCTTAATTTTTTGGTTTCTTAATTCATCTCTTCCTCAATATAAAAAAAATTGTATTGTGGTTGTACCTATGCAAACCATATCAGATAAGATGATCACAAGAACAACCACATGTGACTGAGTTCATGCAAAGTATCCTCAACTCAACACTCAACAACAAACTTTGAAATATCACAGATGTCACTGCTCCAACTCCAACTCACCTCTCATGCATTATGCTCTATCTCTCCCTCTTCCCACTGCTTCAGACCCCTCCAACTCTCTAAGCCCCTCCAATTCTCTAAGCGTCTCAGGTTTGTAAGAACCAAAATTAAAGCCGTTGGCACAGTCCCTGAGAAGGACTCAGACTCAGAGACCAATGACTCCAACGACCCACCATTTGTGGGATTTGTATTTGTTAGTGTAAGTTGAAGAATCATGCATTCTAGCAACATTGTTTTATATTTTAAGTTAATCTCTAATGTTTTTGTGTTTGGTTAGCCTGTGTTGCTACCAGATGGAACACCAGATTTGCACTATCGTTCAGCTTGCGGAGGGCGAAAGCTTAGGAACATAATGATGGATTCCAATATTGATCTATATGGACCCTATGTAATAATTAATAATTGCATGCTAACAACTTTGTTATTTGCTTTGTAATAATATTTTATTGCATGATTCAGTTTATATGCTTTTGTTGTTTTATTACTTTTTCTAGGCTAGAGCTTTGTTAAATTGTGGAGGGGGTGGAACTTGTGGCACATGTGTGGTGGAGGTGAGCTATATATAATAATAATAATCATAATAATAACCTTTATTTATTCAAATTTTATTGCCTTGTTTTGCCTGGAAAAAACAAGGCACTTGTTTATTATTATAGTAATGTAGTCAGAAGACAGATTAAGTAATGGACACTACTATTTCTATTTTGCAATTGCTGTTAGGTTCTTGAAGGCATGGAGCTTCTAAGCCCGCGCACTAATAAAGAGAAAGAAAAGCTAAAGAAGGTAAATAACTGTATGTAAACTTGATAGATTGAAAATTTTTTGTTCACTATGTTTTACAATTAACTATGCTTGTTTGTGACTAAGAGCAATACGGTTGCGTTATCTTTCCAGAATCCAAAGAATTGGAGATTAGCATGTCAAACAACTGTTGGTACCCCAGATTCCAGAGGGGCGGTTCGTGATTCTTCACTCTTCAACTTTAGCACTTTTGATCTTTGGATTAATATTTAGAAGAGAAAAAAAGCAGGAGTGTTCTTACCTGTTTTATCACTACACTTTTTATACTAACTAATAAGAAGAGTGATAAGGAAAAAAATAAAAGAAAGAAAGAAATATAAAATATGACATGCGAACATGTGATATATAATTAAAGAAAAACTGAGTTAAAAATATACTGTATAAATTAACATTATTGAAAAACTATTCTGACTTTGAGCTATTCAGAGTTATGATTTTTTGGCACCGTGGGAGAAAAAGAAAGAAAAATGAAGAGATATGATTCATGAAAGATGATATGATTAGAAAATTAAAATTGTTAAACTAAATATTAATTTGATGCAGGTTGTGATTCAACAACTGCCAGAATGGAAAGGGCATGAATGGAAATATGATAAGCCTGGAGAATCAGAGTGGGAATCAGAGTCTTCGTGAAGTCAAAAGGAAAGAATATAAAACGAATTATATTCGTAACATAAGGCATTTTTGTTTTTGCTTTGGTTGCAGATCGTGGAGAAAAACTTGTAATTAATTAGAAATCCCCTTGTTTAAGCTTCAGAGGCACATCAACGAAAGAAATATATGGATAAAATAGTAAAACTTTCGCTCGCATTTCTGCATGTTCCTAATTTTTTCGCAGGGTACAGCAAAATATTAAGTAGATGAGACCTACTCTCTTGCAGTTATATTCTTTTTGTAATAACTTTTCTGAATTTAAAAAAAAAAAATTAGAAAAAATTAACCATACATGAATGAATATTTTATATAGAGGATTGGAGTATGTACTTCAAAAGGGTCGAAAAAATTTTCGGAGATAAGTTAGTCATGTGATGTTACATTCATACAGAGCCTCTTTGTATATTTATTGTTAATTTAAATTTTAAGTATTTTATAAATACAATTAAACTAAATTAAAAATAATTAGGTGATGTTTTTCTCACTTCATACATCTTATTTTAAAAGATTCAAATATAATCAATTGGCGCTCCCCTATTGGAACAAGTGCGTTTCTATCATAGATTTTGGACACAAATTGTGCATATGAACATATGTAGAAATTAGAAAGGAGGAGGATTTTTTCTCTCTGGGACAGTTTTGCATCTTAAGATACATGAATTATCCTATTCTTAATATCTTAATTTTTGCGAAAATATCATCGATCTAAATTTCTCTGACGAAGGGACTAGGGAGGGTGTGGGGTTGAAGTTGAAATGGTTGATCAGATGTTTCATCAATTCTCATAGATCAAGTTGGTAACTTCATGTGTCCTTTTAGCTGGTACTTTTATTTTACGTAGCATTCATTGTAACTTCTCTTGCTCGTGGAGGTACATGCTGAGCCAAATTCTTCAATTACAGCTTGTAGGAGTGTAATGTTAGGGCTCTTACACTAAACAGGAACCCAGCTTTTTGCAATCTCAGGGACCAATGGGCCCTATCTACCTAATGTTTTGACTGGATGCGACCCTATACTTGTTTTTAATGGTTTGTATTGTATTGTTTGGATTTGTTCTATTCTAACTTTTTAGAATTAATAATTCGAACTGTCTGGGCTCCATTGTCACTAACACCTGTTGGGCATCCCCCATATTCAGTTTGAGAAAACATTGCATTAAGCAAGAGATAATTTCAGTCCCCCTCTTTTATTTGGCATTTCTCAATATTTTATCTTGTATTATACAGCTAATCATTTACATTTTCCCTGTGTTTTTACCCTACATGATAAAAGTCTAAAAGACAAACCCTTTTATTGCACCTAAGTCAACAACAAATTATGCATGCCTATTGATAATTCCAATAAAATCAAACATAACGTGTATATTTATTACTCAGTGACATGATTTTGAAGCGTATGTTTGGATACACGTTACGTTACGAGAATTGTATACTTTCATTTCAAATGGGAATCCATTTTCATACTATAAATTATAATTTTCTATATTGAAACGTGATCTAACATAATTATTAAGATTTTTCAAACACAGACTTCAAAGGCACACTACTTCTCCTGGTAGTATTCTAATTAAAAGGGAAGCCATAAATGAGATATACAAATTTTTTTTTCTGAAAAAGGCACTACATTACCATTTACCAACCTCTTGAATTCTTACAAGAAAACAATGACTTCAACGCTTTACATTAAAAGCCAAAACAAAAGGATAAAACAGCAATGAAAAGAAAGAAAAGCAAGAGCTGCTTTTCCTCCTTTATTACAAAGAAACACGAATTACACAGGCAATAATCACTAATGAGGATCAAATTAATCAAAAATCACTGGCCAGAGGTGCATGTTCAGTGGGCATGAACACATAGCCGTAGATGAGACCAGCCAAACCACCACCAATAAGAGGTCCAACCCAGTAGATCCAATTGTCATGGAAGTTACCACTAACAACAGCAGGGCCAAAGGAGCGAGCAGGGTTCATTGATCCACCAGAGAATGGCCCGGCAGCTAAGATGTTGGCACCAACAATGAAACCTATGGCAATGGGTGCAATTGTTCCCAATGAGCCCTTCTTCGGGTCAGCTGCGGTGGCATACACAGTATATACCAATCCAAATGTGATGATAATCTCTGTAACAACTCCTTCAGCAGTTCCAACTCCAGCAGAAACACTGTGGATGGGAGTACTCTGACAACAAAAATTTTAAAATGCATGAACATAAGAGTTAAGACTTCGAAAAAAATTCTTAGAATTTGGAATACAAACTAAAGGGTATTTTATTTTAATCTGCAGCATTGCAAAAAGCACATATTTGATTCAACTTAGTTTCATGAGAAAGTATTTGAAACATAGGTGACTATTTCTCAAAATTTAAGTTAAACCAAACATATTATTGGAAAATTTTCAGGCAGCTAAAGCACTACTTGCTGGGGTATTTGAGATTGTCCAAATTGGAAGATTTCGTGCTTTTTTATTTTTCCATATATAATCAATTTGGGAATCTCTTTAGATTTAAACCAATGAATTATTGAACACACACCAAGCATACTTTATAAAAAAAATGTGATCTAATGTCCTTGCATGTATACTTCACCAGCTGGTACCTTGGGAAGTTTTCATACTTCAGAATAAAGAAATGAGGAAACTGTACTCAACATAATTATACTCAAAAGTTCCCTAATCAATGTGAAGAATATCAAAAGGGAAGATAATGCCTTGGCTTATGCATGAAGCTTTTGGTGCATGCATGCCAATTTTGCCTACATATTTGTCCCACAAATAATTGAAACCATATACAGATGGGATCAGTTGGAACTTACAAAGCCAGTGACAAACTTGAGGAGTAAGCATGCCACTATGGAGCCAAGAAGCTGTGCAATCCAGTAGAAGATACCAGTGAGGATGGTGATTTGGCCGCCAAGAGCCAACCCAAAGGTCACAGCAGGGTTGACATGGCCACCAGAAATGTTGGCACCAACAGAAACAGCAACGAAGAGAGCAAAACCATGGCAAATAGCCACAGCTACCAACCCAGCAGGATCAAGAGCTGCATCTGATGTCAACTTAGCTGCAAAAGAAGAAGTCACAAACTCAGTCAGAGTCATGTTGAAACGAAGAAAACACACCATTTTTGAGTGTTTGTTTTGCAAACTTCTGCATGTCCATAATTCAGAAAACTTTGTCATAAGGGCACCCCCTATTCTTTTCTTATATTACTATTCATTGGTATTTAGTACTTATTTTTTTCAATGACACATCTAATCATGATAGAAAAAAAATGCTCTGCTACTTGAATTTACTCTAGTGATAACTGATAGAGAAGTGGCATTGTCAAGATATAGTAAAATAGAAAAACTAACCGTAGGCTATGGCTGAACCAACACCAGCAAAAACAAAGAGCAAGGTTGAGATGAACTCAGCAATATAGGCCTTGATGGAGCCTAAACTGAAAGAATCATCAAAGCGTCCAAATGCTATGCCAGCCATCTTAAGATGTTTCTAGGAGAGCCTCTAAGGTGGAGGAGAAGATAAGATAAGGAAAAAATGTTCAGAATTAGAAAAATATAGCACGAAAGGCTTCTATGGTAAGCTATATATAGTAGAAATTGTCAAGTACAGTATCAAGGCTTATTAAATAAGTTCACGAACTTGATGGGTCTGGTTGCTTTATTATTATTATCAAGAAAAAAATAAACTTGGATCTAAAGCAAAAAAAAATTCTAAAACAAATGAGTTAAGATGTATTTATTTTAATATTTTAAGACTAGCATTAGGACATGCAATTATAAATTGAAGGGTGGACATATTGTACGTATGTTATGTTTCAAAGATAAAAGGGAATATGGTTGTGTGCTACATATCAATGCATATCCAATCAGGTCTTTTTCTGGCAACCTTAGCTGTCACTGGCGTGATTCATTAGAAATGTCCGGAAGTTGATACATGATTCCTTCATGTGAGTAGTGTAGGGAGGTGAATAGAGGTGGTGTTTGGTGGGGTAGAATGTGAAGGAAATAATCATAAAACAAAAGGGAGTACTGTAATGGGGAGAGGAGCGGAGAACACTGAATAGCTTTGGGCCACAAATGGCACCGTCCATTCTCTGAAAAACGGCATAGGTTGTGGAATTTAAAATGCATGAAAAGAAATTTGTGGGTGTTAATAGGTCACATATTTGTGGATTATACAAAAGTGGTCGGCAAATTGGACCTATGCAAAGGAGAATCTTTGAGGACTTTTGGTCCCTCTGTTTGTTAAATGCTGAAACCTTTCTTAGAATGTTTTTGATAATTATGATTAATTGATTGTGTCATCATTAATCCACATTCAAATCATGTGTCTCATTACCTTTCTTCCTTATTGTTTTTTCAATTAGAAAAACAAAAACTTAGCGAAATACTTTTATATTTTCATTTTGTCTTAAATTAGAAATCGTCAAAAGTAAACTGGAAAAAAAAATTATAAGAGTAAGAAACGTGAAAAAAGTTGAAGGTAAAAAAAAAGTGCTTTTGGATATTCCAATATTATTACCTATCCCCCTCTGTGATTCTTTTGTCCTATCCTGGTATACGCCAAACTTGAACATGAAGTGTTCATAGGTACCTTTGGGAGGTCCGTTACTGTTTTGAACAGAGCTAAACATTGCCCATTTCAATGCAGCAAAAAACAATTCAGTGATAGGAACCCTTCTTTGTATGCTGATAAATTTTCCAGTAACATTTCATTCAAATCAGGCACACTAGCTAATCAAAGAAGTTTCATTAAGTAATAGAAGACAACCCCCAAATTTTATTTTATTTTTTGGTTTTATATGCCATGTTTAATTTAAAAAATATATCTGGGTTTCGTTTAATTTATTCTAAAAACTAATTACTTATTTGTATGGTAAACGATTATTTTTAGAAGAGTAATTAATATTTTTTTAAAAATTCAAAACAGTCTAATTCTGCCACTAGTAGCAGATATATTTGTGTGCGAAGGTGAAATTTTACCCTAGACTGCCATTGCAATGACACATGTTTTGTCACAATTGCTGGTTGTAAGCAAATAATTGTTAGGAATTCTTATCTGCCAACTGTTTAATAGGATAGAGCCATCAAGCTACTAAATAAGCAACATGTTAGCATCGATTAATTGTTTAATATATAATTTTCGATCTATAGATGCATTTTAACCTAGTTTATTGAAACATTATCTTCATAAATTTTGTTATCCTTTCAAATTTTGGATAGCCTGAGTTCGATTAAAAATATTTAAAATTGAACCAAACATAATGACTTTTGGCAGTGCCATTGCCAGGGCAATTATGGTCCTTAATAGCAGACAGCCAAACATGCATACAAGTAGGAAACAAAATGAATAATGACAGCAAAGTTCATGTAATCGGGGGCTATCAATACTGTAGTTTATTGATTTTATTCCAATTAGGAACTAAGCTAGTACTAGCCTACTAGGGACAATGGCCCCTCCAGTTTTGGACCAAAAGTCGTTCTATTAGATGCTCAATGTTCAAAACTTTAGGCAAATTTTTGAAGCACGGGGTATGTTGTGCCATTGAAATAATTTATGTTTTTGTCTTACACTTCTTGAATTTTGACTAATTTAAATCAAATTGGATAGACTCATTTAAAGTAACTTCCTTGGTACTGCGTGTTGGCAAGTAGAATTAGTAGTACTATTATAACTAAAACTAAAGATAATTTGAGTAATGCAGAAGTAAAATATTATTTTTTGTGGAGATTTTAGACTCATTCAACATCTTAATAATTCTTTAATTCTCTGTTTATATAAAAAATTACTGCATGAAAAATAAATGTATTTAATATTTTCTTCATTGATAATTAAAAATTCAGAAAATTATATGGAAGAATTTAGGGTTATAGAACCAAAAGGCAAACACTTTTATAACGATATAGTTTTTTTATGTTTTTGGACGATGGTTGTAACGAGCTTCAAATACGCAATTGTTGAGGTGTTGTATGGGTTTTGATAAGGGGGATTCTTTGTGAGATGCTGTGTATGGTTCAAAGAGCGCGCCATGATATCTGATATGGATTTTTGGGTCCATCTTATCAATCGATCTTTTTATATTTTTGTTCAATGTGAGGCCATTTTATTTATTGAGTAGGAAATTGCTGTATCTCTATCTCTGCCTGGGCCATTGGCCCTGTTGTTTGTTGTGCTGTTGCTTTCCTATTCTTGTACAAAAACAAAAAATCTGTTTCCGATTTTGAACCTCGCTCTATACAGCTAGTGACTAAAGATTCTAAAGTGTTAACAAAATTATAATTTTAATGACAAGTATAATTTCAACATTGAAGTACGCAAAAAAGGGTCGGTGAATCCCGTTTTCTGTAACTGCGCATGTATTTTGCTGAGTTTAGGAGCACATATTTTTTTAATCCCTTGTATCCATAATACCTTGCATGAGGCATCACTTAATCCATCAGTGTCGCAGATTTTTTGGCTCTACCCTAGCTTTTACATTTTGGCTCCTACTTTTAGTGCTCAAGTAGCTGACTCGCTTAAAAAGCTTTACTTCCCCCGAAGAATATACCACCAACTTCATTTTTGGGGTTCTCATTCGATTTAAACATGTTTGGCAACACCTTGAATAAATTATTTCCTAAGATATCAAAAAACAAGAAAACGAAATAAATAAGATAACCTTAAAATACTCTAATTGTTCAACACTGAGGTTTAACATAAAACCTATGAAAACTTGGTGGATTGATATCCAGGTAACAATTCAACAGACTGTCTTTTTTCAGCCAAATGTTGCATCAGGATTCATCTAGTACAGACAGGCCATAACTATTTCGAAGGATGCAACTAACATATGAGAAGATATTCATAATTTTTAGTCATTGAAGGGAATCACACCCCGGTCAAATGAAATGCTACGCCATGCATGATGCTCATCAAATGTACAGTGTAGATCAATAATTTGAAGCGGCCAATATTTTTGCATGAATCCACTCTATACATTTATTTCGAGAACTCAATGACCCAAATAATAATCATCGCTAAAATCAACTCTACCCTCAATTTTTCGGGAAAAGTACGGTAGCACAACAGTATTATCATCCTTTTCTTTCTTGTTGGTTGCAAAGCTGGTACATGAAGGCAGACTGAAGTGCAGACAAAGTGAACTAAGTTCTGTCCTGTGACTAATCAGTTCCTGAAAAAACTCAATGCCACTTGAACAAAGGCTCTCGAGCAAAATGCACGAGACAAATTAGCTTCCCCAATAAGATACTCCCCCAAGTCATCTCATCCGTGCTGCTTAAACTTACCTTAAGTACTCATTCCGAATACCGGCAGCTTTTATCAGTTATATAGAAAAATTTGAAGATATTACATATAGAAGGAGAAGCTTTCTTCTTTCTTTTGGGCCGCCTAAAGCAATTGAGCTATAGAAATTATAAATTACTCAAAAAAGAGAAGGAAATGGTAGCAGAACCATATGTTAGGCCTTGCATTCATAACAGCTGCATTCAACAGCAATTCAAGATGAGGAAAAACTTGGATCACCACGGAAGACAAAACAGGGAGATGAAAATACTCCTCCCTCCTCACGTGCCATCAGATGTGGAGGTGGATGTCCATAGATTATGTAATGAGTTTTTTGGGGGTCTTGTGGCACACAACCATTTCCTTCGGATCTCATGATGATCATCACTAGTTACAGTTGGCACATGCCAACTACCATTGGCCGATTCCTGTAGTTATATATTACCCAAAAGATTATTTGTATGTGTCAAAAATATTTAGCATATATTAAGTTGAAAGGTCAGTTTTATCAGTCAATCATTTTTTTTCTCTTTGAATAGAGAAGGGGTATGGAGGTACATACAAGTGGAGGTAGACAAAACCAAACCCCAATGAATTGGACAAAATCAGCCCAATCAGTTGAGCACACAGGTATGGATTATATTTAGCTCAAATAAGTTTTTGATCCCTCAAAAATTTGCAATTCTCATTTGGTCTCCTATATTTATTTTATTCTAAATGAGTCCCTCACAAAATATTTTTCTTTGTCAAATGCTCTCTTTGTTAGTCTTCCATTAATTTTCCTCTGAAGTGTAGTTTTCATTTCCCATTTAGTCCCTTGAAATATCGTGTGTTTCCTGTCTAGTCATAAATATCATGATTTTTTTTTTACTTGGTCTCTTTAAAATTGAGGCCAAATGGAAAGCTCATGATACATAGAAGGATAAATGGGAAGAAAAAAAAATAATAATAAATTGAAGGTTAATAGAAGGATCGTTTGGTAAAAATGTTTTATGGATGACTCATTTGGAAAAAAAATTAAAATGATGACTCAAATGTCAAAATTGTGAATTTTTGCAAGACCAAAAACTTAGGCCATTATCTTTCAATGCTAAGCAAGAAGAAATGGATAGCCACCAAAAGTTTGCTTGGTGGAAACATGCTCCTTCATATTCAATTGGACGAAAAAAGCAGTTGGGTTATCATCTCACCTGAATAACTATTGAATAACTGGGAGGCATAATTAGGAAAGGTCCACACGATGAGGCTGATGTTCTAACCTGTAAACCAAAAAAGGTCATTAGCAAAAGACAAATAGCACATTAGTAATTCAGTATCAGGAAAGGCTAAAATACTTGAAAACTGATTCTAACACGAATAGATAACAAACTCTTGAAAACTTCAGAGTTCAGAAAAAAAAAAAAACTGTAAATAAAACTTCCGGCTATAGAAATGAATTGGAAACATGATGAGTTACATTATCTATACAAGATTTTGTTTTCTTTTGACGATCTTAATAGGAGGACTTATAAGTTTATTCTGTATCGGGCCTCCTAATTCCATGTCAGATTACCTAGTACAATAGCTAAGCCAACATGGTTGTGCAGAAGACATAATTTCTTTTCAAGGATTCAGTTTTATGATCCTTGTTGCTTGCCTTGGGTAGTCATAGTCATGGATATGGCAGACTAGCAGAATTCAGAATAGTCATATATTGAATGCATCTGGCTAGAGTTATACTGTATGGTACATAGGAACTTCTCTGATAGTTCAAAATACCTGGTGCTTTTCCTTCCATCTCGGGAAAAAACTCGAACCCAGTAGTTGGAACAAGTGGTCCCTCATTTCATCATTCGTCAACAGTAAGCATTTACAACTAACAGCAGCATATAACCAGTACCTATGATAAACAAAAGAACAGTATTTTAGCACAACTGAGTTGTGGGAGGGCTACAGAGACGCATATATACTGAAGAATTTATATTCAATGCTGGAAATGTGTAATACAACAAGTCAACAACAAACAAGCCCTATCCCACTAGATGGAATTGGCTACATTGACCAATCAACACCATTAGGTCCATTGGATATGTAAAATAAGGAAAAAAAAATTGAAATTAGGCAACTCAATCTAACTTCAATAATATGGATGTACTCCATTACCAGTCATCATTTGAACCTTGAGGTGTAGCATAAAGAGCACCATTATTTTTCCAATTTTCTATCAGTCTCCTGTATTTTGGATTCTGAGCAGGACCACCAGTTACCCGATTTTTATGCAAAATTATAAGTGGCAATCTCTTCGAAGGGCTCATTTGATGTAATTGTTCAACAACAGAATTAAGCTACAACCAACACAAAGAACCATTAAGTAGTTGCTTTTGTAATGTGCTAATAAATTCAATAATTTTACACTCACCTGCGAAAAGCTGAACTTATGCCCATTGGCAAGGCCAATATTGGCACCATCTACAACAGCATCAAATGGACCATGCCGCTGAAGCCACCTCTGCAGAAGTTAAACTTCCACGTCAGTCTCCAATCTATTACTAATTCTTTTATACACAACCTAATTGAAGACACGGACTTCAAATATAGGCTAGAATATACAACCCTTGTCAAGGTTATCCTACAGTAAAAGATGAGAGCCATTCTTCACCAAATTCAGATTTTTAAGTAAGCAGACAGAATTTCTAAACAAAACAGCAAAGACTGATTCTTCTACCTGAAAATGATCGAAGTTTGCCTTAGCTTCTTTTTGGCAAGCCAATTTAGACAAAGAAGCAGCGAAGTTTTCAGTCTCCTTTGGATCAATATCAATGCTCACAAGCTTCTCACCACACGTGATACACACGCCATCCTCATTCACCTGAGTCTTCGCCACCTTCCACTGCCCACTTCCAAGCCACCCTTGTCCATGCCATCCACCACCTCCCCGCACAATCCCATCTCGTACCCCATTAACATTCCAACTCTTCTTCCCAACTTTTGCAGCATACTCAGAGTTAAACCAGTCCTTAACTATCCGAAAAGTTGATTCGGACACCTGCCTCACCGAAGCACGCAATCGATGCAAGATCTCATAGACCTTATCTTCATTTCTCGCATTGACACTAACATCCAAAAGAGCAGAAAGCTCAGGCTCCTCAGGCACAATACCAGATTGAATCATGTCAACATCAACTTGATAAGCTTTCTCAGCATCACCCCTCTTGCAAAATCCATACAAAGCAGGTCCAAATGATCTCAGCTTAGGAGCAATAGCAACATTTTTCATTTGCTTCAGCAATTCAAAAGCCATGTCAGGGTCTTCCTTGGCAGCAGCAAGCCTAGCAGCATTGGTAAAGGTAGCTTCATTAGGCCGAACTCGATCACTCATCATCTGCTGAAAGATCTCAAACCCTCTTTTGAGACCTAAATCGGAGACGCTGGCATTTTCAACGGAACAGAGGTAGAGCAATTTGTTATAGTGATCGAGATTTAGCAGAACCCCCAATTTTCGAGCCTCGTCGTAGAGACGAAGTGCTTGAATAACATCACCGTCCTTTGAACACTCGTTTAGTTTGCGTAGCAGAACTCCCTCTGGAGAATCGTGGAAAGCTTTTCTCCTCGCTCTGCTTGAAAGCTTAACGAGCGTTGATCCTTCGTCTCGTGATTGGGCTAAAGTGCTGAAGGCAGAGAAAGTTATGGTGTGTTTGACGTTCGAAGAAGAGAGGAATGGGCGAGAGCAATGGGATTGCGTAAAGATGCAGAAAAGGGGAGTGACTCTCGCCATCATTGTTTTTTCAACCACCTCAGACTCGTAGAATTGAATGTTGCGCTGATAGTTCCAACACGAAAACGTTAGAACATCGAAAGATTCAAGCAAACAAGCACGCACCTTTGAAATGGCGGATTCAAGGAAGTAGTTACTATGTTTCAAAAACCCTATCCATCTCCCGCGTTATCACTTTACTTCCGCCTTCGTCCCCACTTCTGCACGGCTTTCTGATTTGGGTTGGCCCAGCTCTGTTTTTATTATCGTGCTTAACCTAAATTACTCGTGCACCCAGAAAAATCTCAATGACAGGTTAAATTTTTTTTTTTCAACAAATTATAGAATCTCACTTTTAAGTTCCAACTACAAGAACCCATTAAATTTACTAAAACAAAAAAATTAAATGCTAAAAAATTAATTTAACTTATTAATGTTGGAGATATGCCAATATACTAAGCAATAATATTTTTTCTTAAGTCAGGTCTTGAATTTAAATTTGGTGAAGGAAAAATTTCATGCTACTGTGATTCCTCAAATGGCGATTCGTGTTGACAAAAAAAAAAAGAATTGGAAATTCGTGAATCAGGTACTTTGGTTTGGTGAGATAATGAAATCATACACACATTAATTAAATAGGCGTTTCTGCTAAGAGGTTAAATAGAGTTCATTTTGTAATTAAGTTCCTAAACTTCTTAATAGGATGCGGAGAATAGGACAAGCTGCGCACATTCCACATATACTAACAAATAAGCTATTGTATCCTACTTTTACGAGTCCTAACAAAGACATCATTTAAAGAACTAATAATAAAAACCAAATCTTAAAAATCACTTTGATTTGAAGTGTATTAAAAATAACTGGGAGTATATTGTTACACTGTCAACATAAATGTTCCAATAAAATTGTTTTTTCCAACTAATAGAATGTCGACATTTGAATGGCTACACTGACAAGCGAATAAATGATTCCTAGCAGTATTTATGAACCTTTTAACTGACATATAAACTACCGACTAGGAAATTGAGGTCGACAAGAGGCCATGTCAATTGTCGAGAAAAACACCAACACTCGATCTAAACCCCAGGCATTATCTAATGCTTACGTTTTCAAACATTGTCATTTGCTGCTAGAAAAGTTTAATAAACTTCGTTAAGTTACCATCCAAATCCTTATTCCACCTAAAGAAAGTCAGGCAATAGTCATCAAGAATCAATCATTCTACCAGCATATTTTCAGGAAAAGGTATCGTAGCACAGCAATGATAGTATCCATTTTCGTCAAAAGAAAATCTCTGCGAAAGATGAGCTTCACGAATTAGATACTGCCCCCAGTCCTCTGATCCATACTGCTTGAATATGCCCCGTGCATCAAAAGAATCAACTTTTCTTGTCCGCTTCTTCCTGAACACCAGCACCATACATCATATCAGCTATTTAAACTGAAAGATAATTTAATTTTGTTTCACAAAGCAGAGGAGATTCTTGGGCTGCAAAACTAAGGAGCACTAAAAAAAATATGGAGGGGGGGGGGGGGGCGCTGTGGAAGCACCTTTTTCTATGCCTTGAATTCATCACAGTGGCGTGTAACTGCAAAACGAGAACAATCTTGATGATGATCACTGAAAAGTACCAAAATTACAAACACATTTCCTAGCAGGACCCCGAAGAAGAGTAAATTTTATTCCTTCCACTGAAGTAGTATTTCCAAACAAATATAACTTAATGCTGGAAAGGAAAAGGGATCGTTCTGGTGAAAAATGCATAAATAGTATTCATAACACGGGAAATTGTCCATAATATAAAAATGCTATCATGATTTTTGTCAAAACATGAACAAACAATAAATTATAAAATACTGACATAATAAATAGCAAAATTTGTTCAGTAAAAATGGCCTTTAACCAAAGTAATAAAATTGAACGTAGGTTAAAACACTTCTGCTAAATTTAATTTACCTTCAGCTTCTGTTTAGCATCATTCTCTAAGACAAGTCCAGCTTCAACATATGCATCAATAATGACTTCTAAAAAAGCTTAGAAAACTCAAGCAATTCTTTGAGAGCAATATATGATCGAAACCAGGTATAAACACTAAACCATAATTATTTGTAATTAATAGAACTAAAGAATAACAAATCCTTAATTACAACCCCCCCCCCTTAAAAAAAAGAAAAAAAATATATATATATAAGAACAATTCATGTATGGATACGACAGGCACGTAAAAGACGGTCCTCACTGCCAATTTCTTCTACAGGAGAATACAGAACACGGGCTTTTGCCAAAGAACCTTTCATGCATTCCTACAGGATTAAAGATTTGTTTCCCTCAGTAATGGTATCAAACAAATCACAAAGAAGTGATGGTAAAAGATAACCAAGCTTCTATCAGACATAAACAGTGCTATAGGAAAATATTCCAATGAAGGCTAAGTCTAAGAGTATTAGAATTAACATCTCATGATGAAATACAAAAAATATTGCACATTTTACCCATGAGCTTGCAGAGGGAAAACTTTTAAAATGCTAATATATTATAACTCTAAACACAAAGTCACAAACAAAAGACGATCAGCAGATATCAACTCTTTTAACTGGTATACTGTTCAGTTACTTCATTTCATATATTTAGCAAATGTACTAGGCTTAAAATGTCATTGTACATCTTAGCAACAGATAACCAGCAACATTCATATGAATAATGTATCAGCAAAATGAAGCTTAAAATAGACTATTACCAGTCCCTTTAATCTTATAGAGACAGGCCGATTATTCAAGGCTTCCATAACTTTTGCGGAGATACTCTGCATAACTACAACAATAAATACAAACGAAGAATCTAATTCTCATACTATATTATATTACTACGTTGAATTTAATAAAACTTACCTGCAAGACCTCAGTAGCTGTCTTAATTCGATCCTTGTTCCACAGCTTAAGCATGAGTACTGTAAGGTGAAATGTTTTAGGCTTTATGAATATAGATTTGTCAATTCCCAGGTCTGCAAAATTGCAACGTAAATCAGTAAAATTTGTCATTGAAGAAGATAGATAATGGAAGGCGGTTAAAAAAGAATAAGTTGTTATTTGAAGCAGAGTATAAACATTTGATCCTTGTCAAGTTTCTGCATAACAAAGTAAAGTCAATAGCCATGAAAATGAATGGTTACTTGGTAATATGAGCTTGTGTTGCGAATATAACCAGAACCCCATAAATGATTGATTGTGAATTCAGAGTTCAGGCTCCACAAGTGGAAAATGATGGTGAACAGTAAATATAACAAAACAAATCAACACATACTTAAGAATATTTATGCTGTTGAGCTGATACACAATGAACATAATTGCACAATCTCTTGATTCAAATTCCTTTAGCTCTAAATATCTGATAAACAGCAAAACAGATTGTTTGAATACCTGACAAAGCAGAAGACTTGGATGCCTTAGGTGCATATCTGACAAGGGGTATGTTAGTAAGATTAACTTTAACTGATTCACTGTTATCATCAACTTTAAGTTCAACTGTGACATCAGCATTTTTCTTTGACAGTTGATCCACTTCTTTGTTGTTAGTAGCATCCTCGTCCTCATTGGAATCATTATCAGTATCAGTATTCTCATCCATGCAAGAACCACCATTTCCCAAGATAGAGTGTTGAAAATTGACGAGTTTATCAACTAACTCAGGATGAATAGCCAATGGAAGGGATATGAAGTGTGAATAATCAAGATTTCGACTCTTAACTGTCTGTTATCAAACACAAGAAAATACGTGAACCGTCTGTGACTAAAAAATAAACATAAGAAGCAAATTAGAAAAAGGAAATAAATGAAACCAGAGATCTTTTGAGTCTGAGAGACTGCATGAATAGGCAACTGACCTCATCAATTATGGCTTGTATCTTCGCTGAGGCTGAATTCACACTATCAATTGAAGTGCCTTCAATGGCTGCAAAAGACAGTTATACAATATACTAAATAACTGAGATATCAAATTCTGTTATCCACTCTAATGAGAGTCATAGTGACTTAGAGGAGATCCCACTCCCAAAAGGCAGGCTATTGAGGAGGGGAGAGCCTCTACTTTAAACTGAAGTTCTGTATCCCACACTTGACCAATATAAGACCCATGCTCCTGTCTAACAAAATTATGTTCTGGTAATCTGGCCTTTCTAAGGTATTAGACTTTTGTTCATATAGAGTTAACAAACACATCTAGCATCAAAGATCTGCAACATTATTATGATTGTCAAAACACTTAATATATTCTTTTGAGTGAAAGAGAATTATATCCATATCAAATCAACTATCACTTAATTAAATATCTCAAAGAATAACAATAATCACAATTCAAACACAAACAAAATAAAAATAACTATTTCAAAGCTGACCCACAGAAGATAGAGAGCAAATTAGGTGAATCCAAAAACTTACTAACAAAATCCTCTTCTTTTGAAGTAGGTATTATGATTTTAACCCCCATCTCCGCTTCTATCATTTTCTGTGTGGATCCCCTGAAACAATATTAAAGACTTAATAGGCACATAATCTAATAGACATATCATAATTCATAAGCACAACCCTCTACCCTTCCAATCTGAGGATAACAATAGCAACAAGATTGGTGTAATTGTATCTCACATGGTGTCGTTAATGTGAAACTCAAAGCTATTTATATTCCTAATATGCGTTACTAATTTCCTTTTCATCCTGATCCTATGTTATCATAGTACACACTTTTCTCTGGTCCTTTTACAACCTTAAAAAAATTCTCTATCACTTTCACCCATATACATACTGAGCTTCCCTTTATCTGAAATTTATCTACCTGCAGTTCACTAACCAATGTTGTTATGAATGCCAAACAGAAATTTAAAATTAATTTTTACCCTTTTCCTTTAATAAAACGAAATAGAGAAGCACCAACCTGCACAACAAACAGAAAATGAAAACAGTGATGAAAAAGCTGAAGCTTTTGAATGTTCAATGCATAATCAGAAAAGAGAACCAAATGGAAGTATAGTTATTTTTAAAACAAAACAAGATGAACTAGAGATCAAAACCAAGAATGTAGAATGATATACAATCAAATCTTTCTGAAAAAGCTGATAGTGATAACATTACTTTCCACTGTAAATTATTGACATAAAGAAGGGAAGAAAAATATCAAACAATCAACAAAAAACAGGGAGAAAACAAATCTGCAGCATAGCCTTTCATCAGTTTCATGCAAGACCTCTAATGAAGTCCTTCCATATTTTTTATGAAGTCCTGCCATCTAATAACTGATAGCAAACTGATTAATTCCAGCACTATAGCAACCTTTAATCTAGATTGAACAACCAACATTACAAGAAACCTAAACATAATGAAAAAGGGCCAACTAAAAGATATATGGCGATCACTAACCTGTAACAGAAAAAATGAAAAAAATATTTGTTGGTATCTAAATAACATATAAACTACGGATTCAAGAAGAAAAAAAAAAAAAGGAAGTGAAAAAATGCAATCTTGCCTTCACAGAAATCGAATGCTTTTCAGTGGAGAGAGATGAATCTCCTTCTAGCACCTTGTTTTCAACATTATGCTGAAATTCACTGGAACTGGTAGCTGTTTCAGCAATTTCAACCACGGCCTCAGCAACTACCTTTGTAGTATGGTCATTTGAAATAGTGTTAGATGTGCTATAGCCCACTTCTGGAACTTCTCCTCCGTCTTCTGACTTAATTGTTGCATCCTTTACCAAGCTTTCTGCAAGACCACACATCATTTAATACAGACAAAAACCCTCCCCAGTCTACTCCTAAGTAAAATAGTATCATGCATTTTGAAAATCATATTACTCCATGGCATCACCTTTATGTTGCAGAAAATAAGTAAATTACCAAAATATCATTCAATCTAAGAACACGTAGGAAACAAATCATATACAAAGATCAAATAGAAGTAACTAGTGCATCTGTTCTATTACATCTTCCAAAGAATACCCACCTTCATGTCACGTGATGAAAAAGAATCATAGAAGTCATAAGCATAATGCAAATTTGTTGGTACTACCAGAAGTTGAACGCCAACGTATCCCAAGTAAAAAAAAGACAAACCTTCACAAGAACGGACATTAGTGGCAACTGGTCTCCAGATAGAATTCATTATTTTATGTTTCTTGCCATGGTCTTCAAGACATACTTTCTTCTTTCTACCACTCATCATAAAATCACGGCTTAAACAATAATAAGTGCCCTGTCCCTGTTGCAAAAATGAGAAGATTTTAACCTGCGAAAGGAATTAAAAAACAACCTGAGAAAATTTTGATACAATAACAACTCAAAGAGACACCGCCTAAATTAAGTACTGTATTGCACGTGTAAGTAGTGGCTACATAGGTAAACAATTTTTGTGTGTAAAAGTGAGACTCGCTTCATGTTACTATTATTTCACTCGGAACACTTGCTAAAGAAGATGAACAAATGAAAAACAGTGATTAAATAATTAAAAAAAGGGAAAAATAAATGAGCCACAGTTGTAGGAACCGGGAACCTGAAAGTAATAATGTGTAGGTCTTGAAGCAACACATGAGTTGGTAAACTTGAGAACTCGGTCGACTCTGCAAAGCAAAAGCACATTCAAACTTGGTATTTTTGCGAAGAAAATACGTAGCAAAATCAATAGAATGGAATCAAAAGATAATTTGAAGTTTGAACCGTGACACAACAATTCTGAAATTTGAAGCCCCAGGATTGATATTGAGGAATCAAACTTGTATTATTGTGAGAAAATAGCTTGTTCGACGAACCTGATGAGAGACCTGCAACCTATCATTCCCGATGAACAAAGCTTACTGTACACGACGCCCGTTTGGTAAGTTCTTTTCTTATTTTAAATTTTTCTTTTGTAGTCAATATTTTTTGGGAGAAGATATTTTCACCTGATATGAAAAATTATGCGTAAATTTTGTATATAATTTTTCTATTTATTTTTGTTTAGATTTTTTATTTTTTTATGGAGTTTTGTTTTCCAGCATCCAAACACTGCGGTAGGGTTAGCTGCTAACGTACGCGCCGGGTGCAGAATGAAGTTTCGGGTGAGTCAGCAAATGACGCGGCACCTTTTTGCTGATTTTTCACTTTTGGTGCCCAAAAAAATCCACGTGGCACCTTCTCTGTCCTCTGTCTTCTTTGTTCATGGCTCTGCCTCTAGCAATTCCATTCCAAATTCCGAACACCAAGTTTTCTCATGCAAATTAGAAACAGCGTTTTGATAAATCAGATTTTGAAAGAGAATGGAATCAAGTCGAAGAGCGGTGGAATCGTACTGGAGATGGCGCTTGATCGATTCAGCTACATCCGATGAAGACAAAGTCACTCCTGTCTACAAACTAGAAGAAATCTGCCAACTCCTTCGTTCTTCCCATCCTACTATCGTCAAGGAACTCTCAGACTTCATTCTCAAACGCCTCGACCACTCGAGCCCCATTGTCAAACACAAGGTTGAGATTGTTCAATTCAGATTGAAACCTACATTATTCAATTCAGATTCAAATCACTGTGTTATTATGTTGTGTTCGCCATGTACAGGCTTTGAGATTAATCAAATACACGATTGGAAAGTCCAATGCGGAGTTCAAAAGGGAAATGCAGAGACATGCAGTGGCAATTCGTCAATTGCTACACTACAAGGGTGAATTGGATCCTCTGAAAGGCGATGCACTGAATAAGGCTGTTAGAGACACTGCTCAAGATGTTATCTTCGCAGTCTTCTCTGCAGATGACAACAACAAGCCACCGTCAAATCCTGCTGCCTCTGATCTCAACAGACGCATACAAGGGTTTGGTAACACGAACTTTGAAGTGCCTTTGCAGGATAATAAGAAATCGTTTCTCAGTGAAGTAGTTGATATTGGAAGTGCAACCATTAAGCAGGGACTCAGTGCCTTGACGCAAGGGCATTCTTCGCTTATCAAGAATGAAACTGGTCGCGGAACCTACAAGAACTGCAATCTTCGTGCCTCGTTCACTGAAGAAACTGAACGTGGCGACAGATATGAACTGGTTACGTATCGTAATGAAACTCAAAGAACTTCTGGTGGAGCATGGAATCAAGATTCAACAGTGAGTAGGGTGGAAATGTCAATTGGGGATTCCGATGCATGTTATCAAGAGAATAAGGTACAGACACGAGAGGATAGGTTGCTGGAGACGGTGGTGGTTTCTGGAGGTGTGCGATTGCAACCAACTCGTGAGGCCGTTCAGGTTTTTTTAACTGAGGCTGCAAAGTTGGATGCCATGGATTTATGTCATGCCCTTGAACGAAAGCTTCAATCTCCGATGTGGCAGGCATGTCTGTTATGTTTACATTTCTGCAAAAATACGGAATTACGCATGCATGCATGCATGCATGTGTCAATTAGGCAAATCTGCCCTTGATATTTGCTGCATGTTGATGTATTTGTATTTGTCATCTTATTTTGACTCTTTGGGAAACAACTTTTTCAGGTTCGCATGAAAGCTGTTTGTGTCCTTGAGTCCATCCTTAGAAAGAAGGATGATGATCATTTTTCACGAATGGCGTCTTACTTTTCTGAAAATAATGATGTCGTGCTGAGATGTTCTGAATCTCCTCAAGCTTCTTTGAGGGAAAAGGCGAACAAGGTACCCTTATTATAATCAACCTGATAAATCTGATAATCTGGCTTGTATTCTTTCCCGCTTCTTATATCCACTCAAAATGTGTGCCGTTTACACAGATTTCAATATTTTTTAGATCCTGATGCATTCCTTATTGGTATTATGCCTCTCTGTCATCATCTCGCTAAAAGTTTCTATCATGTCTAGAATGTGTTGTCATACCCCGGGTTATTAAAATAAAATCTTAAATTGTGAAACATTCTTGATGGGCTGATTACATTATAGTTAGTATGAAAGTATAGATACTGGTAGAGAATTTTGGTTATATATCAGAGCTGTGCAAAACGTTGTGCACTTCTTTCTTTTATTTTTTGTCAAATTATACAAACAAAAGGAATCACCATTTACCAAATAGCTTAGTGGGAAGCAGATAAGTTTGAGAACAACCCTTTTGGCTGAAAGATTAATACTTTGTGATTAAATTTAGCACTTGGCCCTTTGATGGACAGGTTCTTGGTCTCTTAGGTGGAGACCAACTAAACAGCTGTGCGATTAATTCAGAGAAGGCTGTGACTATGAAGACTGTTGCCGTTGCTGAGTTGCCTGACTTGATCGACACTGGTAATTTGAATGACTATGATGGAAATGATGATACTACAAAGAGTACAAATCAAAATGTAGCAAATCTGACAACATCCACACCTCTGGGTGTGGCTGATAATTTATTTGGAAAAAATGATAACGACCCCTTTTCTGATGTGTCATTTGATTTTAATGAAAACAAAGAGCATGCAGATGATCTCTTTTCAGGGATGACCGTTGGTGATGATAATCTGGGTCATAATGTGAGTCATGGTCTGGGTACTAGAAGCGGACCTGAAAGTATTGACATTTTTGCCTCTAATTCCAGGCATGGAAATAATAGCGAGTTTGTTGGTGATTTATTGGCTGGCTTGTCCATTTATGAAAACACCTCAAGTACAAAACAGAAAGCAACATCTCCGGCCATGCAATCTGAATCTTTATTTTCTGGTTTAAATAATCATGCTAGCAATCCGGCCCCTGACAATGATTTAGGTGGCATGTTGGGCTCTCAAGGCTTCAACGTAAATCCCATGTTTCCTTCGGGTCATCTACCTTATACTATGCAGCCTGGCATTATGTTAAATCAGCCATATTCTTCTAAGCCACTTAATTATGGTTCCGTAGGAAACCTCTTCGCTCAGCAGCAATTTCTGGCAACAATGGCTAATTTCCAACACTTTAATAACGTCAACAAGAAAGATGGTGGTACTTCTGCAACTGCTGGACCCAATGGAAGAACACCTCTTCCGGACATATTCCAATCAAATTTTCCAACTCAAACTCCTAGCTCCCCGACCAACAGTTCAATGAAAGAACAAACTAAAGCATTTGATTTTATCTCGGTAAGTCTGGGAGTAATCACTTATGTTGACCACCCAGTAATTTACTATAAGGGTTGTACTGGTCTGCAATGGAAATTTTTCTGCATTGTAGATTCCAAATTTGTTCAGTAATGTTATGTTGCTCGAGTGTAATTCAATCATTTGAATGTGACTTATCTTGAGAAACAAGTAATTTTCTTTGTCGTACAAACCTTTTTACGTGGAAATTGTGATGCCATCAGAAATTCATAATTTAACACCTTGAATACCAAATCGTAGCTACCATAATGAACTATTAAATACCTTGTCAGGTCATGATTTCTGCTTGATGGATGAAGTGGATTTCTGGTTCAGCGAAAAATAAGCTTGAGTTTGATAAACTAGATTATTATATTTTTTTTACAATACTTTGTCTTGCTTTCGGTTGATTCACTTCATCACGTTGTTTGATACTTGTAGGACCATCTTGCGGCTGCATATGATCCGAGGAGAGTGATTTGAAATTTCAAAATTGTACTGTTGTGGGGAGATATTTATGGTGCTGTAGTGGATTTCACACGAGGAGATAAAACTGGTCTGTATTTTCCTATGAAGAAAGTTTATCTTCTTTACCATGATGGAGCATTGGAGACGTTAAGTGATTCGTCCATGTCAACAAAAATTATATGAGCAAACATATTGCACTTGGAAGAAGAGAAAATGGTTACTACCGATTCTCTATTTTAAATGGAAAATGAATAATAGAATGTTGTGTTCCCTTTTTCTCGAATTCTTTTTGTATGTAGTTAAGATTTTCAAACCGTATTTCAGGTGCTCTTAACAATAAAATTCCTAACTGTATTTCAGGCACTGTTAGCAATAAAATCCCACACCTCTTTCTCCCTTACCTTTAGCGTATGGGCACATCTGACACCATTCCTTCTCTTGCTTTTTCCTGCTGCCGTATTTATGGTTTTGTTTGTTCCTTTCACACACTGTTCGTTCTCAAAACTCCATAGAAAATGGTCCCTTCTCTTTAATGTCCATTGTAAATCTAGGACCCGTTACAAACAAATTTCATTATTGGTTCAATTGTTCAGTCGGATTCAGCTTTCTTAGGGTGTTGTAAAATCTTTTTATATGTCAGTGTTTTAAAATATTGATTCCTTTGCATTTTGAAAATGACCAAATGCAGAGGAAAACAAGATAGAAAATTGTTTCCATGCTGATCTTCGATTGCTCGAGAAAAGTAAATCGACAACTATTCAATTCCCGCATACAGGGCGCCTGTTGGGCGGGCTCTTAGCTGCCACACCCACACTAGTTGCATTGCATGCGGAGTTGAAATGGAAAGGGTATAATCATTAGAAAAACATTTCTTTCACATTATTTTTTGTACTCTCCTTGTAAAATATTAAATAGATACTCTTTCAATGAATGTAAAAACGAGTGTAAAAATGAAATTTTATAAAAAAAATAGTAAGAATTCAATTAATTGAGTTAACGGTTGGAGTCGTTCCCATATTTGTTTTTATCTAATGAAAAAGATTTAGAATTCCATTCAGCAAATTGCTCCCCACCCACCATCTCCACTAGCCAAGCAGCACTTAATGCACTTCCAAGTCCAACACTTCTTTACTTGTTGAGTTATAATTTTAAAGCACTGGCATACTTAAAAGGCCATGATCCTACACCAAAGCGGGGGGTCTGGAACATAGCTACCGGAACAGAGAACCCCTTCTTAATACCTGTGATCTCGACCCTCACAATTTTGTAATCAATAAAGATTTAACATATATGAATTTGTAATCAACGCAGCAAAAGAAGAAAGGAAGGTAAAATTGTATTATGTACAGTAAACTTCGATCACTTTCCTCGTGATTCCACGGTTCATGTTAACAGAAACGTGTACTAAGTTGGTCTCTATTGCACCCCTTCAGAGTTCAAAGTTGAGATGTTCCTCAAAAACCTGTATATGTGCATGCTCGCTTTCATGAAGCAAATTTCTGCACTTTCTTACTTATGCTTTGCAATCTTCCTTTGACATTGACACTTGAGACTTTGGAATGCCCAGTGGCGGTGTCAGCAGTGTATGAAACAAAAGATTAGCATATTTGTTTCCGTAGGAAAAAACAAGAAACAAAGAGGGATTACGTAACAGGTAAGTATTATTTTGTTTGAAAAATATTTTTTAAATTACAAAAATATTATTTTATTTTATTTCATGCTTTAAAATATTTATATTGAAAATAATATAATTAAAAATTATTTTTTATTTTTTAAAAACAAGAAATGAAAATAAGATAACATTTTTTTATTTAAAGTAAAAATAAAAAATGTTTTTAAACTGAACACTCAAGGTTCTTATTCTGATTACCGTGGAACAAGTCTTTGTAGCTCATATTAGTCTTTTTTTTGTGGTCTACATCAAAAAGTTTTTTATTCTAAGTCTATGTTGATATAATTTTCTATTTTTATTTAAAAAAGTATATTATGAAATTTATCAGAAATAAAAAGTTTACTTTTTCACTTTTAAAATTCTCAAATATATTGTTAAAGACTTATTTCATAATTAACAAAGTTGAAACATTAATGTGATGATGTATATATCTAACTTATTTACATGATTGTTAAAATTGGACCAAATCACCCAGTTTGACTATAAACTAATCTGGTAATCAATTCAAGCAACTTCAAAAAATGGTGAAACTTAGAATCGGTCAAAATCAAGCAAAAATTAACAATACATATTTGTTTGAACCAAACAGTTCGCAAAAAGTACTTTTTACTTGTTTTAAAAAAACATATAAAATATTTTTAAAAAAATTCATATTTTATATATACATATAAAATATTACTATTATTATTTATTATAATTTTCATCTTATAGGATATTTATAAAATTAGTTTACGCTAATTTAAAATTTTAGTAATTTTTATAATTTTACATGGATTAATTTTAAGTTTTTAATATATTATATGGTATTAAAATGCATTTTTTTATTGTTACTAGTTTGATCGTAATTAAATTACAATCGAATTAATGAACCATAAAATAATACCTTTACTTAATCAATGATTGATTTTATTTTAAACAAGTTGATTATTTATAAAAATATAGTTTTTGTAAAATAAATATATATAAAAAATAATTTTCATCAAATAGATTTTATAAAATATTTAAATTTTAAATAATAATGAATAAATATTTATTTTTACTTTACACCACTTTACTTTAAAAATACAAAATCAATTTAGTTGATGAATAAAAAAAAAATGATATTGGAGGACTTTATTTAGACCAGCTGCCACCGTAGCCGTAGGGAACACCATAGGAGATACCGATTTTTTTTGTCCTCTTTCTTGAAATAACTGTGAGAGAAAGAATAAAATATAAATAAATATAGAATTTTATTAACTTTAGGAGTGAAGAGTGAATTTAAATAGTTATAATTAAAAGAATTATAATTATTATATTAAAATTATAAAAACATAATAAATATTTTTAATAAAAATTTATTATTATTAACTATTTATTTTCAACCTTAAAAAGCTGATATTAATAAACTTGATAAATATAACAATGGATAAATATTTATGCTGACAAATTACTTTTGTTAAATTTAAATTGCTGAAAGTAATTCTTAATCAGTCAGCTACTTTTAAAAAAAATGTGGGATAATGCACAAATGAAAATACAAGTATGTAAAGTAACAAGATCTATGCAAACTTGCAAAGTAATAATTGATTTTTTTGAAATTATTTGTCAGATATTTGTTTGTACATCTGTCATTACTTTTAAACTTTGGAGGGATTAGTGCACCCAATTATAGTCCCATCTTGAAGTGTCACATCATAGTAACATGGACAGGGATAGCTTCTAAATAATCCATAGCAAGAGCTACCCCCCTCTCCTCCACATCTCTAGAACATTGGAAAATTGGATGGAGTCCTCAAGTGGAATGAATGAATGCTTTTGAATCAGTAACACGCACAACGATGTGAAAAAAGCATCCTATGGTAGAGATGTTTCTTTCTAGCAATCATCCTACAAAGGATGATTAAGACCTTAATGGAATATTAGACTCCCTAATCCTATTGGCTAATGTGCTCGTGGCAGAGATTATTTATCTTGTTTTCTTACAAATGGTGCTTAATTTTCTTCCATACCAATTAACCTCTCAAGTCCTTATCCAAAAATTGAAGAAAAGAAGGAAAAATTTATGAATGAAAAAACAAAGGCTAGTGGCTTCTGTAGACATTGTCTATGCCTCTAAGCGAAGTGCGGAAGACACGAATTGGCAGTGAAATTTCTTCCACACACTCTCTCCTACATAACCATATACTTATTATTACTTAACCTAATAAATCTTTCACACACAAGAAAAGGAAAAATGATATACTCCCTTTATGCATTTCTATTTTTAACCCGCGTTAGTTATGTTACTCATAAAGGTTTTCAATTTTTTCTTCTTTGCCATTCAACTAGTAAACCTATACTCATTACAATATGAAATGTCATGAAATATATTATTGGTAGGTCAAGGGTCGCTATATCCTGTATGGGCGCGTATCATTCGCTACAAAAGGCCAACCCATATGCTCTGTTTATGCTCTGCTCAACACACACCCTATGATATCTCTCCCTACTCCCTAGTATTCACTCTTCTATCATGTGCCACCAAACATTCCGATTCTGAGTAACAATGACGGAAACAAACTGCTACGAAACTGCTAGCACCAGCACCAGCAACTCCAACTCAAACTCACAGAAAACAGAGGACAGAAAACAGAGCAGGCCCAAGAGAAACAGAGACAGTAGCAAGCACCCGGTTTACCACGGAGTACGAATGCGCAATTGGGGCAAATGGGTGTCAGAAATTCGTGAGCCCCGCAAGAAATCACGCATCTGGCTTGGAACTTTTGCAACCCCTGAAATGGCAGCACGAGCCCACGATGTTGCATCTCTGAGCATTAAGGGCCACACAGCGATCCTCAACTTTCCAAACATTGCAAACATGTTCCCCAGACCCGTCACGTTGACCCCACGTGACATCCAAGCCGCGGCTGCAGAAGCCGCCGCCATGGTGGAATTCGACCCTCACAAGTTACACTCCTCGCCTTCGTCAGAGTCCTCTGAGCTAAGCCAGATTGTGGAGCTTCCCAACATAGAAGAGAGCTTCGACTCGGTGGACTCGAGAACTGAGTTCGCGTTTATCGACTCGGTGGATAGTTGGGTTTACCCTCCGACCCCAATGGCGAGTTTTTCTGACATGATGTTTGGGGAACAGAGTTTTATCATAGAAAGCTCCGAGTGTGGATTCCACTTTGGGACCGATGGGTGTGAGATTCACCAGAAAACATGTTTGGTTTAGTTTCTAGCTTTCGGAAGTTCAATGATTTTGGATAAACTAAACAAAAGTAAACATGTGTGTCGGACATAATTGGAAGTTCCGAAGTAGTTGGAAGTGAGTGGGTGATGGATTATTCATCTCTCTCATCTGTTATCAAAATGTGTCATCAAACACTGTTTGGCTATTTCGATCTCTCTGGTGACTGGTCAGCGGTTGGTGCTTAGTTCCATCACTTTAATGTTTCAATTTCGTACTTCTTCTCTTCTCTCACCTTCAATTCAATCTCACCCTCATTCTGCTCCTTTCTTGATTCATCTGTCAATACACACCTTTTCTTTTCCTTTACATATTAATTTCCTTCTAACTATAAACTAAATAAAATGGAATCAGAATTAATAGGAAAAAAAAATTACATTTGTGCTTTCTCTCTAATGATCCTGTAGCCAGTATGATTCCTGCTTCTTTTACATTTTTATATTCACTTTCTGTGATATGGTGGCATCCAGTGAGGAGACTAGTAATTAATTCTAGGTTGTTAAATTTATATACACCGAGAGTTTAATTTTGTAGTGTATTCAATGTTTTATGTACATTAATGTGTTTAAGTTAATACTATTTTTTTTTCATTTATTTGATTTTGTTATATTAAGTTTGTAGAATTGAAAGGTTCAATTTAAGTGTTTAAAGTAGTAAATTTTTGTTTTAAAAATATATTTTACTTTTGCATTTTGATAAAAGAGAGAAAAGTTATATAAATTAAATAATATAAATTTTATTGAAATTATTTGATATCTTTTTAATTTATTATTTATTGTAATATTATACTATCTATTCGATACATTTCTTAATTTATTATTGATATATTAAAGAATTTAATATAATTTTTTTATTTATTATATTTTGAATTTTCATATGAACAGAAGTATGTTATAAAAATTAATAAAAATTATTATCCAAAATTGTATATAAAAAATATTTTTCCTTTTACTGATAGATATACATAATAAACATCTTTTCATTAATCAAATTTTAGGAGGGTGAGTCTCCTTATACTGTAAAAGAAAACCACTAAACTTAAATAACATTTATAAAAGTTTTGCATTTATCAAGTCAAAGACTTTGTCTCCCTCCACTTGATCATTCTCTTAGGATTAAATAACAATAAGGATACTCCTAAGTAACAAATAATTAATTTAGATAGATAATTTGGACCTAACTCCTTATAAATTTAGTGATTACTTTTAAATATTAAAACATTTTTATTATAGTTATTTATATATTTTTTGGAATTATCAAACTATTATTTATGATTTTCAAAGAATTATCTTAAGTTGAAAAAAAATTCTTAAATATAAACTTTAATTACTTAAAAAATTATATATTTTTCATCTCAGATTTCCACTATTTATTTTTTTATTTTTTAAAATAAATATTTTCTCTCCTGAATGATATATTTATTTATTCAATTAATACTACACAACTTTAAATTTTAAATATTTTTCTTAGATTAAAAAAATACTAACATAATACATGAGACACTTGCTAGTTTGTTTCAAACACACGTACTTAACAAATGATCGAGTTTTATTGTATAAAATTATACAAAATTTTATGTTGTTAATTTGACTTTGATATACATTTTTTCCAATGTGTGTGGATTACTTTCATATACAATTTTAATCTAAACCTCCGTACAGTATACTGTTAGTATGGCTGAATTTTTATTTATTTATTTTCTCTCTCTCTCTCTTTAGAATAAGGTGACTTAAAAATACTTGTGTAAAAAATTTTACTTTTACATTAAACAGTGCTTACTAAAATACAACTAAGGTTTGTGCCCAGTTCATGGGTATATTAATGTTAGAGGAACCAAATATTAATGTTAACACTTGTCATCAAATTTATTATAACAAATAAGGCCTAATAACTACCATCATATGTACGTAAATAACTTGAAACAATGAGACATCAAGTCCTCTAATTTACAAAGTGTCAAGTAATAACTTAATCGGTGTGCTTATCTTTTTTAATCTTCTTTAACAAGCATTCAATGATATTTTCTTCATCTTCCATTTTAAATTTGTTTTTCTTCATTAATCTTTATAGTACTTTCTTGCCTGAAAAGTCTTCAATGATCTTTCCTTTACATTTTGTTTGACCTTCGATAATTTAATTTAAATACGTTGACCATGCAACAGAGACATTCAATTACATATTATTAATTTTTATAATAATTAATATAAATTATATATTAATAAATGTTCAAACTAACTGGTAGCATAAAAGTTTATTGACAGTAAAAAAATTCTCCAGTTAGAAAACGTAATAATACACTTATCCTGTAATTTTTTTTTATATTTTCAACAAAAATATGCTATTTATTATTTTAATAACTAGTTCTTTAATCGCACCTTATTAACAAAATTATTGAATTTTTGAATGAATAAATAAATATTTCTTTTAACTAATATTTTTCTGATTTTTTTGCAAAAAAGAGTGTTCATATTTTTAATCTTAATTATAAAAAATAAATAACATTTTAACTTTAGGGTTTAGGGACATTAACTAATATATATAATTGGTTGTGGTAGATTAATTATTTATATATTATACAAAAAATGGAGAAGGAGTAGTTGTGTGCACTTGTTAACAAATGCAAACAGATTTACTAAAAATCCACTGAATTCTAGAAGAAATAACTTTTGTAAAGATAACAAGAAATAGAAGGAGAGTAATTGAGTGAAATGCAGATGGTCAAGGGAAAAACTTGTTCAATAAACTTATATTGGAAGGTGGTTATGAAGTTGGTAATCTACTCAAGCCAATAACAATAAGAATATATGTATACTTTAATTAGATTAGATAATTTATAAAAGTTCTCATGTGTTTTTTCTTTTTTTATCTTAGAAAATTAATCTCTTCCCCTAAAAGTTAACTTTGCCTCAACTGTGGCACATTAGTAAGAACCATAATGTGATAAATATGATTGCATGAGGATGACCAATTGCTATGTGATTTTTAATATTTTAAGTTAAAAAACGTAAAAAAAAAATTTGAATGGACACAATCTTGAGAATGAGGTGCTAGAAAAAAGAGAATTGGTGTATCAAAATACATGGATAATTAACTACTTTCTCCAATTTTTTTATTTGCCATTAAAAGAAATAATACTTAGAATAAGAAAAATAATATGATAAAAAAAGAATAAGAAAATAACTCTTCTCCTTATTTTTATTAAAGGTATTTATATTTTTTATATCATTTATCTCTCTTGTTTATTATTTTAGCATTCCATATATTGTTATTTTTCTCTCCTATTTAATAATTAATATTATCTTAAAAGTTTAAAGTGATAGATAAATATTATTTTCTTAAAATGACAACTACAAATTTGGGCATAGTAATTAATTTTAAAACTAAGTGTTTAAGAAGTTTTTTCAACGGTGTACCTAAACCAATTATTTATGTTCTCCAGCACATTTTTAAAAGTTATTATACAAAAACGAAAATATTAAACAACTTTAATAAGGAAAAAAAACATAATTTATTTACAAACAGGTAAGTAAATTAGTGGAAGATATTTTAACTTGGCTAAAAGTTTTGAATTTTGTATGTATATATCTACGTTAAAAGTTTGAGAATATTTTTTTTGTCGCGAATGATAATTTTATCAACCATTCGACCTAGATTTAAAGATATGAACTATTTTAATTATCTTTATTAAAACATTTTAAATTTTTTAAATATTTTATTAATCTTTTCTCTAAATTACACTATGTTATTGTAATGTAATTACAATATTATCAAATTTGAAATAATTTATTTTTTTTATATCTCTAGATTTCTTTATTTTATAATTTATGTTTAACAATTTTGGAACAAGTCATTCATTGTAGAACCTTTTAATCGAGAAATGGCCTATGATGTGTTGATGATGCTGATAGGCATTTGCATGCCCACACAAAAGAAGGAAAAAGAAAAAGCCTTGGAACCTGGCTTTGTTTCTGTCAATCATGTCTCAATCCTCAAGTCGAAGCTCTGAATTGTTGTGTCTCAATATATTAATTATTGACAGTGTGGTTTTAGGTCCTATGGTTGAGCATTGAAAATAGATTCAGGAAATTTTTTACTTTAAAATAAATATTCAAATTTAATATATAAAAATATATTAATAAATAAATTTTAGCATTCATTTTTATATAAAATTTAATGAATTATATTTCTTTTCCTTTCACTCTTAAATAAAAGCAATTTTCTTCCTCAAGATTGCACGTTAAGTTGCTGTTGTAATATTGCATGGTCAATGCTGACTCGATCTTATAAATTTTACCTTAAATAATATTAAATTTTTAATTATATTTTTTATTCCGTTTATTTTATTTATTGTGATTTTAGTTTTTCAATAATTTCTGTTTGGATTTAATTTTTAAAATATATCACGCTTATCTCCTTTCGTCATTCACTCCTTTACACAAAATCATTAAATATTTATTTTTCTATTCAAATAATGAAAAGTTTGAGATAATTTTGAAATCTAAATAGAATTGTTAAAAAAAATTATTATTTTTTATATGATGTGAAGTTAATGTTTCATAGCAAAGGAATTTCGGACTTGTTGTTGTTTAAAGTAAAGTTTTACATTTTGATTGGAGGGTTTTAAAAGTAAGAATGTTTAAAATAATTTAGTAAGTTCAATTTATAAATATTTTTAAATAAAAATAAGAATATGAGTATTTTAAATAAGAAATTAATTAAATGACTTTATTGTAATACTTTTAAAATATTTAATTATACCTTTTTATTCTTTAAATATTATAATTTTTTCATTTGATCTTTTAATAAAAAAAACATTTTTAGTCTTTCTATTAGGTTTTTGTTCGTTTATCTATTAAGTACTGATGTGATTTTAAAAATAAATAATTATTATAATATTTAAAAAAATCAAATAATACAATCACAATATTTAAAAGGACTAGCGGTAGATAGATTAAGGTACTAATGTGGAAAATAGAAAAAATTATAAGAATTAAAGTCTGACTTTGTTAAATGAGATGCTGAAAAAAAGTTATTTTCACGAATAAAAAAGATAATTTCGTCATTTAAAAAGTTTAAATGGCAAAATTTAAGTTTTTAAGAAATCGAAGTCTTATTAACTATAATAAATGGAGTAAAATATGTAATGGAACCCATTAAAGTTCCATTAAAATATTTGTTAATACGCTTTTTAATCGAGCAATTAAACGTATCTTATATATAGATATATAAGCCAACTTTAAAATTGTCGCAATTATAAGAAGTATCCTATTTTTTCCTTAAAATATGTTTAAATAAATCATCGATTAATCGATACACTTCGTTAATCAGTTTTTCTCTCTAAACATAAATGGTTGAATAATTAGGTATGACGAAGCAAACAATTGTGCCATTTTTGTTGTGGACCCAAGTGTCCCCAAACTTCATTACAAATTTGAAAAGGACAATGGACAATGAACTTGGCAGTAGTTGGTGGTTTAGATTACTTAGCTTTTGTAATGCTTATCTGCCATCTGTAATTGATGCAACGGTAATTAATTAAGCCTTGAGAATTATAATAAAACTTCAACTTGATCACAGATACAGTACAAATAAATAAGTGTTTTAGTTGACTTATAAATGTAAGAAAATTAAGCATATGTTCATCATATGATCTTCTAAGAATAACAAGGATTTTTTTAAGCATGCAACATGAATAATATTTATATATATATATATGCTTGTTAGTTAAGCATACGTTAAGAAATGTGCTGTCTGGTCATTAGGGACAGTCCAAATGTGTATGATCCAATGCTTTGGTAGGTTCAGAACCTTACATGTCAATGTAGCTGACGGTTCCACATTTATACCAAAGTACAATAAAATGAATCCGAATTTGGTGGTTAAGATAGTTCAGTCGCTGTTTTAAGCTTAGCTGTTTAGCACTGAAGCTGGACCCTTTGCTTCTTGTTCATTTGTTGATCTATAGAAGCAAATTTTGCTGAGTGCATGCCTGTGTCTTCTACTCCACTGATAGCGTGACGATTTTTCGTAATCCTCCGTTTCTTTCCTCATCTACTTTGTTGTTTATTGTTCTACCCAAATGAAGGAAGAATTAAGTCTGTTGAAAGTGATTGTAATCTTCATCTGATTAAAAAAATGCAATTTCCATCAAAGGTTTTGTTTGGATACAATTGAAAAAATCTTTATCATACCTTTTAAAACTATATTAAACTGGCTGATTACGTTAAAAATAGGTCAAGTTACCCACTTGGAGAACTTAACAAAATTATTAGAGTAAAAAAATATTTAACTGTAACCATTATTACCATTATTGCATTCATTTGGGGGACAGGGTTGGAATAAACAGTGTGTAGTGCACACTTGTGGAGGGTATAGAAGGCCACAGTGTAATCATATATTGACACCAAATACGGAGAACAAAATGAGTATTATGTTGAATTAAACCCAAGACCGGCACTTTTTCTAGACTTTAATAAACATTGATAATGACGGGCTTTATTGGCGAGGCACTGTTTAAAATTTGAAAACACTATGATGAATATAATATAACGTGATAAAAAAATGATAAAGATATATAAACACCAAATCCTAAAACTCAAACTCGCACGTTAACATTACAATTATTGGTATAGCAAGGTAGAACCCCCCCATTCAAAAAGAATCAATTATCGCTTTAAATTATTGCCCTATATATGTCAGTATAAAATGACTAAATTTTGTGTGGGATTGACAATGAAGTAGCTGCAGATATTGAAACAAAAGAAATTTATATTTTGCATCTACAATTAATACGCTTTCTAAAAGCATGCAAACATTTGTTTCTAATTATCATGAAAAATGCCTTTTCTTGACGGTTTACATAACATGTTTATCATCAGATGGTATATACCTTTGCATTTATGTTGATAGGGGCTTCACTGAAATGAATTAAAGCCGTGATTTCTCCCCTTCTTTTCCATCTCATCGTGTGTACGCATTATGCCATTTTTAAGTCTTAATTAATGAATGCAAACATATTTATTTTGTTCTTCAAAATTAATATTAATTTGGAAAACTTGAAAAAGTAAAACAACCAACACAAATGTATAACACAAAGTAGTAACAATGCACAACAATCATTAATATAAGAACCCACCACTTGAGAATACAATATTACGATTACTCTCTTGTATAATCACAATAATATTTTCTATAGCAGGATCTTAATGAAGTGACTACAAATATTAATTAATTTAAAAGCAGAGATGGCCAATTATTGTAGCGATACCTAACATGCAACATGCACAGCAAAAATACAATAATCAGAAGGCTATTGTACGATCCAATTTTTTAAGATAATCACACACACCACAAAAATCTTTCTTTCTTCCACAGTTTCTTTTTAGAAAACTTCGATAGCCACCCAACTTTCCTGCTTTGCTGGTTTGATGGGCTATTCATCTCTTATCACTAAAAGTTCAAACCTTTGGCTGAATTTTTCTAACTAATTAATGATAGGTGAAACGATAAATAATCTTAATCAGAGAAGAGTTTTGGTTCATATCAATAAGTTGTCTATTTATCTTTTGACAAGTACAAGTACAGGACACAAATCATAGAAAGCATACAACAAAATTATGAGATTCAAAACAGCAAATAAGGTGACCATAACATGATTATGATCAGTAAAATCCATAATATGATTCACATTTTTCTTCGAGAAGGACAAGTGTCCATCTTGGCAAGTCACATTGCATTGAAAATATTTGTCACTTTTTTTCTAGCTAGCAAGCACAAGGACGACTTATTGTCCTAACAACTTAATTGGAATATTTAAGTCGGGGATAGTTCTGGATACCTTTTATTTTCATGAAACAATTGTTGTTGATTAATGGGCTTAAGAATGGAGATAGCATAAGTCCTCCAAAAGAGTACGTGCCAACTGATTCTCAGAAGAAAGATTGAATCCTCTCATGAACTATTCTAAGTCTCACTGTGAGTGTGTGAAACACAAAGACACACATTCACTTATTTAGAAATTAAACATAGTCAAAAGAGAGTGAAAAATGACTTATAACTCAACATTACAAACACATATACCAATTCCTTGTATATAATCAATATACAAGGAATATACATCACAATTAACAGAACTGTATCTTAATTAAACTAGAAAAAAGGTTCTTTAATTAACATGTTGTAAAGAGATGTAATCTGTAGCTGAGAATTCAGAATTTAAGTGGCAGGAAAATGACCACGAAGCTAAGGCACAACGAATCTAATCACGTGCTAAGGTGTCCCCATAATCTCATGCATTTTCCCTATGGTTTGTCTAATGTGTATTTTGGAATTAATTAACATGTTGGGAGATAAAACCAAAGGATGTATAAAAAAAATGGACGATAGCAATCTCTGCCTAATGGCCCAATAGGTATATAAAATAATTTTCTAGCTAATTTATACTTATTTTTTTAATTATTAATTAATAAAAATGAGAGCATGAAAAACATCATTTTATATTTACACGCCCAGTGGGACTCGAACCCACAATCGCCTGATTAGAAGTCAGGCGCCTTATCCATTAGGGCAGGGGCGCTTCTTATAGACTTTATACAAAATACAAATTTAATCAAAATGCAAATAGAAAAAACAAAATCCCTGTATAAATTATTTATTTTAAGAAAAATATAGATAATATCCTAATCCCACAAATGTAAGATTAAAAATGTAACAATGATAAGAAACAGTAACGAGATTATATGAGAAAAAATAATAATAAATCAAATGAGGTAATATGAGTAACTGTTGATCAATAAGAAAGACAAAAAAATGAATGATCAAAATAAAAATAAAAAATAAAAAATAAAAATATTAGACCACCTTTAATTGGGCTCATTAACAGATACAATTTTATACTTTTATTGTCTTAAATATAATATAATTAATATAAAAAATGAAAATATATTGGGCCTGAGGCAAAATGATTACCCTAAATTTCATTTCATTCAGCCCCAAATCTCATATATTTTCCTCTCAACATGATTAATATCTATAAATTAGAAAAATGAAAAAAATACAAATAAATTTGAAATTATTTGTAGCAAATGTAATCAAGAACCACTTTTTTTCAAAAAAAAAAAATGATACACTTAATATAATTACATCAATCACGCCCAGTGGGACTCGAACCCACAATCGCCTGATTAGAAGTCAGGCGCCTTATCCATTAGGCCATGGGCGCTTGTTGACCACTTGCAACAAAAATGGAATATCATCATAAATAAACTTAATACTGAAAATTTTTATAAAGTTGCTTGGTGATTTTCGAACTTGTTCTTTAAAATCATTACATTGTGTATATATAATTTTATTTTAAATTTTTTTAAGTAAAAGTAAAAACAATTCAAATTAAAAGTAATTAATACTCTAGAGTACCAAAATTTCTTCAGATACCACGGATGGAGTTTGACAGAGTAGGGGCTGGACCAGTTAAGGTAGGTCGTCCATGCATCATTTGTCAGAGTAGAAAGTTAGATTAGTTTGGTCATGACATCCTTGTGTGAGGCCACACATGGAAGCATGAATTCATATATATAGACAATTTCACTCACCTTATTCATTAACAGTGCCTTAGACTTTGGTGTTTTACTGGGTGTGACATGGAACACAAAGGCAAAAGAGGCATAGTGTGTGTCACTGGGGCTTCAGGTTTTCTGGCTTCTTGGCTCATTAAGCGACTTCTTTTATCTGGCTATCATGTCATTGGAACAGTCAGAGATTTGGGTCTGCTCTCTCTCTCTCTTATATATGCATGCACACACACCTGCATGCATTTAGGCCATAAAGTAGTAGATAAATAAGTTTGATATATATATTTATATTTATATTTAATTACTTAGAAGTGTTGTTCGGTGACATGTGTTTGATATGTATATGTAATTTGACAAGAAGACGACTAATGGAATTATTTAGACATTTTTTTAATTATGTTGAAAGATATTTTCGTTTTATACATGTAGAGAAAAGTAGGATATTTTAATCGCATTGCATAAAAACATTTATTTGTATGTGTATACAGGGAAGCAGAAGAAGTATGAACATTTGTGGAAGCTGGAAGGAGCTAAGGAGAGACTGGAACTAGTCCAAGCTGATTTAATGGAAGAAAACAGCTTCGACAATGCGATCATGGGATGCAAAGGAGTCTTCCACATGGCCTCTCCTGTACTCAATCATATATCAGATCCCAAGGTATAATAAATATCTCACGTCATGCTATTCTTTGTAAAAATTAATCATATATCATACTCATACGTTACTTTATTAATAGATATATTTATTTTAATGTATGAATTATTATTATAAATATTTTTAAAATATATTATAATTTTATACAAAGAGCAGAGAACTAACATAGTTTTATTAAAAATAGTCAGAAATATTGGAACCCGCAGTGAAAGGAACGCTAAATGTGTTGCGCTCTTGTGGAAAGAATCCAGCCCTTGACCGTGTGGTTTTAACATCATCGTCTTCAACTATTAGACTAAGAGATGATTTTGATCCAAATGTACCATTAGATGAATCATCTTGGAGCTCATTGGAAATTTGCGAGAAACTGCAGGTGGATATTAATTTAGCTATGCCCACTCAATTACTCTCCCATCATATTATTTCAAAAGCTAAATTTAGAATTATGCTTAAATTTATGTTTTTGAGACATAATTGGTCACACTTCATAAGAAAAGATGGCTTATTAGATGTAACATGAATTGAAGGCATGGTATGCGATGTCAAAGACAAAGGCAGAGAAAGCAGCGTGGGAATATTGCAGAGAGAATGGAATAAATTTAGTGACAATTTTGCCATCATTCATAATTGGACCAAGCTTGCCACCAGATTTATGTTCTACAGCATCTGATGTTCTAGACTTGCTCAAAGGTAAATACCACCCCTTATTGGTACTTTATTTTTAATCCTCTAGTTAGTATGTGGTTCATTAAAATATTGTTAAGTTTTTAGACCATATTAATTAAAGGGATCAAAAATTATATTTTAATTATTCTTTTTATTAAGTATTAACTTTTTTAAGGATTAAATATTTAATTAAGTTATAATTTTTTTATGAGTACTATCCCTTTTCTAATTAACTAACAGGGGAAACCAAGAAATTCCAATTGCTTGGGAGGATGGGATACGTTCATATTGATGATGTTGCCCTTTGCCACATCCTTCTTTACGAACATGAAGCTTCCCATGGCCGATACCTTTGCAGCTCTACAGTGATGGATGAACATGATTTGGCAGCATTGCTAGCCAATCGTTATCCTACCCTCCCCATCTCCAAAAGGTTCCTCAATGCTTCTCATTGCACTGCCACTGCTTTTAATCGTCAACCTCAAAATTAACAAAAGATATATTAAAGAATTATATTTTTAACACTAAAATGTTCTCAGGGATGTAATTGGATATGTATTGAGTTAATTACATGAATTGATTTTGCAACATATTTCATAAATGAAAATTTAACTTATGACTTAATAATTAACTTGAGTAATACCAATTATTACATTATAATTTTATGTTAATTTCATACACTCACCAGCAATTTATTGACTGAATTAGGAACTCTAATATCTCTGTTGTTTTGCTTTGGGCCTAGATTCTTTGTGCACTTCATTTTTATACTTGTTGATATTAGTGCTCTATAGTTGTAAGTACTGCAAGTGTACGCATACTAATTATTTAGTTTTAAATCTGTATATTATTTCGTTTAAATTAACTGTGTGCATTAAATAAAGATTTTATCTTGGATTTAGTCTATTGGTGGAATTTACTTTCCTTCTGAAATTTTCATGTTGGAATTGTAGAAGAAAATACAGCTAAGGAAAAAAAGTATGTATCTGTAACAGGTCATGTTCCATTTTCAGGTTCGAGAAATTAGATAGACCATATTACGAACTAAACACTGGAAAGCTGAGGAATCTAGGATTCAAGTTCAAGTCTATTGAAGAAATGTTCGATGATTGCATTGCATCACTTGTGAAGCAAGGCCATCTCATTCTTCATCAAGGCCAGGGTGCAATTTAATCGAGTTTCATATGTTGTTTGTTGAGACTGTACTGTGAATATAAATTATCGATAACATTGTTAAGTTGATGGTACTTGTTCAATTTAAAATTAAGTATAATTGATTTTAATAAAATTGAATTTAAGCCATTGAGGTACGTGCATAAATTTATCTAAATTGTAGAATTGTAATGTGAGAAAGACCTTGTTGTATTTACGGTTGAAAGTACTTTCTGGGGATTTTTTTCCAAGAAGCTCCTTTTCTTAATGCAATAATAAATATACAATAGGACAAAATCAAATGACCCAAAATGAAAAAAGAAAGAAAAATAGAAAAACTCATTTGAATGTTTTAACAATGTAATCCCAAAGAATTGCGGATGTTGTGGAATAGCTTCCTCGAATTTTAATATTTTATCGTTAACCATTGCACACGGGTGGGATGTCTGGAAGGAAAAATGAAGGGTACTTCTTTGTAAAACAGGAAAATTCTTAGATGATGCGTTATTTCGAGTTACCCTTTTTTTGTTAGACAAGAAGAATGGTGTTGCAAGTGGTGGATGTTTTAGAGGGATAAATAGTAATGATGATAGATTGATTTCATTTCTCTCTCTTTCTAGAATCCTCAACCACTAACGAAATTAAAACACAAGAGACAATGAGAAAAATTGGAACTTGCTACATTTAACTCAATGCCAAGAAGCTTCTTTTAACATACTATGCTATGTGGAAAAAACCGTTGACTTCTGAGCTAGTTCTCAGATAAGGCGAATTTTCCTTGAAAATAATAAGGCTGAAATGCTCCACAATTAAGCATTCAAAAGTCACAAATGTTTAAACGCATAAAAGTTGCACACGCTTACATGCTCAAAAGTCACGTACTTTGTCCCTACAATGATTTTCCAAGCATTTGCTGCAAGTAAGGTACTATTGTGTTTGTTAACCTATTATAAAGGGGTGGCAGAGCCTTTCTCTAATTGTATCTAACAGCCTCAAGGACTTTCAAGTTCACAATATGGATCCAAAGTTTTTTTATGCAATAAGGAAAAATGACATAACCACATTTTCAAGCCTAGTTAAAGAGAATGAATATTTTCTCAATCAAAGAACACCTACTTCCTTGAGCACTCCATTACACCTTGCTTCTCGGTTTGGTTGCACTGAAATAGTGTCTGAGATTGTGAGACTGTGCCCTGACATGGTTTTTTCTGAGAACAAAAAGCTGGAGACTCCAATTCATGAAGCATGCAGACAAGAGAATGTTAAGGTCTTAATGATGCTGCTTGATGCCAATCCCTCAGCTGCTTGTAAGCTTAATCCGAATTGTAAAAGTGCTTTTTTTGTGGCTTGCAGCCATGGTCATCTTGACATGGTGAATCTCCTGCTGAATCAATCTGAAATGGTGGGGCTAGAGGCAGCAGGGTTTGATCAAAGTTGTATACACATTGCTGCATCAAGAGGGCACGCAGGTGGGTGGGCATAAAATAATTTTCTCCATTTAGTGAATTGAATGTTTGGAAATGAATATTTTTAAAGAAATAAGTGTTTGTTTTTCAAAAGTTGTGTTATGACGTTGGCAAATATAAACAATTATTTCCTTAAAATAAGCTGAACAAAAATAGGCATTAAGTTTACATGCTTTTTGAACTATTTATTTAAATGAGGACTCCCCTTTGCATTCATGTCAACTCCGACTTAACTCACATTAATCATCAAGCACTAAGAACCTTATGGGCAGAAAATTTTAAGCAGTTGACATAAAAAATCCCCTAAGATATTGATTTTTCTGTGCAGATGTTGTTAGAGAATTGTTGAATAAGTGGCCAGAGCTTGTTCAAGTGATTGATGACAAGGGGAACTCGCTACTGCACCATGCTTGTAATAAAGGACTTAGAGAGATTGCATGGATCCTACTAAGACGTGATCCAAATCTTGCTTTACTATACAACAGCAATGGCTATACACCATTGCACCTGGCAGTAATGAATGGGAAAGTCTCAATCCTTGAAGATTTTGTGTCAAGCAGTGCTGTATCATTTCATCATCTCACTAGAGAAGAAGAGACAGTTTTTCATTTAGCTGTGAGATACGGATGCTATTATGCTTTGGAATTCTTGGTGCATGTCTCCAATGGGACCAATCTATTGCATTGTCAAGATCGATATGGCAACAGTGTCTTACATCTTGCCGTTATAGGTGGGCGCCATAAGGTGAGCAATTAATGTGAGTTGTGAATATAAACTCAGTACCGTGGAATAGCATGTTGGCTTTAAATGTCACATTTACTTCAATGCTATTAGTTGTAACTTCTGCATTGCATCCATGTTTACAAGTTTTCGAACATGTTCCTAAACACCTATTAAAAAAAATTACTTTTTTGAAAATCAGGAGAAAATATGAGTAAACAAGACATCAAGTCTATGACCTATGTGTAGTATGGCTTTAGTACTTTCACTCTTTCAATACATTTAATTATTGATTTTGAGATGAAATGTTGCTCGAGCTTAATTATACAGCAATGAGTTCTAACAATTATCGTATAAGCCAATCAAAATTGACAGCCCATTGGTTTTGAATGTGATCCCATATGTCTGTAGTTGTACTTATACTTTAATGGTAATTGAAGATGGCAGAATTCTTGATCAACAAGACAAAGCTGGATATTAATACTCGGAACAGTGAAGGGACCACAGCACTTGACATCCTTGACCAGGCTAAGGACAGTGCAGAAAACAGGCAATTACAAGCCACTTTTATCAGAGCAGGTGGTAAAAGAAGCATCAATTCTTCTTTTTCACAGGAAGTAGACAAGGCCAATTCTCCGTCTCCTGTAGCATCTAGCTTTTCTGTGTCATGGAGGTATATGCATATGCTTAACCAAGTGGAAATGCCCAATGACATGATTTCTTATGTTGTACAAACCCAACAGAAGTTGGCAAAAGCATTGAGTCTAGATCACCTCAGCCTCAAGTAAGTGAGAGATTTAAGAATGGAACTTATAACCCACATTACTTCTCCCCAATCAGTTCAGGAAAACAAAAGCATCAGAGCAAAAGAAAAATGGAAAATCTAAATCTACCTTTCTGTACTCAGAGGAGTAAGTATTATGAGATGCACAAAGAGGCAATACTAAATGCCAGGAATACCATAGTATTAGTTGCTATTTTGATTGCAACAGTCACTTTTTCTGCTGGTATTAGTCCCCCTGGTGGTGTGTACCAAGAAGGAGAAATGAGTGGTAAGTCAATAATGGGTAAAACAACAGCCTTCAAGGTCTTTGCAATAAGCAACAACATAGCACTATTCACCTCTATATCTATAGTCATTGTTCTTGTCAGTATCATTCCATTTAAAAGAAAGTCACATGCAAGACTATTGACAATAGCTCACAAGGTCATGTGGGTATCTGTGGCATTTATGGCAACTGGCTATGTTGCAGCCACATGGGTGATCTTGCCACATAGTCAAGGGATGCAATGGCTATCTGTGGTGCTACTAGCACTAGGTGGTGGCTCTCTGGGCACAATCTTCATATGTCTCAGTGTGATGCTGGTTGAGCACTCGCTGAGAAAATCAAATTGGAGAAAGTCAAGAAAGAAAAGTGTGGACGGAGCTGCAGAAAAGGAAAGTGGGGATGGAGCTGCAGACTACGAAAAAGAGAGTGAAAATTCAGATCTTGAGAGCTCTTATTTTCAGGGTTATCATTCATACTGATTATTTTTGGCTTCCAAAGGGAAAGTTTGTGTCATGTGTTGGAAAAAGGTGCATACTACCACTTGTACAAATATGTTAATGATTGTTCATATAAATATTTTTTTGGTATACTATTTCACCAGAAAGAATCAGACACAACAAATTCTGAAACAGACACGAGGGTAATAATAATGGAAAAATGATAAAAAAACAACTTTATGAATGTTAAAAACAAAATTTACATGTCACAAGAATATAAAAAAATATTTTATATATTTCATTTTTCTCTTGTAACCTCAATCCAAAGAGATGTACGAGTGACACTTGAATCTACGAATTGCCAAATGTGAGATTCTTGATTTGTTCTATTTGTTGTTCGTTAATGTTAAATTCACTATCAAAGTGATTGATCAATGAAGCATAAAATGCTATGGTTACTTTTTCTTATTAATTTAGGAAAATTTAATTGATTTAAAAGTAATTTGTGAAATTATGCACTTTCTTTTTGTTATAACGGAAAAAATGTTGTTGATTGAATCCCATCTATTCTTTGAAATAAATAACTTGCACACACTCCCTTGAAAAAAAAATAAAAAAAGCTAACACTACTTGGATTTATTGAATTTGTTGCTGAAGTATTGTATTTGAAACCAAAACTTTGAGCGAATGACCTATAACCCAAGCAAAGAATCAGTCATATTTTTCAAATGATCTCATCTCCTCTTATGAAAATTTATTGTTACATCTGACTGAGTAGCCAACGAGCCATTCACCTGAAACTGATATGCTTCCATTTTGACTTTTCCTTGAGCGGATTAGGGCTTTTTCCAACTGTTCAATGGCTCCTTCTTATAGCTTTTTTGGAATTGAGAACCCCTTTGTTTTTATCTAATAAATCACTTAATTGAAGTAGATTTTCTTCCATTCATGTCAAGAAGTCTAAGATCTAGCATCTAAAATTGGATTAATAGTGGAGGGCTTGGGGAAGATTTGCAGGAAGTTATTCGTATAAATCTCATTGCCACCATTGTAAAACAAAATGCATGATTCTTTGGTGCTGTTTAGCAACGCTCAATAACACACTCGGGGTAAATCTAGATAAATACACAGTAACTACTGCATATTGGCATAAAGCCACTAGACCAATTAAAAAAGAAATATTTCATAGGAATAAATAAAACAAATTTCAAATTCAAATAAAATAAACTCTGCTAATACAACAGTGTGTTGGATCAAAATTTGAATTCAAGATGATTTATATATAGATATAATGCCACGAAGAAGTTTCTACCATATAAGAAAGTAAATAATATTTTCTATTACCGTTTTATGGGGTGAGAGAGTATACGTGGTTTTGGAAGGAGAGTGGCACCAAATGTGAGTCCTTTGGCCTTACTAGCTTTGACATGGTTCTATGTGACACCCATGACCACTGTCTATCCACATATAGGTCTCGCATAGTTAATTCAACGACTATGAGCCCCTTTTGGACATGCTTAAATTAAATATTTACCAGTTTCCTCGTTGAAGAGATTGCGCATCAGAAAATAGGCCCCTAATATCTATTGTGTGTCTTTCCGTTGTCATCTATTGCCATGCATGCAAAGGAGGTGAAAAGGAACGCCTACAAACTAAAACAATGATATGTGTAGGACTCTAGTTTTAACTTTTCGGATACATCATAATCATGTACTAAATGATTTTCTTAGCAGATTCCAGAGCATGAATAATGCACTTTGAATGTTGAATTATTTAGAATTGCATGCTATGCATATATATATATATATAGAGAGAGAGAGAGAGAAGTTCAAAGATGAATGGTCTTAGATCACACGTCAAACTAATAGAATGTTTCAATCGGAAAGCAAACAGTTACATGAGAGAAATTCAAGCCATGTGCATGAAAACAATACAAAGACCACAATGATATCAAAACGACTGGTAGAAAAATTTAAGAAAAAGAAAAAATAGTTCCACTGATAATACCTAAATAACTCAGATTCCAAAAGCAATCAACAAAAGAAAAACAAATAGTTCCCCGTTGTAACCATTACAAGTCGTTCAGGATGCTAAAAGCATCACAATTCCAAATGTGACAAAAGGAGACATAGAAATTGAACTAAGCACCACAGAAGCCGAAGCCTCCAAGCTGTAAGACGGTGAAGGAGCCATTGCTGAAAAGCCTTCAGGTGGAAGGGAAATGGAGGGTGGAGATTTTGGAATTGGATGTGGGGACATCACCTCCACAAGTAATTTTTGCCCATTCTTGCAGTGATTACCAGTTCCACTGATGAAGTAGAAGGCTCCAGGCCTGTCAAGATTAAAAGTGCTCTTCCCATTGTCAAAGGAAGTGATAGGGTCATTTGAGTTACAATCGACGTAATCCCATCTCTCCACGCTAAGAACTGAGTCATTCTGGTACTCAAAAACTGCATAAACAAGAACTCATGAATTATGACATATTTTTCCCATTCCTTAGAAACCAATCCAACCATAGGCTCCACCGTCTATAAGTATCCAAATTATAGAATTGAGTTTTCAACAGATACTAGATATAGTTCACTCTTACGTATATTTAAACTAGTTCAATTACCATAGAGTTCACTTTACCACTTTTTGTTTTGGAAAAATCATATGTTATTAAATGTAACACAAAAAATGTGGCTGAGTTGTACTCATTGAATTGAATAAATAAATGGATGATTTAACTGCACCATAAGTTACTACAAGAGCCACTGATATTCAAAGTGAATGCAACAAGTAACTATTAAATAGCAGTGAAAATATGGCATGTGAACTGATTCAGGTTACCCAGAAAATCTCCAACTTGAAATCTGTTCCTTTCAGCCCATTCGCTATAAAAATCAGTTTCGTTGAGAGGAGGTTCATGCCAACCAAACTGACCACCAACTTTGAAGTGCCTGGCAGCTTCAACAGTAGTATTCGTGGAAGCCAAGAAAATGATCAGACAAGTACATAGGACAACCATATGGGATGCCATGGTTGTTTTGTTCTCTTTGACACAATATGTAGAAGCAATATAAATGGTTGTAACCCAATGCCAATTGTATGAAGAGTATATATACATATGTGAGAGAGCACGTGGTCAATTTAGAAAGAAAAAGTGGGGTTTGAGTGGTGCGGCGTGACAGGGTTTAGTGGGTAGTTTCGGGGATAACGTGGGAGCAGTAACGGCGGTTATATTTTATAAGTTGCAACGAGGCAATGAATGAGCGAGTTCATGTTGAATTTATTTATTTACAGTAATTATTTATTACTCTATTTATTTATAACAAAATTTAAAATTATTAAAATTTAAAAAATTTAAAATCATATACTCATTACTCTATATATTTATAACAAAATTTATTATTTTTAAAATTTAAATTTAATATTATATATAAATAATAAATTTATATATTATTTTATATATTTATAATAAAGTCTATAATTATTAAAATTTAGAATATTTAAAGTCATTATAAAAAATATTACACAAACAAATTTACTATAGGACAAATTTATTAGAATATTTATAATTAATTCATATTTATTATTTTTAAATTATATTTAAAACAAGTTTGTTATAATTAATGATTATATCATGTTAAAAATGATGATAACAAAATTGTTATGAACAAAATTTAATAAAAAATTATTAATATTTATATATAAAAGAATTTAAAAAAATTCGTTGAGTTAAAAAAAATATTAATTAAATTGTAAGTAAGTATTATATCTTTTAATTGAAAATAAAATTTTATCTTTATTTCAAATTTTATTTAAATTTTAATGATATTAATTTAAATTATTTTATTAATTAGTTTAATATGTTATATATTTAAATATATCCTTCAAACTCTAAAATGTACTTTAAATAAAAAATTATACTTAAATGATAAAAAATTCAAAAAAAATCATCGTCAAATATTAAAAATAATGATTAAATTATATGAAAATATTTTTACAAACATCTAATGACTTCTCGAGTTAGCTTGTAAGTTAAAATAAAAATAAAATTGTATCTTTAATTTAAATTCTATTTAAATTTAAAAAGTATTCATTTAAATTATTTTATTAATTAATTTAATATATTATATATTTAAATATGTACTTCAAACACTAAAATATATTTTGAATTAAAAAATTACACTAACAAAATTATTAGTTTATATTGTATATTATTAAGATTTAAAATATTTAAATTCACTTATATTATTGGTGATATAAACAAATTTATTATAAATTACGTTAAATTAAAATTTATTATAAAAATTGATACAAGTGATAAACAATTCAATATTCCTTTAATAAAATCTCAAGTAAGTAAAGTTTTAAGTTTCAATACTTATGTATAAAAGAAAATTTCAGTAATAAAGTCACCTTTATTACTCACCTTACACCCGTGTAATTTCAAAACAATTGTTCTATTCAAACATCTCAGTTATTCCGAAATAAATTTATCATACACGTCCGAGCACATCAATTGATATTACACTTTTTCTTTTCGTCTTTTTTAATGAATAACTTGTACCAATCCATCTTATCATAATAGCTGTTTTTACAATATATAAATAAATTTAAATGCCGAAGAATCGCACCAAATCATGTGCTTAGGTAATTACTAGTTCATTATTTTGAACATAAAATGTAATTCGAAGTCCAGAGATTAGAGGTAGTTAAACAATAACTCAGGAATGACCTCCCCCTGCAAAAGAAAATTTCAATCTGTAACATGGCTTTCCAGCAAAGATTGGGAAACATGAAATTTAACTCCCAAGTTAAGAAAATCTAGGAAATATGTATGGATCCTCTCCTAAAGACCCAACAAAATAATGTCTATACTCCGCCGGTGTTGAAGTAAAGAATATAATACAGTAATTAGGTACACTTTAATGCATATAGTAGAAAATTTCCCAAAATTGATGGGACATTAGCCCCTGAAATTTTTAAGCTTGGCTCTTTAGAGTTGACCCCTTTCCGTTATTAATCAATTCTTGGAATTCCCTACGCTTGGCAACCCGAATGTCAAGTATAGTGGGAGGCATTGGTTTTAGGGAGCCATGCAACTCTACTAGACAAAAAAATTCTCGTTTGGTTAAACTTTTCTTCTCAACAAGCTCATTCACCACAGCATCCATCAGCGTTCTATTTTGCTCCAAGATCTGATAAGCAAAACAAAGTTGTGAATTTTTATTCAATCAATCAAGAGTCATGCATAACGAGGTCATGAAGTTCTTTAATCCTTCTTTCCATTAAGACATACCTCTTTTGCACGTTCATAACACATGTTGAGAATCTGCATTGCTTCCAAATCAATTTCCTGACAATGAAATATCATGAAACCGTTAAGTTGGCTAATTGTTGTCATTGCCAAAGATATGGCATGGCAAGTGTGTAGTGCTTAACTTTATTCTGCTTCGCGACGGTATAATATGATACATTGTATCCTATTGGTCTACATTCTTTAATCTCGTTTATTCAAGATACATACAAGGAATTCTTGTTTCAACTTATAGTTGCAATTTTAATTTGATGCCAAGCCTACGTATCAGAAACATCATGAGAAAACAAATCTTGAGACAGAATCCATACATTAATTCGGTCGGGCACCCAGAAATTGGATATTCCATGATACTTCTCAGAAAGCCCACCAAGAACAAATGTCCTTGCTGCAGACCTAGCATTGTCTGCAGTTTCAGCCCATATCGTACTCAACTGAAACATTGCAAATTAAATTAAAATATTTCTGCATAACCAGTCTAAACTAATCTATATCCATCATCAAACATAAACTAAATATTTGACATAGATAACTTGTGTACACAATGGAACTGACATAAAAACTGTAATTTACAATAAATCATAATAAACAAAATCATGAAGAACTTAAAAAAAAAATAGCCATTTCATTGGCCATATAGAAAAACAGAACTCCGTATATTGTTTATGTTTTATTTTCATTCTTATCTCTTAGAAATTTTATGGACGTGTTTGTAACTCCACTCACAGAAGTACAAAATGTCCCTAGAAACATACACAACGTTAGAAATAAATTTGAAAAATAGAATATGGAAAATAGTAGAAAGCAAATAAAAATAGTCTCTAACCTGACCACTACCAAACCAAAGTTCATCAGCTGCACGGGGAGCTAGTTGAACAGTAATATGATCGATGAGGGATTGTCGACTGCATGATATTATTAGTTACAAGTTCAGAATAAAAAATATGGGAGGCATCAAACACAGTTTTGTAAAGCCAATTTGATCAAGAAGAAATAATTTAAATCAAATTAATTTACAAACATTATCATCAATTGATAGGAATAAATAGACAAGCATTTCATCGGAGGACATTTTTCAATAGATAAATATATTTATTAAAAAACGGGAGTAATGGTTTAATTAAAGAATCCATACGTGAGCATTCCTTCATTAAATTTGATTGAATCCATCTTCACCCGAACATAACCCAATTCCCTACCAGCTCTAGGAGCAATTGTGACCTACATCAAAGCAATAAAAAGCTAAAAGATCAAATTTAATGTCAGTAACAGCCAGATGACTAACATTTATAGAACTAAATAAGAGAAAAATTTGTTTTTATGTGAATAAACATAATGACAACTAAATTTCAAAAAGAGAGGAGAGTTAAAAGTCCTTACAAACTCAATATTTTTTAGATCAGGAAAATTCACAGCCACAACAGCCATTGCAGCTTCATTTATAGCTACTTGTTTCCATGTCTCCTGGCTCCTCTCCTTTCTATCAAGCATTCCTCTTTCTTCCATTTGTGCAGCTTGCAATAAGTCATCAGTAGTAATCTGAAACAGTGAAAAGAAGAAATGAACTACTAGTGACCACGTTACTGCAACTAGTAAATCCCTTTCCTATTACTTCCTCCTTTGACCTCTTTCTCCTTTTTGTATATATGCATGCAACTTTTCAAGTGCCACATTTAGAGATTTCTCATTGGGGAGGCACAGAAACTGTTTGCATCCTCTATCATCCTTTAAGAGTTACAAAACAAATGAATATATTATTCAATGAAAGATGCCTTCATAGTCAGATAGATACTGCTTTTATTTGCATGCTTGATTTCAGAAAGTGTTAACGATATTGAATGCATCAAGCATGCATACACAATGCAACAAAGTATATACCAATTGCAGATAAGGAAATACCTGAACAATAACAATTTGCAAAGACAAGCTTACTGTATATTGGAGGTATTACCTCAGTCCTTGAGTCACGCATCATATTAATGGCAGCAACCTCAACTATGTTGGCCAATTCTGCACCAACCATTCCGTCAGTCATACTAGCAACAGCCATATAATCCACATCTTCAGCCATTGGCTTTTTACGAGCATGGACCTATCACGTCAGGGGGGAAAATTGAATAGGCAAACTACTTTTTGTGCTGTTAGCCACAAGTCAATAACTATTTGGAGGGGGGGGGGTCGAAATAAAGTGAATACTGAATGCTACATGCAGGTGAAAATATGTAGAAGAGTGACTACCTTCAGAATTTCTATGCGGCCAATGAGACCAGGCTTGGGGATATATATTTTCCGATCAAACCGGCCAGGTCTCACAAGTGCAGGATCCAGAATGTCTGGTCGGTTAGTGGATGCAATAGTGATCACCTCCCCCCTTCCTTCAAACCCATCTAAGCACACCAGGAGCTGGAGCATTCAGTCAATAAGAAACATCAACCAATATATACACAAAATTTTACTTAATAAAGAAGTTCAGTACTGTAATGCTTAACCTGATTAAGAGTAGCATCACGTTCCTGTCCACCTGAACCTTTAATCAAGCCACGCTCTCTTCCTACAGCATCTAGCTCATCAATGAAGACAACAGAGGGAGCCTGAAAGATATAATATAAAAATGGCTGCCAATTAGATGCAAACACTGAAGCTGGAGAAATAGATAAATTTCAAGAGCTAAAATGAAAATGTAGTATGATTGAAAAGAAACTGCAATCAGCTTGAAGCAAATATAATAAGGAAAAACAGAATGTGTCAAGTTCATATGCTGATTGACAAAACAAAGTTATAAGTAGAAATTGGTTGCAAGAATGAAACTCTTATAATATTACTTTAAGCAAATAAGAAAAATTGTGACAGCAGAATGTAAAGGCAAAAAAATCAAATACATTTTCCCTCGCTTCTTGGTAAAGTGCTCGGACACGAGAAGCCCCAACACCAACATATATTTCCACAAACTGTGAAGCGGAAATAGAGAAGAAATTAACCCCTGCCTCGCCAGCCACTGCTTTTGCCAACAATGTCTTTCCCACTCCAGGTGGGCCACAAAGAAGAATCCCACCTGGTTAAGTGACCAATTCAACCTTCAGTAAGTCAAGTGTAAATCTTTGCAAAATCAAATATTTCTTCCTTACTTTTTTTATTAGATAAAGGAAATACTACGTAAATACAACAAAATAATTAAATATTTATGTAAGCAGAACATTGCCAAAATGCCAAAGATAGTTCATGAAACTGTCCTTTGAAATTTCATAAATTAAGTTTTCCATAAGGCTAAGTTAGTTCATTCAAATTATTCTGTTAAGTGTTTATCATAGGTTATGCTAATGAGACCTGGTATTTTCACTCCCCTCCTTCGGTACATCTCTCCATGGGTAAAGAACTTGACAATCTCCTCAAGTTCAAGCCGAATTTTACCCAACCCAGCAACATCAGTAAACTTCACATCCACCCCTCTCTCAAGATACTGAGGAAGCCTTTTGTTCTGTGCTCTTCGAACACGTGCTCCCGATCTCATAAACTGCTTTGCCATTTTCAAGTAAGCATTCTCCTCCCCTTTCCCCACCTCACTCTCATCATCATCGTCTTCAATCCCCTCCATCTCCTTCTCCAACTCCCTCATCTTCTTCCTCTCCTCAGCCTCAGCTTTCTCAATCTTGAGCCTGTCCTCATAATCCTTCTTCTGCTTCCTATAACTAAGCACCACAGTCCTATAAAAAATGTAGAAGAAAACCACCCCAAGTGCATTAGCCAGATTTGCATCATTTGCCATATTAGACCAAAAAGCAGCCATTCTCTCGTATCTATGACTTGCTTCCTGCAATGATTCCCTATACTTCCTCTTCCTTATCTCTTTCTTCCTTCTCCTCTCCTCCACTTTCTTCTGAAGCCTTATACTCCTCGCCAACTCCTCCCTCTCTTCCTTCAACCTACTCATTTCCTCTTCCTTCTGTCTCTTCAACTCCAACCTCGCTTGCCTCAACTCTGCGGCCTTTTTAGACTCCTTAACGGGTTGTATTTCCCTCTTTTGTAAAAGCGAATCCAAGCGGCTCTTCACAAAAGGGGGCACCCAAATCCCCAAAAGCAGAGGAGGAGGCAACTCTGGACTCTTAATGGGTGGTGTATACGCATTCACACACAAAGCATCAATGTTTAACTCGTCCCATGAATCCCAAAACTCGCTGTGACTCTCAAACGAAGGCAACACTGTTCTCACCACTCTCGAGTCATCCAAAACCACGAGAACCGCTTCAGCCCGTTGCTTCAATTTCGAAGAATTAGGCTTGATTATGTGCTTGAGCTTCCCATTCTTCTTAAATTCGAGGATTTCGCTATAGGGAAGACGATCAGAGACAACAGGAAGCCCCTCAGTCCAAGTCTTCAGCTCCTCCGGCGACAGAGCTTCGAGTTTTTTGGTGGATTGTTTTCTGGGTGCACGTTTCTTTCCCTTAGTGGCGGCGGCGACGGCAGGTTGTGGGAGGGAAGCGGATATGATGGTGAGGGTTACGGAGAGCTTGAGGAAATTGAGGTGGTTGTTGGGGGTTTTGTCGTCGTGGTCGTCATTGTCGGGTTCTGGGGTTTGAATTCGCGAGGAGATGGAAGGGCAATATGGGGGTTTCAGAAACCTTTTGGATTTGGGGTTTATGGAAGATGAAGATGAAGATGGTGAAGGAAGATAACGGAGGAGGCAATGAGAAGCCATGGAGTATATTGTGTGAGACAAATGTCAAATCACATTTTCATAAATGGGAGTGAAATCACGCGACGAAGCTGAAGAACAAGAACTACTTCACAACGCTACTCTTTGTTTTCGGATAAGTGCCTTTTTTTTTTTTATGTAAATGTTTTTATTAAAAATTAACTTTAAAATTAACGTGGACTTTTAAATGGGCCTCGGACATGTTGAATGCAAGCTCAGGCCTAAACCCAAAAATGATAACCAGATATATCTTTTTTTTACTATTTATTATTTTTCTTTACACACAAAATATTGTTTAGAAACCTATTTTCCGGTTAATTTGTTTTAAAAAATATCTTCCATAAATTTATTATCTGTTTTTAAATACAAATATGAAATTATGTTTTCTTCTTCTTGTTAAGGTTTATATACTATTTCTACGCTTTTAAGAATTGAACCAGATATATCAGTTAATGTCAACAAATTTACACTTTCAAAACTCTGCTCCTTGTAATTTATTTTTGTTCTGAACGCTAAGTTTTATCTTATTTTTTAAAAATTATTTATTAATTATTTTTCTGTTGTATCTTTTTACTTATTTATTACTTTTTTTTCTTTCAATAACTCATTTTATAATCCTCTGTGTCTAATTATAACTTTAGCCCTTATTTTATTTTATTATTGATAATATTATCGTAATTAGTATTATTATATATGGTAAACATTGTCTGATTCAGATTTTCATGTTATCTTTTTTTATTTTGCATTGGTAAATTTTTAGAAATATATACTTCACTAGTTATTTTAAGACTTGTGTAATATAAATCTCTTCTAAAAATAATTCATATTTTTAAATCAATTACATTATTATTTTATTAATTAATTAAATTTTATTTAATTATTTTTGGGGTATTTTTTTATGTTTACGTACTATAAAATTATAAAATTCTATATAAATATGATATCATAGACCTTGTTCAACTTAAAGTTACTTTTAAAAATTAAATTATATTTATTTTTAATTAATTGAGTATTTAATCAATCATTGGAAATATATTTTTTATTTTATTCGGTAGCTTTACATTAACGTATAATTTATATTGCATTCAATTGTTGTACAAATCGTATAAATTTATGTACAAATTACATTATTTTAGATTAGCAAAATTTTTTTATTAAAGTATATTTTATGAATATGTTTTATGGTTAAATATTTTTAAATTCTTAATTTATTTTATTTTTAATTCATTTTATAAGTGCATCGTGAATGTGCAATTGTCTTTGACCTTCTAAAGTCACTGTTGTTTGTCATAATAAAAACATATATATAGTTATGTTATCTTGTATTTTAATATTTTAAATAAAAATTACGTAACTTTGATTTGTTATTTCATTGAATTGAGGATAATTAGTAAAATAAAAAATTTAAAAAATAAATATTTATTTATTTAAAATTGGAATGCAACGATATCTAAACATGCAAACCAAATGAACAATCTAGAGGTAGGCAGAATTTCAAGATGCATCGTCATAAAAAAGAACTTTATAAAATCGTTTTCTTTCCTCAGGGTCAAACAACCCTCCCATCATCAGAAACCTCACGGCTTCTCCTTCTACCATATACATCATCTATTCTAACCAAAGGAACACCTTTGTTCCTCCTCTTTTCCACATTGAGGAGGCGTCGCCTTTGATTGTACTCGTGAAGTCCCTCCTGCATCAACTCCCCAAATCTCTCCTTCACAGCCACCAAAGGATCTTTATCCACAAGCTGAGACCCAACATAAGCCTCTCTAAGAAGAACACTGTAAATCTTATACTTACTAGAAACAGAGAAAATGCCAGGGTGCCTAAGCAACAACACATTTAACCTATCACGCAGAGCAAACTCTCTCCCAAAATGACCCAACTTCACAATTGAGGCCTTCTTCCAAAGAGTAAGAGATAACAATTCATGCACCAAACACACATTCCGTTTTACCATAGAACCCTCCACCAAACCTCTTGGATCTGAGTAAGGCGAAATGTAAGGAATTGAATCGAATTCACGAAATCGCTTCCACGATTTCACCCAACTGGAAGGCAAAGAACACGAAAAGCGCGGTGGGGTACCCAGCTTCATTGCCGAAGCTTGAATTGCCGAAACAGCAAAATCAGGGTCCCAATGCAGCAACTCAACCGCCATGGAACTCCTTCCGATTGCGTGTGAGTGCCGATTCTAACTCCGGATCCTTCTTCTTTGACCACATAGAGAATGATTGGAGAAGCCATTGTGATTTTCTTTCAGATACCCTCAACTCGAGATGATGGTTATGGATTCTTCTTGTGATCATTGAAGAAATGATGAAGACGAATGTCATGGCATTGAAACTACATTGAAGCAAACCGTTTTATTCTTCAACACCCAACTTTTTTTTGCTAGAATCTTCAACACTCAACTTTAATTTTTAATTTCTTTCCCAATGAAATTTTATTATTTTCTCAGCCCCGCATTTGATCAGCTTTTTGTTTAGATAACTAATGTGAGAAGTGTGACCTTTGAGCAATGACCTAATATTATAGGTAAAATCAGTGAGAATACACAAGTACTGTGGCTTGAAGGTGGTTATTATTATTATTATTATTATTACTATTATTGTTGTTGTTATTATTCTTATTATTATTATTGTTATAACACTACCCAAAAAGCCCACAAACATTATAACTACGGTGATGGATAAAAAGCAAAGATAAAAAATAAGGCCTATCTACAGTTACCCTCCAGCGCCATTGATAAAATTGCATTCATCATCTCCATTAGAATTGCAAATATTGGACTTTACAAGTCATTACCCATGTCACAAGGTCGAGACTCGAAAAACTACATCTGGTAATTATTTAACTTCCAAATTCCGTTGACAGAAGTATTCAATGGAAGAACTGAGAAAATGTTAGAAACAGCATACAAGTCTTTGTTTATCGAAATGAAATAAACACCAAAATCTCAAGTGCCCAGATTAAAACAACAACCGAAGCCAAATTCTATTACATGAGATGAGCTACATAAATTGAACATCGTCATTATGCTCTCATCCAAACTCTCAAGTTATGTATTATGTTCTCATTTCTCAAAACAGGCATCCATAAGATTGCAATGTTAAGATGCCATAAATTCCACTAATTGAGATCCAAAGAGTAAATATTCCAATTCAAATCCAATGAACAAGACATACCAAACTTCTTCGAAGTGTATGAATAGCTGAGAGGGTAAATTCATTGTTTACAACAAACACAATGATATCAGTTTAATTCACCAGAACAGCTAGACGCCAAACATCAAATCCATAATCTTGGACACCAATGACTTTGTTGGGGAAGCAATGGTTCCTCCAGTCTGCCGTGCAGTTGAGTTGCCATTCTGCAAATAATAAGGTCGAGAAGAAGCTTTCAATGTGCTCGCTTCTGAGTTTCTAGCAGAGGGTAATGGTAAGGGCATGAATCCCTGATTGTTAAGCCTTTCATTTAAGGCTTGACGTTGCATGGGATCCAACGGTTTCACACCAACAATTAGTACTCCATTAATTTGCATTCCATTCTTGTTAAGAGCTTTTTGTGCATCAGATCGATTCTGTATCAGCAATAAATTTATTAAAGAGAAGTACATGCAGACACCAAGTTGGTTTGCAGATAGTACTAGAAAATCACTTTCAAAGAGAGTGTAGCAAGGTTTAAAAATAATTTAGCACCATTTCCTGATATACTGACAAAATGATGATGACAACAATATCTCAGTAAGTAGCATGTACTATGGGTATCCTTGGATAAAATACAACTAACGCTTTATCAAGAAAAAACTAATCACCATAGTCAAGTAAGTGAGGGATAGCAAACCTGATACAAAATGTGCATCCAGTTAGCATCTCTAGGACCAGGAACATGTTTCAAAATTTCACCACATTTTTCAAACTCTCTTAAAACCAAGTTAGTATCACCTGGAGAAAATCTGCACAGAAAGTGCACCGTAAGTGGGATGTTAATCAGTATATTCAAAATAGAAAAGTTTAACTCAGGATTTGTTTCTCGTGCTTTTAAAGGTTTCTTAAGCAAATAGTGAAAACACAAAAAATGTTTTCGTTAATTCATATACAAATCTTTGAAAACATAAAACAAATAAAAAACAAGGCCATAATTTTGTAATTATTAGGAAAACAAGAAAAGAAAACATAAAACCTTTCATTAAGCCAAACACATCTTTAGTCTACTGATTTCCCATCCCAAACAAAGCTCCCACCAAATGGGGTCTGGGCCTCTAGGAAGGGTATATGTGTGCAACCTCACCTGCACAAGGGAAGAGGCTGTTTCTAGGACCTGAACTAGTGACCTCAAGTTACAATGTGGCAACCTAACGTTGCACAAATGCTCACCCCCATATCACATCTCGAAGATAGTTGAAAAAAAAAAAAATCTCAAAAAAAAATTTAAGGAATTTATTCTCCCAAGCTTAAAAAACACTTCATTAAAAAGGAAAAGTCACACCTTAGAAACTCCCACAATACACATTGATTGCTAACTGGGCAAGAAAAATGCTTCTATAAACATTGTTAATAGCCCATTTGTATTTTGTAGCCAAAAAGTGTCATAGAGCTAAAAAAAAATAATAATAGTTTATTTAATCCATTCAAGATGACTATAATATATCACCAAATACAAAGACAGAAGATGACACAAATATTAAAAAAAAACTCAACAACATCTCCCAAAAAATAACTCCTGAAAACTCAATAATCACCCAAATTCTAATTCAATAAACACAGCATTCAACAACACTTCATTGCAATCATAAACATGTCAAATCTTTAAAGACTGTAGGAATCCAAATGATATCACTTATGCTTATCTTTAAGACATAAAAGTTAAAACAATGAACAACCTAAATACATAAGAATTGAAGATCATAGAAGAGGAGAAAAAGGATTTAATAAAAAAAGCATAAAGTATCCCATATGAGTATGTTTTGAGTCTTGAAATGAAAACAGACAAGTAAAATATATATATGACATGTAACCAACCCCAACAAAAAAAAATCATACAATAGAATCCGGTCCTTGCCTTGCCAACAATGTTAGACATCAAACTTTTATGAATTGCTTTTCCACCAAATATTTCACAACTCTCTTTTCGAGAAACTTCAAGTAAACACAGTTCATGTAATCATACCATGTGTCCCATCTCAATTGCCATCCCCAACCACTCTTAATGTTTTAGGTATTGTTGACCCATATAATCAGGAAGCTCAAAATTTTGTAATTTTTTATTTCCCAAGGTACTCACTGGGAGTCTAACCTAGAAATTACAGAAATTAAAAATAACAGCCACTAGGATAGCTCTTTGAGGTGCTAAATTCATCACTGCCTAAAGGCCACAATTCCTCTTTTCATCCACTCTTCCTTCTTTCTCTTTTCCCTTTTCATTAACAAAATTCACCCCTTCCTTACTCTCCCTGCTACATTGGTAATCCGATAGTAAATTTTCTCTACCATACTGTTCACATGTTCACCTGCCTGAATGCCATCACTCCTATTACTATATGCCTATCACATACCCACATGGCAATCTATTTGCAACCTCAATAAAACAATGGCTATCACTGGATTTCCATTTATCATTAACTCAACAAGTGAGAATGAGAAGCCACTCCTAAATACGAATGAAATAACAAATTTGCATAATAGACAGTTACCCCCCCACCCCCCCCACCCCTGCTAATATGCATTATTATGCAAGATTTACTCAGAAATAGATGTACATTTGTTTTTACTTCTTACATTGCCCAGAACTCTTTCCATTTGGAACAATCTAGTTTTGTGCTTTAGGAAGCATGGATTTGCTCTCAAATGTTTTGAGCACCTTCTATTGATTATGTAGGAGAAAGGAAGTAAAAAATTTATGCTGTCAATTTATTCACAAATTTTTTATATGTATGATTTTAGTAAAATGTGCAGAATATCAAGGAGAAATGTTTATAGTTAGATTTGTATTGGAATATATTATGTTTATTCCTCAGCAGTAGACAAAACATAAATGCTAAATCAGAGTTAAGACATTACCCATATACAGTTACCCATTCTTCCTCGTTGAGATTCCCTGCTGGTAAGGAATTTCTTTGAACCTGAGGCCTTGCCACTTCCAGTGGTGGAGGAAGAGTTATCAAAGCACCAGGCTGAACCACACCCTCAACTGGCGAACTCCTCCCCTTATCATCTTGTTCACCACCACTCTTTGCCGTTGCAGGTGACCACCAACTCAAACCAGGCGAGCCCTGTTGGTTTTGCTGTACCCCTCTCAAAGCATAAGAGGTGCTGGCTTCAGATTTGCCTTTCACAGGAGTTGAAAATTCTCTATTTGAAATTTGGATGGGAGTTCTAGTGTCCGACTTAGTCTCAGGGGATATTTGGTAATCTGGTATGCCTGATTCGGGAGAAAAATCTGATCTATCTTCCAAGGTGTAGACAGGAGGTGGAGGAAGGTCCGAATTACCAAAGTTCTCACGCCATAGTGCAGATACTGCAGCTGCCTGCCCTGGACTCGAAAACTTTCCTCTACGTGCAGAAACTGGTGAAGCTAAATCCTGGAAAAATAAAGACTGTCTACCAGATCTTGGACTTTTTTGCAGTGTAGTGCTCATATTAGATTCTCTACTTCAGGAAATAGAATTAGTATCTGCAAAACTAAGAGTGGGGTTCCTCAGTATTGAGCAATTTGTTGTAGATTTAACGCGGAGCTAAAACTCACTAGGAGATTTCATTAAAAGAAAAAAGCATTAATATTACGAAGTACTTCCTGTGTCCGAATATTGGTACATTTTTGAACAACCTAGCAAATTTACCACTAAATCAATTCTTTTCTCAACTTCTCCAGTAACTTGAAGCAAGGAGAAATGGATTAAAAAAATAACTACGCAATCAGCAAAATAATACTATCTATTCGCCAACGAACCACGATTTAGAAAAACGATTAAATACTTATATAAATAGGGAATCCGTAGATTAAGACCTCAAGGCAAGTTACTCGGTGAAAATGTTCTAGAAACAGTAAAATTTTCAAAGATTTCTAATGAACATGCCCCAGCCAAAAATCGAAGACGAAGAACATGCCTATGAGCTAGGTCGAGCCATGATGTAAAAATTTAGAAGCTTCGATTACTTAATTATACTGGCAACGCAAAATAAATAAATACATCGCTTCCTATTTGTACAGGTTTTGTCGACAAACAAACGGTTCTGGAATTTTCAAACACTATATACTATACAGGAGAGAGAGAGAGAGTACCTGGTGCCGGTGAGTGGGATTGAAGGTTGGGGAGGGGGAATGTGATCGATTGAGACTGAATTTTTGTGGTTTTAGAATTTTCCCTCCCAAATCAATACGCTGAGCAAAGAGACCACCTCGCTGAAGGGGCAACGCTATTTTCCTATTTTAAATTTTCATTTCAGAACCCTAATTCTTGAATTCCGAAACTCGTCATTTTATTTTAAATATAAATATAATAATATTTATTGACTTTTGCAATTAGGAAGGATGATGAGTATAATATCATAATTTGGTTCATATATTATGTTCTTCAAAAATACTCATCCCCGAATAATAATTTTAGTGTTTAGTCTTATATATTATAAGAGTGCATATGTGACTATATAAATACGTTTTTTATGTTTATATAGGTGTAATTATGAAATATAATTTCTGAATGTTAATTAAATCTTAATTTAATTATCATCTGTACTTTTAATGAGTTAATTTTTTAAACAAATTGACATTCCTTAAATTATAGTGAAACGATAATACATAATTATTTGTATTATAACTTTGCGTTAGCTTTCTGTTGTCACGAAACATTTACTCCTGTTTCATGACATATCTTAGACAAAATTATACTTATCTTTAATAAATTATGTTTAAATTATATTAATACTTACTCTTATAAAAAGTTAAAGTAAGTTGAGCTTTGCAATACTTAAAGCCTGGCATTTTTGGGTTATTAAAACTACAGCCTAATATGTGCTACACCCATGGCATCAACTTTAAATAAAATAGAAAAATCTTATAAAAGTGAAACATTCTTCCCAAATACTTGTTAAACCATACAAATCTGTCAACAATTCTCAATTCAATTTGATTGTTGATCAAACAATAAACGAAATTTCATAGACATCAATAACAAAACCATGCACCATTCAAAAAAACATAAAAGCTCATTTGGTAGAGACAATAAAAAAACAATAAAATGTGAGCATTAACAAAAATAAGATGCAATCAGAGTATATGGATTTTTTCGTAATTCGTGTTTAATATATTCTAAAATAATAATTTTAATTAATTATCTTAGTCTATCGTGTTAATTTTTTACTCAAACTTCTCCATGAAATATAATTTCTAATATAAAAAATGATAAAACAAGTTTTAAGCATTAATTTATTATACTGTATTAGTTAACCAATAAAAAAATATGATAAATTTTATCGTATTTAATTGTTACATACTATTAGTTAAACAAGTTTAAAAAATATAAAAACTATTTTTAAATTTATTATTATTTATTTATTTAATAATATTTTATTTTATTAAACAAAGTTAACTACATGAATTATACAAAACTATTAAACTTGTTTAAAATAAATATTTTTTCATACATAATTTCTTTTATATTTATATTTTAAAATTTTTACCCCTTTTTTTCCTTTTACATTACTAAAAATTGCACAATTATCTTTTCTCACTCCATTCGCAATCTCGTAATCTGTCTATAATTAGAATAAAAGAAAAATATTGTATTAGATTTTTAACTATTTATTTGAAACTTATTGAAACCTTTTTTTCTAAATTACTTGTAATAGTACAAAATAACAAATTTAAATGTCATAACTAAGATAAAAAAAAGTAAATAATATTTTCTGATAATCGTTAAATATCTCTATCTTTTTATTTGTGATGTTTTTAATTACTTTTAAGAATGTATTTTTTTATTTTGTTTCCATTCGATAGAGTAACTAAGAGCATGTTTGATTACAGTTTTAAAAATAATTATTTGTTTTAAAAAATAAATTTTAGTACAAATTGAATTTAAAAAATAGAAAAGTATTTTTAAAAAAGTAATCAAACAAATCCTAAATTTTTGTGAATTATGTTGTTCTATGTTTAAACACAGTTATTACTTGAAGTGATGCAGTACAATAAATAGAAGACAAAAAAACAAATAACATAAATAGATGAATAAAATTTAAATGATTTTATCAAAAATCGTTTTCTTTTTCTGTGGTATTTATCGTAACAGAATCGTACAGGATACGTAGAAGTTAGAACTGAAGAAGAAACATGACTCATGTTATGCAGCGATACGGTATTTTGGTATCATAGCGCGTATAGCAAAGCATATACGGATAAACATGACGCTGCCATTACAATATTCTCTCCCCTATTGTTACTAAATATTTATTCAAAAAATAATAAATACTAAAAGTATTTTATAAATAAACGTGAAAATATTTAAAATGAAGACGCATGCAAAAAGGTCATGATGGTGTCTTGTGTGACCCACTACACTTGTACACAACCCATGCTTTTGTGTATTTTAAGACTCTGCTCGCAACATCACAATGCACATCTACCCTCGCATTATCTTTTTCATAATGCCCTTCTGCTTCCTCCTTTTTACTTCATTTGCCACTCATGTTAGTCTCCACAAAATAATTAAAAAAAAGATATTATAGGTATAGATCAGTTTCTATGAATTACTATTTTTTTAAATATAAACTATGGTTAAAATTAAAAGAACAAAGTTAACACCATGAAAAATCATGGCTTTGGTATTCGCAACTTATGCTTTTTGCATTATGTGAAGATCTAAAGCATCTTTACGATTAGGCCCCATTCTGATGTTTTACATGTTGTGGGTCCTTCAACCCCGTTTGAGCGACGAATTAAGGACAAGATAATCGTTTTTATAACTCCTTTTTTCTTATTTTCTCTGTTTGTCTATATCTGTTATCAAACCAAACATGTGAAACTAATCACATGAAATTCAGTCATTTGTCAATTCGGTTCAAACTTAAAATTCTCGTATTACTCACAGTACTATTTACAAAATTGAATCAATCAAATTATCTTCTACTCAAATTGATTGAAAACTTTAAGAAATGATTAAAATAAATATTTTAATATTTCTTTGTTACATGTCACACCTATTTTTGTTTATTTTTCAGCTCCTGTATTAATATATTAATATATACTAATTAATTTTCATAATAAAGGAAACAAGGGAGGAGGGTAATTATGAGATTATACAGATAATGATATGAGTGTTGGCGGGGTGGAGGGTATTGGGGATGGGGCGTTCCCAAGCGGAAGCGTCAGAAGAAGTGAGGCCGCGGGAAAAAGGATAGTTTGGTCCATACAATATGTTTAGGTGTGTTCAGTGCAATTTGAAAAACAAAAATAAAAATAAGAAAAAGGAGGGTGCTCCATTTTGAACCGAAAGTGAAAGAACCAATGAAAACAATCACAGCACTGCACAGCAGAGCAAATCTGAATTGAAATTTTGAGGAACCAACCAACACCACCTCCAAAAAGCAAAAGCCTGTGCAACCCCTTCTTTCTCTTTCGCCTAGGGTTTCTTCTCTTTTCCCTTTTCTGTTTAATTCATCTCCATCACGCTTCACAGTGCCAGAGATTCCCCTATCAACTTAAATTAGTAACCATAAATCTTCCTTTCCTATTTTCCTCTTTTTTTTTTTTTTTGCTCTCTAAATGGCGTTTTTTTGATAGTTTGGGAACTATGGTCCAGAGATCAGCTTGAATTCGATTAGCTGGGCAGAAAGTGTTACCTAATACCTTCCTGAGGATGAAGATCGGTGTCGTTTTGGCTCGGTCTGAGTTAGGCACAGCATAACAAGGTTCAGGGGAATCTAATCGGGTGCAAAACTTTTGTGGATGTTTATAGTTTGCTCGATTTGATTTTTCTTAGGAAATTATTTTCTAGGTTGTGGAGGATGTTCGTGGAAAACAGATCTTTGGTCTTTTTCGCACGAGGTTACTTTTCAAGGCTCTGATCTCGAAAGATTGGGTGTTCTCTCTTGTTTGTGGCTGTCTCTTACTAAGGAAACAAGGGTAGAGTGCGTGCTATTTGAGTTCGGTCATTTGGTTCTGCAAATTCTCACGGTTTTCGTTGCAAATGCAAAGTTGGTGTTGAAGAGTGGTTGAAATTGTTGTTGTGAGGTTTGGTGTTAATTTAGCGATGGCAATGTCCTGCAAGGATGGTAAACAAGGATTGGACAACGGGAAGTATGTCCGTTACACACCTGAGCAGGTTGAAGCCCTTGAGAGGCTTTATCATGACTGCCCCAAACCCAGTTCCATTCGCCGCCAGCAGCTCATTCGTGAGTGCCCTATTCTCTCTAACATTGAACCCAAGCAAATCAAAGTGTGGTTCCAGAACAGAAGGTACACTTGTTTACCCAATACCGTTTTGTTATTAATATTATACTGCTGCTGTTCTTCAAAGAATGCTGTGCTGGTTCTATTTTTTTTAGTTTTTGGTTTTAATGATGATGACAGTGGTTTGTGTTTGTTGTTAATTCAGGTGTAGGGAGAAGCAGAGAAAAGAGGCTTCGCGGCTGCAAGCTGTAAATAGGAAGCTGACTGCCATGAACAAGCTGCTGATGGAGGAGAATGATAGGTTGCAGAAGCAGGTGTCTCAATTGGTGTATGAAAATGGCTATTTTCGTCAACATACCCAAAATGTATGAATTTTGCTTACCTGTTTCTACTCTTTGAACTGAGTGTTCTTTTCGAAAAGTTTCCTAATTTACAATGTTGCAAGTTTTATATATTTTTAGAAACTTACGTGGTCAGTTGTTCTGCTTCGTCCCCTTTTCATTAATGAATGCATTATAATTGAGTTGGAATGGTGCTTTCTCTGCAGACTACGCTTGCGACCAAAGACACCAGCTGCGAGTCAGCTGTGACTAGTGGTCAACGCAGTTTGACAACCCAGCATCCCCCAAGGGATGCAAGTCCTGCAGGGTTAGTGGGAAAATCGTTGTTGGGTCTCCTTCTGACAATGTTGTCTGTGAAAACGTGGTTGTTTATGTTTGGCCTGATGAAATCATGTGTCATTTTTCCCAGGCTTATGTCCATTGCAGAAGAGACTTTAGCAGAGTTTCTTTCAAAGGCTACTGGGACTGCTGTTGAGTGGGTCCAAATGCCTGGAATGAAGGTAATCCAATAACTCTTAATATTAGTGGATTGAGTAGTTGTTTCTTCAATTCTTTCATTGAAATGAGGCATTAGCAGAATGGTTAAATCCTGCAAAATTTACGTCCTGATCGCTTTCTTTGTTATTAAGGGTCTCTCTTCTGTTTGAACCAGCCAGCTTGAACGTACTTTTTAAAATTATTTTTCCATTAATTCTTGCTTATTTGCACAGCCTGGTCCGGATTCCATTGGAATCGTTGCTATTTCTCATGGTTGCACTGGTGTGGCAGCAAGAGCCTGTGGCCTAGTGGGTCTTGAACCCACAAGGGTTAGTGCTGTAAATTTACATCTTTATTTTTAAGTTATTGGTTTGTGTATATGGATGGCATGATCAACTGTACATTTTCCAGGTTGCAGAAATTCTCAAAGATCGGCCTTCATGGTTTCGTGATTGCCGAGCTGTTGATGTTCTGAATGTGCTGCCCACTGCAAATGGTGGAACCATAGAGCTGCTTTATATGCAGGTAAACAACTAAATTTGTTGGAATGATGACTCTCTGTAACTAACAGACTAGTTCTCTTTTTGCTTACTCTAATCTTTGATGATCAGCTATATGCACCAACCACATTGGCACCTGCCCGTGACTTCTGGTTGTTGCGCTACACATCTGTTTTAGAAGATGGAAGCCTAGTGGTAAGTGACTAGATATTGTAGTTTACACTAAACCTCTCTTATGTGCAACGTCTAGCCTTAATTTATATTAAATAGTATTCTGAATCCACTAGAACATCCCCAGTCATTCTCATAATGCTTCGTTGCTTCAGATCTGTGAGAGGTCTCTTAAAAACACTCAAAATGGTCCAAGCATGCCTCCTGTGCAGCATTTTGTTAGAGCAGAGATGCTTCCTAGTGGGTACCTGATAAGACCTTGTGAAGGAGGTGGTTCCATCATCCATATAGTTGATCATATGGATTTAGAGGTATGCAAATTGAGCTTTCTTGAACTAATATTTTTGTTTAACAAAAATAACTTTAGCACATTTGCATTATTGTTAGCCATGGAGTGTTCCTGAAGTACTGCGCCCCCTGTATGAATCATCAACAGTGCTGGCTCAGAAGACAACAATGGTGGTATGACTTTTTGTATTTCCTTGCTGATGATATACAACAATATGATAATTTGTTATTTTTTATCCTATTTCAATTTAATTTATAGTTTATTTATCTTTACAATCCAATACAATTGGAAAATATTTTTTGTCTTAAGAGTAGCACAAATATAGATTAAGGGTCTTACCAAAGGTTATGGCTTCTTTACATCTTTCTCCTTTACTTCCAGGCCCTACGTCAACTGAGGCAGATTTCACATGAAGTTTCTCAGTCTAATGTCACTGGGTGGGGGAGACGACCGGCAGCCCTTCGAGCACTTTGCCAGAAATTGAGCCGGTTAATATATTCAACTGGGGCATTATTTTTGTTGAATTTCATGGAATCTAAATTTGGAATCTCATATCCATTTCCTGGCAGGGGTTTCAACGAGGCGATCAATGGGTTTACTGATGAGGGATGGTCAGTTATGGGCAATGATGGTGTTGACGATGTTACAGTTCTTGTGAATTCATCGCCTGACAAATTAATGGGTCTGAATCTCTCCTTTGCCAATGGATTCCCATCTGTCAGTAATACAGTCCTATGTGCCAAAGCTTCAATGCTATTGCAGGTAATTTTACTTTCACTGTTTTTAATATGGAAAATAAATTATCTAATGACAAAATCTTATTTTATTCCCGTTGATATTTTAACTGAAGTTAAAGATCAAGCTCCTGTTATATAATAAACATATAGTTCATAATGTTCACTGTATATTGGTTTTTTGTTTGGTTAGGTAACTGAAAAAGAATCATAGAATTCAAATGATCGAAATATAATGACTACCAACTCTCTCATTAATGAAACATTCATCCTTTCCAATGGGATTATGGAACATATAAGGATTTGTTTGATTGTCGTTAATCTCTCTATCCTGTGATTGTTGAACTTCCCTACTTTGCTAATACTATGTGCCATATATTTGTCCAGAATGTACCTCCTGCCATTCTGCTAAGATTCCTACGGGAGCATAGATCAGAATGGGCAGACAACAACATGGATGCGTACTCAGCTGCTGCCATTAAAGTTGGTCCTTGTAGCTTGTCAGGATCTCGAGTTGGAAATTTTGGGGGTCAAGTTATTCACCCTTTAGCCCACACTATCGAGCATGAGGAGGTAATAAATTGGTACTATATGGTCAATACAACTATTGCAAGTTTATAAATTGTTCAGGTTTTAACCTTTTGCTTACCCATGCTAGTTTCTGGAAGTCATTAAATTGGAAGGAATTGCTAATTCTCCTGAAGAAACAATAATGCCCAGAGAAATGTTTCTTTTGCAAGTAAGTTTTTCCCTTGTTGCTGATGGTACTTCAGATGCTTGTTTCACTTGACAAGGCACTAATGTGTAGAAACAATGAAACAAACTTCTAAGCTGTCTGACTTTGATGTAGTTTTCTTATCACTTAAGTTAATGTTTCTCACTTCTGCAGGTTTTTTGTTTATCTGATTTGAATTATTTAAGGATTTAATCATTGTATAATACTCCTGCCAAAGTATAGCATGCCTTTGTTGTGCTACTATGAATTTTTCTAGGTTTGCAATGTTTGAAAGTTGAATGCATATCAGAAATCAGAAGTCAAAGTAGTTTGTTGATTTGTTGCGTTTAGTACTTCTGTTTCTTTAAGTTAAGTACTACTTAAGGTTTAGTATGTTGTTATTGACAATGACTATATTAAAAAAGCAAATGAAATTATGAATAGTGCTGTATGCTCAACTCCCCCCCTCCCCCACAATAATCTATGATGAGGAAAATGTATTATGGTCCCCTAGGATTTTGAATTTTTTTGATAGAACAAATAACTTGCTAGTTGGCTCAGTATTCTTTGAAATCCTGTGACTACCAGAGTGAGGCAGCTTGTTATTGTCAATCATTATTGTTTGGATTTTGTATCCTATCCTTGCTTGGGCATTGTGGTTTGCTTTCTTATAGTTCATTTGATTTGTTTTGATAGCTCTGCAGTGGAATGGATGAAAATGCTGTTGGAACCTGTGCTGAACTTATATTTGCTCCAATTGATGCATCCTTTGCTGATGATGCCCCCCTTCTGCCTTCTGGATTTCGCATAATTCCTCTTGATTCTGGAAAGGTTAGCCTTGTTGTCAAAGCTGTATATTTTGCTTGAATTTATTATTTTCCTTTTCACTAGGTTTTTATATTTATTGCAATGAAAATTTTTTGCAGGAAGCATCCAACCCAAATCGCACCCTTGACCTGGCATCTGCCCTTGACATTGGCCCTGCTGGAAACAGAACATCAAATGATTATTCTGGAAATTCTGGCTGTATGAGATCTGTGATGACAATAGCATTTGAATTTGCATTTGAAAGTCATATGCAAGAACATGTTGCAACCATGGCACGACAATATGTTCGTAGCATTATATCATCTGTCCAAAGGGTAGCATTAGCTCTTTCACCTTCTCATTTGAGTTCACAAGCTGGGCTTAGAACACCACTGGGTACTCCTGAAGCTCAAACACTTGCTCGTTGGATCTGCAATAGTTATAGGTGTGTAAGCTCTTTTTTAGTTGTCATGCCATGTGCCTTAACATTACTGATACTGAGGTGGGTGAAATGTATTTAGCCATGAGTGCTGGTTGACATCTCTGCACGATGTCCTTTTTGACACGTTCAATAGTATTTTAAGATTGTCTGGGGCGATGAGATATCAGTTTGATTTTACCTCATTCTATATACCCTCATTTAGTGTCATTCTTTTTTCTGATAATTAGCTCTTGTCCTTCAACAGTCCCACCTACATCTTATTCTCTTATTGAGGAAAAAGAATCTTCCACAGAATGAGTCAGCTAAGTTCTGTAAATAGGATCGTGTAAACCTTGACATTCTGTTGTAGTTATAACTATTGACTGCTATCCCGAACTCTTGTTAATCCTTATATCATTATTTCTAACCTCTTATCAGATTGACAAAGATTAATTGAAAAACTTCCATACTAGTTAATGATATGTTAGATAAATTGCATATGCACATTTAGTTAATGCTGTTTGACTGTAATTTTAGGTGCTACTTGGGTGTTGAGCTACTTAAATCTAATAATGAGGGGAACGAATCTTTGCTGAAGTCCTTGTGGCATCACTCAGATGCAATATTGTGCTGCACTCTAAAGGTATGCTCGGAATTTATGTCAACTTCAGTGGATTCGTCATCTATTCTTAATGTCATGTACTTTATCTGTACACGGTGCAACCTAGCAAATATTTAGTTTCACTTTGATTGCCTGGTATTTCTGACAAAGGGAATAGGATTTCAAATTTTCTTAATTGTAGTTAATTGTACATCTTTGTTCTGTCCTTTTTGTTAAGTCTCATCTAGTGTAATAAGACTTGATTGTTGTTTGTTCTGTCCTTTGCCTTTAGTATGGATCCATTTTGTACTTGGTACCTTAAGAGAGTTATACTAGTCAGATTTGCAAGTCAATTTTTGGTAGTTCTTATTTTTGTACCCTTCTCCTAGTTTGGAATGACCTTCACTGAACTTGGTTGTTGCAGGCGTTGCCAGTATTCACTTTCGCAAACCAGGCAGGGCTTGACATGCTGGAGACTACCTTAGTTGCTCTACAAGATATAACGTTAGAGAAAATATTTGATGATCATGGTCGAAAGATTCTGTGCTCAGAGTTTCCCCAAATTATTCAACAGGTCTACTAATTTTTTTTAATTGAAGTTGCATTGGTTCCACTTCCACCAGGCATGTTGAATAGCACTTTGCTTTTAGACGGGAGGCATACACATTTCTTTCTTTCTTGTATGACTATGCTGCAGTCTCCTGTTATGCCCCATCAGATAGTCTTTTGTGACTGGGTGGACTTGTTCCTTTCTTTTCTCTTCTCTCTTTCACCCTGAAGTATGATTACGCTGAAAGTTGAACGTTTTATTCTTTGTATTGAATTCTTCTCATTCTATTTTGACAGGGTTTTGCTTGCCTTCAAGGTGGTATTTGTCTCTCAAGCATGGGGCGACCTATCTCATATGAAAGAGTAGTGGCTTGGAAAGTGCTGAACGAAGAAGAGAATGCTCATTGTATTAGCTTTATGTTTATGAACTGGTCTTTTGTTTGATATGATATAATTAGATAATAGGAATCGAAGTGTTAAAGATGAAGCACAGTTTCTTAAGACTTGTTTTGTTGCTTGGTGTTTTGATGTATTTTCTGCGAAGACTGGATTGCATGAAAAGACGAGTAATGTGTTAGCCTATGTCGCATATTTCCTCATTCAGCTCCGTTATGTATAAATTGTCGTTCTTACTATGTTTTACACTGACTTACACACTGATGTTCGAAGAAATTTTTATTCCCCAATGCAAGTCTTGACTTCATTTTTTAGCAATACACTATTTACAATTATGAGACAAACTCGGCATACACTAACTAAGAATAAATTATTCTATAAGATAGTAAGTGTTTTGATCGAAACGAACAATTTGCCCCATTTGTTTGTGATGTGTGGGGAATTTTCACTACTGTTGCACGTCGACACTGCTTATTCGATTAAAAGTGGTTAAGGAGGAATACCAGCCGATTCACTAGCATATGAATTTAATGCTCTGATGTTTAGCTTTCAAGGCAAGAAAAAAATAACTCATCTGTAAAAAATGAGGTTCTAAGCACGGGTAACTGAATTTAAGAATTATTTAGTGGACTAGAAAGGTTCTTAAAACTCATCGATGGAGTTTCTCACTTAAGAAAATTGGTAAATAACTTCAGCCCAACTTTCCAACAACATGTTGGTGATTGCCAGTCCCTTTTTTATCAACTATTTGCTAGTCCTCTTACAGCTGCAAGTTCGCAAAGGAACGGCAGAATAACTTGTTAAAAAGGAAAGTATCAATAGATGAATATGATATCCCCTGTTATATTTTCCGGGGTAACTCAAATGAGAAACATGGACAATTTCAACGAGCACGACTAAATTTAAGGTGATATGTTCATTTAAATTGAAATAAGAGTAAGAAAAATAAATGCAAGTGGATGAGTGATTTTCTTTCTTGATCACATGCGTCAAAATTAGACTTTAACTATTGTTCACATATTTTTAGCTTTACTACTGCCAGGTTTTTTATTTTTGGGTCCCACTATCAAGTATACTTGTACTGGTTAAATTTTATAAATATTTTTTCATCTAAAATTCTGATATATTTATAACATTAAATTTATATTTTCTCATAATATTTTTCCCTTTTTATTTCTTGATGACTTTGGGACACCAGATAATATTTTATTTAATTCTTTAACCACTACTACATTTATGGACAGCATTGCATGAAGTATCTATCATATTATTTATGTTTGAGGCCCACAGACCAATTCAGTGCCTTTTACGGCGAGACCCTTTCAGATAGAGACCGCAACTTTATTTAGTTGAAATCTTCATCGAAACCAACTTTAATGACTTTACTTTCTCCTTTTTGAGGTCCTACTCCTCGTGAAATGTAAAGTTAAATATTTGTGAAGGAAGGCTCGTGTGATATAACTAGTCTTTTTCCTTCTTCATGTAAGTAAGTAAGTTTACCACAAAAGCAAAAAGTCAAGGCAAATATATATATATATGGTTTTACCATGCCAGCATGTGATTTTTGAATAGCCCACGAGCTGTTTTGTTGCTCAGCTCTGCTCGTATTGGACGACATTGGAACTTTTTATTAATTGCTGCAACTTTCTCGTTGGATGGATACTTAGACAGTATTCTAATGAAAATAAAGGAAATTTTTCTTCTTTTTATATATATTTTTTCCTTCTATCAGTGACCTTGAAAAAAGAGTTGAAAAAAACTGAGCCGTGGAAAAAAAACGTAATATAATGCAAATAGAAAATTAGATGTATAATTTGACTTTTTTTATGGTTTCTTAATTTTATAAATATGTCTTCCTCTTATCTTTCATGTACTCTGTTTTTAAAACTTTTGAAAGGGAAAATTATATGTAAAACAGGTAAAAGAAAGGCATGTTATTGCTATAGTCAGCCAAAGAAAATCATGCATGTGAACCTTGCAGAATGCAGAATTTAGCAACCACAACTACCAAAGTGGAAGTTCACTTGGAAGCAAAATATCGATACAAAACAAAAAAGGCACACATCCATCACGTTAGATATTCATGCAAGTTTGGAAAAGCTGCAAGAGTCATTGCATTCTCATTAAATGTTTCTCGAAAAATCTAGCAAGTTCACGAACATTGAAATTGACATTTGCGTTTCTAAGATCCACACGTTTACAATGTCAGATTCTAAGAAACAAGAAGAACTACTATAAATAGGATAGTTCCTTCTATAGCTTATTGAACAATGAACACTTGAGGTACTCTATATCAAATATCTATATTCTCCTCAAAGCCCATTATATTATAATCGAGTTTTCCAACATCGTTCTTGATCCTCACCAATTGCATGCACTAGAAAAGAAGATGGCACCCAATGGAGAGTCTTTGCCTAGCTCTTTCTCTAGGAGCAACAACATGTCCAAACCTCCAAGGGTTTCATCTGATCACATTCAAAGAACAATCTCAGACATCTCGTTTGAGCTAACCAAGGAAGGGATTGATTTGACACTTCCACCAATAACTGAGGTTGAAGATGTGAAATGTGAATGCTGTGGTATGTGCGAGGAGTGCACGCCTGAGTACATACAACGTGTACGTGACAAGTTCTTGGGGAAATGGGTATGTGGGTTGTGTGCTGAGGCAGTGAAAGAAGAGTTGGAGAAAAATGGAGGGAAAAAGGAAGAGGCATTAAGTGCACATATGAGTGCATGTGTTAGGTTCAACAAATATGGGAGGGCTTTCCCGGTTTTGTTCCAAGCTGAGGCCATGAAGGAGATGCTGAAAAAGAACAAAATGGATGGGAGAAGAACCAAATCTTTCAATCCAAGGGACAAAGGAGGACAAAAGAAAGGAGGGATTGCAAGGAGTTCGAGTTGCATTCCAGCAATCACAAGAGAGATGAATGATCTCAGAGTGGCCAATTAATTTTATGTTATTATTATTATTACATTTAGTTCAAGCTTTAATTCCTATGTCAAGGGAACATGGTCTTGTACCTTTGATTATTTACCTGTTCCCATAATTTTTTTTTCCTACTGACTAGTGATTGATTACTCCATGTTTGGGGGATGAACACAGCCCTATGTTTTTATGGAGAGAGCCCAATAGTTACTTTCTCAGTCCGAGGTTTTTCTGGGTTTCTCTTCTCATCCTAGTTTTTGGAAGTTGGTCTTTTCTAACTTCTTGTCCTCGTTTCTTTCTCATGTGAGGGTTATGTTTGTTTGTTTTTGGTCAGTGGCTTTTCTTCCTTAAATTATTCCATGTACTAATGTATTCTACTATTTCCAATCTTGAATAAAATTTATTTGACAACATTAGCTACCTTTGCTTCTTATCTATATACTCTCAAACCCATTAGAAATAAAAAATGGTAGGTGGGCTTTATTTTTATACAGCGGTGTTTTAACATCAGTCTTTTAAGTTGATTTTAAACAATTTAAACTAGTAAGTTTTTTTAATTAAAAAATATTTTTTATATATTTTTAATAAAATAAATATGTTAACTATATATATATATTTATTATTTTAATTTATTAAAATTAATTTTAAAGACTGATGTTAATGTTTTAAATAAATAAATAAATGATGTATAACAAAAAAGTTATATAAAAAAATATACAAATAATATAATTCAAAATCAAAGGAGATTACGAGACTTGATAGGGTAGTTAATTGATACATCTTTTTAAAAAACAGAAAATTCGTCAAGTTGTACGTTTAGAAACTTGAAGAATGATCCAAATATAAAGAAACATACATATAAGTGGCAAAATTTATAATAAAATTATACATGATACTTAAATAAGTATGTAGTTTATGCTTTTATTTCATTGTAAGACAATTACATGAGGTATTTTGTATGTTTGATATGTCTGTGATATTTAAATCAAGAAGAGTGCTAACTATTTTTTTTTTTTAATGTACTTTCAATTACAAAATATATTTATTAAAATGATAATAAAACTTGTTAAATTTAAAATAAAATTCATAATTTTTAAAAAATTTAGTAAATTTTAAAATTGGTCATGATTGTTTATATAAATAATATATTTAATTTTTAAAAGAATGATAAAAGTTTTTATATGTTACATGAGTATTTTTTTAGTGTTTAAATATTTGTAATATTTTTTTATTATTTTACTTAGTTATTACTATTTCTGATAAGAATATTACGATTGATAAATTTTTTTATTTAATTTAGTACAATTATATCACTAAGAATTCAAATTTAAGACTATAAATTAAGTTCGAACTATCTAACGTAGATTGATTTATATGCAATAATAAAATTTATAAATTAAATACATTTAATTAATAATTATTATTTTATTAACTAAGAATAGATTAAAGGTATAAAGTTTTTTTAAATTGAGAAAAATATAAAAATGTTTTATTTAAAATCAAAGGACAAGATTTTTGTTAATATAATGAAACAAAATTTAAAAGTATTCCAATTAATATTGACACAAATTATTAATATTTTTAAAATTTATTTATATGTAAAGATAAATTTAGTTCGATATATTAAAAATTTACATTAGAATAACTAAATAAAAACAATTATTCAATGTAAGAAAAATTATGTAATTTAATAAGAAGAAAATATTTTCTATTTGAAAATACAAAATAAAAAATTTATTAATTATCAATAACATATTTGTTATTAGAAAATCATTGTTACGAAAGTGAATTATTCATAAAAAGAAAATTGAAACAATACTATACTCCACGGTTATTGAAAATAATGCCTATATACCACTTAATAACACATATATCCAGAAGCTACTCAATTATAAACATAAACAAATTAATGAAATGATTTAAAGAGGGCACAATTGTTACTTCTCTTGTTCATATCAATAAAGAACATTACTTGTAGAGACCAATATTTTCGCAAGATTTCACATATCCTTCACCTTCAGTTGCATGTACAGCTGCAAACATACACTCACTATAATTCTTTTAATTCATCTACTCATCAGAATAATACATAGTTAAGAAATATAATGGATATTTTTATTTATATAAAAATTATTTTAAACTTTCTAGCAAGGCCTCTATTATACTTTCTTTCTCATGATAAGTATGTAAAATATTTAAAAATTAAATAAAGCTGAAGCTATAATCATTAAAAAATATTTTTTTAAAATTTCTTTATAGACTGATAAATAAAAATTATATATTCTTTCAAAATCAAACAAATAAAAAGAAAAAGATCACTATTCATTTTTATTCTTTAAGAAAAATTGCTAACATTTAGTTCGCGCAGGAATTTATATATGTATTATGATATGTGTATGAAATAGATTATTAATTAAATAAGGTAAGAGTTGTGTAATGTAACTTTGCTTAAACTTGCTTAATATGCTTAAATTAAGGATATGTTATGTCACATTTGTACACCAGGCAAGTCCAGGAGTGGTCCTCGCAGGACCACCACAACATTCTAAAATAGGATTTAATTTTCCTAACAAGTGAAAAAAATATAAATTTATTTATTATATTTATAACATATTGTAATTTAAATCACAACTAAATTTATTTTCTTATTTTATATATAGCTTCTAACTTTAGATAAATTAGGTTTCCTTAAAAAATGCTATTAGAAGTTTTGGGAGGAATTATTTTTCTTACAAAAATTTACATATGTTTAGCCCAAATAACATAAAAATTATAATTTTGATTGTAAAATAATTTATTTTTAAAAAGAGTCTTATAATAAATTTTATGAAAAGGAGAGAAAGGATAAGAAAATTAAAAAAGGGATGACTGCACAAAGAGACTTAATTTTTATTTGCACACATAATGATCCTTTCTAACATCATTTTCAACCATTTCAATCATGCATGAGTTAAGTTAATTAAAAAGTCCATGATTGATGTTAATATGATCAACCTGGGGTGGGTGTGTCTTTGGATAAACCTAACAATATTTCTTATGGTGAAATTTTTGTATTTTTAAAAATATATTTTTTGAATTAAAAAATACAAAACTATTTTTTTTAAAAAAAAAATCAACCATCATAAAATTTTTAAAACACTTTATAATTATACTTTTTTTTTGTTTAATTGAACATAGTTAGATTGTATAACAAAATCTTAAACGTGTGCATTTATGCTCTGTTTAGTAATTAAGATTAGTTAGGAGTTTATAACTTGTAGTTGATAAATTATAATCATTTGCTGAAATATATTAAAAAATTATGATTCTGTTTAATAAAATCAACTATAAATTGATAATGTATAATAATAATATTATTATTATTATTATTTCAATAAAAAAATCTTAAATGAAAAGTAAAATAAACATTTTGAAGGGATAATAAATTCACTTATTTGATAAAATTAGGTAAAATATATTAAATGATTAAAAATTACGTTAAATTATATTAATTAATATAATATTAAAAATAAAAAAAATGATTTGATTAGAGTTTGTGCTTGTGAGTAGTTTGTTTAAAATGATAAGAATAAAAATAAAATAAAATTATATTGGTATCTATTAAATGAATGTTATTTTAATAAATTTATAATTTTTTTTGTTAAATATCAATATTTTATTAAGGATAAATTTAGAGTATAAAAAGTATTTTAACTTATTACAACTCCAAAAGAAATTAACAATACATGCGAAGAGATTATTAATCTAATTTAAATACATAATTAATTTTCACATAATCTTTGTTACAAGTTATTTTCAAGAACGATACTTAATAGAATTAAACATTTTACTAATATTTAACAAATTATTATTATTTTGTTAAAATAAAATTGTCCATACAAACTATACCACAAATTTTTTAAAAACTACAAATTCTCTCTATTTTGTAGTTTTTAAAATGATTCTAGTAACTAATTTTTTTTTAAAAAAATTGTTAATTTAAGTTGAATTTAAGCATTTAAATTTTTAATTTTTTTATTAAAAATATATTTTTAATAATAAAAATATTTTTTTGTTTAAAATGATAAGAATAAAAATTAAATTAAATTATATTGGTATCTATTAAATGAATGTTATTTTAATAAATTTATAATTTTTTTTTGTTAAATATCAATATTTTATTAAAGATAAATTTAAAGTATAAAAAGTATTCTAACTTGTTAGAACTCTAAAAGAAATTAACAATATATGCGAAGAGATCATTAATCCAATTCAAATATACAATTAATTTTCACATAACCTTTGTTATAAATCACTTTCAAGAACGATACTTAATAGAGTTAAATATTTTACTAACATTTAATAAATTATTATTATTTTGTTAAAACAAAATTGTTCATACAAACTATACCACAAATTTTTAAAAACTAATTTTTAAAAACTACAAATTTTCTCTATTTTGTAGTTTTTAAAATGATTCTAGTAACTTATTTTTTTTAAAAAAAAATTGTTAACTTAAGTTAAATTTAAGCATTTAAAATTTAATTTTTTATTAAAAATGTATTTTTTATATTAAGATTATAAAAATATAAGAAATATTTTAATAAAATATTGTTAATACTCAATCCTAAGAATTAAAATTAATTTTTTTAAAATATATTCTAAAGTATTAAATAAATTATAAACTTACATCATAAAAGAATATAGAGAAGATATGTAAATGTAATGTTATAATGAAATAAAGAGAAAACAATTTAACATTTATATTTATGTGTAATTTATTTAAAAACAAATAAAGCATTAATAATTCTAAATTATAAAGCAAATACTAATTTAACAAATTTTTAACAATTATTTCAAATATTATAAATTTATTTTATTGTATAGTAATTAATGAACTCTATTATTTAATTAAAAATATATATATACACTACAAAGTATTAAATAAATTATAAACTAACATATGGAAAGTAACCTTGGAGGGTGCACAAATTTGGCATTTGGGAATTGGGTTAGCTATCTTAAGGTTCCACCTAATACTCCTTTCTCCTCTCCTAAGGAAGCAGTGCTTCCATTCCACACGTTCCCCCCCAAAAATGAATAATGATAGGCTCAAAGATATTATAAAATTAAGACATAAAGTAACACAGAACATTCATACACCCACGGGTCATCCTAATTCTAAAGTGGATTCAATATCAAATTAATTATCAACACAATTTTCTTCTTTCTTTTCTTTTCCTCTTCCCCACTATATAAACCCATATCCCTCCCCTCTTGTGTTCAATTCATCTCTTCTTCTACCTCTCTCTCTCTCTCTCTCTCTCTCTCTCTCATTATTCCAATTAAAAACAACTCTCTCAATGGAAAGCAACATACCAGTACTAGCGAAGAAAGTGTGGAACATGGTACGCGTGGTTTTCTTCATGTTGAGAAAAGGAATATCAAAGGGGAAACTAATGATGGACCTAAACATGATGCTCAAACGCCGCGGAAAGATTGCCGGAAAAGCCATTGCCAACCTAATGTTCCACCACCACCACCACGGCGGCTCCACCTCAAGCCGCCGCTCGCACGACTCACACTTACAATTCTCCGCTCCAAGGGAGTACGAGTTCAGCTGCAGCAACACTCCCAACAACTTCTTCCCCATAGGGAAACGCCACCGTCACGGCCACAACCACGGTCACTTCTTCACGTGTGCCCACGCGCCTCCCACGCGTGACGACGAGGTGGTGACGGTGAACGCAGTGAAAGCGGTGCTTGAGATGCTGAACAATGAGGTTACCGTAGAAGCGTCCCCTGCACTGCCAGGGTTTGGGCGTAGCCCTATGGTGAGGCAATTAAGGGTCACGGATTCGCCGTTTCCTCTGCGTGACACGGAGGATGAGAAAGACAACCAGGTTGACAAGGCGGCGGAAGAGTTTATAAAGAGATTTTACAAGGATTTGAGGAAGCAGAATTAATTCATTTAACCTTGTTTTAGTTCTCTTTTGTTAATAATAAAAATGTGTTCAGTTCATCATCCATCTCAATTATTTAACCATCATTTTTGGATATGTATTTTCATCATGTTTAAGACGCATCTGTTTAATTTAATTTTTGCTTATAAACAATAAATGAATAATCTTTTTTTATTATTGTTACCAGCAACCGTTACTTTTTCTTTATCTTTTTCTTTTGTTTGTCTACGGTCGTCGATAGACGTGCATGAGAGTCTAAACAGTCCTTTCTGAAAAAGGAGAATAGTTGAAGTTGAGGAAATTATATATGAAAAATTAGTGTGCGTAAAAGGTTTAAGGACAGGCTTCTTGCATTAATGTTAATCGAAATTATAAAATATGGATTTAATTTGCTAGTGTGTGTATATATATATATATTACACACACTGACTAACTGGGGAACATTATTGAAACCTTTATTGGGTACTCTTCGTACGCTTCTTTGTACTCGAGAATATATTGAATCCTTGAATTTATAATTCATATCAGCACTGTCCTACTTTGCAGAGTTTTTGGTTTGTAATTAATCAAGCTTTGTTTTCTCCTTTGCTTACCCTTATAAATGCTAACTTGTTTTTCATCGTTCTTGATGTTTTTTCTTTTGCAAGACTCGTTTTAAGCCTTCCAACGCATGAATGTTGTTAAATATTTAAAATAGAATTTGCATGGTATGGTATATATGCGCACGCTCCGGTGTATATTATGTGTTTGTGCCAAAATTTTGAAAGATTTTGACCTATAGCATTTGGTTGGTGTGATTTGGTTTAAAGTAAAACGGGCTCACAGCAATGCCACCACTCCCACTCCGTTGTCCTCGTGTGATTCCACTAACATCTCGACGTGAAACTATAGCTGGCCCCTCCAAAATATTGTTGCCTTTCTCAACTTTTCCTCTCTCTCACTTTTCCTCTTTTTTCTTTAGTTTAAATTAATGAGTTTTAAAGTTTTCTAAGCTACCACTCTTATGCCATGAGAAGAAGTGATATAATGGTTTTGATTTCTGGATTAGGAATGCAGGCATATGGCTGCGATTTAAGCACGTTACGTTGTAGTAAAATAATACATTTTGAGTATAAGCCATTACTTCTTAATTAATTAATAAACCAGTGAAATAAGTGAGGTGGATACCTGGCTCTTATTGTTTCTTGCGGGCAAAGAGAGAACAAACTAAATAAGCGACCCGTCGTTTTAACTTTTTTCAATCACAGTGAAAGTTGGTAGCTCGAAAAGCCAAAAGCTTAGGTAAGTGTTTGTTGAAACTACGAATTAAGGATATGCATGTGAGAGATTAATTAATGGGGAGACATGTGTCGCTTTTAGAACTTATCACCTTTCTCTCTCTTTTTTTTTTACATGCTTCACGTGTAATCAATTCATACATGCTGCCACAATCTTCTGTATTAGGATTATCTATCGCTTTATTATGTTATATTTTAAAGTAGAAAAGAAAAACTACGACTCATATAATTCATATATACATATCAATTAATTTTAGCCTACTGTAATAAAAAATGTAAATCTATCCCGATTTATACTAATTCTAAAATAAAAAATAACAATTTAAAAGACATTTTTCTTATAGATTGAATATTTCATGTTATCCAATTAAAGGGAAAGAAATATATATTTTTTCAGCTCAATATAGAAATTTTTAGATTGTAAAACAACTTTATCCCTCTATATCAAACGAAATCACAATATGATATACTAAGTTCATTTTAATATGTTTATATGGGGATTAAAATTTCACTGCTTTTTTTTCAAAAAACAAATTTAATATTACATAGAACAACAAATTATCTAACTAAGCTAAGATACATTAATTGTCACTGTTAAAAACGGACATCTTCTTTGATTATTTAATAAATAACAAGTTTATATTTTACTAGAATTAATTGATCGGATGTGTTTTATGAGGAAAGAAACAATATTGTGCAAATAAAAAAGGAAACTAAAATAAAAATTCGACATTGAAGTTTTTTTTTTTTTTTTAATATTGTCCTTCCACTACAAAAGATTTTGTTTATTACTATCAAAGAAAAACTAAGATAGTCTTTATTATTATGGTTTTGTTTAACCAAAAAAAAATTACCAATATAAGTTTTTTATATTAATAATATGATATATTATAATAACAAATAATTTATTAATAAAAATATTATTAAATCCTCTTAATACATTTAGTACAATGCATCATTTATTAATATGATTTTCCAAAATCTATACTAACAATACAAAAATTTTATCAACAAAGAGTATATCAATACTTATTAATTTTTATTTGTAGTGTTATTTACCTTTGCGTCCATCGATTAATAATCAATTAACCGTACGTATATGTACTTTTTAGCAGTCTACCAACAATGTTTTGAGCATAAAATTATATATGTCTTTTTTTAAACGTGACTAACCATCCTTTTAGCTCCATGGAAAAGCATGAGAAGGAGTTAAAGTTTCACTTGTCTAAAACTCCACATGCTGAAAATCGAATTAATGTGCCATCTGCAGTTTTTCTACGACCTTTGGTAAAAGCTGATTTTAATTTGCTTGTATACACTTTGTATCAAAACATTGTTTCTAACAGTTAGTTTTCAGTGAAAAATTATTGTTTATGATTAAGTAGAAAAAAATGAAGATTGGTTGACTTAAACTTTCCCCATTATCAAAATTTAAAAAAAAAATGTATCTGTAAAAGAAGGAAGAAAAAGTCGTATAATTAGTCCATAAAATGAGTATATATGTGGCTTAAATTCTTCCACGCATATAACAATTAAGTCGCCATTTGAATGGGGACTCAATTATTTTATCTGTAAGCTTCTTGTAGAAGAGATATTTTGTTCACAATCTGAATCTAGCAACTGATTACAATTCAATTATTGGAGTTGATGTGTATTATTCTACTATATATTTTTCCAAACGCTTTGAACGTAAAATACATTCATGTCCTTTTTGGAATGGAATGTTTGTTTTTACGTTGTTTTTGTCTTCTATGATTGGAAGTGGTTATCGGTCGAAATCATTTTAATGTAGAGGACATCGATCATGGAGCAACCATAACACTCATGATTTAGCCTTCATTAAATTTTTAATTTATTAACCTGCACTTTGATGTTGAAATGAACGCATTTAAATCAATGACTTAAGATCGTAACCCTGTCATTTTGTACACCCAACTTTATATTTTTGGGACAAATCATTGTTCCACTTCTTGGAGCGATCCCTGAGGTGATATATATGTCCATAAATCAAGCTTTTTATATGTATATATTAATCAGTCAATTGTAAATACGACATTTATTTATAGTAGAAAAACATAATATTGTTTTGGTTTAATGAATAGACTTTAGTTTTTCTTTTCTTTTATTGTGTGTATATAAAATAAAACTATAATCGTAATTATTTACTTAAATCTGCCGTGTATTGCAATAAGAAGATGATTAATTCACTTGGTTCTTCGAGCTAAGTTTAAAGCAAGGTGAAATTGAAAATTAAGTTTAGGAGTTTTTTGACTTTAAAATAAGTTTTTTATTTTATTTTTAATTGCAGATTTATCATTTTATTTTAGATATTAGAAAACAGGGAAAATAAATGTTTTATTTTTGTACAAAATTTAAAAATAAAAATAGAATAAAATTCTGAAAGGATGTGCACATACAGCCTAGTAATCAATTGGACTTTTGTCCTAAAACTATTCTCGGATTTTATCAATTTTTGGTATAGGCTCGTCATTCGTTAGATTTAAGGAACCGCTAAAATTTAAATATTGGGAGAAAAATAAAAAATAAAATCTGTGCACAAATGTGTTAAATAAATAATTTAGGCTTACATACTCATATGAAATAAAAAATAAATATGGATAAGTTTTTTGTAAAATAAAAAAATAAATATTTTTTTATAAACTAAAAATAATTTATCTTTCCAAATTTTTAAAAAATTAAATGATATTAACTTTTAAAAAATAGAGAAATATAAGTTAATTTTAATTTATGAAAAGAGTTTTATCAACTTTTTATATTATTTTTCTTTTTTTACAATAATTTATCTACAAACTTGATTTTATTTAAATATTTTTTTCTCACGTAATTTTATAAGTTGAAAAACTATATTCCGAGTAACTGAAACTAAAATTTATAACTTATTTTGTTAAGAATGTACATATGAACCCATGCATAAACATGAATGATAATAAATTATATGTAAAATATTAAATATTTAAGGGTATTAGTTTAATAGATATGAAGACAAGGCAAATAAAAGTATAATTGGTGAAGATATAAATAAGAAGAGTAAAGGAAAAAGCTGGAAACCTGGGGCATTGCTTGGGGGAATAGTTTGAAAGGTGGGGTTAGGAAAAGTGATAAATAAAAAGCTCATTTTCTTTGAAGCTAAGCTTTCTCCTATTCGTCCACTATGACAATGCTCTCACAGTTCCATTACCATTAGTAATTTCCCAATTGCAAAACCTAAGGTTTCCCACTCTACGTGTCTGCGCGTGTCCTACGCGCTCTTCATAATGCTCATTAATCATGTGCCATACTTTTTTATTTTTGAATAGCTGAATAATGGCAATTACTTTATCTAATTTTCTACCCATTTTGTATTTTATATATATATATATTAAAAACAGAAAATCTTCAAGACCATGACATTATCAAATTAATACTTTAACTCAGTTGAATTTTCATTCATACATTACATGATTGGATATTCATCATATACTACAATAATGTGCCTATTCTATATTTGGGTTCTTACTTCTTATAAAAAGCTGGTCTTAAAATAACAATAACAATAAAGGGAAAAGCAGCTACAAGGCAACTCAGTGCTCAATTATTGAAGTTGAAGTCTTCAGTTGAACTCTTGTAGTTTTTCTCCGGTATATCTCTATCATCCTCTCTTTCTTTCTCCATTACGGCAACAATGTTTATAACAGCCACGTTTTTTTAGGTTTAGTGGACCTTTATAGATTTAATTTCTATATTTATTTGATTAAGATAATATTGCATGTCACACAAAGCTAAATTATAAAATTGCTGCCTGGAAACCATTTGATTTGTGACACTTGGGTATATATCATGCACGTATATGCAGACTTAATGCATGATATAGATAAAAAGAATATGCAGGTAACATCAAAAGTATAGTTTACTGCACTTGTAGCATTATCAAATCAAATATATATGTACGTTTTACCATTATAATCTACATTAGGTAAAATCATGCGCAAATTGCCTAGATTTACTTGATTTTGCCAAGAAAGGAACCTTCTGTCAATTCTCATCTGTGTTTTTTCTGCAAGATTTTTGAAATATAAAGTGCCTAAAATGAATATGGGAGTGAGGGATGTCTTTCTCTTTTATTAGTTTAAAAAGTTATTTAATTAAATTGAATAACTTATATTTTCCAAAAAGAAACAATTGAAACCAAACGGTGAAACCCTGAATACTTGAACAAATTGTTTATATATAATGCAAGACAAAAGTGCTTTGGCTTCTAGCTTTTGGCCATTTCTAATTGTTTACTCAACCAAATAAAGGTTGTTGCAAAGCATATAGTTGCCATAAACTAGTGCTCAATTAAAGGGTGAAGGCTAAGGAAATTAATCTTTTGGTTACCTAAGGAAGCCTGTTGGACTTGGAGGTGGCAACTTCCAACCAAAGTCGCCATGTTCTAAGCTATGCCCCAACACGAAACTGGAACATTATTCAATGTGATATCTATACTTTTTTCCAATTAGTTTAATAATAAAATATGCTTATATATTTTTTTAATATTATATATTAAATTAAATATAAATTAATTTTAGAATTTGTATAAATTTATTACTAAAATAAAGTAACTTTTAATTTGATATGTTTATTTTTAGTTGAACAGGTTAGTCTAAACCAACCATTGAACAACCCCAAGTATATTCATTGTGGGATGAGTTTTTCTCGGTTCCAGCACATACAGTAACAATTATTTTTGAAATTTATCTAAATAAAAGAATTGGTTAAAACTTTATTTCTTTTGTCCAGCCAAAATGAGTTATTTAAAACAATGTTTGAATCATTTGGGTCCAAAATTTGTATCTTAAAAAGGATATGTTAGCGTACGTTGTATCTTGAGACATGACAAAGCATCCATATATAGATAAGTTGGCAATTATAGAGAGAAAGGAGTAGATAAAATAAAGCCTTATCCATTAGAGATTTATCTAATTTAGCCTAATATGTTTTGTTGAATACATATCTCGCAATCTCTTTTGTTATCATAACATAAAGTAACGATTATAATTATCTTCAGAATCTATATTAACTCTTCGTTAAGAATGTCTCTCTAAGTGGCAAACACATCCTAATCATATAAATTCGCTACACTCAATGAACTTAGCAAAAGTATATTATCAACGCAATAATCACATCGACACACACGTATTCTGGTGCTTTATCTTGTTATCTATGCTTGTGTACAAATATTTATAATTATTTTTTCTGGTAACAATAATCGTGGTTCCACTCTTATTGACTCATTTATTTATAAATAAATAATTTTTTATATCATGTACAAATATTATTAAATGAAATAAAATTTCAAAATATATTATTTATTTTTTAAAAAATTAAAAATTTGATAAAATAAGAATGTCCTTATATGATTTTTTTTTTTCCCTACATGCTGTTTATCGAAAACTGTAAAACATTAGTTCTATTCAGTTTACTTTTTAAATTTGATTTGGATTTTTATTTTTCCTGTCTTAGGTAATTTTGGGGGTTGGGGAGTTTCTAGGACAATGGTCCCAAACAATTGATTTGGACTTGTACGTGTTAGCCCAGCACACTTTGGATATGTCATCTTAGTGTGCTCAAGTTTTGGACACACTTTTAATGTTGGGTTTAAATTTGATTTGGATTTTTATTTTTCCTGTCCCAAACAATTGATTTGGACTTGTACGTGTTAGCCCAGCACACTTTGGATATGTCATCTTAGTGTGCTCAAGTTTTGGATCGTAGCTCACTAATTTGAATGCACACTTTTAATGTTGGGTTTAAATTTTAAGGGTTGTTGGCCCAAATGTTTTCAAGGGTTTAGAGTTTATAGTTTTTTTAAAATAAGGGTAAACTATTTTTTTTAAATTACTAACTTAAAATTTTAAGACTTAAATATATTTTTTATTTTTTTTATTTTGTGAGATTTGATTTTTATGTTTAATTTGTTAAAACTTTTGTCACTTAATTTTTTTATTTAATGTTTTTAATCCCTAATAATAACATGACTAACTAAAAACTTATCACATATCAATTTTTTGTTGAACCACATTATTACTAAAGACTAAAAAATATTGAATTTAGAAAAATCAAAACCTAAAACTAAAACTAAATATAATCTTATAAAAAAAGTACATACTTAAACCAAATTTTAATAGCTATCGACTATTATTTTTCCTTTTGATTCTTTATTTTAAATATAAAAATTAAAGAATGTACTACCTAAAATTTTTTAACTTAAAATTAATTTTAAAATTTTTTTAAATTACAAATTATCAAACAGTCTTGCTTTACATTTAAATCTCTTTGATTTTAAACTATAACTTAAGTTTTAACAAATTCAAGTGAAATGGCATATATATTTTTTTAAAGGCAGTGGAGAAAAACATAGTTATTCTAATATATAGTTGATGGATTTTTTTCGCCTTGGTATCAATTCTGTGCTGGTGTCGAACAATCTCCTATTATTTTAAAAGGTTATGGAAAACAATATGTTTATTCTGATTTGGAATGCACGACACTGACATTTGAACTTGTTGGACTATAGGCAGACATCTTTGTTATTTACTGCACAGGGTGATGCTTATTAATATTTTCAAATCCTATCGAGCTAAATTAGCTAAACAAGTGCAGCATTTTATCCAACATAATTAAAATGAGGCATCTTATTTTCAGTGGTTATTGCATTGATTAGGTTCTACTTGGTCTTGTCCTTCTGTTATCAACATATTCATAAACTTTTGCTACAAGGGAAATGTACTTTTCTTTTAACACTGCTTAATTGAATGCAAAATTGCTTTTTGTTTGTCACATCACACTATCTCCCAGTTTCTCCGAAACTAAACATAGGCCCAACCCAAAATCTCATGAAAGAATGGCCTTGTTTGTGGCAGTGGCAAGAAAATGTAACGCATGAAAACGTAGGTACCAAAAAAAACAAAACACGAAAAGCAAATTTGACTAGAGATATAAAAAAATTTAATTAATAAACCAAATCATATTTGAAATTTTTAAACTCAACTTACAAGGAGAAGTTAATAAAACATGTTTTAAACTTAGAGACTAATTTCACTTGCACGTAAATGTAAAGAGTTGACAGAAAAATTGTGTTGAACTGCTGACCAAACGCCATCGAGAATTGATAAGAAGGATGCCAAAGTTGAATATTTGGAGTCATAAGTTGAAAAGACCATTCTTGCCTACGTCCTTCAGCGTTTCACTGTGGATTATGATATTAACATGCAAAGTGTATTCACATAAAAAGCTTCGTCTTCTCGTTATAATAAAAAGTTTACTAGCTACAAGTTCAACTCTCATGCTTCCATTTGTTTATGCATGAACATGATGGATCTTCTTACGATATAAAATATAGTAATATATATAAAAAAATAAATAAACTAAAGAATTTTACTCTCAAATTATTTAAAACAATATGAAAAAATATCACTTAAACTTACACTTCCCACAATATTCCAAAATCCTAAAAGATGGTGTAGCTTGCTTGATGGAGTCAGTCTCAAGTCAAGTCCTAACTATTGGGTGGCTCTGTGCATAAATAAAGTGTCAGAAGTACAACTTACTCTTCCCTATCTATGGTTTACATGTAATGTTGACCAGTCATAATACGAATATTACTATTGTTTTTCCTTTATACAATGTCTCAAGGACACATCTTTATTTTATTCATAAAAAATGAATTAAAAATGTTTTATTAAAAAAAATATGAACATAAAACCATTTCTAATATTTTTTTACTATATTTCAGTATAATTTAATAATTATTTATGATTTTTTAACTAACATTTTTAAAATAATGGTTAACAAAATATTTTATTAAATGTACACTTGTGCACCTCCCTAGATAAGGCCAAAAAATGACATTAATTTTTTGAGGTCTCGTCAATGATAATTTTCCACGCCAATCATTTAATAGAAAAGAAATCAGGGATCTTGCTTCCCCCATCTTGGAGATTGAAATTTGACTAAGCATTGTTAATTATGTATTTTTTTAGTAGGTTTCAAAAAATACATATTAAAAATTAAAAAATATAATATATAATAATAATTAAAATATTTAACAAACTTTGTTTAATATTTCATATGATCTGTACACGTTAAAAAAAATGTTAATTACACTTTTAAATGCTCCAGATTTGAGGCATTAATTATCGAATACTGCCGTCTGCGTTGTGAACTCTTTTCTCTCCCTTGCGTTGACATTTCTGAAAGGATAAAGACGAGTACATGTTTAGTGTATGAGGTGAAATGGAAAATATATAAAATGAAAAAAATAAATGTACCGAAATTAAAATTCTTTTAAGATTAATCAAGTCTCTCTATAAACTCATTCAAAATTAAAACTGTAATCATATTGTGACTTATAACAATTAGCAATTTTGTATGATAATTATTTCTTTCATTAAAAATCACCGTAAAATTGTATAAAAATTATAAAAGGTTAGTGTCTTAATTACATTTGTTAATTCAAAGTTTATGTGATGTGGTTATTGTGAATTCCTTCATTAAAGGAAAAAAGGAAAGAGTTAACTAGTCTAACTGAATATTTTTCTGTGTTTTCTGGTTTGGAATGATGAAGTGGGCAACTCAGGACAGGACATAGGGTTGACAATTGTCTCATTTATTTACCACACTGATTCACTACTTTCATGATTTTTCTCATCAATTTCTAAAGCTGACGTGAGTGCATGTTTGGGTGGCAATGGGGGAATTCATTCATCAAAGAGAAAGTGATTGTTTGATACTAAAAATACTAAAAATAATTTGCCCAGTAAAAATAACTATGCATAAAATAAAATATGTAGTTGTGCCATTTCAGGAAGAAAAAAAAAAAATTCATTCACCACACTTGATAATTCATTAGTGGTAGTAATTATTTCTGCAATTTTAATGTTAACAGAGACGATGAGTGTCTAGATAAAAGAAAGTGAAAATTAGATGTAAAATAATTAAGAAATGAAAATCTTGATTGATTACGTTTCTTTACTCTAATTTTCTCTAAAAATCATTTTACTGCTATTTATCATTGGATTTTTGTTTCAATCTTTACTGTTAGTGTCATGTTTCCTTATTTCAGCTGATTCGCATAATTAATACTCACCCTCCCAAAAAAAAAAACTTTAATTGATTATTTATTTGATTGAAAAATCGAGCTTATTCTTGTTCATATGTCGATTCACTTTTCAATAATAGTGTTAAAATATATATTTTTAATAATTTAAATTATATTCATATGATAATAATAAAGTCGGCAAATAAAAGTAAAATAATGGTTATATAATCAAATATCTTCCTCTCCACTTTCTTCGAATGAGAATAAAGGTATTTACGCGAGTTGTATTATGTTTTTTCTTTTTCTTCAACTACATAAGTTATCTTTTATTTTTTTTTCTCAACCGAAATAAATACTTCGCGATCACTAAAGTTGATAATATTTTTTTAAAATAAAAAAGTTTACAATTTAGATTTTATAATTTATATATAATATACACACGAGGCTAAAATTAAAAATTTCTTTTTTAAAAGAATGATACTTTATTTTAGGATACTAAGTAGGTGGAGAAAATAAAAATAAAAAGAGAATTAAAATAAGAGACACAATAGAAGAAAAGATTATAAAAAAGAGAGGTGAGTAGAAATTGTGCGTATGAGTAAATTAATGTAGAAGTATAATAGTTGTTTATGAAAAGTATAAAGTTAAGATAGTTTAACACTTTTTAAAAATTTTACTAAATAAAAAATTATAGCCTATAATACTACACGACATAGTTTCTGTGCCAACACTTTGGTCAAAACGACCATTTAATGGACATAAAAATTCAAAGCACGATGACGAAAGGGTTTCTAGAAAGAAAGAAAACATTAAGAGTGATATGGACATGTATTACTAGTTATTGTTTTCTTCATTTAAGAAAGCATAAGAAATTATTGCTGTTGCTAAAATAAATTATAGAATGAGATAGTTGTCGTGAATAAGGAATGAATCAAACAAGTCGACCAAGTTGTCATATTAGTATCATATATGTTTGCCCGTATGTGAAAGTGCACTTACAACTATTAACTATGTTTTTCCTCTTAATGAAAGTTGCCGTATGAGTACCAAAATCTACCCTAATAAATTAAGGTTACGGGGTTGCATTCTTTGTGCATTCTTGTATTTCGATTTTCTTAAGGTCCTCCAATAGTAAGCAAACACGTCTAAAAATTTATACAAATTATGCAACCAATGGTTGCCTTTCATGCGGTTGGTTGCCGGAGACAAAGTCAAATTGCTTAATTTTAATCGGCGTTCTCGTTAAAGAATCTTAATAGTTACTCTTGCATTAAAGAAAATGTTTATGCCAAAACAATAAAGTTATTAATTTAATTATTATAATATGTTACTTATATCAATATATTTTAAAATGGATAGAATATTTTTTATCATCATATATTTGACAATATGTCATGTATCTAGACATACCATTACCTCATATTAGTAGTTGAGGTGGTATATTAATGTATTGTATATTATCTACATCTAGGCTAGGGTGACATTTCTAAATAAGAAATTTCTGACATGAAAACACATAACAGTTTGTCATTGCGTGTATTTAGCCACTTGAATTTAAACTTTTTGTTAACTGAAAATAAAGAATCTTTCAAGAATAAGTAAATAGTTTTGCACATGTTGAAACACATGAAAATCTTGTTGGATAAACAATAAGCATTGGTTTCTTACCGGGTTTATTGTTTATACGATAAATGACTCTTTCATATCATTTTTTTATATGCTATATATTGTTTAGGAAAGGGTATTAAACAGAAAATGTAGTGAAATGTACATTTAAATTTTATTATTGTTTAAACAAATTGACATAAGAATGGTGCAGTGAAACAATGTCGATCGAATTTCACAAAACCAAAAAAAGCTATATATACACACAATATTATATATTTGTATCTGCAAATGCATGTTTCTTAACCAAAACAGTAGTTAAAATAATCTCAAATCACTAAACGATAATTAATTATATACCACACTAACAATCTCGATGCTTAAGTTTGTTTTTAATGTATTTCCTTTCTTAATTTTTGGTTTAACTGTCAGCAGAGAAGGATGAAACTTGGTCAAACTTCAGGTTTCGTAGAGATAAAGTTTCTCCATCTTATTAAATTAAAAATTGCAGGGACATTAGACATTGTATAATTTCAATATGCATAGTTTATATGCCAAGTTATTCAATGTACATAACTCTTGTGCTCTTGGCTTTTGTTGCTCTTACTTGCATTTGACCAGGTCCTCAAATACCATTCGGAGACTTAAACAATGAGATGAGGGGGAAGACAATTGCTCATTCCATCACTACTATTTCAAATTTTTTATATAATTTCTGTTATTTCAACTCGAAAATTTATCTGAATACGGAAATTAATCCATTTCATTCATATTCTACTTGGCCAAATTACTAGCCAAAATTTTATTCCGCTTTAATTTTTCACTGCAACTGTAACAATACACTAATACTAAAAAATGTTGTTTGCTTTTATTTTTCAAAATTTTCTTCTTGTTTAGCTTAAATGAAAAATGTGCTGAATTGAATTCAGATGAGAAAAATTTAGAAGGATTATATTTTTCCACAATAGGGCTCTCGTTCCATAAAAATCGGAGAGAAAGAGGTGATGTGATGTTGTCCTTTGTTCAATGTTCATGTTTGAATGAACTCTGTTCCTTGAATTTGAGACGGTGACACCCTGAAGAGAATAATATTATTAAATTAGTTAGTCATCGAGTGTCTCATTTGAATAAAGGATTAAGACTAACGACAATTCAGCCACCACACCAATCTTTTTCTTCAGGACCTCTCTCTCCCTCTCTGTCAATCTCACACAATATTATCTTTTAAAAATACATAATACATTATCTTATACTATATAAATACAGCACTTTCGGAAATTCGGTTCAATTCAGTGGTCTATCTATTGGTTGCAAACCTTCTCTCATGAGTGGAAAACAGGATAGGGAGAAAGAAAAGAAGAGAGAAAGTTTTGCAGAGAATAGTAACATATGCACTAAAAAAGTCAAAAGGCCAGTGATACCTTTTCCAGTTTCAAGCCCAAACAACCAACCGCCCCTTTATTGAGTATAATCCAACACATTCAAGTAAGGATTTGCACTCAGCACCTTCCTGATCTTTCATGTTTGGATAATTTGAATATCTTTTGTTTGCATATGTATAGCATGTTTACATTCATGCTTACAAGACAGTGGATTCACGATTTATTTCAACGCTACAAGTTATTACTTTTACGTTGAATTTATATTTATAGTACTTCCAACTATTTTCAAACACACGCTTAGTTTTAAGCGCGAAGAAATCATCCACTGTGTTTTAGTTTCTTCCAAGCTATTAGAAACATGGAGCTTTTACGTTTAGTCTGAGTAATATCCTTTGTGTTTTTCTGATCTTTGACTGCAGAAGGAGGGAAAATGGATAGTGGGAACTTAACAAGAAGCATCAGTAGAAGCTTAAGCAGGTCAAGTTGGGGAATGGAGGGAGTGTTTGCGAGTGGGAGGTATTCAAGAAGGACTTCAAATGTTGATGAAGATGAAGAGGCTCTCAAGTGGGCTGCCATAGAGAAATTGCCCACTTATGATAGGCTAAGAACAAGTATCCTTCAAACTTATGCTGAGGGTGATCTTCCTACCCCTTTACAACACAAGGAAGTCGATGTTCGAAAGTTAGACATGAATGAAAGGCAACAGTTCATTGACAAAGTCTTCAAGGTTGCTGAAGAAGACAATGAAAAGTACTTGCGAAAGTTCAGAAACCGAATTGAAAAGTGAGTTCCTTCTCTCTATTATATATCGCCTTCTGCATCTTATCTAACAAAGCTCACAAGCATGGCATGATCATTAAGTTTGGATGTGGATAATAGCGTATCTGGTTTTTCATCAGAATACATATGAATTTATATTTTTAACGTTATTAATTACTTCTGAATTGAATACACACGTTTAGAAGTTTTTTTAATATTTTTCTAAATACAAGTTATAGTTTTCACGTTGAAACACATTGTAACGTGATTTTACTATATTTTATATTTTTAAATATGCATTTAAGCGTTTATTTGTATTTCTGTTATTATTGATTTTTTTCTCCTTTGACAAAATTTGATTTTCAGTGGAGATATTTGCATTGATATTGGTCTAAACTTGAAAATAAACAAACAGGCCTTAAGTGAAGGTAGAAAATATATAAAATGAAAAAATAAAATAAAATTAACTGTATTTATAAAATATTTTATTTTACACATCTTTTTACTTAAAAATAATTAAAATTTCACAGTTTCCTTGTATAATTAAAAGTATATATAGCTGAAGTTTTAAATTTAAGGAACACTCTTTATGGCTTGCACAGTCATGACTAAATGGATATTTTCTTTTAAATGTAATTTAGTTTTGGTTTCTTTTACATGTCCAAAAAGAACAAAAATGAAGGTTATTAGAAAAACTTCTTTGACTTTTTTGGCCTGCAAACCAAGTTGCAATAAATGTTTTTATTTAAGTGATCACGTAACGTGGCTATTGATTTTTAATTGAGTTGCGTGTCTTCGTCATTTCTTCAAAACGAACAAATAAGAGAAAAACTAATTCAGCGTCAGGGTTGAAAATTAAGGAGATTTGGATCAGTAGTTGAGCACCCTGAACCACACACTCGTCCAAATGTACAATAACCATCAAAGGAATTAATAAGGAACTTATCATGGGACTGAAAATTGCTGGGTTCTTCTTTCATGCTTTTAAAATTGTTTTGATCACAATCATTTGTTTCTTTTAGAGTCTTAGAAATGATTGGGCTAGTTATCATTTCTTCCTTCAACTTTCAACTCTGTCTTTACCGCTTGGTGTATATAGTCTACTCAATCAAATATCTTAAAAATTTTAAATATATATATATATATATATATATATATATATATATATATATATATATATATATATATATAACTTTGTAAATCAAGACGATGCTTTAATGAAAATGGTGGGAGAAGCTTATGCAAATAACTATTCAGAAGACAAGTCAAAGCTATTTAGTGATACCATATCGAACATGCTTATAGATACACTCTTCTCCAACATATTGTTGCCACACCCCACATTTGTATGTAACAAATATTATCCTTGTGTTTTTCAATTCTTCCGATTGCAGGGTTGGTATCCGACTCCCAACAGTGGAAGTGAGGTTTCAAAATTTGACTGTTGAGGCTGATTCCCACGTTGGCAGCAGAGCTCTGCCCACCCTACCAAACGTTGCATTGAACATTGTTGAATCAGGCCTTAGCTTGTGTGGGATCACTACTGCCAAGAGAAGAAATCTCACAATTCTTAAAAATGTCTCTGGCATTATTAAGCCTTCAAGGTACCACAAAATTTTTATCATCATTTTGTTGGAACTACCTTAGTAAAAAAAACATTTGAAGGCTAGTTCACCTATTTATATAGGTTTATTTGTTCATTATTATGATTTGGGTCGCTGTAAGTATAACCATTCATTCATATTGTTCTGTGCAGGATGGCCCTTTTGCTAGGACCCCCTTCTTCTGGGAAAACGACCCTTTTGTTGGCATTGGCTGGAAAATTGGATAGTGACTTGAGGGTAGACTCTAGCCCTTTTATTTTCTTGACTTTATTTGTAATCAGAAAAAATGAAACTCCATCACGTGGAATTGACTAAGTGTGGTGATGCAGAAGAGTTATTAAGTGGTTTGAAAATTTGAATGTTACAGGTTAATGGAGAAATAACTTACAACGGGTACAAGTTTAATGAGTTTGTCCCTAGAAAGACTTCAGCCTACATCAGCCAAAATGATGTACATCTGGGAGAAATGACTGTAAAAGAAACCTTGGATTTCTCAGCTAGATGCCAAGGAGTTGGCACACGATATGGTAATTTAATCAACACTTACCTGTCAAATTTTGATGGGACTATGCCAAATAACATCAACATACACATTTACAATACAAACTGAGACAAAAGAATTGCAAATCCTCTTCCATTACAATGCTAAAACTTTTCTGGATAAATTTGCACAAAAAAAAATAAAAAATTACAACGTTACTCATAATTCTTTGTGTCTTTCATTTACCTTAACTAATTTTCTAATAGGAGTATTTATAAATAGGAAAACTTGCATGACAAAAATAGCTTTCTTTATTCACTCCTTTCATACATTTTATATATCTCTTTTGTATTTATCATGCATCGCTTGCTCATTTAGACATTAATTATAAAATATGAATATATTAATAAAAATTTAAAATGTGATTGTAGACCTATTGGCCGAGCTTGCTCGAAGGGAAAAGGAAGCTGGCATATTTCCAGAGGCAGAACTTGACCTCTTCATGAAGGTATTAATGTCTCAAAGACTAAACAATGAATAATTTTCTCAACTTTGTTAATTCATGGAATAGTAATCACCAGTTTCATCATTTTTAGGCTACTGCAATGGAAGGAACAGAAAGCAGTCTCATTACTGACTACACTCTAAAAGTAAGTAACTATGTTTCTCAACAATTCTGTTTAAGGTTAGAGAGAGAAGAAAAAAAGGACACACGTGGTTGAACTTTGAAGGATCACATTTCACCACTCATTTTAGATTCTAACATTATCCCCACCCTCAAAAGTCCAAATCATGATCTCATGACTTTGCAATCTTCTCAAACATTTCCTTGCCAAAAACTTATACTCACCCAATCATAGAGGCTAAAGTGGGTCCAGTGGGTGAACTTCTTGTTCTATTTGGATCATCTATTTACTACCCTTCAAGAGCAAGTTTGAATTTGATTATTTTTTAATTTTTAAAATTTTTTTACCATAAAATATTTTCAATGTGAAATAAATTAATTCGAATACATACTGATGTGAGTGGTAGACAACATAGTTATTATTGTTAATTGCCGGACTAATGGTTTGATTATGTCATAAAAATTTGACTTTTTTGGTGTTTGCTGTATGAAACAGATATTGGGACTTGATATTTGCAAAGATACTATTGTGGGCGATGACATGCAGAGAGGTGTATCTGGTGGCCAAAAGAAGCGTGTAACAACAGGTAATAATAACATACTATATTTTCATTTATTTTAAAATTGAATATACTTGATTTTATAAAATTAATTTTAAATTATTAAATATAATTGAAATACATATTTAAATTAATTTAACCACAATTTGTAAGTAATTCTCGAAGTAAAACAAACAAATAACCCTTGTTTCCTAAAAAAATTTATTCCCAATTATTGATGCCTTCGTTTTCTTCCCTACTATTTTTCAAGTCCAAACTTCAACTTTATATTTGAATAGGCTTCGTTTAATCATCTCATTTGAAGGTGACAGAAACTTGCATATCCACTCAAATATTCCATAAGGTTAAGATGTGGCCACATATACTATGTCGACTAAATGTTTTTATTTGGACTTGGTCCTTTCTTCACCCTATGTGTACCGAATTTTATAATTTCCAATACCTTGCTTATTACATACATGATTTTCATCTCCTAAACTTAGCTAATGTCCAATATACTTATAATTATCTGACATCTTCATTCATAAAATGTCTCTATCCTTTCTGATAAATTAATAAGCACACATATAAACAAAATATTGGAAGGATCCGATATCAGCAGCCAAGGTTCAAGTGTAACCCACCCACATAGTATTAGTACAATTTTATTTTGTCATTAGTGCATGCAATGAATTGTTTTTTCCCTTACAAGTTACAATGAATGACATGGGTTTTGATATGGTGTAGGGGAAATGATTGTTGGGCCCACGAAAACACTGTTCATGGATGAGATATCAACGGGCCTTGATAGTTCTACAACGTATCAAATAGTAAAATGCTTCCAACAAATTGTGCACCTCACTGAAGCAACCATATTCATGTCCCTACTCCAACCTGCTCCAGAGACGTTTGATCTTTTTGATGATATAATCTTAATATCTGAGGGGCAAATAGTTTATCAGGGCCCACGTGAGCACATCCTTGAGTTCTTTGAATCCTGTGGATTTAGATGCCCTGACAGAAAAGGAACTGCGGATTTCTTGCAAGAGGTATCGTCATATAACATCACCCCTTACACATTACTCTTCCTCACACCTTAAACTAAGATCAAACTTCCTGTTTTCTATATTTATTCAATAAAAAATAATACTTCGGTCAAAAATTAACAAATAAAAATATCTCATTAAAAGTTTTTTTTTTAATTTTCAAAATGCCAAAAAGGATAAAGTTGTTAATTTTGTACAGGTTACTTCAAGGAAAGATCAAGAACAATATTGGGCAAATAGAAACCTACCATATCGTTATGTTACAGTGAGCGAATTTGCAAACAGGTTCAAGCACTTTCATGTTGGATCGCAGCTTGAGCAAGAGCTTTCTGTGGCATTTGACAAATCAACAGGACATAGAGCAGCTCTTGTTTTCAAGAAATACACAGTACCCACAACGGGACTTCTTAAAGCATGTTGGGACAAGGAATGGTTGCTAATCAAGAGAAACTCTTTTGTCTATATATTCAAGACAGTTCAAATATGCATTATTGCTGTCATAACCGCAACTGTGTTCTTTAGGACCAAAATGCATCGAAGGAATGAGGATGATGCAGCTCTTTACATAGGTGCAATATTATTTAGCATGATTATGAACACATTCAATGGTTTTTCTGAGCTACCCCTCACAATTGCAAGGCTTCCCGTATTCTACAAGCATAGAGACCACCTTTTCCATCCTCCTTGGACTTACACCCTTTCAAATTTTTTACTTCGGATTCCTTTCTCTATATTTGAGGCTATTGTTTGGGTGCTTATTACGTACTACACAGTAGGATTAGCACCTGAAGCTAGTAGGTAAGCTCAATGACATTATTTTTCTAAGTAAATATATAGAAATTTTGGTTTTTCAAATTATAAGTATCACTTTGGTCGTTGACTTTACAAAAATCTCACCTAAGTCTTCAATCTTTTTTTAAAAAAATATTCCTTTTAATCTTTTTTTAGTTTATTTTTTATTGTCATTTTGTACAAAAAGGATTAAAATAAATTTGTTTTGTAACGTTAAAAACTAAAATAAACGATGCCTATAATTTAAAGAACTAAACTGAGTCCTTCACTCTATTTTTTTCTCATTTTTATCTCAACCCCTTTTTATGTTCCATTTTTCTTTATAAAATTGAGCAAACTATTATTATATCATTGATATTGAAGATCAAGGTTCCATGATCATAATAGTAAATTATGTGTTTATAACATTAATTGAGCATTTTGTGGGCTTATCCAACTTTCAGGTTCTTCAAACACTTGTTGCTAGTATTTCTTGTCCAACAAATGGCAGCTGGTATGTTTAGGGTTATATCTGGAGTTTGTAGGACAATGATCATTGCTAACACGGGTGGAGCCCTTATGCTTCTTCTTGTGTTTTTACTTGGAGGTTTCATCCTTCATAAAAGTGAGTGAATCATGACCAAAATAATCTATTATGTAATTTGTTAAAAAATGTGCTCACCTCGAAGCTTAAATCTTAACATTAACAGATGACATTCCACATTGGTGGATATGGGGTTACTGGGTTTCGCCATTATCATACGCATTCAATGCTTTTGCTGTGAATGAACTGTTTGCTCCAAGGTGGAGCAAACCGGTAAGTGACACAAGCTTTCAATAGCAAATAAAAATGAGATTCAATGGCTTAACAATAAACCTGTTTGACTTGAACTTTTTTGTACTTGTAGTCCTCGGATGGTACAACCACATTGGGTTTGGCTACGTTGCATAACTTCGATGTTTTTAGGGAAAAACGATGGTACTGGATTGGTGCAGGTGTTCTTTTGGGTTTCACTATTTTGTTCAATGTTCTTTTCACCTTTGCGCTTATGTACCTTAATCGTAAGAGCTCACATTCTTATCAAACTTTGCAGTGAATTACTTATTTCACTGGTTGTTAAATGTTAACAATGCTTTTATTTTATCTTTTATTATTTAATTTACTAGCTATTGCAAAAAAACAAGCAATTATATCTGAAGAAGAAGCAAATGAAATGGATGATATTGGAGGACACTCAAAGGAAGAACCCAGACTTGTAAGGCCAGATCCCAATAGAGAGTTGGCCTTTGAATCATCTTTTGCTGATGGAAACAACACAAGTAAATGCGAGACTAGACATTTTCAACTTCGAATAATTTAGATTAAAGTGTATTTTTATTGATGTAATAGGGAGTGCTTCTAATTAAACTTTTCTTTTGCATGAATCGTTTTAGGAGAAGTGGCAATGCAACGAATGAGCAGTCAAGGTAATCCTAGCGGAATAAGAAGTCCTAATCCAGCGCTTGAGTCATCAACTAGAGTTGCACCCAAGAGAGGAATGGTTCTACCTTTTCAACCACTTGCAATGTCTTTTGACAGTGTTAATTACTATGTGGACATGCCTGCAGTAAGAGCCCTATCACCTTTTTCATTATAACTTTGTACCGTTCAAAATCAATGGTACTTATGAATGCAATTTTAACATTGATAGGAAATGAAGGAGCAAGGAGTAACAGAAGATAGACTACAATTACTTAGGGAAGTAACTAGTGCCTTTAGGCCTGGAGTTCTAACTGCTCTAATGGGAGTTAGTGGAGCTGGAAAGACAACTTTGATGGATGTTTTAGCAGGAAGAAAAACTGGCGGGTACATTGAAGGAGATATTAGAATTTCTGGATACCCTAAGAATCAAGAAACCTTTGCAAGAATTTCTGGCTATTGTGAGCAAACTGATATTCATTCACCACAAGTTACTGTTAGAGAATCTTTAATATATTCAGCTTTCCTTCGGTTACCAAGAGAAGTCAATAGTGAAGAAAAAATGGTAAGTTCTAAGTATTATATAATTTATATCCTTCTTTTCATTTTGTCCCTAAAAAGTTACATGAAAGAGTAAAATTTTTATTTCCAATTTTTTAATCTGTGCAGAAATTTGTGGATGAAGTAATGGAGTTGGTTGAGTTGAATAATCTTAGAGATGCTATAGTTGGTCTTCCGGGTGTTACAGGGTTGTCAACTGAACAGAGAAAAAGGCTAACAATTGCTGTTGAGCTTGTTGCTAATCCTTCAATCATTTTTATGGACGAACCCACTTCAGGTCTCGATGCTAGAGCAGCAGCAATTGTTATGAGGACCGTAAGAAACACTGTTGACACTGGAAGAACAGTTGTTTGCACAATTCACCAGCCTAGTATTGATATCTTCGAAGCTTTTGATGAGGTACCGATGAACTTGTAATTTGCATGTCATGTGCTTCTCTTTATATCTATGGCTTTTTGGTAGATAAATATTTCTTTGTGCACCAGTTACTGTTGATGAAGAGAGGAGGACAAGTGATATACTCAGGACCATTAGGAAGGAATTCTCACAAGATTATAGAATATTTTGAGGTATCATAACAAATTGATTATATTCTTTTGATCAAATAATGTAACAAGGGTTCAAGTTCTACATCTGATTCCATAACCCTTTGATCGCAGGCAATCCCAGGGGTCTCAAAAATTAAGGATAAGTACAACCCAGCAACATGGATGTTAGAGGTGAGCTCCATAGCGGCTGAAGTTCGGCTTGGAATGGACTTTGCTGAATACTACAAATCATCTTCTTTGTACCAGTATGTCTACAAACAACTATGATACCAATGTTAAGTGATTTTGTACTTATTTTATTGGGTTGAGTTAACATACAATATTACGTGCAGGAGAAATAAAGCTCTTATAAGAGAGTTAAGCACACCTCCTGCAGGAGCAAAAGACTTGTATTTCCCCACTCAGTACTCTCAATCCACTTGGGAACAATTCAAATCTTGTCTGTGGAAGCAATGGTTGACTTATTGGAGGAGTCCAGATTATAACCTTGTTAGATGTTTCTTCACCTTGGCTGCAGCTCTCATGGTAGGGACAATATTTTGGAGGGTTGGCAAGAAAAGGTTTGCAACTAATTCTTTTGGTGAATAGATATATAATATCATTCTCTAAACATTTAGCTTCACATTTTAGCTAATGCTTTTCTTATCATATTTTTACAGGGAAAACTCAAGTGATCTAAATACTATTATTGGAGCACTGTATGGTTCTGTGTTTTTTGTTGGTGTTAACAATTGCCAAACTGTTCAACCAGTCGTAGCCATTGAGAGAACAGTATTCTATCGTGAAAGGGCTGCTGGAATGTATTCTGCTTTACCTTATGCCCTTGCACAGGTTAAAGGATATAATTTATTTTATAAAATAAATTATGGTGCTTTGTTAATTTCAACGTATATTGCTTATTGTGTTGACACTGTTGTTTCTTTTGTAGGTTGTTGTTGAAATCCCATATGTGTTTTCTGAAACTATATATTTCGCATTCATAGTGTATGCTATGGTGAGCTTCGAATGGAAAGTTGCCAAATTCTTCTGGTTCTTCTTTATCAGTTTTTTCTCCTTCTTGTATTTCACATATTATGGGATGATGACCGTTTCTATTACACCAAACCACCAAGTGGCATCAATCTTAGGGGCAGCATTTTATGGACTCTTTAATCTTTTCTCTGGTTTCTTTATTCCAAGACCAGTAAGTAGCATTCTAGTTTGGTTATTTTGCATTAGTACAAGAACTACTTGTCATTCTAACTAATATAATTGCTTTACCAAATTTTTCATTTCAGAAAATTCCTAAATGGTGGGTTTGGTATTACTGGATTTGTCCTGTAGCATGGACAGTTTATGGATTAATTGTCTCACAGTATAGAGATGTTACGGTCCGCATTAGTGTGCCTGGCTTGGATAATCAAACTATTCCTATTAAGCAATATATCGAAGATCATTACGGGTTTAAACCAGACTTTATGGGGCCAGTTGCTGCTGTTTTGGTTGGTTTCACTGTCTTCTTTGCTTTTGTATTTGCCTTCTGCATCAAAGTACTCAACTTCCAAACAAGATAAAAATGAAGAAAAGGGTAAATTAGTGAAATATGGAGTTCTATTCTTACAAGTTTTTCTAGTGAATGCACCTTATGTATCTGTATATCTAAGGATAGAAAAATTTATATTTGATTATAAACCACCATGATAGTTTTGTTAGCAAGTCTTGAGGGTCATTTAGTATATATAAATCATGTTGATTTATGTAGTCAATTTTGCAACAATTATCTCGTTACCATTGCTATCATTATATTTTTTGCTATTTTAAAAGTAATTTAATCCTTTTCATTCTTATTAACCCTTTGAATGTGACTAATAAGCATTACAATTATCTTTTATCATGGTTTGTTTTCTTTTACACATGCGTTTTCCCTTTTTGTTAAATAATTATTGCCTTTCCAAAAATTATTAGTATTCCCCACCATGTTACATGCGTATGTAGAAGTAGTAAGAATATTTTTATCCAAATTTTCTTGACCTTGAGATTATGAAAAGTTAGTGAAACTACCTTACCTTCTATGAACATTTATTATAATTAGGCAGTACATTCAAAAACGAAAAAAAAAAGTATGGCACTGTAATTTTTTTACTCAAAAGACTCTCAATAAAGAAAATAAGACAAGAAGTAGAAAACCAATTTTTGGTGACATAATACGGTGAAACTCTGAGATTGAGGAGAATATAAATGTGCCAACAGTAAGTATAACACCAATTTTGGGAGTGATTGTTTTTTAGTGGACAATAACATTAGACATTTCGCTGCCTTTACCATGTAATATTTGCTACAAACATTGAAAAGAAAATCATTTTTCAACAAAAGGTAGTTGAGCGATTTAAGAACCAGTTCGTGACAAGTAAAGTTACATGTACATACAAAGTGATGTGCGCTAAAAATATAGGGATGTAGAACGGGAGGTATCAGATTTTCAGTGATTTTATAGAACATGAAAAATACTTTTTGTAGCATTGCAACCATGGAAAGTGTAGAACATTTCTTAGGATTAGTACTTAAAAAACTCTTGCACCCTAAATATGTGACACGCTAATGATTGGGTTGTAGAAATCACCAAATAATAGTTATCATTTATGATGTGGATGAGCTAGATCATTTTCATCAACATAATTCTAAAGAACTTAGGTTAGGCTAGTGGGTCAAGCAAAGGTTGTGCCCAACATGTAGCACAACAATACCCAGCTCAATATCAGCCCAGTCATGTTATTCACAAGATAATGTATTATTTATAATACTTATTTCATACCTTTTCCCCCTCCCCTTTTTTTTAACTTTTTGCCCCTTAAAAGAACTTAAGAATTTAAATTAAAAAAAATTGATGAGGTTAAATTTGCATGATTTATACAATACATTTATTGAAATGAAACAATTTTTTTAAGAAAATGATACCCGTAGCATAAAAAAAACTTTAGAAATTTACAAAAAAAATATCAAAGGAATTACAGAAAAAAGATTGGTCTGTCATAAAAACCAAAATTACTACAGTGAACGGACTTAGTGGTTAAAATAATTTTCCGAAACAGCCCTTCGAAAAGAGGGAATTGAATTGGCAAAAGCGTGTGGTGTGCACTTAGTTGTAGGCTTATGGCCCACTATTCTGACGTTTTTCAGGACGCGGCGACCAGAACGTGGTTTATCCCTGCCCACAAAATTATATTTAAAACACTACTTTTTTAAAAAATATATTATAAAAATCGTTAAACATGATATCATCGATAAAAAATTATTTTTTAATACCCTTTATGTTCAGTTTTCAAATTATCCTCACCCACCAAAATATTAAAAATTATAAACAGATATATTTTCATAGATATATATTTAATAAAATCATCAAATTTTCATTTATTTACGATATAAATTTTTTTTAAACTATGATTATATATTTACAATATTTATAAATAAATACAGGACTAGATAAAAAAATTGTATAAGCAATAAAAATACATTTAAACCCTTTTGTAATTGCAATGAGGAAAAAGTTGTTTACGCACATGCATTCTTTTGTCCCGTTCACCCACCTACCGAACTACTACAGCTAGTGGCTACCACCACTTGGTTAGACCCTTCTTCACTTTCAATTTTCAAAAGCTAATTTATTTTCAAAAGCGTTAATCTTTTTAATGTATTTTTTATTATTAGTTAAAATTTATTAAAATCATAAAACTGACTATATTTTATTTTATTTTTATTTATACATTAATATTTTTTTAATTTTTTATAAAATTTAATTATTAATAAAAAATTATATTGGAGAGTATATTTTTAGCTTATTTTAAGTGACACGTAAAAAAAAATTCTTAATTTCAAGAATCAAGAGAGACGATGACCATACTCCTCTGCAAACACAACTCTTACAGTAAAATATAAATGTTTATAAAAATATTAATTATACTAATTTTATGGTAAAATCCGTTCTGCGTTAATTATAATTAAGAGAATATCGTTAATTGAATAGCTAATTTATGTAATATTATAGGTAATAAAATTATTATTTAATCAAATAAAATCCGTGTGAGCTTTGGCAAATATCAGTACCATCTCTTTCCCGTTACCCTTTCAATTTCAAACAAATAAAATTTAGGTGTTTTAGATGTAAGAGTTTTAAATATTTTTTTTTTATTAAAATTGAAGTTGTATTTAATAATTTATATCATGCAATTCATTGAATTAAATTTTAATTTTAATTAAGAAGTGGTGTCAACTATAATAATGTAAACATTTATTAAAAGAGTTAATATTAATTTTTAAAACTAACTTTAAGGATCAAATAATAATAATAATAATTAAAAAAACAAGTGTTTATTACATCAAAGATTCAAAATATAATAAATGATATTATAATAAAAAAAAACAATTTTATATGTTTAGAAAGATTCTGAAATTTAATGTTAACATCATTCTATCTCTTCTTAGGAAAATCTGAAAATGTAGGTACTAAATAAGAAATTAAAAGTATTTTCAATGCTTAATCAACATATTTTTACTAAAAACTATATATTAATTTTGTAATTAGAAAGATACCGATTATTTATAGTGAAACATATAAATCTTTTGGGGTGTCCTTGGCATTAACGCGTTGTTAATCAAAGGAAGAGGGTTGGTATGGCTTGATGCGCTTGTGGGTGGGTGTGGTGCCTAAATGGCCTGAGGTTTTGGTTGGACGTTGAAACGAAACATGACATTAATATCAACAGATTATGCCACCATCGATTAAATGCTCTACCAAGTTTCCCAAAATTCTGTGGTTAACACAAATCCTAGTTGGGGCCACCAAATTTTAGACCCAAATTAATCTAGTCATGGAATTTAATTTCGACCTCAATTATTTCACTACATCATTCAATTTTTATAGTTGGATATAGGTTTAATTGTGCTTACAGTGCTTAAAAATTAAAGTTTATAGTCTCCCCGTTACTAATATTTTGAACTCTTAAATTGTCAGGGATGATGGTTTTCTATTTGGCAATATTGTCGGCGAATTGTGATAAAAACTACACATTTTACAACAAAGTATAACCAAATTGTCCATATCCATAGATTATACTTGTGGTGATTTTAATGGACCACTTTGGCAAATAGAAGACATAGGCAAAAGCACCTTAACATTGTATGTACTCTTTAAATATGGTGGCCTACTCTCAACCACCATATTGTTATCCCCACATGGTCATGGCCAACACCTATCTATCCAATGCACCACAAAACCAGCCTCTGTTTCTCAGCCTTTCAGGTTGCTTGGAATTGGAGCTTTCACTTCTCTCAAATCCTTTTGGATTTATGGGAAAAACATGAGAAATAGAATAGAATGAAACAATAGAATATTCAACAAATAAAGAAGAGTTGAACTGTTCAGACACGTAGGAAAATATTAAAATTAAATTAAATTGATCAAATTATATTTTAGGAGTGATGTCAAAGTTTAGCATATTTCATGAAAGGGTAATGTGAAAATAACAAAATTATAATTTTTTATTCCTTATTTTCATTATTTTTTCACCAGTAAAAAAATCCATTCTGTTATCTATAATCTAATTTAAAGTTTCTACTAATTATATTTCATTCCATTCCATGTAGTTTATATTTCATTTTATTATAACTTGTCATAAAATATTAAAATATGATTAAAGACGACCCACGGTGAAAATAAATGACATTTTTCCTTGGCATGGTTCAAGCAACCATCGTACAAAGACAAATTGGAACAGAATAACACTAAATACACATTTATACGCATGTTACTTTATATTCTATAACATTAATATTTTTAATAATAAGATATCACTACTATACTTTAACTTGTCGTATACACCAAATGTAAGAAATGTGAATTATAAAAGACATGTAAAAAAAAATTCCTTATACACAAAACGCGAGATATACTACAAGACTGTGATGTAATAGAATACGGGACATCAATTTGTTGTTACACGGAGGGGCGTCTAAACCCAAACAAGTTACCGACAGGTGCAAGAATTGGTGATTGAATCTTACACCCAAGTCTTATGAAAACAGACACTCTCTCGTGTAAATCTCAAAGGATCCAAATGATCTTACGGTCTCAAACAACTCTCACAATGATCTCCACTGAGCTTTCCAACATCGTAGTTGTAGAGAACCTTTTAACTCTGTTTCATTGGCCACATGTCAATATAATGACATGACATCCACAGGCCACCCCACTTCCACAATCTTTTTTATATTTAAATAATTACTATTAATATAATTATTTTTATATACTCACCTCTTAAAATAATATTTAAAGAAGTATCTAAAATTGTTAAAAAAAATCAAATCCATTGATTAACCTCAAAACAAAGCAGAGCATATAAATTTGTAACATTTAGTAAATTATTTAAGAAAAGCAAGCGTTTGCCACAGGGAAGGCCCCACAGATTTTTTGGTGTGTGTTGTTGGAAATATATTTATTAAAAACAAGAGAATTACTTTTTGAACAAGTCCAGGGTAGTTCGGTAATATCAAGAGAGAATGAGTTCATGCATTTGTACCCTTTTTAAGGTTAGCTGCAGAGAAGTATTTTGCTCACGTTGCTTCTGATCTCTCTTCTCTTGTGTGAGTTGTGTTTGGTCAGGTAAAGAGGGAGAGGGAGGGACGGAGAGACAGAGAAAAAGAACTCAAGAGAAAAGCAAGGCCACCTTCCCTGAAGACTCTCTCTCTCTCTCTCTCTGTATCTCTCTCCTTCTCTCTTCTTATAATTTCTTTCTCTCTCCTTCTGATTCAGCGACCGCAGGACTCTCTCTTTCTCGCATTCACTTCGCCATCATGATCTCCTCCACCAGATGCACCTTCCTGGTAATCTCAACCTTATTTCTCACTCATCTTTTGAATCCACTTTTTTTCTCACGTCATCTAACCAGATTTGCACTAAAAGGATTTTCAAACTCACTCCCATATCCCCTTTTTATATTCTCCTGCATCTTCCATTTCCTGCTGCTAAATCAGAAAACAAAGATGGCTTTGTCTTGTTCTGTCCTGTTCACAACTTATCACTACAAGAATCCAGAGTCGGTAAAAATTGACCAAGTTTCTGGGTTACTTGTTCAGCCGTGAAAATTTTGATTTTTCTTCTGATTTCGATGAGATTAGCTGATTTGTTTATCTGGGTGCTGATATTTTCTCTTCTCCTCCTTCCTTTGTTGTGAACTTTTTACGCAGAGCAACTCAGGGTTGGGTGGGTGCAACAGCTTCTGTGATGCGCAGAGAAAGCGTGCAAGTCCTTTCAGGGTGGTGTGTATGGCCCCAAGTAGCAGCAGGTCGAGTGATAGAAACGGTAGCGTTGTGATGGAGACTCCGTTGAAAGAAGTAAGAAAGGAATCGACGGTGGCTGACGTGGACGATAACCCGATCTCCGCCGGTGGCCCGCAGGATGTGTACGGCGAGGATAGGGCAACGGAGGATCAGTTTGTTACTCCGTGGAATGTCTCTGTTGCTAGGTGAGCCTCTTCATCTTCTAATCTTATCACCAGTTCAACTGTTTTTGACTTTGATGCTCAATTTCTTAACTCTTGAGTTTAGATTCGAATTGGATGCTTGTCTCTGCCACTCCCTGAGTTGGGTTAATTTTCCAAATTGGAATGACCGAGTTTTGGTGTTATGGATGAAGCGCAATTTTTTTTTCTATTGTGCGTTGTGGGAGATCTTAAATGGGTTTGGTGACGGATAAATATTACATGTCCTTAATCATCTTACGTGTTTGCATTCCTTTCACCTTTATCTTCTGGACCGTTGTATTTGTATTTTGCTGCTGTGTTGGTTGAATATGATGCTCTGAATGGCTTAGTGCAATTCTACTTTTCAATTATAGACGATAATGCATTTGATGGGCTACTTTCAGAACTATAGCCAGAGAGGATTGATTTATTATGCAAATTCTTAATTTTAACTTGCTTCTTGCTTTTTAGTGGTTATACGTTGTTGCGAGATCCCCACTTCAACAAAGGGCTGGCCTTCACTGAAAAAGAGAGGGATGCCCACTACTTGCGCGGTCTTCTTCCCCCGTCAGTTATTCCTCAAGAAACTCAGGTTAACTATCTGACTATATAAATTTTCAAGGCAATTAGACTGTGAATGTGCTTATCCAACATCAATTAAACTACTGCTTTAATGGCAGGTGAAGAAAATGATCCAGCACATACGCCAGTATCAAGTTCCGCTGCAGAAGTACATGGCAATGATGGATCTTCAGGTGTGACCCTGTGAACAATGTTCTAAAAACAATATATTAAAGAATACAGTTTTGGACCTTGGTCTGCTGCTTCGTTTTTAACATTATTTATTGGTTGTCCATGTGCATTGTAAAAAAGAAAAATCCGTTGTCATTAGATTTTTCTGTTGCCCCATCTGTCATTGTGTGCAATCACACTTGTACAGTTGCTTTTTGAACGATGCCAAAATTCTTAGTGTTCGGTTTTGGTCATGCTTTTATTTTATAACTTTGAAAGTCATCTTTAATGTAAAATCGTATCTTGGTGGAAGTTTCTTTGCATGGTATGATTGGCAAATTTTGGGATTGGATTTCAATGCTTTTGCTTTATTATTTTCTGGATTGCAGGAGAGAAATGAAAGGCTGTTTTACAAACTTCTTATTGATCACGTTGAAGAATTACTCCCAGTTGTCTATACTCCAACTGTTGGTGAGGCTTGCCAAAAATATGGGAGCATCTTTATGCGTCCTCAGGGTCTTTATATAAGTTTGAAAGAAAAGTTAGTTTTCCTTTTACTTCTCTTTTCTCCTCCTAGAAATCTCTGTAGATGTTTACTTTCAATTGAATATTTTATCTATTGTTTGTGTTAATTTTATTGTTCCTCTGTCTCCTGGGTGGGGCTTAAACATAAAGGGGGAGGATTCTTGAAGTGCTAAGGAATTGGCCTGAGAAGAACGTTCAAGTCATAGTTGTAACTGATGGAGAACGGATATTGGGTCTTGGGGATCTTGGTTGTCAGGTAATTTCTATTATACTTGTTTATATAATTAATAACAGTTATAATTGAATCGCAAGATCTGATGTTGTAGTCTCTCCTTTGGTGACCTATGTTCTGTTCTCAGGGTATGGGAATACCAGTGGGAAAACTCTCTTTATACACGGCACTTGGAGGAGTTCGTCCTTCCGCTGTAAGTATATTTGGTCCATTTTGATAAACCTTAAATTATGCATATCATCAACTTACAACAATGTCATTGTTTATGAAGTAAATTAAAAGATACTCAGCAAATCATGTTTTATATACTGCTGTCTGTTGGAATAGTATTGTAGGTTTCCAGTTGAGTTGATGTCTTGTAAACTAAGAAATGTACCTGGCATTTGTTCATTAGTTTTAAAAATATTGATTGTGCATGATGTAACTTCCATTTCTTATTACATCCATAATGGTATCTTTAAAATTGTTTCAGTGCCTGCCTATTACCATTGATGTGGGTACAAACAATGAGAAGTTGCTGAATGATGAATTATATATTGGGCTAAAGCAAAGACGAGCAACTGGGCAGGTTCATGATTTGTTTTCTTTGCTTGGTCATGTGGAATTAATTATTTTTGATTTCTGCCATTCCAATTTTGTAATATACTATAATATTTCTTTCTTCTAACTTCTTTGATTCCAGGAATATGCTGAACTTATGCATGAATTTATGACGGCAATCAAGCAAAATTATGGGGAAAAAGTCCTAATTCAGGTATTAAGCAGTGTTAGGAGACGTCATTTCTTTGCTTATTGGACTGCACAGTCTTCACTAATTCCAATTTTTTGGTTTTCTGTATCTGTTATGTTTTGTATTTAGTTTGAAGACTTTGCAAACCACAATGCTTTTGATCTACTTGAAAAATATAGATCGACGCATCTGGTTTTTAATGACGATATTCAGGTAAATTATTGTCTTCAACAATGAATTCGGGTTCTTTGATAACTTTACATATAACTAGCTCTGATATTGAATCTACCTTGTTCCAGGGAACAGCATCTGTGGTCCTTGCTGGACTAGTTGCAGCTCTGAAATTGGTTGGGGGGAACTTAGCTGACCACAGATTCTTATTCCTTGGTGCTGGAGAGGTGAGTCCGTGTAATTCTGGGATCATGTGCAGTTCATCATCAATCTTGGGGAAGTAAGGAGGTGTTTAATCAGTTTTAAAACATAGGAAAGAGGGGGGTGTAAGAAGAATTAAATAATACACTTTTTCAACCAAGAAAGTGGAACTACTTGACGATGCCTATTAGAACTGATTAAAACTAATTTTTTAAAATCAATTTCAATTTTGTAATTATGGCTTAAATGTTTTGTCTGGTGATTGCACAGGCTGGCACTGGAATAGCAGAACTCATAGCACTTGAAACATCAAAACAGGTTGCTAGCTACTTTAGAGTGTTGCATTTTTTTTTTTTGTGGATGGTGGAGAGAAATGTTATGTGAGCATTGCACACATATTTTAGAGTTATTGAGAAACTACCATTATTGATGCAGACAAATGCTCCACTGGAGGAAGTGCGCAAGAATATTTGGTTGGTGGACTCGAAGGTTGTGTAAAATCCAATTTAGCTCTTCATGTATGAAATACATTTCCATCTTCCATCTAATTAATCTTCTATACCTACTTTTGCAGGGGTTGATTGTCAGTTCCCGTAAAGATTCACTCCAACATTTTAAGAAGCCCTGGGCTCATGAACATGAACCTGTTAAAAATCTTGTTGATGCTGTTAATGTATGATCGATCTTTCTGTTCATTGCATACCCATACACCCACATAACGCAGAAGTTTCAATTTTCTTACATTTTCGACTTAATCTTCTACAGCAAATTAAGCCAACTGTGTTGATTGGAACATCGGGACAAGGGAGAACTTTCACTAAAGAGGTGGTTGAGGCTATGGCCTCTATTAATGAGGTACTATTTCAATCTATTTATCTACCTAGTACCTACCATGAATTTCATGTCCACATAAGCTAAGCAATTTATTACATGATAATGCTTGCAGAAACCTATTATTCTTTCTCTTTCCAACCCAACATCACAATCAGAATGTACTGCTGAAGAAGCTTATTCATGGAGCAAGGTAAAATAGACTCAACTTGTTTTTTTGCATTAGAATTTAAGCTTTCGTTAAACTATATTAACTATTTTTATTTTTGTGCATCATCATCATCAGGGACGTGCCATTTTTGCAAGTGGGAGCCCATTTGCCCCAGTTGAGCATGAAGGGAAAAAGTTTGTGCCTGGCCAGGTCTATATAAACCCTTTAGATTTTAAGTAAACATGAAAAGTTTCACGTGTGAATTAAGGTCTAATTTGGATGTTATGTTCCTTTGTTGATCAGGCCAATAATGCATACATATTCCCAGGATTCGGTCTTGGTTTAATAATGTCTGGGACCATTCGAGTGCACGACGATCTGCTTCTGGCTGCCTGTAAGTGCCCAACATTTTTTTAACTAGTTAACAGTATTAAAATTTTCACGCCCGTAATACCTCAAAATTAAACTCTTATTTTCTGTATCTTGATATAAACATAGAGACTAATTTTGGTATATTATTTACGAAAAAATTTTACACCCGTCAACTAATTAGAATATATTGTTAATATTATTTTATGTTAATTATTGTAAAAATCAAGAAGTTTTGTTGACGTGATACTCCATAATTGAATGACATTATAAAAAAAATTATATTAAAATTCATTGAAATACGCCCAAAGTTTTTATTAAGAAGGGAATTAGCTTTCGTTTTTATTTTCATTTTTAAATTTGAGTACTCGTTTTCGACTCTGAGAGCCTGTTTTTCTTGTTTACTAAAATTTACTTAAATTCTTTGGAATTCTCAATTTTATTAAGTAGTACACATTTTACAAGTACATTCGGTTGCCAATGTTGTTGACATGGTTTTTGATACGATGATTAATGTGATATTATTTAATGGAACAGCGGAAGCTTTGGCTGCACAAGTGACACAGGAGAACTTCGACAAGGGACTCATATACCCTCCATTCACCAACATCAGAAAGATTTCAGCACACATAGCTGCCAATGTTGCTGCTAAGGCTTATGAGCTTGGTCAGTTTTTATTTTATTTTCCTTTGCTACCCTTTTAGTTTATATATATCCTTAGAGCTGTTATATAATTGAGTTTTGGTTTTTCTCAGGTTTGGCCACTCGCCTTCCTCAACCCAAAGACTTGGTTAAGTTTGCTGAGAGCTGTATGTATACCCCAGCTTACAGAAGCTACCGGTGAAGTCACAATAGCCCCCATTTTTTTCTTTTTCATTTTTCGGCTTTTATCATCAAATCATTTTATTGTCAATTTTTTAATTTTTTTTCTTGTTCTTCTAATTATTGTATTGGTGGGCTAGTTAGGACGGTGTGGGTAGTTGGTAGTTGGTAGTTGGACTGCTATAAGGTAGTTTGCAAATTTGTGTTATGCTATAAATTTTTTATCATATGACACTAATCATAATTAGAAAATGAAGCATTTTAAATACATAAATGCTTGAAAGTGCTTGTATGATCAATCTTTTATTCTCGGAACGTACGTTTAATCAAAGATTGCACGTTAAAGTCACAACGGCCAACCCCCTTGAGCATGAGCACGTTTTATGTTAATTGGTTCGATGCAAATAATATAAGAGAATCGCTAATCAAGTTATTTAAAAACAAACAGGTCACTACAGGGATCACATGTTCTATTACTAAGTGAAATTTATGTATTTTGTTTAATTATGTGTTCAGTGTATTCTCTATTTAATGAGATTAACTCGAAATTTATTTGATAATAAAGGTATAGTGTTAACATTTTTTCGAAGGTAAAAAGACAAAGTTTGGACGAAAAAAAGAAAGAAAGATAAAAAGAGAAAAAACACAACCCTTATTTGTCACGTGAAAAATAAGGAATTAAATCACTGTTGATTTCTCTACTCTCTAGTCTCTATCCAACAAGAGATGGGTATGATGAAATATTATATAAAACTTGCACCCTATCGATATCCTTACATGATCCGAACTCGCTACCTAATTTTAAAGATAGAGAATAATATACAAAAGCCAGAGGAATGAAGATAATATTTACAATGACTGTCTCTAATATGTTTATTAGATGGCTAGAAAAGCAAGAAATGTAACAAGAAGTGGATAATATCACGTGTTACTTGGGATTTTTCAATTACATGAATTTTTTTTAGTCTTATTCATATAATCGGATATCAGATTCTAATCCCGTTTGGTCACATCTGTCACAGTACAACCCAACCTATAAGTGCTATTACAGTCTCTTTATTTTGTGTTGCAGTAGAGTTGACAAGCTCCATATAATTGCTGTATTGGATTATTGTATTTTTTGAAGAGCTGATGCAACAGACCAACAGTGGTTTAAAGACCGAAGATACATGATTAGGTTAACAATGATGATGATAGCATATTTTATTAGTGGCTGATGTTTTTCTTGAATATTATTAAGATAACGAGCAATCTGGCCCCTACAGTTTTGTCGACTGAATGAATCTGATCCATAAACTGAAAGGGCTTACAGTGAACAGTTGAATTAGGGAAAAATAATAATTAAAATCATATCCCTTAAAAAAGTTAACAAAGAATTACAAAATTTCAATCCAATTCAACATGTAAAACATCTGTTCAATTTTAATAACTTTTTTTTATTCTAAGACCAATCTAAACCAAAAATGAAAAATTTATTAATATTTATAGTAAGGTAAAGATAAGGATAAATCCATCCCATACACACTCTTGTTTTTACGTTCACCTCAATCTAATAATTTTCTTTCCTTTTTTGTTTAGAGTGATGTAAGATAAAAAATAAAATATTAAACTAAAGGTATTTGTTTAAATAGAAATAAACACAATTAAAAAAGGTAGGACTAACAGAAATAATATTTTTCTTTTTACAAAAGAAAAAAACGTAAGTACCAACATATGAATTTTTATAAAAATTACAGAAACTTGTAATAAATGTTTGGATGGAATTGTTTTTAACAAGATAGTTGTTTATCTAAACATGTGTTAAGTAGTATTTGTTTAAAATGTCAGAATTATGAACACATATTTTATAACAAAAATTTGTGAAAATGTAGTTATTTAATTAAAAGAAAAATAATTAAAACTCTCATAAAACCATAAAAAGGAAATAATTAAAACTCATAAAACCATAAAAATATTTGATAATGAGCAAACACAAAAAAATAATATACATGTCACGTTAGTTGATGATAAATATCCATTAGAGGATAGAATTTGTATCCGCGTTTGTTCTCCAACACTTTTTCTCTTTAAAAGTCATTTAATCTTATTTTACGAATCAATAAAATATTTATTTAAAATAACTATAAAAAATATTTTAATAATCAGTTATGTCAACAATCAATTATTACTATCATTAATTTTATAAAATAAGATTTATATTTAAATGTATTAAATGAAAAATAAGATAATTCATTTATTTTAAATTGTATAATAACTTTATAAAAATGAAAAACTGTTTACAATAATGAATCGTTAGATATAAAAATAAAAAATAATAACTTTAAAATTTTATTTATCTTTAAAAAGTAACGTCTTGTTAGAATACTAACCGATTTCCTTCTATTTAAAAAAGTTATTTCTTTTTTAAGTACAATTAGGAAACAGTTTATTGTTTTATTTTAATCTCTTGTCATTTGTATCTTAATTGTTAAATGGATATCAAACCAACTATTAAATTTTTTCGCTACAGTGAGCACGGTAAAGTCAAGTCAAAATTTGACCATAAGAAGTAAATACAGAGGAAAGAAAAGGTTAAAGAAAATTTTTAAAATAATAATAATAATTTTCAGTTGAAGAAATGTATTAAAATTGAATGTGATAAATAAAAATATAGATAGAGAATGACATAAAAGAATATTAAGTAGTGTGCTCCTATCATGGCAGAATTTTGTCTGTTTTCGTTATTTGTGATGATCTAACATTTTGTTTGATAGAATAAAAGAAAAGTAAGAGTAATAAAAATAAAATTTAATTTGGAAAAATAAAAAAATGTAAAAGTTTGAATTCTTATTTTAATTTTTTTTGTTTTCTTAACTGAAAATGCATCGTTATGTTTTTTTTTTATATGACAAATTGACATCATGATTAAGTTTTATGAATTTATTTATTTTACGTGTTTTAGCTTAGAATATTAAAAAAATAAGAAAATGAAGTAATTTAAATTATGATTTTAATTTTTAATTTTATTAAATATGATTATATTAAAAATTCAAAGAAAGAATTCTATCATACATAATAACTGTATTTGACTTAAACAATATTATTTTTAATAAGAAATTCATGATCTCTAAAAAAAAAATGATAAAAATAAGGATTGAATATATAATTATTACTTAAATATAAAAAAAAATTTGAAGATGCAATTAAATAAAAAAGTTGATAAAGTGAAGTGGGAGCAATAGCATGGAAGGAAGCAGGAAATGATATGAAACGCGTTGAAGAGCGATTTGAAGCAAAGAAAGAAATGAGCGATGCAGCGCGTTCGACTAGAGTGAAATTCCGGAAATAGCCCCAAGATAATAAAAAGTGGCGAAACTATCCACCACCTTCATTTACCTTAATTAAGCAAACACATGCACACTTTTCTTTTTCTTTTGTTTTCCGTTGGTTCATTCTCAATCTATAATCCCATTTCTATATATCATCGCATCCTCATTCTCCTTCTTTATCCTCCTCCAACCGTATTCCACCGAGTCACGCGGAGGATCGCCATGACTCGGCGGTGCTCCCACTGCAGCAACAACGGACACAACTCCCGAACGTGTCCCACAAGAGGGGGCGGCGGAGGAGTCAAGCTTTTCGGAGTTAGGTTAGGAAATGGATCCATAATTAAGAAAAGTGCAAGCATGGGCAACCTCAACCATTCCTCCAATCCAGGTTCACCCTGTTTCGACCTGCCTCATGAGGGAGACGCCTATTTGTCCGATGACCCAGCTCATATGTCCACCCTCGCTAACCGCCGCGGAGAAAGAAAAAAAGGTATGAAGAAGAAATATTAGATTTTTTATTTTATATTTTAACGATTCTAATATTATGCATTTCTTTTTTTGTTTCTCGAAAGTGATATTTATTAATTTTTTAAACTTCGTATTTGAGATTGTTTTCAAAGTTTGGGTCTCGATGGAAATGAAAAACAATTTGGTGGTTAACGGTAGTAGCCCATTTTGTTTGCCGTGTTATATCTGTCTTTAATCTCAAGTTGGGCTTTATTGTTTTACCATGGTTGTGTTGTGAATTTGTTGCAGTTTATAAATGTTTTTATCAAAATAAGATTTTTTCTTTCTCTTAATGTTTTTCTCTTTTCTATTTTGTTTTTTCCCCCCCTACATTTTATGGCACTGCAGCTTGAATTTTGTAGTCGCTAACTTGGGAATGTTTACATTGGTTTTAAATCTTATTGATGATTATGCATTCTTCCATGGAATCTGTTACCTCGGATACATTACCATGACCTCTTTAAATTTATTTCGGGTGAGAAATTATCATCAAAAGTAAACGTGCAAAATTAGTGGCCTTTCTGCCTCATGGAATCTGTTAAAACTAGACTCAAAAGAGTCTGTTGCTTGAATCAAATTGCCTTTTTGTCTTAAAACCAGAAAAAAGCAGTGTTCTTGGATGACTTAACTAGTTTAAGTAGCATTGTTTGTTTAGCTGTTTTTTCGAGTTCAAGTTTATTGTAAATATGTCAAACAGGCTACATATATTTGGAACATCTTCAGCTTGACACCTTAATACAGAGTTGGTGCTACCTGTTAACTCTTTTTTTTTATGTCTCAGCCTCTTAGCTTTGTGCTGCATTTGACGTGTTTCCAAGGATATTAGTTGCTGTTTTGGATTATTGTATTTTCTTCAGTACAGCTGATGCATTAAGCAAGCTAGGTACCCTTTTGTATTTGCTGACTGGATTGCTTTATTCAATTCATACTTTTATGTGTTTTAGGTGTTCCATGGACTGAAGAAGAACATCGGCTGTTTTTAATTGGTCTCCAGAAGCTGGGCAAAGGAGACTGGCGTGGGATAGCACGTAGGTTTGTGGTATCAAGGACTCCTACTCAAGTAGCAAGTCATGCCCAAAAGTATTTTATCCGGCAGAGTCATGCTACCAGGAGAAAGAGACGTTCCAGTCTTTTTGACATGGTTCCAGACATGGTTGGTCTTCATTTATCATATCTAATCCAACTATTGTGTACACATCCTTTGTCTATATATGTTGTCTCATAAAAAATGGAAATTCAAACTAGTGTCACGGTTGCTAATACATGAACTCCAATTTATAAGCAATTTAAAAATTTTTGTTATTCCCATTACATGTTTCTTGATTACATGTCATGTCATGTTACTTTTGGAGAATACCTTGATGTGTTTGGCTTGAATATCATGACTTGATAACATCTTGATCGTGTTGGATTTCTTGGCACGTTGACACTGGTTTCTGCTTTAGACAGACTTTTCTATTAGTGTGACACATTCACAGAAACCTTTGTTTGCTAATGAAAGCAAATGGGATCATCCTTCTTTTAGCTGGGCATTGATTGTGAGTGATGTTTGATGAGTCGTGTAGAATTTTTATCTGCATTTTTTCCTTTAGCTAACTTTTTTCAATCACATGTCAGTCTTCAGATCCACCCTCGGTGCCAGAAGAACAAGTGCTGTTTCCACCATCCGATAACTCACAACCCTTTAATGGAAAATCACAGCCTTCACTAAATCTCTCCCTTAAATCCGAATTTGAACCCATGGAAACTACTTCTCAAGAAAAGATGGAAGAGGCCAATGAAACTACGATGGGATCAAATGGACTGACACCAATGGCACATCATGGATTCATGTCTGCTTATTTACCTGTTCAATTTTCCACATGGCCATCAATTGCAGCTCCCTTTGAAGCAGTTAATGGAAGAGAGAAATCCCAACATCAGGTCCTCAAGCCAATCCCGGTGATTCCAAAGGAACCTGTGAATGTTGATCAACTTGTGGGAATGTCGCATCTCAGCATTGGGGACAAACAAGTACTTGACATAGAGCCTTCCCCACTTTCCTTAAAGTTGTTAGGGGAGCCCTCAAGGCAGTCAGCATTCCATGCAAATGCTCCAGTTGGCAGTTCAGATTTAAACAGTGGCAAGAACAATCCAATTCAAGCGGTTTGAACTTGAAGACAGCAGGCCTTCTTTTGGTCATCTTTTCATTTGTACTATCATATATACCTTTTTTTTCCTTCTGAGCCCTAGTTTTTTAATCTTCCAATTTGTAGGAAGTTATGTGGTGGTATGTAGCTCAGGTTAGATTAATTCTTGGCAAATATTCATTCTTTCTAACTGTAAACAAATGAAAGCTTCAATAATCAAATATTCACCAAGAGGTCCCTGTTCCTCTAGGTTTCTTTATAAAGAGTGAGTCTGGATATAATTTTCACCAAGTACTTACAAGAGAAGAAAGAAAAATAAGTTAAAGCAGGGGGCGCCGAATAACCTATCATTCCCTGTTTTCCATGTTTGCTACAAGGATCCTGTCTCGTGCATTTGAATAAAAGTTTGGCAGACAGAACAAAAATTGCCTTTAGTAGGCATGCTAGATTCCTAGTTGATTTCAACAATGTTTTTCCAAAGAGTGGATTCTGAAGATGTTTAGGAGAGTTGATGCTTCCAGACAAGAATAACCTCCCAAATCCACTGAGAAGTAAGAAAGCAACCTTGTCTAACCTATTCATAATCGCATCAATTCCCACAGGCTTGAATTATTCATATCAGCACACATTTCTTGATGAGAAAAGAAAAGAATTGATGTGCTTTTCAGGTCCTGTGAGCAGCTAATTCATTTGGGACACTATGCATTGCAATCATGTCCCTTTCAATGTAATTGGATCCTCCTCGCTGTAGGAAACAGGAGATGAAGGCTAAGTTTTCTGGTATAAAAATTAACATGAATGTGTTGAGATTTTTACTGTTATGCTAAGTCTTTAGTTTACCGTCGCCGAAATAATTTCTGATTAAAAGACATCTGAATTTTATTCTAAAGACAGTTTTAAAGTCATCAATCATCATATGTTGCCAAATGCAGTACTTATTTGGTAAACTTGTCTGTTCTTTTTTCTTTCGGTCACGTTGGTACCAATGATTCTGCATTTGGGTTGGTTGATATGGTACATATCAGTTTCTTATAGAGATTGAGCATTGTCCATGGTGGGATTCTTATCAAAATAGGAGAGAGTGATAAGAAAAAAAACTAAAAAATAAAACCAACAATCTGCCAGACTAGAGAAAAAACAGAGAAACCAGATTGTGATCCTCTTTCACCCACCCAAGACATTCGACTTTTTAACTCTTTTTACAAAGGGATTCGGAATAAAGAAAGAATAGAAAGAGTATCTCTTCTTTAACACACCTCTCTCCTTCAAAACATCTTGATTTGCTGAAATTGTGGAGAAAGAAATGACATTGATGTAAATTTTCTGTCAATAAATTTTTCCGTGTTAACTTTTTTCCCATTTTCCCCCTTCCTTGTTAACTCTAATAGCGTAAACAGAATGCTAATTAGTCAATAAGAGAGCTGTTGGAGAAGTTTTTGTAGCATCTGCGGTGATATATACATGTATTTCAAGTTGTTAGATTATCAGGTTAACGTACATTCAAATGGTCTTTCCTTCAATTAGGAAGCTTACAGCTAGTATTTTCATTTTTCTATGGTTCTCTAGACTTGGGAATCACTAACAGAATACGTTGATAATTAATAAATCAAGCCAATGTTTCTAAACATATAATAGAAACAAGTAGAAAAGTCAACCGAAATTCAAGTTTGTCTTCACCATTGCATCATTGCATTCAATTTGGCTAATATCTAAATTCATTTTAGTTCACGCAACATTTTTTTTTTAATCAAATTCACTTTATTTAAGTAAAAATCAATTTTTTTTAAAAAAAATTGTAAGAGTAAGAGTACAAGAGGAGATGAAAAAATTCGGAGAGGGGACTTAAAAAGAGTTGAAGGGAAAGGAGGGAGGTTGGAGTTGAAGGGAGGAGAGTTGGGAAGGAAGGAAAAGTAAAAAATTTTATTTTTATTTAAGCAAAATTTGTTTAAACAAAAATGAAATTAAATAATCTAATTTCTTGAATAACGAGTTATTAGTATTTAATTCTATATAAATCATGGACAATGTGACACTTGTCATGTAAAAGTAGTGAAATTAACTTTACCTATTAAATATGTTTGATGAAAGTATATAATTTTTTATATTGGTGTAATATTATATAAGATAAGAAATTATATACATATTTTTTTATTATAAATTATAATATTTAAAAGTAATAATGTATTGAATTACTATGAATTTTTTCTTTCTAATAAAAATGTATTAATATAATTTTTTATCTTTACTTAGATTAGAAAAATCCTTCTATTAACTGTTAAATCAGCTGTTATCATTCTATCTTCTTTGTTTAAAAATGTACGTAATCCATCAATTTGTGCATATTTACTTGAACAAAATATTAGCTAACAAGTTTTACTTAATTATTAGGGGTTGACGCATGTTCAATTCGATTCATGCTAGTAATGTTTTATTTGTAAATTATTTGTGAGTATTACTATAATTTTTTTTCTGTAAATTGGTGTCATGAAATTAACTTAGTTGAAAGTAGAGAAGGAGAGTGAAGAAATTTTAATAAATAAAGAGAAAGAAAGAAAAATATCAATAATATACTGTTATACTCAGGGGGATAAAATAAACTACTTTCCCTCTTATCCACATCTTTCAATATTGGAACAAGGATAAAAGTTGAAAAGAAGAGATTTCAGCTCACTCATTTCTCTTCCTATCCCCTTCAAGTTTCTAAAACAATGATAATATTTTCACATTTTCTTTCTTTTACATCTCATTCTTACTCTTTTTTGGTTGTCCCGTTCTTATTTTTTTCTTTTTTACCCTCAAATAATACCCCTTTAAGAAATGCCAAAATATCATCACCCTTTCTAAAATAAGTGTGGAAAAATGTAAAACGTGTGTTTTCTTTGTTCCATTTACCATCCATGACACTCCTCCAAACAATGATATTTTCACACTCCCATTTAGAGTCGTGAAATGAATGTAGGTAAGAAAGAGATAAAAAAGGTAAAGAGAAAAAAAAAGGAAAAAAGAGAGAAAATAGAGATGAGATAAATAATGCAATAGGAAATCAAAAAAGAAGGAAAAAAAAAGTAAGTATAAACGAAAATACAAAAGGTAAGAAAAAGCAAGTGTGAGGATACTGTTGCAGTCTCCTTCACAGTGCCGTATGAAGTGACCCTCTTCACGTTATTGAATCCATCATATTCTGTTTCCTACTTCCTACACGTAGGACACCTTTTCGCTGCTATAAAAACTCCTCCAATCCCCACTTCCATCTCATGCGTTTCCACTTCGGCCTGCAACAGCAATAACATTTCGAGCCTTTATTGTCTGTGTTTTCTTACATTTGAAAAAATGGACACAAACCAGTCACGCAAGGTTAATGCTATGAAACAGTCCCTCTTTGATAAGGTTCTTCACTAATTCTAACAACATTTTTTATGCATGTGATGTGTGATCTTCACCTTCTTCCATTGCCACACACCATAAGTTATACATTCAGCCTTTTACTTTGTGAAATGCGTCTTAATGATGAATACGTCATTGTTAAGGGTATTAAGGAATAAACGAAAGAATGGCAATGGATGATCACTTCAGAATTGTTAACAGTCATGACACGGTGTTTCGTTAGCATAGTACAGCAACGTTAGTACTAGTAGTAGACGTGAATGTCACATATATATTTATTGATTTCGTAATACAAAATAATGTTTTTAGTTACAAGTTGATCATGGGATTTCAAATACTTATCCATTACAGGGATTTCTGAATGATCAGTTTAGCCAACTGGAACAACTACAGGATGACGCTAATCCTGATTTTGTTGAGAAAATAGTGACCCTTTACTTCCGCGAATCACTTGGGAATATCTCGAACTTGGAGCAGATACTGTACGTTAATCAATTTTCATCATACTTTGCATTTTCTTTACATTCTCTGCTTCAATTTTTATTTTTTAAAACTATGTTGGTGTTATTGGGTGCTGTGGTTGTTGCAGGAAGGAGAATCCACTTGATTTCAACAAGATGGAAAGAATTATGTACGGGCTTAATGGAAGCAGCTCAAGGTAAACGCAATTGAATAATCCATCCATAAGTAAAAAGAGAGAAAACAAAAGTAATAATAATAAGTTGCGTCGAGTGAAATATTATATCATCAAGTACATACTGTGTTGGCTTTGTTTATTACAATGAATCCTAATGGTTTGATTGTTTTTCTTTCGATATGGGTTTGTAGCATTGGAGCCAAAAAGGTGACAGCAGAAATCGTTGTGTTTAGGGAATATTGCAGGGCAGGAAATGCAAAAGGGTAATCTAGCTTTCACTCTATTTTTCATTCAGTAACGATCACACTAGCATTTCCTCAAGCGTCCTCTATTTTTCTCAATAACTACCATTTCATTCATGTGTAGAATTTTGGATCATAAAATTCCAGACACTCAATTTGTTAGTGTCCTAAATATTGATAGTTCTGTCGCTGCGTGTGAATAAACAGATGCAAGATGAGCTTCCAACAACTGAAGAAAGAACATGAAACACTGAAAAAGAAACTTGAAGCTTATTTTCAGGTGACCATAGAGTGCGACTTTTGCATGTGAATTTGTTGTCTTTAGCCGTGTGGAAAACTAAACGCCCCTTTTTGATTTTTGGGTCATTGGGCTCCTTTGTTTGTGCAGTTGGCTAGACGACAAGCTGGGCCCCTTGAGACATCATCTCGACCCAAGTAAAGAGTTTACGAATGTGCATTGAGGGCAACACTGTCCATTTGGGGATATTATTATGCTTCCAATGTTTGTTTAGTTATCAAATGTTCAAGGAAACCTGCTCTAAAGCTTTTTAGTTCTTATTACTACTGCAACAGAAGAACTGTTTTCCATCAAATTAAAGGCAATGTCATTGCAATTCTCAGTTACTTATTTTTTGGGGGATCTAAAAGATCTAAAACATGAAAAATGGGTCACATCCCTACCCAAAGTGAACAGAACAAATGTGCAAGACAAAATACTACCAAAAAATACAAAGACGCACATGCTTGTCTGCCAAACCTTGTCTAAACCAAATTTTTCGTAACCTTGTGGAACTCTTTACATCATTTTATTTATTGTAGTTTGAAAAATAGTAGTACGTATTAAACTCGTCCTTTCTTCATGCAAGCTATATAATACACGGTTCGCCCGGATAACAAGTTTTAAATAAAAACATTGAACTTTGTTCTTAATTCAAAAAAGCCTTTGTTTTAGTTTATAAAAAAATATCGAAATAATTTTTATTTTTAAATTATATTGTTATTGTAAAATGTTTTAAACATTTTAAACTTAAATTTTTTAATTATAAAAAAATATTGTCCCTTTACATCATCCACAACCAAATTGATAACTATCACCTATTAGTCGTTAACGCAGATATAGATGTGCACAATAAGATTAATAACCTACAATATTTACAAGTTATTATCTACGATTTAAAAAAATTTCAGATTTTCCATCTGAAGAAAGAATCTCTATCAGAAAACAAGGTTCAAAAGCATTTCCAGAAGCCTTGGAAGTTGGTTTTGAACTTCAGAAATGAAGACTCCTGGATGACATCGATGCCCTATCAAAAGTCAAGCAAAGATAAGTCAAATTAGCAAGTACAACAGTTATTCGACCAAACAAAATTGTTTGTACATATTCCCAAAACAGTTAAGTATTAACCATGCTTGCCGACATTTGACAGCTTCATGGCGAACGGCTCTCTTTCTATCGTCAATACACATCGATATTGCTCGTAGAACCTAATCGATATGAAAAGCATAAAGAGTAAGAAAAAGACGTTTAACACCCATGTTCCAAAAAATCGAAAATACAAAACAGGTCAATAACTCGCACAATATATCTCTGAACACGTTGATTCAAAGCATTGAACACAATGGAATGTGAAAAAAGCAGAAGAGCATTCTATTCAAGTCATGATAGAAAGATAAAAAAGAATATTTGTCAACAACTAAAAATCAACCTTTTAAGCTAAAAGCATGACAAACCTGTGTCCTCATAGGATAGATACGAGTATGGGGCAGCTCAGCCAAGGCAACGAGGCATTGAATAGCTGTCTCTCGAACAAGCTGCACAAATAAGGAGAAATCTACCATTAACATTATTTTTATTTTTGACTTTGATTGGTTTAGACTCTAGACAATAAGATGACAACAAAGTGATGAGAGGAGTCTAAAGGTTTTGGCAGGAATTCTACAGTAGAAACCCTTTGCAAGTAATAATTTAGAATGAGTCTACAATTGTCAACATGTCTAGACTATTCGAACAGTCATGTTGTCCTCGAAATGTAGCTCAAGTAGTAGCTAGCAGGATATGTAGCTAAATGGACGGGACTGAAAGCTGCCATCACAAATTCCCCACCCCCAGACCAGAAAAAAAAAAAAGAAGAAGAAGAAGAAAGAAACTGGCATGTCTAACAGGGAATAAAGCTCCTTTACAACTCAAGTCAGCAAATTTAGGCAGTAAATAACTTCTATAGCTAAATTTTGATACCGTTTTATGAGGGTAGTCCACAAGCTTAATCAGACAACTGATGATAATACGTACATTCTCAGTGACAGCTTCTTGTCCTGCATGCATGAATAGAGTTTACATAAGACAGTATATCTACAGATTAGTCGTTCTTCTTGCCAAACATAACATTATCATTATCAAATTTGTCCCAAACACAATTGAAAACACAAGTAGAAGCTATACAAAGCCAAGTGCAGCAAGGTTCCGGAAACTAGTAACTGCAAATACCAGATGTTGGACCAGAATCTAGCAACAAGTGTAATGGTGGATTATCCTTGTGAAAATTTTTATTAAATCACAATTGATCCTTACAATGAACCAATTTCTTTCCCGCAAATAAATCATAAAAAGAAACAAAAGGAAAATAAATTCAAATTACACTAAACCATTATGTCTTAACCCTATAAATTCAGATAATACAAAATTAAGTACTATAAACATCATAATTACCATTTTTCTCTGTCAATATCCCAGATAAGACCAGCAACAGACCATACAAGATATCTTTATCTTGGGTATCTTCTGTTAACAGGGACAAGCAATCCAGGAGAATTGGTATGAGCTGCAAAATTTGCCAGGGAACTAACTGAATTAAAACTGGTTGATCAAGAAAGCCCAACACAATATGCTTTGATAGAAAAAGAAAATAATTAGTCTGATAAATGAAGATATGTAATTGCTAATAGTTTAAAATTTCTCAAACTAACCTTTTTAGCTTCATTCAATATAACTATCAGTGGAGTATCTGAAATGATATGCGCTAGAGACCGATACAAGAAAGATCTGAGATTGTGCAAAACAGCAGGTTAGACATTTGTTGGGGAGCGAGAGACAGGACAAAAGCAAAACTCTCAGTCAAAACAGCTCATTGGCAAATTGGCAATACTGCAGTGTTTGTATGTATAAGGGGACCTTGTACACAATTCTAGTCAATATGGCATCAAAATAATAAAAATATGCTGCTGACAAATGCCACTAGGAGGAAAAAATAGTTTTTATTTTGAGTGAGAACACAATAAATCTACCTGGACAGTGAAGAATAAGATTTTGTAATCAACTGTTGAAAGATAGGCATCATAGAAGAGAAAAATCGTTGCTTATATAGAGGCCGTATTATGGCATGAAATTTTCTGTTCAAACAAACTTCTGAATCACTCATAAGAATATGAAAAGCATCAGCAGCGCATTTCATTACTAAAGGATCCTGAATCTGCTTTTCAGTATTTTCAAATGAATCTTTGATTGAAGGCAAGGCAGTCTTTGTGGCTGATATTAAGCACTCCACAAAAATCATAGTGATGTCTTTAATCTTTTCATGACCGCGCAGAAGTAAACCTTTTCCAATCCATGAGAGCCCCCAAATGGCATTGATTTGAAGCAACCTATCATTTGCAATGCCCAGGCATATTTTAGTAAGAACCATTTCATTCCCATTACTTCCATTGCTCATACTAGAAAACCATATTTTTGTGTTAAATATAACATCCAGAGCTTCTTCCAGAGTAAGATCGCTAGGGTTCTCTGCACTGTTGGATACTGAAACAAATTTGTTAAGTATGGAACCCAAGGCCTGTGCAACTGGAACAACACCCCTGAGGAGGGTTATTATAAATAAATGCATAAGTATTTTTATATTTGGAATGTGTGTTTTGGGGCAAACTGCAATAACTACTGATGCAAATAATGAAAGTATCCATTCATCTCTAAGGGAAATGTCATATTTTCCAGGAGTTAGTGGTAATCTTTCCACTTCTTTAAGCCGGAAGTTGGTATGCGATGATAGTATACTGTAAGCTTTTTGAATTATAAGATTTTGACTCTCTATAGAGCAACTTGCAACAGAAAGTTTCATTGCTTTCATCATTGCATCAAGAAGAACCTGAAGCACAAAATAGAAAAAATGATCATTTACTACTTGAATTTTATATTTAATTGCAAGTATGTAATAAAAAGTTCAGGATTTTAATTATATTCATAAAATATTTAAGGAATAGATGAGGGTCACGGTTATATAACCTTTTCCTCAAATGGAGCACTGAAATCCATGCAGTTTCCTGCTTGACTCCAAATGTCCATAGCAAATTGTACTGCAAAATCCTCTGAACTTCCATTTTCATGGATCCTGCCCAGATTCAATTCAAACAATCAGATTAATAGGAAATTTTGTCAGATGCTAATCCTCCCTGCTCCTAGCACAGAGAATAGCATTATATTGGTAATATTAGACAAACTGAAAGCTAGTCCGCTCTTCCTTAATTCAAATACAAAATATCAGGTATTTTCATATCATAGCGAAGAGAATTGAAATAGTTGCAGCAAAATGAATATAATATACAAGCCCTGAAGAGTTGAATACCATGGGAGCAACTTGCAAGAATAGCACTCCAAAAGCTGAAGAGCAATTTCTGAAGACCTTAAATTTCTATGGACCTAGATGAAAAAAATGGCAGAAAGTTACAATCACATCCAAAAATTTAAATCCACAATAATACAAGGACGACAAGCAAAAATGTTGCAGCAGCCAATGACAAAATAAACCTGAGGACATTCTAAAAGTGAAATAATATTCTAAGATGCCTTCAAAGGATCAGATAGAATGTTGAAGTTATATACATACATAAACCTTAGATAGATTGGCCAATACAGCTCCTCCCAAACCTTGAAGAATTGTCAGCATATTTTTCATTCCAGTCATGCCTATATCAGATAATGCTTCCACTTTGAGTGAAAAAGGCAGATTAGTGTTGTCCAGAGACAGAAGTTCCACAATTTTTTCTACAACAGAACTCCTGTAGCACATAGCTTTTTCAGACTCATCAAACTTTTGAACAAATGAGCCAATATGAAATAAAGCTTTCAATGCTGCTTCCCACAATATTGTTTTGTTGAAATCCTCTATGATAATTGACATGAATTTCTTCAAAATATTCTCGAATATTGATTTTTGTATTGGAAAAACATCTAAATGAAACATAGCAAGTATCTGCAAACCCTTCACTGCATATCAGTACCGACAATAAAAAAGGATTCAGCAATGTGAAGAAATTATAAACTCACAAAATCATGATTCAAATAATAAATGTGCATCACATAATAAATTGTAAATGCCTGGATATTTTATAACTTTTTTGGGTCATACATTTCACACATAAACATAAATCCTGAACACTCAAGTTATTATAACTTTGTTCTGAATTCTAATTAATGATTTAAACGTAATAGAGTCTACAGAAATGAAAACGAGATAATTTTAGTTTAACAATCTGCCAGAACCAGCAATCTGATTTTATACACCTAAACTAAATAATAAGAATTTGGCATCAAAATTAATTAATCAGATTCTGAAGTGACACTAAAAAATTGAAAACTTATTCTTTTTAACTTCAGTACATCATCAATATGCACCACCAATTATGGATTATGTCGAATAGAAAATAGGTAATAATTAATACAGCCAGGCCATGATAAATTATGAATGTACAACTTCAAAGGATGGACTGCTTCAGAAGGAAGTGGGTAAATCCACACTGAATACGTGCCTGAGAGTTGACAGACTACATATTGTTCTGTTCAGCCAAGGAAGAATGACCTATCTAAGTGTATTCTTTGAATACAGAACAAATGGACAAACGCTAAAATCAACTTACAAGGCATAATTAAGGCCACATAAGTAATACACTAGGAGTTCATTATGTGGGAAAGTATCTTCTGCTTCTCCTTGATTTATACTTGCCTATTCTTCAATCCAGAAAGGAGAAACAGAGGATTCTTTTGGTGTTTTCTCATATAATTGATTTTCCAACACTTGATTCACTCAACTATTTATCAGAGTCTTCTCCTTGTCAAACCAATGTGGAAATCCAAAACTCCCTCCACTGTCAACTCTTTTGCATAGAGACTTCATAGGGTTAATCACATAAAAAATATCACCTTTTTCCCCTATGTGATATGTTCTTGCTCAGAAACAGTAGCCTGTTTATTTTGCAATTTAAGATAGTTATTTTTTTAAGGAATATTGCCAAGTTAGTTGTTTCATCTTGGAGCAGTTTCTCATGATACATTGCAAAGGTTGAGTTTTGACTTTTGACAACAATAAGGAGGCTCTGATTTTATGCCAGTGCGCAATTTTTACAATTATTTCATTGAGAGGAATTTTTGTATTTTTAAAAATTCCTTTTTACCTTAGATTTGTAATGGTATGGGATTGGGTTTATGGATTTGCTTTGTTGACATGAAGATTGGAAAGCTTTGCTGCATTTTTGAGCCACTCTGGCTTGCTGCTATTTTTCTCTGTTAGAAGGATTTCTTATCCTCTCCAAATATGCTTCTTTCCCATCTTTCTAAAAACTTATATCTTTTATCAAAAATAGAAAAACATCATCACTTCATGACACATTCTCATAGATAGCTATTTCAGAGTAAATTGAACAAAATATGATGAAAATTATGGAAAAGAAACTAAGAGTGAGTACTTACGGGAAAAAAATTTCTCAAATAAAAAAGAGCAATTACCTCCAACGTATATATCTGGATCAAGGAGACATCTGTCAGCACTTACTGCCAATACTGAACCAAAGGCATTCAATAATGGAGTTGAAAAACTATGAAGCATAGTGCAAAATGTCTCATGCTCAAAAACATGTTGCAGTGCTGCTTCCTCAGATGCAACAGCTAATTCCCTGCATCCTGCAAGTAGTTCAATGCAGAGATAAAGGAATCCAAACTTAACTCTCAAAGGGGGAAAAGTATCACCATTTGCCAAGCTATCGATATTAGTAACAGAAAATCCCAAATTATCCATCATTCTGGAGAAGAGACTTTCAAACACTGCATTGCAAGAAGAAATGGTAGTCTTGGCAGCAATAAAGAGAATACGACCAACAGCATGTAGTTTCTTCTTTTCTTGCACAGGAATAGCATCATATATCTCATAAGAGGCAATGGTGTTGATAATAATGTTGACATCGCCATCGTCAATTATCAAGCTAACTAGCAAACTGCTATTTTGCACAATAAGCTGCTGAAGGAGGGACAGAGCTTCCATCACAATTTCATTCTCTGGAAAGCCAATACCTTCTATGGGTGCTAGAGTAAAAGAAAAATCTGGCTCCTCCAAATAGGTAGTGATGGTGTCTTTTAATGCAGACCAAATAGCCCTAGCATATTTTGCCATTCTCTCTGCTCCATACTTGGAAGAGCATGCTCTAAGATATTTTACAGAATCAATCTGAATGCAGAAAAACATAGAAAAATATGACTGATTAAATTTTTTTTTTTAAAAAAGTGTACAGGCGTTTATGCAGATAATTTAGCATAAAAAATAAAATGATAATCTATTATTAATACCAACCTTTGCTGAATGTAGGGAAGAAGAAAGTTTCTCAAGAAGCAGAGGAATGACAAATGGCTCAAAAAGAGGAGTAGAAGAGAATGCAGACTGCAGAAAAGTAAAATAATTAGCTTATATTATAAAAGCAATTTTTTGAATTTAAAAAATGAGAGCAAGAGTGAGAATGAAAATGAAGTAATAATTTTAAAATTCCAGAGGTTCACATCAAAGACTAAATGATTAATTATAAGACAATGTCAACTATTTAAAGCAAATCACCACAAAATCTGAATGATAGTTCAACATACCATCAGAGACCTTGACAAGTCATCTTTTAGCAAGTGAGTATCTCCACTGATTGGCTGGAAAAGAAACAGAGATTACAAATAAATAATACAAAGTGAGAATAGATATGTTATGATGTCCCTTACTGGCTAAAATTATGGTCAAAATACTCGTTATAAAACTTGGACAATCCTCTCCCCTTGAGATAGATTTTAGGAGTGAGTTAAGCTAGGTTCATTTCTAATACAGTATTAGAGCTTATCCAATTTTAATGTTAAACCACCCACAAATGTCTAATTTTGCAAACTTCAAATGTCTAACACTGGATGTAAGGGTGGTTTATTAAGATATTCCACATTAAGAATATAACCAAAATACTACTGATTAGAGTTGGGCAACCCCCCTTTTATCAAACAAGCTTATTAGAGTGAATTAGGCATAGTGCAGTTTAATAAGAAATTTACGCAAAAAATGTCCATCCTGTTACAGTCTTCCATCATCAATATAACATGGCATGGCAACATAAGTGCAAAATAGGTCTACAAGCATTCACACCAACCAAATTCTTCAAGTGTCTGAAACATACATGCTTAAGTGATGCACAGAAATCAGTACATATAAATGGAAGGTGCTAAATGAGAAAGATATGTGAAAGATTAAGCTTACATGTGTAAAGTGAATGGGAAAGTATGGTTCTAAAATATCAAAAATATCTTTAGCAAAGCTTGCAAGTAGACCAGATGGATCAGGATATAATTGTGCCAAAGATTCAACAATATGAAAAGCGAGGATTAAACATTCTGGATCTTTTTCAGCATCTATGGCTTCACAAATCCCATAAATAGGGTCCTCCCCCTACAATAGAGCAAAGAAGCAATAAGTTATTAGATTACAGGGGAAAAGATAGCCCATTGATGTCATAGAGGTATCAGCAGCAAACCTGTAAAGTCTTTTAGATAGTTATGAGTAAAAGCTGGCTTACATAGATTACATCTTTGTGATAACAGAATGTAAGTCAGATATTGGCCATCATATTTTTATTCTTTTTAGCTGGATATATTATCCTCTGCCCTTGTACATCACCATTTTATACCCCTAATAATATTTACTTGTATACAAAAAAGCAATAGATTGAGTTCCACTATATGCACCTCAAGTTAAGTAAAACAAGAAAGATACACTTATATTTTTTAAAATACTACAAGTATGCTTGAGAACAAATATTTTTGGAGAATTTTTTGAGTTCTCTCAGGACAATGCAGGGGAAAAAAAGCAATTATTTTTCCAAAATAAGCATAACACAAACACACTCCAAATAAAAGTCTTTAAGATTACAAATAATTCATATTTTAAAAACATGAATTAATATTCAATCATGGAAAACAATCATTGTATAACAAAATGGGATTGCAATGAAACTTTTGAGAGTAGGAAGTAGATCTGTGCAGTTACACATAAATCAAAAATTGATCTAACTTGCTATTATAAAGAGAAGAAAAGGGACATATAATAAACGAAGTAATTCTTCTCAACATAGACAATCTACATGATGTTTCTTAAGTACTCAAGGTGATAAAATATGAGATACCACAACACTAATCAACCTGCTGTATAGACTAGTCCCACTCACATTAGCTTCACAACTATGCTGTCTTCAGCTAAAGGTATAGCTGAGAAACTCGCAGGTTATATATATTGTATGCACAGAGAAGTGGCAGCAGGAAGAAAGGGAAGTAGTTGTGTTAAATAAAACCAACATCAGAAAATACATTTGAAATTAAGAAGTGACATTAAATATCATCAAACAGAATAATAAATGTTCACGACATTCATTCTCTTTTAGCTTTATTTATTGCTATATAGAAGTTTAGGGAAGCTAGGACTACCAGCGGTGTAACAGCATCAGAGTAGTGTTCTAGCAGGCAATCAAGCAGTTCAAAGCATAGCTGCAGTACAGAAACAAAGAGTGTATAAAGATGAGATGCCAAGCAAATATAGCCTAAATGCAATCAGAAAAGGGCAAGAACTACAGAAGCACTGCATAGAAAAATATTTACCATAACATAACAATAAACAGTCAGAGTCAGATTAATTGGTAAGAAAATTGAAGCCAATATATAATTGCTCCAAGTGGTTATATTTACTTTTAACAGAGTTCTTTTTATGAAACTATCTTTCTCTCAAAAATATTTTTAATGTCCTTTCTGATTAGGGATAATTCTAAGTACAGCAGAAGCTTTAAATTTATTGGCTTTTTGGCCATAAAAATGATTTACCTTCCTGTCAAACTGTCCTAAAGATTGAACTTGCAAGTATTGTAAAAAAGACTGAGCAATGGCTGTGGCATCACTACAAGTTACCGTACCCACAACACTTTTTCTCCTTATCAGCGCCAAGCAACCCAATAGTGCACCTCGTACTGCTCTCCAATCTGCCTGATAATAAATAATATTATATTGTTTATGCTATTAGAAAATCTAGTGAGAAAAATGGATATGATAAAAGAGAACGTAGATCACCAATCACGACACTTTTGTAAAGTCAAAATGCAAAAGGATCCTGTTTAATCAGCAATGCTCAAGGCTCAATGTGCATAAAGTTTCATAAAATATCAAAAGTCAAAACTTGAGACAACTAAGAAAACTATCAAGCTTGATTTAATGAATCACACATCTGAATTTTTTCAAATTAATAAATGAAACAAAGTTATGCAACCTCAGTATGTTATCCGTAAGGAAGAGTCTTGGTAATTTAAAGCTTATAAACATAACATCAAGTTCAAGCCCCTCAATCTCCACCATGAAATCAGCTCAATCCGATTCCAATCAAGCTTTGGACCATGAATGAAATCCCAATGATATGGAAATAGGAATGGAGAAGGAATTGCAGGAATAAACAGAAGGAATAAAAAAGCGGGTGACAGATACAAGATAGAACAAAATTTTAGAAAAAGTCACAACCAAGAACTTTAAAAAGTCATGCAGCAGAAGAAATATTCGTACTGACCAGTCTGTCCTTGAAGAATTCAACCAAGCTGTGTATAGCTGCACTTCCAAGTGGTTTTGATACAATACGAGTAAGAACCTCCGCCAGAAGAAGAATTCCTGAAGAAATGTTTCCAAGAGACATTCAGATATTCATTAATAAGAAGATAATCCAAATTCCCCTAAAGACATACTATCTAAATGACACCAATACATGAAAATGCACGATTAGAGAACACCTCTGTCTCTGTCTATATAAATGTTAATTTGTACAAAACTAGCATAAATTTAAGCTCGAGAAAATTCAATCAAATGCAACATCGGTTATAACCTCCTAATGACACATAATTCATCACAATTTTGTTCGGTTCACTACCCTTGTTCATGATTTGAGCTTTAAAATAAATAAATAAATACGGCACCTCTTGCGCGTACAACGTTATCTGTAGTGGTCAAATACATCCCTAACTCTCCAACCTAAATTTTGAAACAGGAAAAACGAAGACAAGTTAAGCAAAGACACAAAATAAGCAAGCACGAATACATGGAAAGTTATACTTCTGTAAATTTGGTTGTTTAGGATAAAAAGAAAAGGAGTGACGATAAGAGAAAGCGAAGTGAAAGGTACCAGTGCTTCCAGAGGTAAAGCGTCAGCGATTACGAGACAGGCAATTGCGTCCAAACTTGCAGCCTGTAGTGCATAAGCGCAATCAGCAAAGCAACAACGTGGATCATTGAAATGGGAGGGAAGAAGGAATTACAAGTAAGGAGAAGGAATGGAGGGAAGTTACCTGGTGAGCAGCAGAAGAAGAGGAGTCAACGTAGGACTCAATGTGGCGAGTCAATTGAGTGGTTTCCGCCATGGGAGATAACTGAGGGTTTAGAATTCACAATCACAATCCACAGATACACTACAATAAAGTAGTTAGTGTGTAGGGTTTAAGAAGCTGATGCACTGCTCCACCCCGCGGTCCCCACTGACACATGTTTTTCACTTTTCTCTTTTAAAATTTTATTAAGTTATAGGCTATATTCTTCCAAGTTACGATAATTTTCTACAATTGTTTTTGTTTTGCATCAGAAAGGGCCTCGTGTTGTTTTTAGCCGGGTCCATAATTCTTTCATTTTTGGACTAATAAAGCATGCATGAAGAAAACCAGCCCAATATATGGGCCCAAACATGAAGTGATATGGGCCACTGAGTGGCGCTGTTGAACCTGGTCGCAGTTTCCGTCTAGATGGTTACGTTACGGGGAAGATGACCCTGAATTTGTAGCGTTGTGTTGTTGTGAAGTTATCAAAGAAAAAAGATGGAAGGTGCATTTGTGGAAATCCAAGTTCCTCAGCAGAAGCTTGTAAACGGAGTTCCGTTCCCTGCAGTAGTGTCTCCCGCAACTGCGAACCCTCTGACGCACTCCATCAAAACCAACAAATCCTTCATCGAATCACTTCTACTCCAATCCGGTGCCGTCCTTTTCAGGGGCTTCCCCTTAACCACCGCATCTCACTTCAACGACGTCGTCGAAGCCTTTGACTACGATGAGCTTCCCTACGTGGGTGGCGCCGCTCCTCGAACCAACGTGGTGGGGCGCGTCTTCACCGCGAATGAATCCCCACCCGATCAGAAGATCCCTTTCCACCACGAGATGGCTCAGGTTCCTGAATTCCCTTCCAAATTGTTCTTCTTCTGCGAAGTGGAGCCTGCGAGTGGGGGCGAAACCCCCATTGTTCTTAGCCATTTGGTATATGAAAGGATGAAGGAGAAGTACCCTGATTTCGTCCAGAAACTAGAGAAGCATGGTTTGTTGTACACCAGGATTTTAGGAGAAGACGATAACCCCTCTTCTCCCATTGGCCGTGGCTGGAAGTCAACTTTCTTGACCAGTGACAAGTCCATCGCTCAACAAAGGTGCAATTCATCCAAAATCTCCCATTGTTTATTTATTTATCATTTTTCTGATCAGGATAGTAAATTTATATTAAAAGTTGTAAATTTCAATGTATTAAGATTATTAAATGCTATATTTTTTAATAAAAATTATTTCTAATATAACTTCTTGCACTTGCAATAGAAAATTCAATTTATTTATTTATTTATTTTATATGAAAAATAAAATAAAAATTGTTTTTTGATTTTGAAGGGCTGCTAAATTGGGAATGAAGCTAGAATGGTTGGAAGATGGAGTGAAGACAGTGATGGGTCCGATCCCTGGTGTGAAGTATGATGAGAGGAGAAAACGGAAGATATGGTTTAATAGCATGGTGGCTGCTTATACTGGCTGGGAAGATGAACTGAATGATCCTGTTAAGGCTGTTACGTTTGGGGATGGGGAGGCATTACCTGCTCACATAGTTTATGATTGTCTCCACATATTGGAGGAGGAATCTGTTGCCATTCCTTGGCAAAAAGGGGACCTTCTCTTCATTGATAATTGGGCTGTACTTCATTCCAGAAGATCATTTCATCCACCTCGCAGGGTTCTAGCTTCCCTTGTCAAGTAACCCTTGTATCATATTACTACAGTGTTAGTGTTGAAATATTTTTTATATTTCCAATCTGATAAATAAAAAGGTCGAGACAAATTAGTACAAGTAGTGCAGAACTGCCACCATTACGTTATGTATGTACTTCTATGGTTGTAAATGCAGTAACTTCCCACCGATTCCTCCTGAAAGAAAGAAAGACGTGTCTTGTTAGATTTTGGTCACTTTAGCGAAATCTGTTGTTAGATTTGACTCTGAGCTAGACGGTCTTCAATTTTCTTGGGTGGTGAAAAATATATTGTCCCCAACCATAAAACATAACAGTAGAAAATGGACAAATCAACTTTACCTTAAATAAACAATCATGGGGATATAGATCCATCGTAATAGGATCAGCGAGGCTCTCGTGTTTTAGATGCTCATGGAATCAGGAGAGTTCCTAAGAACTGCCAATATCAGCAATTTAACAGATATTACGACATTGCCCCGGAAACCAGTTGCAACTTGCACTGGTTAACCTAACGAACACGCAATTACAAATGAAGCAAGGAGAAATGTAGAGGCATAGTACAGAACAAATCCGACAATTTTTACTGAAAGGCACAGATGTTTCAGGCAAGTTTTGTTGTTTTGGTTTCTCCCTCATTTGTTTTGCCGACAAGTTACCATCAAGGGGCATTTTTGGACAACAAAGAAATCACCTATTAGCACGATGAAATCTGCTTGGTTTCCTATAATGCCCTTTAATTAAAAACCCTCACATATAATGTATTTGAACTCTCAAGAGTCTTACATGAATGTCATCATATCTTAGTAGCGTTTTCATTGATTCTGTGTTCTTTCATTATGTAAGGGACATAAAGATGTCATATTAATCAATTTTTTGCTTCTGATATATTTTCTGGGTGGTATTTGTTGTCTTTTTCTAGTTCGTTGCAATTTTTTCCCTTGGAACTAAAATTTTAAATTACAGGATAAAAATTATTTTCCAAAACATATTTTCGAAAGTATATATAAATTGTAGTTCTTGTTTATCTTTCCAGTCTTGTATAAAAAGAAGCATTGAAGAGAAAAAGCCTAGAGACGGAGCCCCAACACGTGGTGGCGGAGATGACATTGGCGTTTTCCCAATACTGTATCATCATGACATATGTAAAGGCCTTGTTTATGATATATTTCATTTAACAAAAGGAAAGGCTTATGTAACCTGCCAAGGGCTTCGGTTAAGGCCCAAATAAGAATCAACACGGATCTTATGATGAGCACTTGGAGAACTGATTTCTTAACAATAGCTCATGGAGAAACCGAGTCACTATAGATATAAGTGAAGGCCCATGGCCCAATACCCTACAGCTGCTTCCAACATTAAGCTGCCGAAAGTGAGACAAAATTTGACCCCAAAAAAAAAGGGAACAGAAGAACCCCTTTCGGGTGTAATTATATGCATTGAATTTTCATTACTGTTACTAAAATCTACATTATTCCAAGTCAGGTCAGAAATAAAAGCTACATTATTTCAAAGCAATCATTTGATGCTGTGCATTATCAAAAGCAAATATGCATGCGGGAAATACTTATTTGTACATTCCTTCATTTTTATCAGTGCAATGTTCCCTGTGGAGTCGTTTTAATTTAATATTTGGATAATTCTAAATAAGACAATTTCTTGAAAGTTCAAGAAGTACAATAAATAAGCCGACTAATACCAAAAAAAGAGAACTTGTGATCTTGTAAGAATCCTAATCTTCCACTACTCAAATGATATAGAAGGAAAAGAGAGAGAATCAGTCCATAAATCCTTTCATACCAGTAAAAACAGAATCATTTCATTCTTGAAAAAAGAGAGAACCATTTCATTCTGGACAAAAAAAAATCTTACAATTCGTAGCTAGGTAGCATCTTGCAGGGCAAAACTATAAAAAAAATTTAGTGGGGTGTCAAATACATAATTCATTTACACATCTTCATTCTAAACCTTTTAGAGATCAAGTAGACTTCATTTATTTGAAGAAAAAAAAATACATACGGTAATTCAAATAAAAACTTGGTTTGGGGTGCGATTGCCCCACCCCTACCCCTGAATTAGACAACCTTGTTCGAAAACCAAAGAGCAAACCGAATTAATTAGGATAATCATCATCTTCTTTTTTTTTCCTTAAAATAAATTTAAAAGACACACATGCGCAAGTTGTATAGAAACAGATGAACTTGAAGACCAAGTGCCAAATAAGTTTCAAAGCCTCTTTTACCTTGTTGACTAACTAGAGTTTTAGACATGTGTCACTCATAGAGGTCTTCTACTCCTTCGTCCTTCCCTCTAAATAAGAATAAACTTTAGCCATTTATGCTCCAAATATTATAGTGGTGCATAATGCCTCGTCGCAATCATTCCGGGCATAAGTACCCGTCCTAAAGACATAAGGATTGATGCTTTCATATCACAAAACACTCAACATAAATTCATAAAACCCTTTCATTTGCTTTTGGAGAAAAAACAAATGTAAAATTATACAAACGTATGGTCCCCCTTTGATAGAGTCACTTTTATAATCATAAAGTTATAAATGAGTAAAATAGATAGAGGTGACTCACAGGGTATTAGCATGTCTGTAACATATAATATTCTTGAATTTTACGGCATCTACTAAAGTACTTATTAATTCCGAGACTATTTCTATAAAATTTTATTTTACTAAACTTCGGAAGGCATCATATTGTCAAAGAAAAAGCATTATTTGTAGTGATTTGCATTCGGAGAGAGTGATCTTATTCCCCTTCAGTTGTGATTCATAGACGGCTGAAAGCACCACGAAGATCGCCAATCAAATCGCATACCCAATAAAATACAGCAAAGTGCAAAGAGGCTAAAGTTCAAAAGAAAACGGATAAAATCTCTAATATTTTCTTTTACACAACATTTGTCTCACGTTCTTGGATTTTTAACCTTATTAAAACAAAATTGTTAACTTTGATATAATAAATATGTTATTTTGTTATATAAGAATTATTAATAAATGTTTAAACTCAATTTAAAAGATCAAGTTAACAAAACCCTATTAAAAGTCATGGATTAACGACCTGTTAGCTTGAACTCGAAGAAAGCGTGGAGAAAGAACAATATACATAGTATGTAGACAATAATTCTGACCCTCATAAGATAAAAGGAGATCTTTGGGATCCTGAGTCGATTTTATTACACATAAAAATTATGATAAGAAGATTAATCCGAGTGACACAATCGAAATCATGACATGACCAACTCTATTATACTTTTAAAATAACAAAGTAAATAAACAATGTGTGTACATTCAAGAGAGGGAATCTTTGTTTTATTGACTTAATTTAGAACAAAATCTCAATTACCTAGTCATCATCAAATTCAAAGAAGACCAACTCTTAAAAGGCAATCCTATATGGTACTACTGGTAAAAGTAATTTATTTATGTCAAGACTAAATTTTGGTCTTCAATTGAGGAAGATCAATCTTTTGATGATGGAAAGTCATTTAAGCCAACGAACATTGACGCACAAAGACCGATAAATGGATAAATTAGAACAATCTTTCACTAACAGTGGCTGCTGTTTCTACTTGTCATTAATTCGCTTTTAATTTGCATTTTAGCCTGAAATTCTTTCTCCGAGTCATCACTAAATTTACGAACTATTCCTGTTAATTTTTACTAAAAATTTAAAGGCAAAAAGAAAGAAAGAAAATTTGAATTCAAAAACCAAATTCTACTACCACGTTGATTAGATTAAGCTTTTCATAGAGTTAGAGCGTGTTTTATTCAATTTAGTTTTTTTTTCTAAAAAAAAATATCGCTTATCTTATCAACTTTTTAAAAAGTTGTTTTAAAAAATAAATGTAACTTTTAAGTTAAAGCATTTTTTTTCACATACACGTGCCTTTATAATGTTTATTAAAAAAATGATATTAAACTATTTAACATGTGCAAGAAATACATCAAATTGTATGCATTAAAACCTATCTATAAATTTGTGAGGCCATATTAAAACTTTTTTTTTTCTGCTCAAGTTTACACAGCAATATAAGAGGACACTGTTGTTACATATTCTTATGCGTACTTAGATATCGTTCAAATAAGATTATGAAAAAAGTAAAATACTAGACAACAGAAAGAAACTAAATCCGAGCAGTACTAGTTATTAATATTTCGAATCTTAGCTTGGTCGTGCAACACATGTTCAGAAATTACACATGATGCATCGCATTACATAGATATTGGATTGATTTTCCTTCCCCCAAAACATGACCTCAAATAATGTTGAAACGAATCTTGAATTTATGTCACTTAAAATATCTAATAGCTAATATCAGTGATAGTTCGACCTCGCAGGGCAATTTCCAGCTTTTTCATGCATATGGTACAGTCGGTGGCATCGAAGTTATTGGCATTGAAGCATGAGAGGAGTGGTTTATTGTACCCGAACAGGCCCTTGTGGTTGAGCAATCTAAAGGGGAACCCTCTTTTTCTTCCAAGGAACAAAGACACTATTGTCTAAAGGTGGATCCCATTACCTATCATGCACACACATACATTCTTGGTACTATAGCGGCGCATGAGCCAATTATTCACATAAAAGCAAGCAAACAAAAAAGGTCACTACACTAAGAACAATCAAAAAGACAGGGTGATGGGGGCAATCAATGAAACGAAGAACAAAACTAAGAAAGAGAAAATAAAAAGCCCAAGAAAAAGGGGGATGTGGGAATGAATCGAAGTAGGAAAAAAAAAACTAGCAATAGTGGGGAAGTGATCTTATCAATGATGGTAATATAATACTAGATAAAAGGAATTGGTGGGGTGGGGTATCCCACAAACAAAGTTGAGGATATGCATCAAAGTTAAATGGTTTGGAGTTGTTGGAGTCATCTTTGGTGGCAGTGTGAGACGATTTTGATGTTAGAAAACGTGGGAGAAAATTAGACGTGGTCTCTCACACAGTCCATATACGTGGAATGGTCGACCAGCAACATCTTATTCCACAGTGCGCGCACACACACAAATCAAAACCCAAACCCAAACCCAAACCCAAACCCCCCATATATCTCCTTATGCTCAACCACCTATAACCCTTCCACCTAGCAAATTAAAGTGCCAAAGACAAGTACAAGACATGAGAGGTCCAAAAGATTGTTTTGATAAACGAGCTCGCTTACTCACTACTACCTTTTGCCACCCTTTTTCTATCATCAAACACTTGTCAGATTTTTTCCCTCACTTTTTCTAAATAAAGATGGGTTATCTTCCCAAATAAAACTTGAATTCTTCTCAAGATTTTTTAATCGTAACGTGTGAGTAATAGAGCAACAACGTGCGTTACACAGTGAATAAATAATTGAGCTTCAATTCACCATCCAACTATTCATAAATTTTATTGGTTCGAATTGGAGTTAATGTTGGGGGTTTAATTCGGACCAATTATTTAACTTTAAAATGAGCTAATTCGATTTTCTACTTTTTCTTTTGCAGTACACCTAGAACTACTAGAATAGATACCTTGTCTAATGGACACTATTAATGGTCGTGATTGAATTGAACTAACCCGGTTTAAGAGGGGTTTACAACATGTACCATGTGATATATACAAATGAAGCACTCTCCGCACAGCACTTTGTTTTTCCTTTTATTTTTGCCTTAAAAGGTTAAGCTGTTGTTGTCCAATGATCGCACTTGAGGGGGCCACTGTCATCAATTTATTCTTAATCAATTCGGGAATCCATCCTTAACACATATGTTTGCATGAATCCGGTTCTTTAAAACTAAAACAACTTTCAAGGACTGAAAAAGAAACAAGATAAAGGATCAGAACGCGACCCTTGCTAGCAGCTCTAGGAGTTGCTTTTTTAAAAAGGATTGAACTCAGCGTGAGCTTCTTATGAATCATTTGTTTATTGAAAAATTAACATGGGTGATTTTCCTTTGTATGATCTCTTTTATTATACGTTAATCCCTTTTTTTCTTTGAAGGGGCGAAAGAGAATGAGAAAAAATCAAATTTTTTTCTTTACTTTATTCTTCAAAATAAAGAGACTCATATTTTTTTAATGTGGAACTATTCATTCTTTAAAAGAAAATAAGATGACAATTTTTTCTTCTTGTTGTTTCTTTAATACAAAATAATGTTTTAGTCAAAATATTATCACCCAAAGAAAGAGAAAAAATAGCTAGTTTTAGTTAAAGAAATAGGGAAAAGAAAATGGGTTAAAAGGGAATTAATTGGGAAAAGAAGTAATGACAATGATGAAGTCGTGAGATCAGACGGCTGAGGTTAAGGCATCAGAGTGAGTGGCAGAGACGGAGTCCCAATTAATTATCTCTCATCCTCATTGACATTCGCGTTTGATCTGGTGGTCCGCGCCGCACCAGATTGATCTAGATTCCCCTTATTTAAAATGATATATATTTAGAGTAAAATAAAAATAAATTGTGAAATACTAAGAATGGTGGGTTTATTAGCAACGAAGCGCAGAGAATGACGCGTTTGGTACTTGCTAGTGTCTCCTCCACCTTCGTCACCCAACCTTAAATAAGAAATTTTTAATTCACATTTAAACTCGGATAACATGCTTATTTTTAGGATCCTTCTTTCTTTAAAATCAGGAGTGCAAATTTAAACATACAATCAATCATAAATCACACCCTCTCTCTTATTTCACTCCATTAACTTCTTACACTTATTTTCAAATACAAACATACAATTCAAATTATAAATACTTTATAAAAGATGTATTTTTATTAAAAATCATAATTGTCAAAATAATTATTACGACATTAGACAGACGTTATAAAATTGTAATATTTTAATTGATTGATAATGTAAACATTTTTTTTGTCAAAATTAAGTTCTTACTTAAAATTCATATATAATAACAATCTAGTTTTTTAAAAAGATTATTAATGTTTTCCTGAACAATATCTTATCTATTATATGATTTCCTGCTAATCATATTTTTCTTTTCAAAAAATGAGCGTTGGCTCAAGTAAGATAGTGGCGGGAGAACATGGAGAGAGGAGAAAATTTTGGCCTAAATAGGCTACTTTATTAACTTCGACCATGGCTATGATACAGCCACCAGTGTACGAACAAGCCAAATAATTGAGGAGGTACAACATCCTTATCAAACAATGTAATCATTTTGTATTTTTTTTTCAGTTTAAATTATTGCTACTATCTTTTGTGTAAGAGATATATTGTTTTCATAATAATTTTTTTTAATAATAATAATAAAGTTTTTTAAACCTCTTTTATTTTATTGTTTGTCTTTTTTTTAAATACATATAAAAGTTGTAATAATAATACATACTCTCACCTTTTTTTTCCCTCTTGCTAGAAGATAGAGTAGCCAAACAAGAAAAAGAGTATTATTTTTTAACAAAATTCTTCTTCTTGATTTTTCTTTCTTCATTCAAAAGAACTTTATCTAAACAGAGTGTACCGAAAAACAAGAATGTATATAAAAAGAAGAAGAAAAAGAAAGGGAGAGTTTGAAACTTTTCATGCTTGAAAAAAAAACATTTTAATTCCTCTTTTAAATAGTTTTGAGGGATTACTCTAGTTTTAAAATATATTTTTTAACATTTATTTATTTTTTTGTATACAGTATCAAATTAAGTAAACTAGTGGAGCAAATCATCCAACTGAATTGGCATAATTTGAGGAAGAAAAGAAATGGACAGCATCTTTGTGTATTTACTTGAGTGTTTTCAGTACAGCCCCAGAAGAAAGAGTGGAAGGGTGGCTCACTGACAGAGGAATTAGCACCACCGTCCTTCACAAAGGTTACGGGCCAGCTCATATCGATTATCGAATCAACAACTGCACCATGTTTAACTTGTCAATAACTCTAGCACTACCAAGACTACCCGTTCTCTGGTGGAATTACTCATGCATATTACAAATCAATATGTTTCGTATTTATAAAAGAAGAGGAAAATACTAAGATCAATCAATAAAATTTAACAATTATGGACATTTTAAATGCATAAAGTTAAAACTCAGAAAATTTCTAAAACATACAACATTTTAAGGGTATTCATCATTTGAACTAATTAAATTTTTTTTTTTTTGTACTTGGATCAAATTAAGTTGACTAATTATTGTTAATCGCTATTAATTAGTTCACGTATCCTATATAATGATTATAGGTTCTTATCATTAAATTTACTTCAAAACTAGTTTTATTTTATTATTTTACTCAAATGTAGTTAGCTTGTTTGATTAAATTTGTTGAATATTGTATTCATCATTTGAACGTATTTTCAAATTCGGCACTTTTAGCACGTAAAGTTATTTATGTTTGTTTTTTGTCAATTTCCGACACTATTCCCTGGAATTATGTATGACTTCGTTAAAATACCAAACATTAATGTGTAGGTTATATGAATTATCAGTTTTTCAAGACTGTAGTCAATGAATAAAAAACAAAGCTCAAACTGTATAAATGTTATAAAAACAGTGTATTATTAGAATGAGTTTTCGTGTTCACCGATATGCTTTAAAGAAATATCATTTTCATTTTCTACAAATTTTGAAAGATTCGCACAGAAAATATTTACATCAAAGAAGATATGAAAGTGTCGCCCACGGAATTAAAATTATTGGAAGGTTCATATAGCTATTATGGTGTATAGTAGCAGTAATGGAAACACGTGAATACCTCATTGATCAATGCCTTGACAAATGTCTTAACCTGAATTGGAAAGGGAAAACAAAACTTTGCCATGCAGCAGCAGTGTACTTAAAACGACAATACTGTTAAGAATTTGCAGCGTGGTAGGCACGTTTTAAAAAAAAAAAAGGCTTAATAAACAAAAAGAACGTATGTAATGATAATGTTTTTTATTTTAAGAATGTTAGATTTAATTGTATATCTATGATATTAGAGGTGATGTTTTTATATTTAAAAAATTAATTAATTTTAAAAGCTTTATTTATTCGGTATATATATATACAAACAACTTTAACAAAAAAGTTTCTTAAACTATCTTAATCCTTACTCTTCTCCCTCCTCTCTCTCTCTGTATTATATGTATACCAACATGCATTAAAAAACTTAAACTTACTAACATCTTTCTAGTCTCTCACAGACTTGTTTTTAGGAGACATTGATTGTTTTTTATATTATACAAAAGGCATCACGTATAGCAGACGTGTTTTGCGTCTTTTCAAGATAATAAATTAGTGATAATGTAATTTGCATAGCTTTTGAATAATGTTCTATAAATTATTTGCAGGGTAGTTAACACAACTTAATTTTCAATCTATTTTTTTTTTTGACGCAATCGTGTACAGTGGAGATTAGACTACGTTTTTGCTTATCCTTTTATGCGAATCTAACTTTATTTACCTAGTTTTATGTTTGTTTCTTTGTTTTTTTTTTGTTTTTTGTTTTTGAGTTAGCCACTATTATCGCATTTCAGTCAATTAAAACTGGTTTCTGTAATAAATTGGGTTGTTTTGTACGTAGTTGAAAGAATTATTCCGAGGCTTGTAGAAATAATTAAAAATAGCTATTTTTAATTAGATATTTTTGATATTGGACACGAAACTCACAAATTATAAATCAATTTGTCTATAATTGAAGTAAAACCAAAATAATTTATCGTTTTAAGACAGAGATTAAAATTAATACACCTTTCTTTTCAACGAGAAAAAATTGCATAACAAATTAAAATTAAGATCTATTTACTACTAATAATAGGCATTATATTTTATTATGTTTGAACAATTATTTTACTCTTTTTATAAATAAACTTATTACTTTAACTTACTTTTGAAAATCACACTTGCATGCAAATTACCCTTTCAATCTCAAACTCTTAAATTTACTTATAGCAAAATCCAAAATAAACATTAATATGTAAATAATATCGTCTATCATGAAACAAAAAGAAACGAAACAAAAGTGGTTCTCCTTTGAGCTGTTAAGAGCAGACTTTAGAGTTATCATTTTTGTTTCATATTTTAGATTACGAGAAAATAAAAGAAAAAAAAAACACAAACTGAACTTTTTGTCAGATTAAAGTGGATGACATAAATCCCAATGCAAAATAAGAGAAATCAACGGGAAGGAGAGCATGAAGTGTTGGTAACACGATGCAATAGTGGCACAGCAAAACCCACCCTGAATACTCATATGGGGATATGTGGACGGAGAGAGAGAGAGGGAGTGCAGAGGAGACAAGATCATGGGATCTGCATGTTTTTATTGCAGAAGCCCTGCAAATATGGATCATGCAAATCCTCTCCCTCCAAAATGAAAACAAAAAAGCAACCTTTGCTATCCCATCCATCAATTTCCTGACATCTCAAAAGCACCCAAAATTTCGTTTATTTTTTTACTTTAGTCCTCAAATTGTGTTTGTCTCACAAATCTTATCCAACCAAGTGAATCTTAAAATAACCAATTATCTTTTGAAATTAACGTGGGCTAACATTAGCATCAGTACTAAAAGGGTAAAGCTTTGTCCCTTTGTGCCAACATGGACTCGAGCGTGCCACTGTCCCTCTCTTTGGACTTTGAAGTGCTTAAGTAAACTAATTCACCTTGACTCGGAACCAAAAGGAAAAAAAAGGTGCAAAATTAAATGAGTGTGATTAGGGAGAAAATCTTAAACTAGAATGCAAGTCACTTTCTCTCACAGAACTAATAAAGTGTGTGTTTGGGGATGTGTGCTAGTAAGGCAAAGGAATAGCAGCTATAAGGGTGATGGGGTATAGGGGGAGTGTGTCAAAGGGAAGAGGAGTATCTTTAGGAGAGGTCAGCACAGCACAGCACAGCATGCTTTACTTCCTGTGCTAAACAACCTAACGTTATTTTTATGAGAGCTCAGGTTGCGTGCATTATGTTCTAATTCCGTTCCTGTTTTGCGTTCTTGGGGTGTTGGGTTGGGTTGGGTTGGGCAGGTGGAATCTCTCTGGTTTTTATCACTCTGTGTCCCTTTTTTGCCTCCTCTGAAATAACCTTCCTCTCTCCTTAAAAAGAAGAAAGAGAGAGAAAGCAGGAGGAGAGAGAAGTAGAGAACCCACTAAGCGTGCAAATAAAAGACTTAAAGCAAAGCTAGATTGCAATCCCATGCTATTATAGCTCCCTCTCTACCTTTGCTTTTGGGGTGTTTTTTTTTTCCTTTCTCTTGGTGGGGTTTCTGTTGAGCTGTGATCATATTTCTGCTACCTTAGCCCATTCAACGTTTTCTAGTGGACAAGATATTTAAGGTTTTATTGTAGGTTCTTTTAGCTGTTGCCTCAGAGTCTCATATATTAAAGGTTGAACCTTGTTGCGAAGAAGCTGTTATTTTTCACAACTACAACATGTGGTGGTACTTCGTGGATTTAAGCTGTGGTTAGTTAGACCTGTAAGGATACTTCTCTAATACCAAGCCTATATATACTACATATCATTTAGTGTCTATTTTTTTTTTCTCTGTTGTAAGCTTTTGAAACAAGACACTTGTTTTTCACTTCTTGTTTCTAACTAGTGTTTTTTGATGCATGAAGCAGTGAAGTTTCTCGAATTTGTTTCTTGCATATATTTGGTGAGTAAAAGGAAGAGCAAGGGGGAGTTTTTCCATTTGAGTTGTGTGCAACAGTGTGGTTTAAGGGATGGATGAAAGGTCAAGAAACGAGGTATCTCCTCAGCTGTTGGATTTGATCTCAAACGAGAGAGAGTGGCACAAGAGCAGAGAAGAAGGAAAGTGTTCAGAGGAGAGGAAGCTTGAGCTGAGGCTTGGTCCACCTGGTGGTGAGGACTGGTCTCACAGTGGAAAGATGAAGAACAGCAACACAGAAAGAGAAGAGTCTCTACTCTCTCTTGGTTGCTTCTCTTCTACCATGTCTCATGCAATACTGAGTGCTAACAATGGGTTCCAAAGCAAGGACACCCCAACTGGGCCTGGTGCTATGTTACCATCTCCATGGCCACCTTCCACAGGCTATAACAACAAAGGTTCAACATTTCTTCAGTTCCCATCAACCCCACCTGTGATGGGAAAGGAAGGGTCACAGGCCTGTTGCCCTAAGGTGGTAGAGTTGCAGAATGGTGACAACAAAGTGTTTTCTCCCTCTTCTGCAAATACAGCTGTGTCCCAGCCCAACACCTCTCAGAAAAGGTACTCCACCTTTTCTATCTTGTATCTATGTTTTGTAACTTTTGGACAGAGGATATTCATTTCCAGAGTCACGTTGTTTCATATTTTTTTCTTGTGTGGTCCATGTACCGTATATGATAGATCTAGTGTTTCACAAACCCGTGTTGCACTATCAAGTTTTCCATTATTAATTGCAATTTATTATGTGCTTTCTATAACCTTGCATAGGCAATCCTCGTCCGCAGAAAAAAAAAGAATTGGTAAATTTTAAGCTTTGATCTCCCTCCTTGTACTATGTACTGGCTGTTTTTGTTCTGTTATACTTACTTGCCATGTTTGCTTCAGAGATGTCTACATCGATTTTTTGATGCTATCTGTCATTTATTATGTGCCTTCGTTATCTTCCTTGAGGTTTGACATTGGCATGTGAATATCTGACCCTGTCTCTATTCCTCTCCCCCCCCCCTTCTCTCTTCTCTTGTCTCTGGGTTTTAAATTTCTTTGGTCCCTCGTGGGAAAGGCTATTGATTTAAATGAAAAAAAAAAAGAAATATACGTACAATTACTAAATATGTGAATTTGATAAGTAATTTGCAGGGTTGTGTTAGTGTATTATGCTCTTTACCCTCACCGAATCTTTTCTTTTTTAACTTTTAGCCTGGTTCTTTGCTAGTTTCACTGTTCACTTTCATGCCCAACTTAACTTTCTTTGTGGTCCCACACAACACAGAACTGCTCCTGCACCAGTGGTGGGTTGGCCTCCAATTCGCTCTTTCAGGAAGAACCTTGCAAGCAGCAGCAGTGCTTCTAAGGCACCACCTGAGTCACAGCATGAGCAGCATAACAAGGTTGCAGGTAAAAAACCTGTTGACAATTATGGTAAAGGTTTGTTTGTCAAGATCAACATGGATGGAGTACCAATAGGGAGAAAAGTGGACCTCAATGCTTACGACAGCTATGAAAGCCTCTCTTCTGCTGTGGATGAGCTATTCAGAGGCCTTCTTGCAGGTAATTTTTGTTGACACACTAATTCAATGATTGTGCTCGTGGTCAATTTAATCACAGTTGTTTATTCTCTTAATAGTTGAGATAAATCTTCCCAGTGTGGAAATTTGTTTCCTTTTGAGGGATAGCTACCTAAATAGTAAACATGTTTTTTATGTCTAGCTATGTATGTACTTGGGGTTGGGGCTACTTTAATTCAACATTGAATGCTTATGGTCAATCTTTTTCACCAAACATGTTTTTTAAAGCAACGTTTTTAATTGGCCCTTTAGACCATTTTGCTTTCAAATTTGTCTTTCCACGTTATAGTTCACTTTCCAGACCTTGAGAAAGAAGCTTGATGAAGTTATCTCATTTTGTCTTTTTTCACTGGTGTTCAGCTCAAAGAGATTCCTCTGCTGGAGGAGTTCACAACAAGGAGGAAGAGAAAGCGATTACTGGTTTATTGGATGGAAGTGGGGAGTATACTCTTGTTTATGAGGATAATGAAGGAGACAGGATGCTGGTTGGGGATGTGCCATGGCAGTAAGCATCATATCACTGTCCATCTTATGTACTATCATTTTTATTTATTCTATTCTATAGTATATTATATTCTACCACTTGATGCGTCACGACCAATGCCCAATTAACATTTTTCTCTCAAAACTGTAATAGCAATTAGTTAGATTCCATGTGCTTAACAATTACTATATATTTATATCAAACAATCTTTTTGCCAATTGTTATGAATAAATCCGAAGCGCTACGTGCCGTGGCATGTCTGTTTTTTCACATGAAAACACCTGTACGACTGTCCCCTCTTAAAAATACAAATAATTAAAAATAACTCTTGCAATTGGCTTTTGCCTTTGGTATTTTTTTTATGATTTAGTTATTGCTAGAAAACAATGATTGGCGGCAAAGATAATTATTATATGGTTTTTTTTTTTAATGTCTACGTATGCTTGGCAGGATGTTCGTATCAACAGTGAAGAGGCTGCGGGTGTTGAAGAGTTCTGAGCTTTCTGCTTTTACCCGTGAGTTGGAATCTCATGATTTAATTTGGAATAGCTGGTTCGTTGTTTTTTCCTTTGTTGTGATTATTAATTTTAAGAAATGTTAAATTGTTTTCAGTTGGCAGTAAGCAAGAGAAGATGTCACTTGGCTCCACAATGAATTGAACGGAAGTTTGAGGCTTGTTCCACAGCTGAAACTAAGACTTCTAATTGACGTTTTTGGTTCTTCTCTGAGGAAGATCATGGAATGAAACTTGTAGCTAGCATTACTACTTGAGTAATATGATGATAAATGTGTCTTTTTTTTTACTGAAGATTTGAAGTGCTTATGGGTTGTATAAATAGGGAAGGGAAAACTTCACGGATGTGTGTACTTGTGATTTACTGTTGAGTAACCATTAACTTGTTTTGGTTTGTATTTTGAAGAAGTCCCTTTTGTAGGTGGGAGTGGTTCCATTTCTTAATAATTTTCAAATCATGTTAAAGCGCCAAATTCTGATACTGGAAGTTCTTTCAACAAGATTTAGACACTTAAGTCTTTTTTGTTTTTGCAAAAGTGACGTACACGTAGTTCCTTTTATGCCCAGGCGTGACTTCCTCCCAACTCACTAATTCACGTCAAACAAATGTCAAAATGCAGATGACAGTGCCCTATTCAAGCAACAACCAGTAATTGTTTTTTGTGATGATAAAAAAGGTACATGATTTGTTTTGCAATTAAACAACCAACCCACCACTTGTTCAATTGCAATTTAAGGTAGGCTGTAATCCCCAAGATGCTGCTTCCTTTCAAAGCATGTCTGAATTTTTTAAAATTTATTGATTTTAAAATAAACCTTCTAGTTAAGGAATAGTTGTCAAGTTGCTTTGGTAATGCGAGAGAAGAGGTAGATATAATAAACCATAGTTGCGTCCATTATATTGGGCTCAGGACAGTGAGGTTTGGATTATAGTTGTTGGAGGTGTGAACACTCCTTCGAAGTAGGTAAAATGTCTTACATGAACAAATCAAAGGGCAATACTAAGAATAGTGATACCATAAAGGGAGAGTGAAGAAGCATTGCATCTATGACTATGGCCATAAGTAGAAATGCGTTAATAGAAAGCGATTTAGAGAGAATTTAATGGTCGTTGTCGTTGGGAGGTGCCTAACTTGGATAATTGCCCAAAGTCTTACTCTTATATCAATGTATGTGGGTAATCTCTTCCGCTCAAGGGGACAAATGGACCAATACATTCTTCAATTTTACGTAAATCAGGTGTATATTTGAGCCAATGTTGTCCATAGCTTTTATTCTACTTTCTCTTTTTCAAAAATAGTTTTTGTAAAATTTTGGAGGACAACTTTTGTTGTTGCTTTTACTTTTAAGTGTTTTTTTTTAATTGTGTGTTGAATATTACATACAAGAATGTTGTTCTTTTTTGGGTGTATTATTGTTCCAAGCTTCAAAAGGGAATTGGTCTTCACACACATGCTGGAACCCAGTTATGGACCTAAACGAGATTTAGGGCTTATTATGAATTGGATCATTGCTAGCCCAACTTAACAGTCAATAGCTCATGGTCATTACTTCTCGCCCCAACAATTCTTTTTAAAAAAATGATGGGATATGACCCTCACGTACTGGACTCATGGATGAAAGATCGTTAACTTAAAGGAAAAAAAGGCTACGTCCCAGAGAAGAGGAGATGATGGAAAGGGTAGGTCATTTTTACAGTTTATATTAATCAAGAAAGACTAACAGTATTTTTATTTCATTAATGACAAGGGGACGTTAGTGTAATATATCTCCAATCAAGAATTCAGATATAATTTTCAAATCAAGGAGAGTTTAAATGCATTTATTGTTAATTTTTTAAAAAAGATTAATGTAATTTTTCTTTTTTTGTAATTTTAATTATAACTTGTCAAGTTGATATAACCACATATCCACAACTTGTCCTAAACTTGAGTAATAATGATATCGTCGCATCGTATTTATCAAAGAGAAATGTTAATCTTACAGTAAAAGATTTTTTTTATATATTAAAAAAAGATCAAAAAGTGATTAAACGGGTAATGTAATAAAGAAAGATAAAAATATTGTAAGAATAATACAACTCTTTATTGTATACTCATTTATATTTATTTCTTTTACATTTCTCTCATTTTTATATTTCATCATTTACCACACTTCTAACTTTATTTTTATTTGCGTTTCATCTCTTCCTTCTTCACATTCATGTAACATTCCTTGCTTGCTTGAGTGTGAAAATTTTATTCATTATCAATTAAGAAGGAAGAGAAAAATAAAAAATCCTATTGTATCACTAATTTTTTTTTCAAATTTAAACCCCATATATTGGCTCGACTTAGAAAAAAATTTGTGTAAAAATGTTATTTCATAACCTTGAGCTGTTTCTCTCATATGTCTCCAACTCTATAAAAGCTCTATCTTGGGATCCATGACTTGTCTATGCCCTGAAAGGTAGAGTACTTCATGAACGCAGGGATAGAGTGAGAAAGTTTTACTCTTGTTTTTATTGTTCGGTTTACAATTTGTCAATATATTAATGCGTTAATTAAGAACATTATATTTTAATAAATAAAACATAAATATGTGTAGATAAATGACAAGGAGTGCGTATATAAAGAAGGTTTTATGACCAAAATAATAACAGTTTGAATGTTTCTAACATCAAAAGCAAAAAATCTAACACGGAAATTATGAGATAAAAGAGAACAGCACATTCTAGTTTGAAGAAGGGTGTTTGTAGGATGACGGTGGCTCAGCACAAACTCAACTCACACCTTCATTATTTTGCGTTTTCCTCTTCCAGGACCTTCTTGTGCTTCCTTGTGTGCTCTAAATTGCTTGACAAAGCATTATAGGCTTGCCCAGTTAAAACACTTAAGCAGTTTGAATCATGCGCACAAAACAGTTTGAAGTCATGAAATCGCGCTTGAGGCTGCAACCTAGCTTGAACTGAAATTTTGTACTAACATGTTTATCAATTTTGAAATAAAATCAATAGTGCGTGTGTTTAGATTCTAGTTTACGAATCATAATTTGGGAGATGGAAAAACAATCATTTTTATTTCTTTTTCTATTAACCACATAATTTGAGACTTAAAAATCATATTCAAACACAATTCATTTATAGATACATGATTTTACCCAATATACTCCATATTTTCTAAAGTAAGTCTTAAATTATGCAAATTATAACTCATATATAAACTTTATGCTTAATCTTAAAACTAATCAAATGTTTCTTTATTGCAAAACAATGTCTGCACATATAGTAAAAAATATCTTGATAATTTTGCATTAATTGTTGTCTGACTATATTTATATACTTTTGATACACACTCTTCATATATTCAAATAAATATCATCACTTTTATCAAACTCCCAATTAAAGTAATTGTGAAATCGTAGTTGACGTACGAATACTCTTCTGGTATGGCACTACTTATTTTTTGGGAGTATTGAGTTTGTTTATCCCCACGAGTACTTTCGTAAGAGCTAAAACTTCAACAGTAAACTTATTTTACCACTAAATTTCAACTTACCAATTTAAATATTGCATTACGTGGTGCATGGATATTGTATAGAGTAGCACGACTACGTAACTACGTAGTAAGTAAACAACGCACTAGGTTGAGGAAGTAATTAACTATGATAATCACAATCATAAATGTGATATTAAAGCCATAGAAGTCGTGCAAGATTTGAGACGAAGAAGGACTAGATATGCTATTACAACTTAAAAACTAAAGATCAGTTAAAAAATGATCCTTTTCATGGAATTGCACGTGCGTTAGAGGCAGAAAGAAAATGTGTCTTATAATTTCGAAAAAGCATATTACACTCTTTGCATTACCATATGAATTAACTTTATTACGCATGAAAACTTTCTTTTCAGTTATGAAATTCTTGAATTATTTAGATCTATTAAAAAATTATTAATGACATTACGTACGTCATACACATGTCAACACTGCGGATAAGTCACATTACAATATCCTACAATATTCACAGAAAATGTTCAGTCTTCAATCTTTATTTCGTTTCCTTTTAATTAATTTCATTAGCATAAACTGAACTCATAAATTCCAGCTTACTATGATATATGCCCAAGCGTCATTTTAACTTAGAAATCAGCAATATCTACGGTTCAATTTTAATTTCGGAATTCCCTTCTACACCATTATGCAGTAGTGACCTATCACAAAGTACAGAAAAGGAAATATTTGATCGCCAAAAAAGCTTGAAAATGAAGGAAACCTTGATAATCCTTGATACTGATAATATCTTAATCTGATTATTTTTACTAGCGAAAGTGCTAATCAATGTTTTCAAGATCTCATTATTCATGCGAAAATTCAAGCGCTCTAAACTGAGAGAAGCATGTTGCAAACAAAGCAGCTAGGATGAAATTAATCATTCTTACCGCAAATAATTAAACCAATACATTTGTAATCTCTCTCATATTGCCCAAATCCTTATATTTTAAACAAAATAAGCAAGAAATTAATTTAGGTGTATAAGAGCATTTTACATAGATCAATTTTAGAAAGAAAAGATCCCTTCACAAGATTCACATCAACAAATTAACATTAAAAATAAATAAAAAAATACGTTCTACTGAATTAGCAGTCCGCGACAAATAAAACCCAAATATCATAAAAGGACAAACATATTATGCACCCAGAAAAGGTGAAAAACATGAAAAGAAAGCAATTATACAGCTGATTCCATCCTAATTAATAGCTAGCCTCTACCTATTGTAAAGTGAACTCTGCATAGACTTCAATGTCCTTCTAATTAAATTCTATTTAAACAACATGTTTCTCAGAAATGTTTTGAAGACAAATAACTAATAACTAACTAGCTACGGGAAAGAAACAACCACATCAATTCCTAGATGTTTCCGAAAAAGTGGAACAAAAAATAGGTACTAATTTAGTATAGGCTTCATCAATAACTTGCCTGGCTTCTGCCTGTGTGCCGTATGTGTAGACGACAGTATGAACAAGAGAAATCATGGAGTCATCACCTTCAACTTGTGTTCTGTCATCTCAGGAGTTGGATCCACCTTATCAGGCGGATAGTTTTAGCAAGAAAAGGCTCTGAAGCCATGAGATATATATATGGAGAAGAGGCTTTTAGATTATTGAGGGGGAAAAAGTCAAGTAATTAATGGGGCTTGGGAAAATAAGGGTGATATATTGTAGTTGTATATATATATATATATATGAATAATGATAATGGATCACCCATTTGAAACTTTTGTTCTTTGACCCAACCCTTCTTATATTCTTAGCCAAACATGTAATCATACAAGTGTAAGTGGGAATCCTTTCATTTTCATTTTTATTTATTTTTATCTTTGGCTTTATATTTTTTGCTTTTGCTATGCTCAATCAGAGTTCAGACTATTATGGTGGCACTCAAGACCAGGATCCTTTAAAGGGTACAGAAAGATCATGCTCTGGACACTGGCAGAAAAATATTCAGTTATTCACCGTCTTTTATATACTGACGATGATTGGCGAAGTTATGAAATTATGATCATGAAACAATGGAAGAACACCCCCCCCCCCCCATTTTTTTTATTTCACGAACATTCTATCACACTACTTCTTGTACTAATTAATTATTAATCCGTATATATTTTCCCATTTTCCACAAGTGGGTCAAGGTTGTGAAACTGGTCAACTAGGGTTTGATTTCTCTATGGACAAATAAAAAACAAAGCAGTACTCGTGGGAAACGGCAACAATTTTGGGCACCTTCACCAATACAAGTATTCTAATGGCCAATGGGGAGGTCTTGTTAGTCAAAATATAATCACTATGTCAAGCGGCTATTCCTTTATGCATTCGTTTGTCAGGAGGGCTATTCTGAGCACATGAAATCACACCAATTTAACTATGAAAAGTGAGAGAGGAAATCCTTAAGCCTAGCATTAAGACATTTTATTCTATTTTAAGAAACAATAATATTAGTCTTTAATTTTATAAATAGATATTTATTTTATTTTTTCCATAAAAAACCAAGTCAATAATATTTTATAAAATTAAATATTATTAAAAAATTCAAAACTGAAAAAATTAAAATGTCTAACTCACACCATCTTAAAGTGTTTTAAAGATTTACTTGATAAATAGATTTATACAAAATAGATTCATGAATAAATAAATTCAATTCTGGAATTATATTTAAGTATAAAAAATAAGTTGTTTTTGGAGTCCACGAGTAAAAAATGGGTTTGTAAAATTACTGCACCCACTCGATCTATATATTAATATATAGGATTTTTTTTATAACTTTTAGGAACAACTTTAAGAATTTTTTTTTTCTGTGTGTATTTTTAAAATGCATATATATAAAAAATAAAAAATTGCACTAGATCACCAATTTTTTAATTATTTAAATAACGTAATTATATTATATATCAAACACGCTATCTCACACTCGTAAAATTTTTAATAAATTATAAAACATACATTACCATATTCTTCATTTGGTAGGATGGAATTTGTTTGTTTCTGAGTAAATATAATTTTGTTTACATAAGAACTGAATTATATATGCTTTGCTGATTATTTAAATTAAGCGGGTTTCAAATGATTAACATATGAGGTTGAGGAACATGCTGCATGCATTAATTTTCATGAAGCAATATAATGAAGTTCTTAAAATCTTAAATTATTTCAATAACATAATTATTAAATCCCATCTAAATCTGAATGTAGTAACTTCTACTGGTATTCAATTGTGAAATTATATGTAAGTCTAAAGTATAAGATGATGTGAATTATTTCAGTGATATTTCTTTTTCAAAACGAAATCATTTCAATGTTGTTTCCCATGCAATTTTTGTCGTACTAACCACTACCACTCATCACTACTAATGTCCATACCATCTTCGTCTTCTTTAACGCAATTCATGTCGTACTAACCACTGCCATTCATCACTACTTACGTCCATACCACCATCATCTTTAATAAACGTATCCATCATAATTTCTCTAATTTGCAAGAAATCAAAGAGCATAACGTTCATTGAAATAATGGGATGTTAAACATAAGCCACCATGAACAAAAAGATGATGGAAGGGGGGGGGGGTAAACAGAGGAAAAGACCAAGTGGTAGTTTTCATTCAACGTTAGTGGGCCACTTTAAGCAAAAACAACTTCACAATCTTTGCAATTGCCTTGAGGACGAAACATCAAAAGTGGTTAATTCCTAATGGCACCTGAAGGCTGAAATGGGACATGTAATTAACCTCAAGAAAAAGCACTAGAGTATGTGGTGAGAATATTCGAACAACTTGTAAACATGAATTCAACGAAAAATTATAAGTGTATGTGAATTTATGTAATTTAATTATGAACTTAAATATGTTATAAGTTGATTTTTTCTGAATTTTTGGCCCGATGAAATGGCATAACTTTGCTCTTTAGTAACATTCATATTCACATTGATTTATATATTTTTAAACACTTGGAGGAATGTTATTTGCTTTTTAGTTTTAATTCATACATTTTCATTAATAATTACAAAGCAGCATTTCTATCGTCAACATGATATAAAAATAAACATGGAATCTAATTTGTTATTCTTGTTTATAAAATCATAAAGACAAAATGAAATAAAATAATGTGATAATATTTAGTAATTATTAATTAAAACGGATTAATTGAAATTTTTAAACTAAACAATCTCTAGTTTTCCATTCTATTAAAATGAAATGATTTCCAATCTTAGATGTTTCAATCAAGAAGGGCAATGCATTTCATTTTCAGGGAAAGGAAAATAATTATATTATATTTTTATTAACAAAACAGACTCAATAGAAATTAGGTAATGTTATATGACAGCTTTGAGGTCTCACTTTCCAACCTTTTATTGGTTGTGGAGCATAGTTCAACAGCACAACCATAGAAGCAAAAAAACACAAGAAAATTCAAGGGGAAAACTTATGGATAGCAGGATTTGGGTTATAATTAGTCATATCAGGACTAATTAACCAATTCTCCAAATCCCAACCAACGAACTCACTCAGAAACTTCGGTTAGAGATAGTACAAGACCAAGGACATGCAATATGTCGTAGAAGTCTAGTTCACAGTTAAAAGAGCACAGTGAATTAAAAGAGTGGCTAGTGAAACATGACACAATTTTTGTTTAACAAGTCTCAACTTTTAGTCTTCATTCATCTTTTTAATTCGAGATAAATATAAGTTATTTATAAATACTTTTTTGAGTCCAATTTATTTTTTTAAAAAGGAAAAAACATAGTGGAGAGCAGCTACTCCACTTATGTGGAACCTTATTGGTAGTAAATCTACTGTTGGCAACATAACATGCCACAGAAAGCAAACAATGCAGTGATGCCCTTCGTAATTGGAGATGAGAAGCCACTTCTTGTTTCACTTTCTCGTGATTCGAATCTAAAAGTTCATAGACGCTCTTAACGGAAAACTTCCCATGAGTCCCCACTCTTGAACCGTCATTAATGTTCAATCATAATGCTTTCACCAAGCAATGATATTTTCTACGCATTTTCTATACACATTGTAATAATGCTCAACCAATCCTCCACGATCTTGTACCGTTTTTAATAGTGTCATGGAAGCAATAAAATCTTCAAGCACTCTCCCCCAAGTACGTACCCAAAAATATCTTCTCAAAAGTGTGGGATCGTATGGTTAAAGGTATGTGGTGAAAAATATCTAGCTAAGCCACAATATTTATCAGATCGTTTATGTTAGAATCCTTTGTTTAGACCTAAGAGACAGTTTAAGGAAAGTAAGACAAGAACTGCTTACCATTGCCCCATAAAATAGAAATAGGAAAATAAACAACCATGCCATTTTGGTATTTGCTTGAACACTTTCTAACAGCAGCAATGATTTTGTTGTTTGAGTAATGTCACAGATGCATTACTGATCCTATATAGATATTTTAAATAAGTACAGCCTAAAACCACAATAGCTTGAGAAAGCATTTGTCTTGAGATGAGATCTACCAAAAATTCCATAAGATTTATGAGTCTTGCATTTAGTGTTATGCGTAAGTCCAAAAGCTTTTGTCAATTCTGCCGCAACAACCTGGCCAACCTATTAGCATTAGTCCACAATAATAATAGTTATAAATTTGTAAGGTCAAAAGAAAAGAAACCCCTGAAGTATAAAGCCATAATTCTTTGAAAACAAAGACAGTGGAACATTTATATACATATAAGCTTTGAGGCTTTCGAGCCAAGTTTTGATAGATGATTGATGCTTTATATTTGTAAAATTTAAGATCAGTATGAGAATATATGATTGAATTTCATGAACAAATCATCCGCAAAAAAGTTATAACCAAAGAAAATTAAGGCAAGAGCCAAAAGCAAGATGTGATTAATAGCAACTACAAATTTGATATTATATATTTTTCTTTGTAAAATACATGAATCTTATTTTTCTTGGTTTTATCATACGTCACGGTTTGAACCCTTACCACTAAATTATCAACCAAAGGACAGTCAACAACTTTTTTTGGGTCAAGGGTCAACAACTTTTGAAAACCCTCTTTTTTGTCACCGAATTAGAATGCTGAAAGGTAGAACAAAATAAGCCCGAGATGGCCCAAATAGGAAACAATGCTAAAAGGTCCAATCTGAACAAGTTAGGCTCGTTACATTGTGGGCCAAAAAATGTAGAGAGCTTTTGTTTTGGATACATAAATCCATAATCCAACCCAAACCAATAACACATTCCGTTGAACTCATGCTACGAAGAGCTGGAACCCTTTGGGAACTGTGGAATGTGAATATAAATAGTCAAATTATTTAAGAGGTTTTACTAACCACACTTAATTTTTGTGGAATACAAACCTATGCAAACGGGTTAGAATTTAACAGGTTATCTTAAAGGATACAATGATAAAGAAAAATACTTTTCAAATACAAAAGTAAGATAAAAAAAAATTTCAAATAATTTTGTGTTTAAATAATATAAAATTACATGAAACTAACAAAGTAGTCTTGGTTTACGCGCGTGCTTAATTACCTTATTTAAAGAGTGATTATTTATTTCCAAAAAAAAAAAAAAAACTGAACAAGTTATTGTTACCCTTTTCTTCGTGCATTAATTTTCTTTTCAAATGTACCTTCAACAAAAAAATCTCAATTAAAATCATACAATAATTTTTGTATCAAAACAGAAACCACACATCATAACAGAAAAGAATATGCTCAAAATTTGAATCAGAAAGAATCCAACAGTTCATAGTCAAATATGATTAATAACGTGCTATTAATTTTGTTTACCCCAAGAGAGTCAAAAACTTTGGAAATCTGAAGGGAAAAAAAAAAATCTAGAATTGATTGCATTGGTGACGAAAATTCCATCGACAGCTCCATTCGTCACCTGTTTTAGAAAGGTCATTTTCACGCAAGTGTAGTTTCAGGTTTTATGACAGAAGAAACTTGAGCAGAGAAGGTAAGAATGGAAGTATAATGGTCAGAATGAGAAAGTTTTCTGCAATCACTGTTGAAAGATACTGAAACTGAAAGATCTTTTCCATTCCAAGAAAGAATCTGAAATCTGAGACCCATTAGCTGGGACCAAAAAGAGGATACAAAGGTGCCCTTTTAATGGCTATGCTGATATATTACCGTACAACAAAGAGGGTAAACGAGCGTTGAATGGTTTGAACCAAAAAACATTATGGGATTGTCAGATACTATTATCTTTTATTTGTAGTACACGTTGCTACAATAAGTTAAGAGTGAGAGAGAAAACTTTTCAGTGATAGGAAAAACAGAAGCGTGTGGGAAACTAGGAATTAATTGGTAGTGTCTTTTGTAGGTTAACAATGACCATTATTGGAGTGAGTAGGAAGAAAGGGTATTCCACGCTCTTTCGCTTTTTTTGAATTTAAGAACTTGTTAGGCTTTTCCCAGTTATTATTACCACTTTTTTCTCTTAGAATTTCACTTTCCTTCTTTGTCTGTAATCTTTGTCTCTCATCCACCAAGTGTGTCAGAGGTTTGTCTTCAAAAATATATACATTTTCATCCTTCCACTTAATTATTGTAAAGGTTTGATTCTTGTCACTATTATTATTATTATATAGTTCATTATATTAATCTATACGTCCTAAACTTGCTCTCAAAATTGCACCACTTGTTTCCATTTGGTTACTACACTTGTTCACCACTTGGTTCATACTGAGTTGAACTATAGCATTGTTTCTCCCTCCAGATCGTGAGACAAAGACTCTAGTGAGAGAGGGGAATTATGGGGAAAGCTTCGAGGTGGTTGAAGGGGTTGTTGGGAATGAAGAAAGAGAAGGGTTGTGAGTGTTCGGAGTCACTGGGTGATGCCAAGAATGAGAAGAAACGATCAGGGAAGGATGAAGTGAGTGTTACGGCTTTTGATCATGCTTGGATCAGACCCTATGTTGCTGAAAAAGAGGATGAGAAGAACAAACACGTAATTGATGTGGCTGATGCTGTTGTGAGGTTGAGAAGCTATGAGAGAGGCACGTTGTTTTGTGGAAGCAGAGAGAGGTGGGCTTCTGTGAAGATTCAATCTTTTTTCAGAGGTTATTTGGTATGTCACACCTACTTTATCTTATAGGCAAGTTCAAATCTAATTTGGTTTCAGTGCTGCTTTTTACCTCATGTGATGCTGTCTTTTCCTCTGTTTACACAAAATCCATTTGCTGAATTATATTGTCTTGTAAACGGTGATGTTTGTAGCTTTGTCTACGCAACAATTATTTTTGGTAAAATATGTGCTTTGCTTGATTGTTACTCCTTTGTTTGTCCTCAAAAGGTCACAATTCAGATACATGTTTTACATTCTCAATGAAACAGTCCCTTTTTCTTTTATGGGGTAATGTTAATCAATTTATCATTTTCTACTAAGGCTAATATCAACATCTACCACTTGAGTGTTTTAATTTATAACTATAATGCAAAAGGTTTGGTTATGCTATAAATTTTAAACATGTTCTGTCAGTACTTCAACTCAAAATTCATAAAATTTGTTGCATTCAGGCGAGAAAGGCTCTTAGAGCACTCAAAGGATTGGTTAAGATACAGGCTCTTGTTAGAGGGTTTCTTGTGCGTAAAAGGGTTGCTGCAACTCTTCACAGTATGCAAGCTATGATAAGAGCTCAAGCTGTTGCCCGATCGCAGCGAGCTCGTCGCTCCATGTACAAGGAGAATAGATTTCATGCAGAAATTCGTTCCAGAAAACATTTGGTATAAACTTGTTCTTTAATCCTTCACAATAATTAACTTGAATATCTTTCCATCAACAATTATAGTCTTAATTTTTGCGTGTTAAATCTTTTTATATTCCAGCAACTGTTTGATGAAACAAGAAATGGAAGGGTACCCATTTATACTAAGACACCCTTGAATGGATTTGATGAGAACCCAAAAGTTGTTGAGATTGACACTCACATGCTCCATTCAAGATCTAAGAGCATTGCCACAACAAAGTCTGAATGTGGAGAAGACCTGCAATATCAAGCAATGTCAGTTCCAAGTCGAGTATCAGTTCATGAATTCCGACATCCTCAAAGTTTACAGTGGTACTTCAATGTTGATGAGCGCATGTTATCCACAGCTCAGAGCACCCCTCGTTTTGCAGATTGTATGCTAACACCAAATACCCCACCTACTCCAGTGAAGAGTGTTTGTAGAGACACCTTCGTTAGGCCTTGCTCCAATTCCCCAAACTACATGGCCAATACTCAATCATCTAAGGCAAAAGTAAGGTCTCACAGTGCTCCAAAGCAAAGACCTCAGCTTAAGACAAGGATTTCACTCAGTGAAATGATGGCTGCAAGAAATAGCATTAGTGGTGTTAGAATGAAGTGCTCAACCAACCCAAATACTCAAGATTATTGTTGTTTTTGACAGGGTTATTTAGCCATGCCATTTTAGCTTAAGTTAATTGGTTGTCTATTTGTGCTTTCAACTTACACACAATAGAATGTCTAATAGTGTACTAAGTTCTTGGAAAGAGTTAGTTTTCTTTTCTTGTACCAAATGGTTACTTTTAGTACCGATTAAAGATTCTGGTTTGGTTTTATCATCTTATGGTAAAAAAAATTTATATGGATATTTATTTATGGAATGTGTTGAGTGGTTTTGCGTTTGGAAGTCCCCGATGGCAAAAGCTATAATAGAAAAAGTTTTTGCCTATATAAACTACGGTTTCCAACTGTTTTAAATACAAAGCCGTATTTCTTACTTAAAACGATCTAATCTTTTATGTGGTCTAAAGTACATTATGTAATTTGTATATAAAAGAAATTTATTTTTTTAAATTGACAAATAGAGTTATAAAATTATGAAACTTATCACAAATTTTGAGTATGCGGAAAGGATTCATAATATAAATTACTTCTAATGGTAATACATCTAGAGACATCAATATATTTATTTTAGACATGCACCTAACAAACACCAATAATCAATAAGCTAAGCACTAAATAGATAAATTTTCTTTTAAAAAAATTCCAATTAAATATGATCAAATTTAAATCTTAAATTTGTGAGACTTACTAAAAAAAAAGCTATTCATTTATGATGATTAAAATTTTTAATTAATGACAATTATCTTAAATTAACATTAAAAATTTGTTATTTGCTGATAGGTAATAAAATGGGTTAAGATATATTGATATTATGACTTACACTAAATTTTAACCATAAAAATTAATAATTTAACGATTAAAACGTTATATATTGTTTAACTAAAGCAATAAAATGCGTAAAAAGATATAATTTTTAATTTGTACGGTTGTAATTTGCTATAAATCTTTTTAGATTTACATCTAGTGTCAATGGATCCTATTCTTAATAAAATTGATGTTAAATGTTATATTTTTGTTTTAATTATGTGTATTTATAATATTAAAATAGAGTTAAATTTATAATTTTAACATGGCCTATTAGCTCAGTTGGTTAGAGCGTCGTGGTGCTAATAACTCGAAGGTTGCAGGTTCGAGACCTGCATGGTCCTGATGCACTACTCGTTTGCTGAGCTTCGGCCCACAGGTCTGCTAGTTAATTTGGATTTGACTTTCTCTTGGGTGACGGATTGGACAGGATGAGACGTTTATTCTTACAGTCATCCATAAATCAGCGTTTCTTGTTTATATATAGCAAATTTATAGCTGTTCTGTTTCTGTCTACATAATTGTAGAGGGCAAGACGAGATTCCGCTTCAGAAAGATGTGATCCATTACCAGAGTTTTGTAGCAAATATTAGTGTTATGATTTCGTTTCCAACCCCCGCCGCATACCAAGTTTCAAAGTCTGGTCCTTTCAATTTATATATATCTGGGCAAGTTGGTACGACCAACCACAACCCAAAATAAAAATTTGGCGAGATGTTGTTCTAATACCACGTAGGAGATGTGTCATTCATGAACCATAAAACCTTTACTGGCAACTCTCCGAAGGTAGGTAGAATTTTATCAACAATAGCCAAAAGACTTGGTCTTCGAATTTACTGCGACTAATAAAAATACAATAAGTATTTCAATTAGCTGTTCAGCTCCAAGATTAACAAAACCCTTAATAAAATGCAGCACATACACATGACAAATACTAACGCAAAGGAAATTGAATGAGAGAAATAAAGGGGGAGATTGAAATGTAGGGAAAATGATTGTTGTGATTTCGAACGAGAAAATATGAAACACAACTGCCCATTTTCTCAGAAGAATGAATGTTGCAGGGAACTCTTTCGGAAGAGTGCATTGATCGCAGCACAACACCGATACACACAATCCCCGCGGAAGAGAATCACTATCATACATAAATTTAAATGCATAAAATCACAATGATCCAAACACTAACAATAACTCAGGCAACTGAGACACCCAACGCTTCGAGTGTTGCAGTGTGTATATATAGGGAAGCAACCAAACCCTAGAGTGCCTGACAAGACCAAATGAGTGGCGAGTTGTATCCCATTACTGGACCTTGGGCTTGGTTGGAGTGAGTAAGTTTAGATGGCCCAAACTTCATTTTCGGCCCATCCTGAATGTTGATTTTAACTAACCAATCTTTAAAGTATAATAATTAGGAAAATGATTGTTGTAAAAGTATTTATCCTCGTAAAATTCTTCCTATGCCTAAATTAAGGTAAATTTAGGCACTGACATGTAATGTAACCAACATTGATGCATGTGGAATGAGTGATGTTATGTGTATGATGATATGTTGGATTCAACTATGTATGGTGTGGGTAGAATGAGTGGCATTATTGTCTGCACATTTCCCCTACTCCACACATCTTCCTTTCTCTTTTCAGTGTCTGTCACCTTCTTCCCCCACTTTTGTTATTATTATAATAACTCTTACTATAATTATGATTTTTAACTGAATTTTGCTTTGATGAAACATAGTTAGATAACACTTAATAGTGCTCCTTGAATTACTGATGACTTTGGATAATCAACTTCACCAAAATTTTGCTATTCATTTCCGTTAAAAATGATCAATGGAAAAAAAATAAAACAAATTTTATTAATAAATAGAGTGTGTTTGATATTATCAATATATTTGATTACTTTTAAACAAAAATTCCTATTTATTGTTTTTTAATCATTATCATAAAATAATTATTAACAAATTAAATTTTGTATTGCACCATTTTTATTTATTTAACAAATATGATTAATGCTTTTTATATTTTAAAAATATATTTTTTAAATTTCTTAATATAATTTATCCATTATTTCTCTCGTTCGTGATATATTGATAAGTGTGTTAAATATTTAAAAATGAAGAAAACAATAAGAACATAATTAAAAAGACAATACTTGATATTGACATGAACTCTTGCATAAATAAACAAACGAGTAAACAGAAATAATACTTTCTGTTAACAGTGGACAGAAAAAGAAAATACAAACTAAATCAGGTATTCTCAAAAAAATAATAATAGAAATAAGAGAAAATAAATTAATTGATAAAATAAATGAAAACGCCGCGAGATAATGGTATAAAAAATAAAAAGGAGAGACACACAAAACTGGAAAATGGATTTTGGGATCGTTGAGAATGAGTAGCAATTTCATTTTGCATGGAAGTTTCTGCTGCGGATTCATAATGGGGACATTGATAACTGCAAGGCACATTAATGACATAAGACATGGTAATAGCATTATCATTTACCAAAGCATTTGGTTGAATTAATAATAGGATTAGCATCCCCACAGGATCCCATAGTGAGAGGTGATGAAATAATCTTCTGAGCCATTTTAGTGATATCATTCATTGTGATTCCATCTTCTGCCTCCAAGAATTGCTCCACTGGCTTCCTGAAATGGGTCGCTCACAAATTCTTATATTACAAATTAGCAACATCAAATCAATCATACTTTATTCCATTTAAACCATTTCTTTAACAAAGTTAAAGTTTCTTGCATGAAAGTAATGGCAGGATGATTTAAGTGAAAATAGAAAGATTTCTTGGGATTCAAGAAAACGGAGCAAAAGGTCTCTAATTGATCTTTACCCTTCTCCATAAGTCAATATCTGCCTTCATATATCTTCTGATGCAATCATCTGTAAAAGCAACAAATTTTCAGCATATAACAACTATATATAATTGAACTAACCAATTCCCCTATCTACACCGAGTAAAGAAATCCATGATAGATAAAATAGAGTTACAGTTACATTAGTTTTAAGGGGTTTTTAAATTCAGGTAAGAAATTCCACATCATTCAAACTATCAAAGTTCAAATATATATAGATCGATCGATCAATATATATAGATTTAGTGGATAGATAGATAGATAGATAGATAGATAGATAGATAGAGCGAGAGAGAGAGAGAGAGAGAGAGAGAGAGAGAGAGAGAGAGAGAGAGAGAGAGAGAGAGAGAGAGAGAGAGAGAGAGAGGGTACCCTGGACTCCAAATTCATTAGAACTGAAGATTTAGTGGATTTTTTTGGCACGTTCAAGCTGCATCTGTGGAACTGTCATTGCATGAAGCCTAAATTTAATTTGGCAAAAAACAAGATTCTAACAAATATACAACAAGAGACACACAAACAAAGCAGATAAAACCTTGTCCTGGAGATGCGATTGCTATCAATTCTTTGGCTGCTAAATCGACAGCTTTTGCAACAAAATCAGAGTTCTACATGGACAAATTAGAAAAAATGCTCACCATTCATACATCAAGCTGGAAATATTAAAGGTACAATATAAAATTCAAAACGGCTTAAAAGGAGAAAAAGTAGTCAGTATCAAAATTAATTTGTGTAAATTATGACATGATATGAGCAAGTGTGATAATAGAAAGGAAATTCAGACGCCATGCAAAATTCAAAACTAACTCAGAAGTCACAAGTATCCTCTCACAGGAATGAATCAAAATTCAAAAAGAAAAACACAAAGTAAAAAAGAGGCATCACATCTATGTTTAACAAAGATTGTGACTTACTGTGCTTGCATATATGCCAAATAACCCTGTATTGTTGAAGATGCTGTTGAATGCAGAAAAAGATTGAATTTGCTGATATTCATCAAGACACGCAGATCTGGATTCCATTGTATATATAAGTAAAACAAGATAAGTATCAGGGAAGATATATTAATATATGAACAGAAGATAGTGAAATATACTTCATATAGCTAAGAAAAGGGAAAGGCAATTCAAATTATAGACCAAAGTCAGTTGTAAACTACAAGATATAGGTAAAACTTCAGAGTCTTGAGTGCATCCCTTTTCCAGGCCCCCCTGCTGAGAATGATCCACCTCCTCCCATAAGCATCTTTAGTACTCAGATTATCACTTATATTCAATTACTTCTTTCCTCCTTTCATGTGCAAGGAATAAGGATGGCAGCAAGAGAAAATTTGCAAATCCATAGACAAGCTATCTCTTGAAATCAGAATGACTCAGACGAAAAAATGAGTACCAGTATTACAGTCAGAACAATAGCTTCCTTCTCCTTTTTCCAGCCACCAGGCACTTCAAAAGCAATAGCTACATGTGCACCCTGCCCTTCCAAAAGTTCTTAGTAGATAAGTAATAATAAACGCCATTTGAAAGGGGACAAATGAAAAAGCAGAAACATAAGTAAATGTAGGTGACAGTGTATCAATTTAATGCACATCCCGGATTCACCTTGACGATGAAAATCACCCCCAATATATGTAGATTTTGGTTCTTCAGCTCGGCCAACATTTGGTAGATCAGAGAGAAGAGGCTCAGCAACATACAACAGCTCTTCATGGTCAACCCCAGATGCTGCAAGTACCATTCTAAGTGCAGTATAATTCTCCTAAATTTCCATATCCAACAAATCCAGATAATCAAATAGACTGCCAGAAATTTAAATTATGAACAATAATAACAGTGGCTTTCATGCAATATAAAAAAGAATAATAGATCATACAGCAAAAAATTCCTCTAAAATGGAGCCATTTAATGTGTTGAGTGCCAATTCAGAAGCCAAAAGTGGATTAGCCAATGCTCCAGAATAACCAGCAGAGTGCATGGCCTCCATAAGTAAGCCCTGGGGATTGTTTGATAGTTCTCCAAGTTCTGCTTTTGCCTTTTGAAGCTGTACCAAGAGATGATTTAACAAGATCAGCAAGAACTACTATAGGTGAACAAAATATAAGAATTAGAAGAACAGTCTTTAAGAGAGAATACATTCACAAGAAAACAAAGATACCTCTTCATTGACCTCCCAATCCAAGAAGGCTGGGTTCCTTACACAGTCAACTAGCAACTCAATCATTTTGTGGAACAAAAGTTTTTATAGCATCAAATGTGTAGCCCATTTGCTCCCTAGAGGCTGAGGCTCCTACATTACCACCAATTGCTTCTATTTCTCTTACAACACAAAAGTGACTTCGGTTTGTCGTCCTCCAGAAAGGCATTTTCTCTAGCAAGTGCGACGCCCAGCTAGACAAGCGCGTCTCATAGAGGGAAACACTTTCAATATATAACCCTATTGAGGCTGCAAGATTCTAATTGACAACCAAAACATATACTTCAATTACAAAAGTGGTAGAAGTAAAAGTAACATTGTCATTATTAAAGTATGGAAAACTATTAACATGCACATACTAATGAGGTATCGATGCTATTTTCAGACCATTGGGGAGATTTGTGATCTTGGTTCAACATAATCAGGCAGTGGAGCAGGGAAGGAAACCCCTGTAAGTGGCGTGTCAAGAGGAGGAAGGGTACTGGAAAATTCTCCAGTAAGCCAGCTGAATAAACCTTCTGAAGCAGGCCTTGTAGCTGCTGCACTTTGAAGTAGCAAACCCTAGAGGCTTCCAATGTTCTTCCTTTGACCGACTAACATATTTTAATTACACAACTGAATTACACCAAATAGAGTCTCGTTAGATTGAATCATGCAATGTGAAACAGAAAACCACTGAAACATGCAATAAACAATATAATCCGCATTTTCCAAGGAAAAGGTGATTGAAACATCAAACAAACAAATGAAGTAAAAACATGCAATGAATGTGTCATCTCAAAACAATGTAGGAGTCATCAAAACCGGTTGCGCAGGATTCTCCTACATGATTAAAAGAAGAAAAATAACATTGTCTCACAACGTACCAAGTTAAAAAAAAATGACAGCTAGAAAACCCATAAAAAGGGAAAATATATTTTCTGGGCGGGTTCCAAAAACTTGAATTCCCAAACACCCCCCCAAGCAATGGGGTTGGGTCGTTATAGACTAAAGAGAAAGAAGCATTTTAGATGTTTGGTAGTGACCTTGAGAAGGGTGAGACGTGAAGCTGCAGCTCTGTACATGACGATGAGAATGAATTTCCTGAGTTGAGTTGAGACAACAAAGGTGGCTGCTAAATGCCAAAACTATGAATCCGAATCCAACGAAGACAAGAGAAAAAGAGGCTTTTGGTTCCAATACGTTGGGCCCTTCGGTGAGTTAGTAGATTTTCAGCCATAAACTTAGACCAATTACTAGTAACACACTAAAGTACCCACGAAATGTTTTACTCTATGTTTTAATGTTTAATAACATGGTTAAAAGAATGGCTTCAACTTTAACGGCGCATAGTCGAAGACTAAACAAGAAAGAACTTCACTTTATTGGTGGGACAAAGAAAAACGATGATTATTTTTAATAATAACTTTTCAATTAACCTCCATCACTCCAGAAAAATCCACTCTCAATTTGATTCTTATAACTACTTTCTCTCTGATTATGTGGCGGCATGTGTAGGAAAAACCATGGGAAACGAACCAATGTTTTCGATTTGACTGCATCCTACACTGTGGGCAAAAAGTAGAAAACGGGGGGAAAATAATTAACATTTTAATCTTCTTTTTTACGGAAGAGCCATTTAACTTTGGTTTTAAAAAATAATTAACAATTTCAGGTTAAGAAATTAGCAGCCAACACTCCGTTACGTTTATAAGTTATTAATCAATGATTATTGGTGGTTTTTCGTCTCAAATAGTGGTGAGCTCTTGGGTAGGTGATTTCTGTAAATTGGAAAATAGCTTTACAAATAAGCATTTTCCGGAAAAAGAAAAACAAATGGGTGGCCCTGAACAAAATAAATAAAATAATAAAAACTAGGAACCAAATACTAAATGTCAGAGACAATAATTTAGCTCAGGAGACTCATTTGCTTCTAACGTAAAGTCCGTCCACAACTGGTAGTTTCAATTTCTTTGATCTAAACGAAATATATCATGAATATGTCCATTTGTTTTGTTCTTTTATATTTAATGGCAATTGGCACATGAATATATCGTAAATAACAACATAAATTCATTATGGCATCACCCATGTGCTTATATGTTGATGTTTGCAAGGATTTCAGTTTCAGGTGTGCTGCTTAAAGTGCAACCTCCAAGTCCCACGAAAACATACCAAAATCGAATTGTGGTATTACAGTATCCAACATCACCATGATGGATTCTGCCACTTCCCATCATAAAATCACAACTACAGCTTCTGGGTTCGTACTCGAAGATGTTCCTCGTTTATCTGACTACATCCCTGATCTTCCCGTAACTCTCTCTTTCTGCCAGCAATAAAATGAACTTTATGGTCTAGTTGAAGTGGATGTATTTAATTATATTTTACTTGTTTGATTTTTAACTTGTTTTTATTATTCTGGTTAATCATGCAGACATATCCTGACCCTTTACAAGACAATCCTTTCTATTCAGTTGTTAAGTAAGTGAAACAGTATTAAACGTTAGATTCTATCTAGTGTTGTTGATTTACTATGTTGTATGGTCACTGTTGGAGTTGGTTTAGTAACTCAATTTGGTGATCAAGTTGGTTAATTTTTGTTTCCACAGGCAATACTATGTGAATTTGGATGATACAGTTGCGCAACAGGTCAGTAATTTTTTACTTTGTGTAGATAGTTTTGTACCATTCTTGCAGTGTTTCAGAATTATTTATACGAATTGGTTTCCTTTGTGCAGGTAGTTGTACATAAAAATAGTCCCAGAGGGACCCATTTTCGGCGTGCTGGACCTGCTCAAAAGGTTTTATCCTCTTTTTTCTTTTTCGTTGTCAAAACTGAGACTTTGTTGATTTGTGGGAAAACAACAGTGATTTGAATGTTTGGCAGGTTTATTTTGATTCTGAGGAAGTGTACGCTTGTATTGTTACATGTGGTGGTCTTTGTCCTGGTCTGAATACAGTGATAAGAGAAATTGTTTGTGGCTTATACCATATGTATGGGGTGCACAAAGTTCTGGGAATAGAGGTATCATTTATGTACTAATTACCATCACTTATTTATTATGTTTTTTTTTTATTTGTAACTGTTACAGATTAGCAACCTTATTTTTTAAAATTTTTATGGGCTTTGGATAGGTTTTGGGTGAGGGTGTATCATTGAAGTTTAATCTAGTGTATGGTTAAATGTAGGGAGGATATACTGGTTTTTATTCTCGAAATACAGTTCCTTTAACACCAAAGGTTGTTAATGATATCCACAAACGGGGTGGAACCATCCTTGGGACATCATATGGGGGCCATGATACCTCAAAGATTGTGGATAACCTTCAGGATCGGGGCATTAATCAGGTTTATATACTAGGAGGATTTGGAACTCAAAAGGAGGCAGCTATGATTTTTGAGGTAATTAATGAATGTGGCTTGAATACTGCTTTGCAGAATTTGTATTTTGTTGTATGCTTTAAATGTTTGGTAATTGGTAGATATAATAATGTTTATTTTGTACTCATAAGGTTTAGTTATTTATGCAGGAGATTAGAAGCCGTGGCATGAAAGTTGCAGTGGTTGGAATTCCGAAAACCATAGATAATGATATCCCAGTAAGGATGCTTTAAATGAAAAAATCCTATTTTTTTATGTCATTGTGTTAGAAAGGAAAAAGGATTTGCATTAAATTGTCACCTATTTAGTGCCATTCTGTATTTGAATCAGGTTATTGACAAGTCAATTGGTTTTGACACTGCTGTTGAAGAGGCACAGCGTGCTATCAATTCTGCCCACGTGGAAGCAGAAAGCGCTGAGAATGGTATTGGCGTTGTTAAGTTAATGGGGCGTAACAGTGGTAAGCTTCATCCATTCCTTTGAGCAAAACAAGAAGATAAAGAAAAGAAGTTCTTGTCATTCTTATATCTAGTTGGGTCTTGACTTGGTTGTTATAGTCACCAGATATTGACTCATTGATGCAGGATTTATAGCCATGTATGCAACTCTTGCCAGCAGAGATGTGGACTGTTGCTTGATTCCAGAATCACCCTTTTATCTTGAGGGTGCAGGAGGACTTTTGGAGTTCATTGAGAAAAGACTGAAAGAACAAGGCCACATGGTTATAGTAATAGCTGAAGGTGCAGGTCAGGACCTTCTTTCTGCCAATCCATCTACTGTTAATAAGCAGGATGCTTCTGCTGACAAATTACTTGAAGATGTTGGCTTGTGGTTGTCCCAGAAAATTAAGGTTAAAACTCTGCAAGTTTAGTATAATTATTCAATATGTTAAATTTTCCTGCATGATAGCCCTCAACTTATTTTGTTTGGGCAATTTTGAAGTTGGGGAATTCACTCTAGACTTCCTAGATAGTAGCATAGATATATTAAGTCATTTCAATTGTTAGAAATGTTGTCAGGTATTCCTAATCACAGCATCACCAGTGGTCACTTTCTAAGGCAATGTTTGGCATTGTGAATTTTCTGTCGAAATACATACAAACAAGTTCTTTATATAATTTGCTAGATTTTTCATGCTGTAGAATTTTCCTTTTCTTTCTTGTTTTTTCAATAAAATATTTATTTCTGTCGTAGGATCACTTTACAAAACGTCAAAAAATGGTTATAAATCTGAAGTACATTGGTGAGCTCTCTTCTTTTAACTGTACATTTCTTATAGAAAAAAATGTTGTGATCCTCAATATATTGTCTCGCAGATCCTACTTACATGATCCGAGCCATTCCAAGTAATGCATCTGATAATGTGTACTGCACTCTCCTTGCCCAAAGTGCTGTTCATGGTGCAATGGCTGGATACACAGGCTTTACCGTCGGCCCAGTTAATGGCAGAAACTGTTACATTCCATTTCATGTAAGTGTTAGACTCTGCCCAAATATGGTTGCTATCGCGCCACTAGTTTTTGGTTCCATTCTTAGGTGGCACATGGATCAAACAACTTGGCCGATGATAACAATCACTTACGCTGGTCCTATCTCAAATCCTCTATCTGGATTGGACCTGTATATTTTTTACACCTTTCTGTATTATTTAGATATTGGTTTTGCAAAGATGCTATTCTTGCATTCCATTACTAGTTCACCTTGAAATTAAATAGAATGAGTTTTTATTTGTTTTTGTAACTGCAGCTGATAAATGAGGGAGAGAAGAGGGTTGTGATAACTGATCGGATGTGGGCAAGGTTACTATCCTCAACCCATCAGCCTAGCTTCTTGAATCCACAAGACATAACAGGAGAAAAAGAGGAAAAAAAGGAACACCAAACCTCCGACGGGCAGAACCATCCAGATATGGCTGACTAAACTGGGCGTATACAGACCACAAATATAACACCAAGTTATAATGCCATCAAAATGTGGAGACTCGAGTTACATGAACATTTTAATTCAAGTAACATCAAATTAGATAATTGACATGAGATGAAACCAAATCTAGTACATCTCTTGCGGTATTTAAGCCAAAATGATTGCATCTGTATTTACAAACTTTTGATGAGTCAAATCTTACATCTTAGAAATCAAAAGAAAGAGATCCGAATAACACCAGCAGCTTCTCTTAGTTATCTTCTGAAAACAGCGTCAATAACCTCTTTCAGATTCTGGCAACCTACAACTTCCATGTTTTCCAGACCTTCAGTTTTCAAAAATTTCTCAGCTTGCTTCGGGACTACACACTTTTTGTAACCCAACTTTGCCAACGTGTATACCCTTTTATCAATTCTAGGAACCTGTATCATAAAATACCCAATCCACCAGGCTAAGGCTTGAGAAAATATATAAAATACTTCATTTAATTTTGAATTGATGAATACAAGCAAGCAGCGTTTCTTAGAAAGCACAACAGAAGTGTAATTTTAGATTACCACATCTTTATTAAATGCAAAGTAATAAAGCTTAGGATCGTTTGGAAAAAATGGATATGATTTTTTAGGTTTTACTCAGTTGCATGTCAACTGATTGGAATCAATTCCTATCTAATAGAGGGAGATTGAATTACCAATGAAAAGCTAGAAGAGAATACAGAATTGCAAGAGCAATACCCCCCCAACCAAAGAAATTTCCTATAACCCTATGCTGAAAATTCCCCATTTTAGACAGATCTGATCACGTGTCTTATCTCTCTTCTAACCAGACCTTACTCCTTAGATGCTTCATACAAGTTATTCCCTCCTAATTTAGCGTTTGGCCTACGAGAGCAGACTTTTAGGGCCTTTTTGTGCCCAACTTTATTAGCAATTATGTTCACAGTCTTATCACAAGCTCTAATGCATAAAGCAATAAAGTGCTCGTGTTGTATCAAGCTATGGTTTTATCAGAACTAAAACCGACCAGATAATTCGAGTCAATACTCAACAGCAGAGTTCAACAATATAATCTTGCAGCATTTTAATCACTACTTAGAAATCTGAAAATGCCACAAAACATCACAACACATGAAATCTAACAAGCAACATATCTGAAAATTTCACAAAGGACGGACTTTTCATAGATGGAAATACGATGGAAAATCGCACCTTAAAACCCTTCAATATAAAAGTCAGCTCACCGCTATGCTATTGAAAACTCTAAATTGACCTTTAAATATATCACAGTAGCAAGTAGCATCAACAAAAACAACAAACTCACCATGCGAAGCTCTCCACCAAGGCCAATTTCACCAATGAATGCAACCCCCTTTGGAATGGGGAACTCCAAGAAACTGGAAACAATAAAAAGACCACCAAGATAATAAATAAATACAACAAAAAAAAAAAACTAGAATATTTTTTTAAAAAACAGAAGCATTCATGTTACAGTCCTAGCTAACATATTGAACATTAGTTATAAGAATTACTTCCCCAAACAAGAAGCATAAAATGGTCAACAATAACCACTCAATCCACATATTATATGGGGCATTGTCACTTTGTCAGATCAACTAGAATGAATATCATTTCAAATAAATTAGAACTTGAACCTGCTGCAAATTGCAGCTGCTATAGCAAGATCTCCAGCAGTCTCTGTCACTGTCAGTCCACTAACAACATTCAAAAACACAGCCTGTTGTATGAAGGCAAGAAAAGGAAATAGAACATAAGAATACAAAAAATATTTCCATTAGTTAAATTATTAGCATTAAAGAACAGACTTTATAACTGGTTTATATAATACGGAGTGATTGACAAATGTTTTGGAAGACAATGGAATTCCAGATGAACCTGAACAGGTTACAAAGACAAGCCAGTAGGGAAAATACTATTTGTTGTGGTTCACACTTCACACCAATCTAATTCCTTATTAATTCACAGAAATTCTACAACATTTAACTTCTAAATTCTCAAACCAAGAGACAGATTAAACTCACCACCTCCCAAAGAAAAGTGAGATAGGTTGTAATAGTCCATTAAGAAAAGATGGTTAAAGGATTAAAATTTAGAATTAAAGATATTTGAGTCTTTTGGAAACAACACTCCTTTGAGTCGTTTTCTTCAATTTCACTGAGATTACATGAGTAACTTAACCCTCTTAATTCATGAAAAATATGTTTTCAAGTGTAGTTTTCGTTTATGGATAAGCCATGATTTTGTGCTTCAGTCCCATTTCTGCTGCAGTAGATAATGCATGTTCACTATGTTGTAAAGGAAAAGGCAGTGTCTAGTTCAGATCCATCTTTGAGAGCCATTTACCATTTGTGCTCTTGGGGATGTCCAAGCTTTAGAAGAAACTCTACCCAATTTTTTGTTGAATTTTGACATGTCCTCCTTTAATTTTAGTAAATGGTCTAAAACCTTGTTAGGTTAGTCTGTCGGTCCTTTGTGCCAGTCACTGCCCTTATTTTTGGGTCTTGAGTGGATCATTGAGCTTATATAATTTTGTTATTCTTGAAACCAAAAGAAGAGATCAATATATTAAGAAAAGTTAGAGAAAAGATGGGCATATTTATTGACACCCCCATCCTTACCATTAGCATCGTACTATTATATCATAACTTTTTTTTTTTCATTATCTGTTTTGATTTAGTTGATTTATTCCTGTGAAAAACATCTATTTTCCCGTTATGTGTGTCTTATGATGGAACAGGACAATACACAGAGTTACATGAACAAGAGAGTCAGAAGGATATATCATATTTATAAATCAGCTTACATTTTCTTGGAGCTGAAGACCTGCTTGCTTCATAAGAACCTACAGTTCAAGAACAGTGCACACCTTATCAAATTTCTTTGCAGCAGATCATATTTAAAACAATAAAATCAATATCAACTTCAAGCATCCTTTCATTCATTTTCACACTAAGATAAAGGAGAAAATATTTACCGTATGGTAAGCAAGGATAAGATTGTTAATAAAATCATCAACAATAACGTACACATTTAATCATATTAGCTTTGTTTGCCTGGATCCCATTAACTAGCCCTGAACTTGAAGCTGGTACTGGGCACTGTGAAAGGCAAAGTGCCTGTAAAATACAATTGAAAACTGGTTGAATAAATTTTTTAATAGACACATAATAAGAGATACACAACCACAATAAAGGGATTAGAGCTTTGAGGATTCAACTCAACAAGTTCCAACAAAAGTGTCCAGATGATAAGTAAAGATTGTTGAAACTTATAAGTAATGTTGTCAAAATCGAAATCTTACCTAGGATCAGGAAGGGTGTAAAAAATCATAAAATAGATTATAGAATCCTACCAAACATATAACACTATACTTAAACATATACATAAGAATTTAAAATAACATAGATAAAGAAATTTACCTCTAAATCACATAATTTAACTGACAATTCATGGCATTTTCTAGATAAGAAAAATATATAAATATATAACAATAAAAAACAAGAAAATAAATAAGTTTAAACATCTAACTTGATGCCTTAAAGTAATAATACATTGAAGACCGAATAAAACTTGAACTGAATAAGGAGAGATTTAGACAAAAATAAAAAATAATTGGAAACCAAAACCAAAAGGACACAGAAAAAGAGAAAAGGAAAATGATAGGAGAACAACTTGCAGTGCAGGACAGTAACAAAACAAAGGGAAAAACAGAGGCAGAAAATGCAACACAAAGGTGGTCAAAGAGTTTGCCAAAGACATCAAAACCTAACCAGAAAACACCAGCTGCTCAAAGCCACTGGAGAGCACTGAGTTGATTGGTCACACAATACTAGAGGGTTAGAAAAAGGAGAGCACAAAAATGTGAAGACACATGAATGATTTTTTTAAACCCATTTAAAGCCTTTTTTGTTTCGACCTAAAAACTACAAAATACCCCCCTAATACATGGTTCTGCAACTTTTAAAAATTAGGATAATTTTGGGTTTTCAAAAAATCTCATAGTAGCAGCAAATAAGTGCAAAAAGCTGCAATTTCCACCATAATAGCATCCGCAACAGCTTCGTTACTGAAACGCAATGCAACAAAATAGGGCTGACCACTGCAACGCAATGCATAGTGGTATCAGACCCAAAAGCTAAGATTGGTTCTAATCATAGATCCTATGATCTTAGGGAGAAAGATCATGATTCACTGCAATCCCAACATATTCCAATCTCACGTGATTATGATCACTAAGCCTCAAGAAGATTGTAGGATTGGCACAATTTTGACGACACTGCTTGAAAGGCTTCATCAACATGTATTATTCACCATCCAAAAAAAGAATCTGCTATTAATGTATTTATCATCTAATACCAAAGCATACATCACTGCTTTTGCTTGTAATATATCCACGATTAAAGGCATGTGTAATGGTGATGTTTCTTAATAGAATTTTTAAATATTGAAGAAAATCCATGATAGCTTTTTAGTTTTTGATACAGTGACACAAGAAAATTACCTGAATTTCAATTAAAAAAGTTCTTGAACCATCCATTATTACAGCAATAGCAAGCCCAGCTAAAACAATTGAATCAGTGTGTTGTTCAGTGAGAAACATTTCACTGGCATTTGAAACAGGCCGGAGTCCTGACTGTGACATCTCAAAAACTCCAAGCTGATCACATAAATCAAAGACAGAACAGATCAAACATCAATTTTCTCATATCATCACAATTGTAGAAGGTAAAATAAAAATAGAAGACCAAATACCATTGAAAAACTGCTATAATAACAAACAACTAAGGCACTCTTCTATTTAGTTAGACTGGGGAATGATAAGAAGTGGACATGTTAAATCTTTTACAATGGTATATAGTTTAAGTTTCAGTACTTTATGCAGTAAATTATATACATCATAAATCATCACGGCATCATGCCTCAATACTACAATTATTTAAACTATTTAAATGTATTGCCAGATATAAAAGATCAGGTGCATATGTAGATTAATGCATGGATTGCATGCATAATTAGCATAATATTCCTACTATGATAATGATTAGCATCTAATTTTTCTATATTCATGCATTTACTTGTCATTTCAGTATCCATTTTGTTTGCTTTGAACAGCTTATTGCTTATTCTGTGTTTGTATTGTAGGTAAGTGAATTTCCAAGAACTACGTAATAGGCAATAGTCATACCATACCTCATCAGTGGATCCAAACCGATTTTTCACAGATCGAAGCATACGATATGGAGAGCACCTCTCGCCCTAAGCATTAATATGAACAATTAGGACGAAGAAAATTGTAATGAAATTCGATGATTTCAACAACCCAACAACAAATAATATGGAGAAAAAATGTTACCAATAAAAATGGACATTTAGCTCAACTGTAATGTTGTAAAAATAACTAGCAATTATTTGAAAAAAGACCTAAAATGTTTAATGCCAAATACTTGAAAGTTGATAGTATATTGAATATTGATAGTCACAAATCAGCTTTACCAATTAACAACTATCCAAAGAAAGAACAGTATAACAAGGTACGAACTTCCATATACAAAACAGCATCAACGATATGCTCCAAGACACGAGGTCCCGCTATGTCTCCAGATTTGGTCACATGTCCAATCTAAAATATAAAACAAAAAAAAAAAGTGAAAAAGATCATCACAAGAGTCAACAATTCAAAGGCCATATTAAAAGACATGCCCAAAGATAAATTATAATGAAATACATCACAAATCACAAAGACTAAAAGCATTTTCACTTTAACAATAATAGCAAATGTAAATTGTTGCTCAACTGAGTAGGGGGATCAAACCATGAGTCGGAAAAAATGGAACTATCCAATCACTTTTCCTTTAAGAAAGTATATAGGGAGCAGAACTTTGACAATGCATTAATACATACAATTCACCACTTAAATATTATTCACAAAATTTGTAACAGCATGCTCACCAAAAAAACTGAGATGTTAGTCATTTTTGCAAATCGCATCAGAGCTGTAGTACATTCTTTCACCTGTCACGTACCTATAAAAGGTCATGTACCACAACCAGCATTTGACTTTGCTGAAAAATAAGGATTGGTAATGCACCTAGACAAATTTTTTATAAAGAAGCAGATAAAAACAATAAGGTTTGACAAGAGAAAGTAAACCATTCATTTGAGCAATTAAATAAAAGAAATATAAAATTAAGCAAGAAAGCAATAGAAAGTTACTATATCATGAGTTTACCCTTTTTTCCAAAGAAAAAAAACCTGTACTTGACATGATCATTATTTCCAACAAATAGAAAAAGGGTAAAAGTTAATTACATAAATAAATAATTCAAACTATGCCACGGCCCACCTGTCATAGCATTTTAAAAGAAAGTCAATAGATGTGGTGTGGGTAGTACAGCACAGTTAAAATATCCAAGACAAATGTAAGTTCTCTTCCAGGTAATTAAATTCAGCAGATTCCAAACCTGCATAACCCCTCCGGCGCTTCCCAGTATTGTTTTCAGGTAAGTAGTTTGTATTGAATCAACAACCAAAGCACGAGGGGAGAGACTGTTAGCTTTGTTCAATATGTCCTAACACCATGAAAAAGGGAAAGTAAAAACAACGTGAAAGTTGTCCTTGATAGTGTCAAGACAAAAATTTACAATAAAAATTCATTTATAAGAAAACACAAGCAGCCAAACTAATTAGCAGAAATCAAGACAGTATACCTCAATATCAGTACTTGAATACAAAAAAACATTAGATTTAATCCCAAGGCGATCAGCTCTAATGCCAATTTGTTGAAGGCTCTGTCAAATAGAAAAAATGCACGTTAAATAAAAATGTGTCAGATATCCTAAGGAACAGCTGTGAATCAAAAGCTAAACTACATTATTAACCTTAAACAGTAGTGAAATCATAGATTAACTATCTTCAGTTAATAGGAAAAAAAATACAAGATTTAGCATGCAGAGATACATGGACCAGGCCCACTAAAAGCAAACCTCTTCACCAGAGACATATAGAACTGAAGAATCATCGCCATCATTGCATTCTTCTGCTATCATTGCTGCAATCTTCCAACTCAACATCGCAATTGAACTAGACATTATTGACAGTTGACAGGACCATAAACAAAAGTTGATCAACAGGCTTTATATCCAATTTTAACATACCTGCAACAGCAGAGTACTCTTTCCAATACCAGGGTCACCGCCAACTAAAATCATAGATCCTTCAAAACCACAATTATAGATAAATTCAGCCACGAATAATTAAATTCACTTTTTGCTGAAGCAACGAGAGAAGTTGAATTAAGAAAGATATCATCATCAGACACTCGAAAATTGGATTGAACCTGGTACAAGACCTCCACCAAGCACTGTAGAAACTTCATTTCCAAAAGGACCAGAGCTGAAATCAAAGCAAACTGTAGAGTATAACACTTGAGAAAAGCACCATAACAAATTTTCATAGAAACAGTAGATTGATAAATACACCATGAACCTCATTTAATTACTTCAGAGAGAAGACTCAGCAATTACTTACTACACGATCAATTTTTAGATTAAAAGAAAAAGGGAACTTACAAAGGAATTCTCAAGTGGCGGTAATCGAATCGACGATTAACCTCATCCAATTTAACGGGGCGCAACTCATCGGCTCGTTGTGGGAGCCACAACCCTACTGCATCCTCGGAAACGGTTAATCCACCTCTGGCCTTATTATTATCAGCATCACTTAATTTGCTTTCGCTAAACTCTTTCATGGTTCCAGCTAAGTTACATGAGGGGCATGTTCCCCACCATTGCCCTGCACTGTACCCACAATGGTAGCAAACCCAATTAGTTTTCAGCTTCCCCTTTTTCTTCGTACCCGCTGCCGTCTTCAGGCTCAGCGCCCTCCCTCTAGGGTTTTCCTCTTCAAGTTCGCCTTCGTCGCTATGGTGCGCAACTAGGGTGTCGAAGACGTTTCCATAACTGCTCCAACCGTTAGTGGGTTGGTTCCTTGTGTTGTGGGTTTCATCAGAATCTGGGGTTGCGGAAGAGTAGCGGTGGGAAACGACAGATGAAAAAATGCGTTTAGGGTTGCGGAGGTGGAGTTTGTGGGTGATGAGGATCGTTCTTAGTAACCTCATGATGCAATCTCAAGTGTAGAGAATATGACTTGTTTTCGCATAAACCCTCTTCTATGCGTTTCTGGGTTTATGGGTTACCGAAACCCCAAACAAAAATGAATTTCAATTATGGCGCCACCACCCAACCCTTCAAATTCCAATTTCATCCTTCGAAAGAAGCTTTGTTAATGCTGATTGATTAATTTTAAAATAAATTTTTACAATGGACAATTTTAAAAAATTTATCAAAACAGATAGTTTTAACATTAAAATTGAAATAAGAAGCAAAACAAATAAGGGATTTTTTTCAATTTTTAAAAAGAAAATGAAAATAAAATTTATGTTAACAAATAATATTATATTTAAATTATAAAACATTTTAATGACTTTTTGAAACTACAGAACTTCAAATAATTATATATGTCAAAAACTATTGATAAATTTTTAAAATAACAAAAACCAAATTAATAATGTACTCAACTTTTTTCAATCACCTGTGAGTCTTGAGATTTACCGAAAGTGGCAGAAGTCAATGACACCAACATGATCTTGAATTATTGATTAATCACACAAACAAAGGGAGAGTTGTATAATGGAAGATTCGCCTTTTCAAGCTCTTCTAGTTGTAGTTATCTAATAAACTGAATATTAAAATTCATATTCTAAAGTTATTTTTTAGAATAATGTATTAAAACTATTAAACTATTAACCTCTTTGAAACAAAATCATTAAACTAAATATATATTCTTTTTATATAAACTTGTTGATAAGTATATATAAGAAAAAAATATAAAAAAATTATAAGTTAAAAATAATTTATTTACTTTTAATTTTTAAAATAAAATGAGAGTAAATTTTTTTTTAAAAATATAAATTAATTATAACTTATAAAAAATTTATTTATTTTTATATTATTTTTTTCTTATAAATACTTTTCTACAGTTTAACAAAATAAAATTTAAGATAAAAACAAACAAAGACTTTAATTACTAAAATAACTTTATTAATTAGGATGCTAAATGTGTTTATTAAAAATAAAAAAATTATTAAAAATTATGTTAAAATATATTACAATTTATTAGAAAATGTTAATGACATTAAAAAAAAAAAAACTTTTTACTTAGTCAGCATTTGCCTTACTAACATTAAATTAAAAAAGGGTCAGAATAACAACAATAACAATATAAAAAACACAGCAACAGCTAAGACCTCTATTGCTAAAATTAAACAACTTAGATAAGAACATGGATTTTCCAAATGTATGCGTTATTTTGCAGTTTCTGTTTCTTATTGGTAATTGCTTCGTTGTGAACTCAATCGAATCTTCGTTTCTTTTCATTTCTCTCTCTTCATAATTCCAATTTCCTATACTTCAAACACGGGTCAGTTCCTCTCTCTGACATGACCACTTTCCACATCACCATCGCCATTACATAAGACAAGAATCAGTGGCCAAGGTTTGTTGGTAAAGACATAATTTTTTGTTGAATACTTTCATTTAAGCCCAATTGTTGTTTTGGTCATGAGAGGGACAACTTGACACGCAACCGAAGCAATTGCCAAGAACAACGTCCATCCTTTTTAAGTAAAGCTCCAAAGTCAGAGACTTTTCTGTACTTGGCACTTGAGTTGTTGCCTTCTCATGTTAATTTGTGTTGGGTTTTGAGTATTGATCTTCCTTTACTCACTTCTTTGTTTGTTTCTGTATTTAAATTTTGAATTGAGTTTTTGCTTATTCATTTAGTTTTCGTAGTGATGGATCACGTGCTATTTATTTATTTTAACTATTGGTTTCAAGTTCTTGTCTGTAGAATCAATCTAACTAGGGAGGTACTAGTAAGCCTCGCATGATTTGATGTGATTCGTATGAATTGAATGGTTACTGGTCTTGTGTATATTTGGTTTTCCTAATAAATATGTGGACTTTGTTTATATGATCCTTGTTGTGTTTCCAGGCATAAACCATAAATGAATCTTATGCCGCCTTTTCCGTTGGTTTGAGATGGATGATGATGAGGAGGAGGAGCTATGTGATCTTTCTCTCTCTTCATGGATTAAAGAGAAATTAGATTAACTGTGATGATGATGATCAGAGAGGAGAAGGGCGTGAAGCCTATTCTACTGAAAGTTGGTTTGGCTTTGGCTCTTTCGTTTGCTGGATTTCTCTACTCACGCCTTAGACCCAGAAGAATCAGGCCCTCCAAGCCACGCAAGGGGCGGCGTTCTGGTTTGTTTCTGTCTCACACCAATATTTTCTCTCTCTCTTTTTACCCCTTTTGTTTTCTTGAATGATGAATCTAAGTGTCTTTTCTTTTTTTGTCTTTCTCAGGTCATGGGAGTATAGTTAATTTAGGAGGAGGTATAGGGGCAACATTAAGTACTTGCAACACTGTTTCAGAGGGAAAATTTTTATGTACTGTAAGTTCCTTTTTGATTCAAGTATATGCTCTGTTACAACAGAAAATATTACCCTTTTGCAACTAGCAATTAACAAAATTAAGATACACACTACATAAAGTTAGCAAAACTTTCAAGATTTTTTGAAAAATAAAAACTAAAAAGGGCTATTAAATTTCCTTTTATAGCAGGAAGAAACATGCATCGACAAGGTGATAAGTGACAATTCTCCTATTGCTCTTTCTCCTGACACTACACAAAAAGGAGATAAAGATGAGCTCCTCCTGCCTGAATTTAATGATCTTGTTAAGGAATTAGACTTTGGATCCACCGTTGTTGGAAATTCTTTTAGAAAAGATATGGAAGCACCAAGTTTAAAAGTAGAATCTGCTAAAGCATACACAGGACCTGAGAAGGATGACTGTGAGCAAGAGATAAGTCAACTCAGGAACATGATTAGAATGCTTCAAGACAGGGAACAAAATCTTGAGGTTCAACTCCTTGAGTACTGTGGTCTTAGAGAGCAAGAAACAGCAGTAATTGAGCTCCAAAATAGATTGAAGGCAAGTAATATGGAGGTAAAGATGTTCAATCTGAAGGTTAAGACCTTACAGTCTGAGAATCGAAGGTTAGAGGAACAGGTTGCTGATCATGCAGAAGTGGTGGCTGATCTTGAGGCTGCAAAAGCGAAAGTCAAACTGCTCAATAAGAAAATTAGGTATGAAGCTGAACAGAATAGGGAGCAGATCATAAGTCTTCAACAGAAAGTTGCCAGGTTGCAAGACCAAGAGTGGAAAGATGCTGCTTGTGATCAAGATATTCAAATAAAGCTGAAAAAGCTTAAGTATCTTGAGTGTGAAGCAGAAGAATTGAGGAAATCTAATTCAAGATTGCAGATAGAAAATTGTGACTTAGCTCAAAGATTGGATTCTACTCAGATCCTTGCAAATGCAGTTCTAATAGACCCAGAGGTAGGGAGATTATAGTCACATACTCTCTTCCTTCGGTTATTAGACTGCAAATTTTACCTTATGCTTTTTGAAATGCAGGCAGATGCTGTGAAGCAAGAAACCGAGTGTCTTAAACAAGAAAATGTGCTCTTGATGAAGGAAATTGAGCAAATACAATCTGATCGGTGTGCAGATCTTGAGGAATTAGTATATATGCGATGGATAAATGCTTGCTTACGATATGAACTAAGGAATTATCAGCCGCCACCAGGTAAAACAGTTGCAAAGGACTTGAGCAAAAGCTTAAGCCCCACGTCTGAGAAGAAAGCCAAGCAACTTATACTAGAATATGCAAATGCTGATGCACCAGGGAGCATTGTGGACTTTGATATAGACCATTGGTCCTCCTCACAGGCTTCTTCACTCACTGACTTCGGAGAGTGTGATGATTTTTCTTCTGTTGATAATTCATCCACTGCGAGAACTAACACCATAAGCCAGACTAAACTTTTTAGCAAGCTTAGGCAACTGATACAAGGTAAAGATTGTAGCCATCACCATAGTCATGTTTCGTCACAAGAAAAATATGGATATCAAGAAGATAGCTTATCTACACGGCCGAGTACATCAACTGCAACCAAGGATTTTAGGAGTGAGTTTGTAACTCCCATTGTCACATCTAGAGCATCCCTTGATTTCTCTCGGTTGATGACTTTGAAGGAAGGAGATAGGAGGAATTCAGATAGCACTTTCATGAAAAGCTCAAATAAATTCAGGGGACATGGAAAAAGTTCTTTCTCAGATTCCATAGGCATGGAGAAATATGATTTGGAGAAATATGCAGAAGCTTTAAAAGGTTCTAGTGTGACTGCTAGACATCAAAGACGTAGAAGATCAGCATCATATAGTTAGTTTGTTAAAACTTAATATTTGCAAAGAGATTTTACCTTTTCCGACTGTGAAAGAAATTTTGGTGGTACAGTAGACAGTGTAAATTAGCCATTAGGTCCAGTTCAGACAGCATGTGTGTATCAAATAAGAATGCATTTTCAATAATTGGCAGTGTAACACTCATCAATAGTCTTTTAATTCAGATTATCGCAGTACAGCACTTTTTAACATGGAAAATGATATTGGTTGCATTGCTTTTTAATAATTGCTTTACGAGTTGTGACTTCGTACAATGTCATACCTTGTATGGGTGACATGATTAACCAGTTATCACGTTTTAAAATTAAGTGAATTTGCAGTGAGAACCGTGAGCCACTTCATTTGTCGTGACTTCTGTAACTCTGTTTTAGTACAGTATAGCATTCTCAAATTGTTAAAGTTTTGCTAATGTGAACTTAGCTTTAAATAACATCACAACTAGATTTGTTAGCATTAATAGCAAATTGAAATTTCTTTTAGTATAAAAACTTTTGCATGTAACTTTTAAAGGAGACACGTGGTTTGATTTCTGTCCAGTTTCCTTCTTTAATTTTTAACTTAGTATTTTCATTGATGGAAAGAGAAACACATTTCGTGTCGATTTCGTAGGAAGTTCCAAAGAGCAATGCTGACATACAACGGAACTACAATGTTACCCCTTTAAGGCGACTACTTCACGACTCAAGTAAGAAAATCACATGAAAGTTAATATTAATAAAAAGCCCACAAGTGTATACAAGAGAGCTTGTCTTACAGGGGAAGAGTTGCTTTTTGCAACTTTTTCTTTTCTTTTCAAACCTCACAAAAAATAATAATTTTTTAAAATATCGTTTATGATAATAAAACAAGCTTTTGTTTGTATTATTTTCAATTTTAGTTTGAAAATTTATTTTTAGAAATAGTTAATTCCACAAGTATGAAAAACTAATTTTTGAAAATAAAAATCTTAATTTTGAAAAATTATTTCTAGAAATAATTACTAATTCTGGAAATTAATTTTTGGAAGTGTGAAATTATAAATTTAGAAATTAATATAATTTCAAATGTTTATTTTCAGAATTTTGGTCAGGACCAATTTAGAAAAAAAAAATTATAGTGGTGTAAAGGGAAAAAAAGTTGGAAAAGCAACCCCATTTATAGGTTATATAAACCCTAAATTCAATATGGACTTGAACGTAAAAGCCCAAAAAAATAAAAGAACTAAAGAGAATACAACCCCTTGGTAGTAAAATAATCCATGACCAAATAAAAAACTCTTAACTATAAAATCAAAATAAACAAATAATCTCAAAACAAAATTCCTAAATAAATCAAATCGATAACCCAGTTTATCAAAAACTCAGGCTCATAGCAATTATGCTGTCATCGGATCTCGCTCCAAGTCCTAGCAATCATTGTTTGTAAGAAAAATTTAAAATTTTATTTGAGTTCATGTCTATTACTATGTTCATTATTAGGCCGAGTCCGTGGCTATGTGCTTATGAATGAATTTGGATAGTGTGGAAGAGGTTATTCATTCAGAATTTGTTACTTTATGGTGAAGGGCAAAGCAATATCGAATTCATAAACAAATATAGTTTCATTCCAAATTTGGAGCTCGGTGTTCCTTAACTTTCCCAATGGCCAAGACTAAATTTTGGAGAAAGGATAACAAAGTACTATGATCACACCACTGTACTTCAAAACGAGTTAATGTGAACTTTCCTATGATTTTATTGAATAGAATACAGATTTCTCTAGACTCGAGAAATAACAAACTTTAAGTGATAAGGGCTATGCCTTGTACAATTAATGCATCGGCTAAAACTTGGTTAGCAGCTTGTGAAGGATGAACACTATCCCAAAACACATATTGGGTTGCATTGGAACAGGTTCCTAGTGAATTTGGATTGCACAATAAAGATGTTGTCTCCACTATCCCAGTTCCACAGCAACCTCTCCTTGCCTCCACAAAACCTATTGAATATTATCTCAAGACAGTTTAGAAGAATAAAATGGCATCCTTTTACAGAAAGAGATGAAAACCAATAACCATAGGTCAATTGTATTCTAGTCCAAGTATTGCTTACCAAATTTTGAAGGGGACTGAACAAGCTCATAAAGGGGTTTGAAAATATCAAAGACAACAATTTTAAGACCAGGAAGTTGCTTTTGGAGACTTGCTGCAGTTGAGTTGATTTGCTTGTTAAATCCTTGGGAATCATTGTTGATTCTTGAGACACAACCATTCTCAAGCAAACCAAATAGGGTTTTTGCAGCAGGTAGGCAACCCAGAGGTGGGAGTGATGTCACTCCAACTTTCCTGGCTCCCAGTCTATACAAGTCCTGTGTTCAAAACAAAAGCATCTTTAAAAGGTCTTTTTTTTTTTGTGAAGGTGTGGTATTCTAATGTTGATTACTTCATCATGCTTAATTGCTTATGAGTTATGTCTTAGTTCATGTTTGGTTGATATTAATTTTGAAGAAATAACCACTTACTTTACAAAAGTCTTCTCAAGAAGTTAGCAAAGAGATAAAATTGTTTCTTCACAATAAGCTAAGCCGAACACACACTTGTTATTCAAATTAATAGCCATAGTTTGTAGAGTAACAATAGCAAAACAAAGTACCTTAATAAAGCTTGAAAATGCACCCACAAGGTACGCAGAATAGTGATCAGGACTGAAGACTTTGTTGAGCAAAGGATTGACATAATAGTTTTGCACGAAGTCACTACTGCCAGCACTCAATATGTACAATGCATCTTTAATAATTAATGCTGCTTTTTTACTGCCTGCTATCCTGGCCAGCTTGCTTTGGTATTCCTTGTAATATCTTAACTGTTGGGACAATGGAATTGCATTCTGCCAAAAAGAGAGTTAAAAAAAGGTGAATTTTCTAAAGTTTGTGTGAGTATGTGTGTCTATGTTGGTCGTTCCAAATTTACATTCGAAATAGCAGCCTTTTCATCATAACCAGAGGCAGCTGAGGCAAAGTTTGCTCCAATAAGAAGATTTTTCCCTGATGCCTGAGGGCTAAGATATGCTGGTGCGTAACTCTTAAAACCCAGTGTTTCAGCTGCAAAAGGAAACATCATTTCAACAGGAATGAAACTTATGTTATACATATGAATATATGTGCAACATTATTATCCAAGCTAAGCAAGTTTCTAATTTGATGCTATTCCCACACCAGTAATATCTGTAGCTAATTTCCCGTTGCAGAACCTCCCAGTGGGTTGATGGTTGACAAAGTCCCTTCCATAGGGAGGGTAGTTAGCCTTGAAAAGGGTGGGAAGATAGTCATTGTTCCCCACATCTACGGCAGAGTCACCAAATGTAAAGATTGCTGGCACAAGGGTATCTTGTGCATTCCCACATGCCAAAAAGACTAGCGCAAAGAGCACAAGTACTTCTGTGCTACTGCTATTCATCTTTTTTTGGCTAAAAATGAAATAAGGTCATGGAGGCTTTCTGCAGTGTATGCATGGTGAATTTATAGTAATAAGTTAGGAACTAATTTGGCGACTGAAATGATCGTTCATCACCCCTATTGATGAATGAAGATTGAAGTTGGGAATGGCTATTAAATGAGAACACGTTGAGTGGTTAAATCTGAAGATCATCCTCGGATAATTTTCTGTTTTCTGAGACCATTCGTTTCGGCCTTACACGTGATTTTACTTTCTAGTCACACACTCTCCTCTCGTATCTGTCAACATTATTTCTTTTATTTACTATGGTGGTCGGTGAGTAAAGTTGTTGAAATTTTGTGCTTAGGAGGAAGCATACAGTAATCTTGGTCACGAGGGTGCTGCATGCGCTGGAGTTATTCAGTTGATGAGTTGGCACTTGGCAGTACATTTTTTTAAAACAAAAAATGATGAGTAAAGTTGAGACGTTTTTCAACCAATATAAAATGGTTTTATATTATCATCTAATATCATGTTACATATTTCACAGGGTTTGACCTCTTTTGTACACTATAGAAAGCACATTCTTGATCATTGTCTTGCATCCAGGCCATAATACACATTCTTGATCACTATATAAAATTGGATATATATAGCCAAAAAATAAAAGGAAAAAACTAGAAAACAGATTCTTGATCATTATCTTGCATCCGGGCCATAATCAGCTTCAAGATCAACAACATTCATTGAAAACGAGTTTGAATTAGAAATTTGCTCATTGATGCCTTTTTGTTCTCGGGCTGCTTCCATTTCTAAGCACTCTTTCAGTTCTGTGACAATGTTACTCATTGATGCTCTCTGGATAGAAATTGGAGGCACACAAGCTATTGCTGCCTCCACAGCCTTCCACATTGAACCAAAATCAAAATCTCCTTGCATCTTTGGATCAACAATTTGTCGAATATCTCCTCTTGGAAGAAAGTGGCTAACCCATTGCACAATGTGAGTGTTCTCATGACCTTTTATTATAGCTGGCTGCCCAGTTATTAGCTCCAAAAGCACAATACCAAAACTATAGACATCACTTTTCTCGGTCAGCCTACTGGATGTGTAGTATCTGTAACAGGAAACTCATCTGAATCATTGACTTTAATAAGCATAAATAGGTCGAAAAAAGTTTGTGTCCAACTTAAATCCTTCTTTATGTCTTGTATTGTAATTTTGAGTGCGGGCGGGCCTAATCTAAGAGTGTGGGAAAGAAAGGGCTTAAGCTTGAGTGAGTTCTTTATTTAAAATGCCTAGGTAATTTAAACTCATAGTCCTCTTGCTTATATACCTTTTTAACTTGTTTTTGTATGACAAAACTTACTCTGGATCAAGATATCCAAATGTGCCAACAACTGCAGTTGATATGTGACTTTCATTTTCAGTTGATAAAAATTTTGAGAAACCAAAATCAGCAACTTTTGCTCGGATTTTCTCGTTAAGTAAAATGTTTGCAGTCTTAATGTCTCTATGGATTATTGGCGGCTTGCAACCATGATGCAAGTACTCAAGACCTACACATATAGATTCCAATATCAGTAATTCAATATCCTTTAGTCACGGCAAAGTAAGGAATGAACTAAGTAACATAGTTGGTGCCACTGCTAACCTTGAGCAGCATCAACTGCTATCTGAATCCTCTGTCTCCAACTCAATGGTTCTCTCCTAGCATCTACTCAGACGCAAAATAGAGTATGATTTCAAGTTTACTTGAATATAGTCCTTAATCAAGTGATTAATCAGATAACAAATAAATATACCTGAAAGATACTCCTCCAAGTTCCCATAAGCCATGTATTCGTAGATGATGGCCGTGTGTCCAACTTCATTACAGTATCCAAGAAAGGAAGCTAAGTTCCTGTGATGAACACGCATTAAGAGTTGAGCCTGCAAAATAAGTGGAATGTATTTTAGCAATAAAAATTCTCTAAATTCAAAATATACCTTTTAAAATTTCTATGGAGAGAAACGTGCCTCAGTCTGAAACTGCTGAGAACCTTGAGGTGATTTTGGCATGAGAATTTTGACAGCAACTTGTGTGCCATCATTTAAAGAACCGTAATAAACTATTCCATATCCTCCCTTCCCAATCAATTTCTCAAAGTTATTGGTAATAGCCAGTATCTGAGAGTACGTGAACTGTTTACTGTCTGTCTTCAGTACAACTTCTTGGCTTGATCTCACAGCTTGCTTTGATGCTGAACAAAGTGATCAAAGTTCATGATTATCAAAAAGTCACGTCCTTTACATTACATATCGTAATTTAAATGTACGACTTTTTTTCACTTTTATTAATTAAAATATTTCTTAGTCATTTTGAATTGCAAAATGGTAGTGTGGGCTTTGCATAAGAGGAGTTTATTACATTTTGAAGTCAATGACTATGATAGACACCCTCCACTTAGCTCCAAAGTAATGTATATATGTATGTATATATTGTTTATTTTTCAGACCTGATTTTCTGTTGCATCTCCGTCTCCAAATGATAGTAAGTACAATACTCAGTACAATTAAGAAGACCACTAATGAAAGAATGCCTGCAACAAGTGGGAAAATATTCTTTTTGTCCTCTTCACATGGGGCCATCAGGCAGAGCTCCGGATATCCATCCACCCTATGGTCATATCAATTTTATGTAAGAGCTTGAAGAAGGAAAGAAAAATAAAGTCACAAGAAAGGGTTAGGTCCACAGCAGCATGTGATTGTGTGAAGCTTTGGTCAGTGAATAACTTATTAACACGATGATTTTAAATGAAAACAAACCTTAATAAAAGTGAACCATTTTTTGATCTTTCCTTGAGAAGTGAAGGAATTTCACCTGAGAACCTGTTCCCTGATAAATTTCTGCCAAGATAGCATATATCAATTGGCTTATTTGATTTTCCAGTGAGAAATATCAGATACGAAATCTATATAACTTACAGGGTCTTCAAGTATTGCAGTTGTGAAAAGTCAGGCAGTGATCCTGTTAAGCTATTGTTTGATAAATCCCTGAAAAACAAAGATTTGTTTTTGTTTAAATTAAAATGATTGTAGACTAATAATTGTTGCTGAAAGAATCCATGTCAAATGTTAATTATAATCTCTAGGGAACAAATATTCTGTTTTCCTAATTTGGAGGGATTCGAGTCATGCTGTGGCTAACTTAATACTCACAAGGATTCTAAGAATTTGAGCTCCAAAAAGGATGCAATTATTGTGCCACCTAATCCACTGGAGGCCAGGTTTCTGCATGCATACAGTTAAATATGTTGGTCAAATGTTTATTGAATGAAAATTTGAATTTTGGAAAACAAAACTTACAATGCAGTTATTGTGGGCGAATCATAACCATTATTGCTGCAGTTTAGACCATTCCAAGTGTATTTCAGTGGTGCACAAGGATCTCCTTGCCATGATTTACCCAACGACGATGTCCACATGTAATGTCTTTTGATGTCCATGATAGCCTTAACTACAATTCCTCACAAGCATATGATGTCATTGCCACTTATCTCTGGTTACCAACTAGTGTAAACGGTCAAGTAAAGAAACATGAATGCTTTATAGGTTTATTAAAAATTCTTACTATTATGTTCTAACTTTGAAAACACACACAAAAAAGGAAATACAAAGAAGCAAGGAAGAAACAACTAACCATCTTGTTGGTTTGTAGGTGAATGCAAGAATTCCTTAACAATGTAAATCTCCATTGCATTTAGCATGGGAGGAAGAGTTGAATTTGGTTTCTTGTGCATAGAGAATGTGAGCTTACTTCCCCTAATGGACTGTTCACTATATATTGTAGTTGAATGCAAATACTTGGGACTTACAGATTCAGCCCATAAATTTCCATTCAATGTAATGTCAAATTCCCTTTTTTCATTTTCCTGAAGCTCTTGTATTTCAGCAAAGTGCATGTAAACATAGGACTCTGAAGCAGGATATCCAGTGTCAAATTCAAATTCCAGGGAATCATTTTCATTTGTTGGCTTCACAGCACTTCTCATTACTGTTGATGGCAGATGATATGCAGTGTGGTTCAAGGAGTCAATGATGAAGGAAGTATTGATTGGTGTAGAGTCAGGTAAGTTGTAAGGGTACCACATTCGATCATACACATCTTTGTCAAACCTACATGTTATCAAATAACATAGAAATCAAATCATAGAAAGTCAAATTCAATTTTTATCATAACACATAATAGAAGTTGAATCACAATGGTTTATCTAGATACTTGGCTTAACATCCTTTAAATTGCTAAGTGCTTACATATACAACAGATAGCTTCATTGATAAGTAGCTCACCTCACTATTTCATCGGTTGTTGAGCCAATGTCTAAACGTCTATATAAAGCTAAGGGTCCAGACTTGGTTCTATAACTGGAATGATCAAAATGTCTCACCTCCAGTGCTGATATAAAAGGGGTTCCCATATCAGTGTTCAATAAGCAAACATATAAATCATCCATGGATGGAACGTGTAAAATCTCCTTGATTACCACATGAGTGGCATTGTTAAACATCACAGAGTCCCATAAATTAACCCCAATATAAAGATCAAATTTTGGCAGCTGATCCAAGTCATCATAGTTCCCATACATGAAAGAAGCTCTGATCAAGTAAATCGTATTTTTCCCTTCTGGATGTCTTAGCGTGTAGCAATTCCTCTTACCCTCAGGAAAGCTTCTCACAGTTCTGAAAGTTCTTTGGGTTATTTGAGAAATGAACTTGAAGGATGTGTTTCTGCTTGTTCCGGTTTGAATATACTGTGTATCCGAAGTGTAATGAATCTGAGTCTTGTCATCAGTATAGGCTAGGTCTCCTGGTATCCCACAATCAATGCAAATAGAGCCTATATTTAACACCAGATCACATCAGAAAAGTTTAGGGATGTAATAGCAAAGATTGTAGTACTTCTCTTTAACCCGTTATGTTTTGTTTTTTTTTTTTTTTTTATGTATTAAAGTAAATAAAAATTATCAAGACAATTTTTTCTGCAAGCTCAGAGAAGAGAAAATCCACACTCACCAGTAACATCATCTAGCTTCCTTCTTTGTTGTTTGTGATGCATATAATTTTCGTCTGTGGCCATAACTATGGACTTTCCAGTAAATTCTGCAACGGTATATGCAAGGACACACCACACCATGCAGCTCCAAGTCCAATGGCATGTCCATTTTCCAGCCATGCAATTTCAGAAACAGTTCACTGTTTGATATAGGCAAACGTTTATATGTTTTGTGATAAGAAGAAGAAGCTAAGCTATTGATTGTAGAAAAGTACGGAGTGGTTGAGGAATTTATAATTAATCCAGTCTGTATAGGAGGAGGTAGTTTATGACACTATGTTGATGTTTAAACTTCGACGTGTATTGAATCCATGAATTAGACAGATTTCACAGATCAAGTAAGCTTAAGTTACTCGTTAATGGGAAAAAAAATCTCAGTAATAATATGTATAGTCACCGATGATACATGATTTTTACGAGACACCTAGAGTATGTTGCTCACTATAGACCCTTGTTATTATTGATTATAGTACCTGTATGAGTCTCATTATTTGTGGATCCCACAAAATGCACGTGTCTTTTCTCTCTTATTGCACTCATCTATTACTGTAAAAATAATTAGAGGAGACAAGGCAGTATTCAGTATTAACACATATGATCACCGTAATTTGGGTCACCAGTAGTCATGCAAATGGATTTAGATTCTACGTTAATCCAAAATTTTAAGGCAATAGGTAATGGGAAACTATCCACTTGTACGTTATTCAACTTCTGTATTGTTACCAAATATGAGATTTTTTTCACTTATATTTGATTTCCAAATTAATGATGACATCATTTTATAGAAATAATATATAACATGATATCATACCAAAAGGTTTAAAGTAAAAAATGGAGACTAGAGATTGTCAACAGCTGCAATTGTGAGGCATCCTTGCCAAGTTTAGGGGACCAGTGACTCTATCAACTTTATGGAGCTAAGATGTGGACAACTATAAATATCAGTTTTGCCAACTATATACGTATATATATCTGTGTGTTGCGAATTAATTTTTATTGTTATTTTTATTGCGTGTCTTGAAAAAATAAAATAAAAAATAAAAATCAATTAAATTTAAAATACTTTAGATAAAAATCAAATCCATTAAATGGTAAATAAGAAAATGAATAAAATTAAATTGAATGACTTCTCAGTTTTCATTAACTCAATTCATTCCGTAACACTCCTAACTTTTTTGGTGCAGTGAAAGTGTCGATTCATAGATATTCGAAGGTGAATATTCAATTTTCAAACGGTGTAACTTTTCTGATACGACGGCAAGGAAATCTCTTCAGCTCTCAACGATCATGACAAGTGCATCTATACTTGTGTTTTCCGATTCTCTCTTTAATACATATCTCAAAAATTTCTAACTTCTTAAGACGCAACCTCTTATACAAGAACTAAGGAAAGTGATGTAAAAATAAATACTGTGCAACAATAACTTTTTAAGAGTGTGGTAAGTTAGGATAACCATTCTTGCATGCACGTACATGAATATGTAATATTTGAGCGATTTTTTGTTTAAATCCAATGTCTTGTATATATACGTAAAAGAGAGATCAAATTATAAATAAAAAATAAAAAATGAAAATGGAACATGAGGAATTCCTTGATACATTATCAAATTGACCCTCTTATTAAAACAAAACGTACTAGGGATATATGATAATTAGGATCTTATACATGAAAACTAGGATTCTAATACATGAAAAAGTTAAATCCTCATCATGGAGATTGACCAATGGATTGGTTTTGAATTGGGGAAGCACAGCACTGCTGGCAACAAGAGCCTGGGGGTGGTGGAGTGCAACACACACAAGCTGGACATATTGGGCTCTTCACTGCATAACAAAACGGAGTTCATTAGTTATCATCCAAACCATATATATCACTTGAAACTTTCAATTTAATTATGATCTCTAATCTATTGACGCATATTATAATTTTAATAACTAAAACTGGGACGATGCTTAATAATTACCTGCTAATGGAATGCGTACAGAGTCACATGGTGAAGGGGGAGAGAGAGCCATGGAAAAGAGGAAAATGGTCATCAAAGTAAACCTGAGAGAGTTGCTTGCCATTGCTGATATGTTATGTGCTTGTTATTGGAATTATTAGAATATGAAAGTGAAGCATATATATAATACTTTGTCAGGGATTAGCATATACGTGTGCATGTAATAAATGGATCAAGATCGTCTAAAAACAATATAGACAAATTAAATTTTAAAATTATTGTAATACTAATCAACCCTAATTTAATTTTTTCAAAATTTTAAATTTTGCTTCACTATAGCAATAAAAATATATATATCTTGATTTAAATGTTTAATTTCTATAGGTTTCTCTTTAATTTTAAAATTTATCTTTTAAATTTGTTTTATTTAATATAATACAATATAAAAACTAGCCAACAATGTTGAAATTCGTTTTTGAACTCTAGACAGTCTTCATCTTCATCCGTTATACGTTATTACGGATGCCGCAAGGTTTGAATTTGAAGGTTGAATTCCTCGTTAATAAATCATCTAACAGTGGGTTTTGCATACGGAGTTGACTTGATGTTCGTGAGAGCAGCTATGATTCGTATAGATGTCTTCAATTATATTTGCCGGTTGTGTTAGCCATTGAATTGATTTGCTTCTTCGAGGCAATCTACAAAAACATTAATGTAATTGTGTACAAATCCAAAAATATTTTAAATTATATATATATATATATATCATGATTATCTCACACCAATGTAATTTTAAAATTTATTACAACTTCACTCTACTTTATATGAAAGAATAAGATTAAGTATAAAAAATTTTAGACTTATATATATTAACGTAGAAAATAATATATATATATATATTTCACTTGAAACAATCATATTTAAATCATCTCACATTATTATGAATGATAACTTTTTTTAAGTAATTAACAAATCTATACTTACTAAAATTTAAATTTAAAATTTATTTAATTATTTTTTTAGTTTTATAAGATTTAACATTAATAATAATAATAATAATTTAATAGTTGAATTAATAAAAATAATATTAGTATAAGAGTAAAAACGTAACTTATATTGTATAAACTGATTTTTTTCATGTGTATAAAAGAAATGATTGATTAACTTAAATATTAAACTTAATAAAATAAATTTTATTAGTATATATTAAAATATTTAATAAATTAACTATTGATTCATAGGATATTATTCAAATATCTTGTATCTCAAATTTTGTATAATATAAAACATTTAAAAGTGAGTTGAGATTAAATCACACTAAACATCAAATTTAAAGTAAATTTTATCAATCTAATTTTTAAATTTAAATTTTTTATAAATTAAATTTATTATTAATTGATTAAAGTATTAAGTTATTAAAATTAAGTAATAAACTTGAAATAAATGAAAATTTTTAATAAAATAAAAAATAAAAGTATGTTTTTTCCTTTTAAAAACAGTTTCTTATTTTTAAAAATAATATATAATATAATTTTTTAAAAAAAAAAAATAGAATACTGTTTTTAAAAAGATAAACAAGCATACTCAGACTTTTTTTTCTTTTTTCTTTTTTAATATTATTCTACTTTGATTCTCACCGCCAAGAATCATGATAGTTAAAAATAAAAATAAAAAATTCGATGATCTCACTGTAATTCTTGAAATGGAGTCATACATAGTAACAAATATTGCTAAATAAAAGAAACATAAAAATCTTAGATCTTGAACAATTTAAAAAAACAACTTAATAACCTTTGAGTTGAAAAAAATTAACACAATCAAGAACAACTTAATCCTACAAAATATTCCACCAAATATTTAAATCAAGTTGAATATGATGACATATATTTTTTAATCAAATGATAAATCAAATTTGATTAATGTCTTAACAAAGTGGCAAGATTTCTTGTTGGAAGCCGTCAACTTAATTCTTGAGGACGGTGAATCTTCTTAAATAATCGGATAAAACTATCTTTATTATTTAACAAATATAAACATTTAAAATTCATTTGATATTATTTTTAATACAAAAATTATGAACTAATCATGATTTATAATTTTTATTTTTATGTTACCTTCTGAGTTATAATTTGATATATGATTTTTTATATATCACCTCTTGCCACTGTTTCAATGAAATTGAGTTAATTAAAAAAGAAAGTTGATGATATGTCACACACAAAATACCAATAAATAGGTCTCTCTCACACAGAAAAATAGATAACAAATTTGTGATTAGATTGATGTTAGATAAAAGGAAGATATTGTTGAATCATGAATGGTATGGAACAAATTTTAGTTATTATATAAAAGTGAAATTTCTTTCTCTCAAAATAACTTCTTGTCCTAAAATAATTTTGACTCTCCTCATTCATATATTTTTTTCATCAGTTAAAATCATTTACAATACTTTTTATTAAAGGTCATTCATATTAATTATTATTATTATTAGTTAAATTCCTTTTTAGGGATAAAGATGATGAAATTGACGATGATATTTGTAATGAATATGAATATACAACTTGCTTTAGGTTTTGACTTTTTCAAATCCTCTTCATTACAAAAAAAAATTGATTATTTCTTCGCTTACTTTATGGCAATTACTTTTGGATTAAATGAAAATTAGTTGTTCCATTGTCGCGTGACGTTCATCTTGCATCATGGACAAATTTTAAATGGTGTATACTAAAATTCGTATAATAAATTATAGGGGTTCCATAAGTTTATTACATTTAAATTTAATTAATTTCAGTGCAAATTTTTTTTGGATATATTTGGGTGAGGGTTTAAAAAAAAAAAAGAATGACATATTTTTAATTTTAAATTTAAAAAATATAAATTATTTACGATAATAAAATCAATAATTAGTACATTAAAATTATATTAATATATTAATTTATATTTTTTATATATTAAGTGCTATTTTTATTTTCTTAATCTTATTTTATTTTTATGTAAACTTTCCTTAGGATATGACGGGAAGTCGGGAAGTAATTATTATTTGAATAACATGATTTTCTAACATAATTGGAGAAAATAATTATTTAATTTTTAATTGTGAATGTTATTTATTAAAAATAATTTTATTTGAATTAGATAAGATCACTTGTGACAATAAAAATATATTTTCAAATATGTTTGTTTACTTATTATTTAAATAACATAAATATGACATATTTTTATGACTTAAAAAAAGTATCAGTGATAGGTTATTTTATACGGAGTGGAGGGGAATCTTTTAAATAATCACTCTGAAAATTTTCTAAATACTTAAAAGTACAAAAATATTTTTTTAATGTTATAAAATTTTAAAATTCAATTAGTATTTTTAAGGATTTTTGTTTTTTAAATAAAGAGGGGTTTCAGAAGTCGATTTAAATATTATCTTTTGCCACTCATACTTCCACTCAATTTGACAGAGTTTTGATGGGATGTCACCCGCAAAGTGCTGAGAAATTACGTAAATATAAAATACAGTTTCAACTTTCCAGTTGCTTTAACCAATAAGTGTATGTTTAGTAACATAATATTTTAATGAATGATATATTATTTTAAATATAAAAAAATAATTATTATGTTATTTAAATGATGTAATATTTTATATACTCAATGAAATAACTTTTTTTTTATTTGAGAACAATAAATGTGAAAGTTATAGACATAACTATTTTAATCAATATTTATTTTGTTCTCTAAAATCAGAAGTGACAAATAATATTTCACTTTAAATGTAAAAAATAAAATAAAATTCAATAACTTGTTCCTGTTAATTTCGATGTATCTTCACTTATTTTATCTTTGACATATTTAGGATAACATTCTTGAGATTAGTTAGTGTCAACATGACGAGGATAATTATATATTCCTATTCAAACTTTGTAATGAATGTGACTAATTTGGATTGTTTTATATTTCATATTTACTCAAAAATATGATTTTAAATCTTATATGACAATATATATTCATTACATGAGAATATGTAAAAGCAAATCTAAGCACATTTGTACCATTGATTTTATTATTATTATTATTATTATTGTCTCATGATGCATATAGTTTAATATAACAAGGAAACGTTCAGCATTTGGGAATCGATCAGTATCTAAGGAAGACATGTAGTTGACATTGACTACGTCGCCAAAACACAATTCCTTTTCTACTATAAAGTCAGAACATTGGGAATAATATCGTGTATTTGTCATTAGCTATAGAAGGTGACGAGAAATGAAAATGTGGACGAGTTTGGTGCTTGCTCTTGTGGGTGCTCTAGTTTTTGCAGTCCTTATTCAAGCTCAGGATCCATCAGGTTTTATAACAGAACATGAACCTCATTATATCATTTATTTAGTTAAATTTTAGCTGAAGCATGAAATGAAATCCCTTGCATATTTTATTTTATTTTATTATGTTATAGGATTCATCAGCATAGGGTGTGGAAGTCCAGAAGGTGTCAACTTTACTGAAACTACGAAAACGGGCATAAATTATACTTCAGATGGGAGTTACATAAATACTGGTGTAAGTGGGACAATAATAACTCAACTCCATAGTGTCTATCAGCGACAAATGTGGCATCTAAGAAGCTTCCCTGAAGGAATAAGGAACTGCTACAAAATTAACATCAAAAGAGGTTCTAAGTATCTGATTCGGGCTAATTTTTTATATGGAAATTATGATGGCCTTAATAAGTTACCAAAGTTTGATATTCTTATTGGGCCTAACCGGTGGGATTCAGTGAATATAGAAAGTGCATCAACTGACGTAGAGATGGAGATCATACATGTACCTTCACTGGATTATGTACACATCTGCCTGGTTAATACAAACTCTGGGATACCATTTATATCATCTCTAGAATTGAGGCCTTTGAAAAATGACCTTTATGTCACTGTTTCTGGATCATTGGAAACTTACTCTCGCTGGGATTTAGGCTCAAATATCTACTACAGGTGAATCCTTAATTACTTCAATTATTTTAGAGGTTTGTTTATGAGTAATATCTTAGTTAAACAATTGTTTAATGAAATCTTATTATATATAAGGGTTTATAAAGTTTGATCATGAAACTTAATAACATAAACTAAAACCAACTTATTTTGATAAGGTACATGAACAAGCTTATTAATATAAACTAAAAAAAGCATCCGAAAATCATGAGTTATTTTTATGATCCTTTGTCAAATCCTAATTTTATAAGTTATGGGTAACCTTTTTCAAAAGCATCCTAAATATCTTACGCATTAAATTAGACTTGCTATGATTTGTGAACGCTGAACAGGTACCCGTACGATATTTATGATCGTTTCTGGAATCCCTACAGTGGCAACAACAGTGATTGGACACAAATAAGTAGTCCAGTTCCCACTAATTCCTTCAATCAGGGCTATTTCCAACTGCCAGCAGTTGTCATGAGCACTGCAATTACACCAAAAAATGCAAGTGCTCCATTAGTAATAAGTTGGGAGGCAAAAGATCAAACTGAGCAATTCTATGTCTACATGCACTTCATGGAGATTCAAGAGTTAACAAAGAATCAAACAAGGGAATTCAACATCGTCGTGGAGAGTAATCCAAATTTTAATTATCCAAATTTTTCTCCGTTGTTCCTGAACGTAAATACTATATTAACCAACTCAGCAATCAATGGGAAAGAAATTAAATATTCACTTGAGAAGACTAAGAATTCAACTCTACCTCCCATCCTGAATGCCATTGAAATTTACAAAGTACTAGATTTCCAGCAATTAGATACATTCCAAGGGGATGGTATGTCAAGAAAATATTGTTTCTTATATCTTAAATCTAGTTTTCTGATTTACACTAATATAAATTATTCAAACCATTTTTTATATTTATATTTTTTTGCATTTACAAAAAAAAAAGCTGATGCAATTACAACAATCAAGTCAGTGTATGGGGTGACAAGAGATTGGCAAGGTGATCCATGCAGTCCTGTAGCCTACTTGTGGGACGGTCTAAATTGTACCTACGGTGCAAATGATTACCCTAGAATCACAACTGTGTAAGTCATGCTTTTCATGAAATTTATTTTCTAGCTTTATAAAACTGGAATTATAACACAGCCATTTGTTGAATAAAACAGGAATTTATCTTCCAGTGGATTGTCAGGAACGATTAATCCTTCTATTTCAAATCTCACCATGTTGGAGAAGTTGTGAGTTTTTCGATTTCACCTGGTCCAATAAATGATGAGAATAGAAAAACCTTTTATTTTAAAGCTTTGTTCTTTTTGTTACGTACTTGTGTCAAGATTTAAATTTTAAACATACTTAAAAGGGACCAGTTATTTGTCTTCCAGGGATTTATCAAACAATAGCTTAAACGGCAAAATTCCTGATTTTCTATCTCGATTGCAACAGTTGAAGATTATGTAAGTCTACTTCGTTAGCAACTGGAACAACTGCATCAGAAAATAGAAAATGATATTATAGTTTCTCTATTTTGGCAGAAACTTGGAGAACAATAACCTCTCTGGATCAATTCCTTCGGCACTAATTGAAAAATCTAAGGACGGTTCTCTGTCACTAAGGTATGGGTTTAATTAAAAATCCTCAAACTCATAATATTGTTAAAACATAATGGAAATTATCTTTTTCTCTGTCCGATTAATATTTTTCCGTAAGGTTTACACAAGTTAAAACATAATGCTTTTGTGATTGATCTTTCTGGTAGTGTGGGCCAAAATCCATATCTCTGTGAATCTGTTCAATGCAACAAGAAGAGAAAGAAGAACATTATTACGCCCTTAGGAGCATCAATCGGGGTTGTGGTCCTTCTTGTGGCCGTGGCAGCCATATTATTGACTTTTAAAAAGAGAACACCGAAAGGTGATGCTTTCAAGTTCCATCATAAAATATTCATAATTTGCCAGACAAATTCAATCATAACATGTTAATGTTCGAAATTACTGTTTGATATTAAACAGATTTTACGGTTGAAAAGGATCAAAGGGAGATGTCACTGCAATACTCAAAACGAAGTGATTCATTGCTGAATTTCAAAAAACAAATATATTCATACTGTGATGTCATTGAAATCACCAACAACTTCAATACAATTGTTGGAGAAGGAGGATTTGGAACAGTTTATCTGGGCTACATTGATGACACTCCAGTTGCAGTGAAAATGCTTTCCCAATCGACTATTCATGGTTATCAACAATTCCAAGCAGAGGTAAGTCATTTATAATTACTTTAACTAGGTTTTTAATGTCTGCAATAATTATATATGGTTAAACATGGCAATGATTTTGATTTCCAGGTTAAACTTCTAATGAGGGTTCATCATAAAAATTTGACCTACCTCATTGGTTATTGTAATGAAGGAACCAATAAGGGTCTCATATATGAGTACATGGCTAATGGAAACTTACTTGAACATCTCTCTGGTTAGTTCCTAAATGAAATCAATTTCTTGTTAAAAATTTGTTTATATCAATTCCCATTTCATTTTTATATTCTGAAACTCTGGATATGGAAATTTTATTATTGGACAACAATATTATAGTTGCATGACTGACTTTAAGATTTAGTCAACAAAAAGCAACGCGTACAGAAAGTTATAGAACTTGTGGTTGTGCAGGTAAACACAGCACACCAAAATTCTTGACCTGGGAAGACAGACTTCGAATAGCAGTGGATGCAGCCTTAGGTTAGGAAGTAATTAAACTTAAAAATATGTGTTTCCTTAACCTTTTTCCCCTCTCAATATATTTTCCATACATAAATCTAATCTCAGGATTGGAGTATCTACAAAATGGTTGCAAGCCACCTATAATCCACAGAGACGTAAAATCTACGAACATTTTGTTGAATGAAAACTTGCAAGCAAAATTATCTGATTTTGGTTTATCCAAAATTGTCCCAAATGATGGGAAAAGTCACGTGTCAACTGTTATTGCTGGTACTCCTGGTTATCTAGACCCTCAGTAAGTGCTTCAATTATTGGCCTATCCATCATTTTTCCTGAAAAATTGTTGGGACTCAATCAGGGTGTTTAGCGTTTTATCCATAAATTCTGACAGAAAATAAACTGAGTTACGTGCTTTGTGTTGCATGCAGCTACTACATATCCAATAGACTAACAGAGAAAAGTGATGTCTATAGCTTTGGAGTTGTTCTTCTGGAGATAATCACATGTCAACCAGTGACTGCAAGGAATCAAGAGAAGACTCACATAACTAAATGGGTTAGCTCTTTGATTACAACAGGAGACATCAAGGGCATTGTTGACTCAAGGTTAGAAGGAGATTTTGACATTAACTCAGCTTGGAAAGCTGTAGAAATAGCAATGGCTTGTGTTTCTCTAAATCCCAACGAAAGGCCAATCATAAGTGTGGTAGTGGCTGAACTAAAGGAGTCTTTAGCAACAGAATTAGCTCGAACAAAGCATAGAGGTGCCAATCCAAGAGATTCAGTTCAACCGGTCATGACCATGAATCTGAATTTCGAATTCACTCCTCTGGTCAGGTAAAAGCTTACTCAAGATAAGAAGAATAAAATAATGTTGTAATATATATATATAACTAAAGAGTGTTAGAAGATGGAGATGAGTGGGGTGCAGTGTTCTTCCTCATGCAATTTCAGAATGATACCAAAAGTGATATAATATTGCATAAGAAGTTAGGGTACTTTAGTTTGCGTGTAATTTTTCCTAGTGATACTTTATTACAGGCTACCCTCCGCCAATAGTCCTCCGTGCGATCAATGTGTTTGGGTGTGGTGATTGTGGTGCAGTGTTATATAATAAGGGATGAAAATCTACTTTTTATTTTTCTTTGAATAAAATTTATAAAATAAGTCATTTTTACTTTGCACTTCTATTTTTTTTTACAGTTCAAGTTAAATAAAATTATTATAAGCGATAAAATCTTCGAGTATTTAAAACAATTCCATCTACTAAAATTTAAACTCAATAAATTATATATTAATTCGGAACAATCTCACGTCATGTTCGGTAATTTTATAGTTTTTATAGTACATCATTTTTTATTTTGCTTTCATATTAAATTTAGTTTACAGTTGAAAATTTTAACCAAGAGATGCGAGCTTAAGTTTCAATGTCATGAAGTTTCAAATTTTAATTAACGAGTGGATTATTCAAATGGTATATATTTAATTTTTTAAATAATAAAAAAAATCAAATCTTATATAAACTATAGAAGACGTTGTAGTTTTTTTAAAACATTTGTTTGCACAAGATATTGAAATTCTTTTAATCCTTTCTGCCTTCTCGTTAATCACTGAGGTGAATACTTAGCTTCTAGAGGACTTCGTTAGATGCTAATTAATTATTGTCTTTAAATATTGTCCATAATAGCTAGAAAAATGGTAACGGTTTGCGTAATTTAATATTATATACTGATATAAAAAGGAAATGACGCAAGTGACAAAATGCTTATACTATTTTCTAACTGCGGGTGCTTTTCATATATGATTGAATTGGATAGTTTTTAGTCTTAAAATCGATTTAAATTGAATTCTAAACACCCTACTGTAATTAACACGAGCTGACATCAGGAAATTTTATGGATATAATAGAAAAGGTTGTACTCCCTCCAAGTTAAATTATTTAGAATTTTTTTTATATTAAGTGATGTTTTAATATTTTAATTTAATATTGTAAAACCTATACAATATACTTTTTTAAATGGATTATCCAATAAAAGAAAAAGGTCCTAACTCGTTCATAGACATATAATTTTTTTTTTTAAAAATCATAGATTTTTTTTTATTTATAAACTTATAAAAAAATTAATATTTGTTTTCTTAAGTAATTTAAAACATATAATAATATAATGTGTATCTAATGCTTTTATATCATATGTTCATAGATACATATTAGACAACTTATAGTTTTGATGCACGTAACAAGGTGTGTAACGAATGATTTCAAGTCGTCTAAGGTGTTTGTAAACACACAATAAAAAATTGCTGAGAAAAATATAAAATAGGAATTAAAGTATTAATTAAAGAATTTAAAATAAAAATACATTAAAAAATTTAAGATTTTGTTAACTTTAATTTTTAAGATTGAGTTTAAACATTTACAAATAAAAATTTTTTATGAAAAAATACAGAGTTATTATATTAGAGTTATAAAAATATAATAAACACTTCTCTTTCTAATAAAGTTTTACTATTATTAACTACTTATTCTCAACCCTAAAAATTGAGATTAATAAAACTTAAAAATGTATTAATGTTTCTTTAATTCTCTGTAGTTTATTATATTTTTTACTTTTAATTCCTTCACTGCCTTTAGTATACCAACTAATAATAAACGATATAATAATTAGTGATAGGATATTAATAGGAGCGAGAAGTATAAGCTGGTGGGTGGAGGGTGGACAATGGAAATAAAACTATTTTCTACCTCATATTAAGCATCAATTAGTACTGATATACATGCCTTAAAAATATTAATTTTATTAGTTATTATGATAAAAATAATTTAATTAGAATATTATTGTCAAAACTGATAAAACGATTATAGTAATTGAATGATAATTAGTTTTAAAATAAATATGAAAACGACAAATGAGGATTATGGCGGGAGAATTCGATTTCTTTGGACAATTAATGTGACATTGTGATGGCATTCATTCATCACATGCATCTCCCAGTACGACATTTTACGCATTGACTCCGACTGCATAAAGCGTTGACGAGTGATGAGTGACACCGAGGCTGGGCAAAAGCACTGGGTCATCGTCGGTGGAGAAAGAAGGAGAAGAGGAGCTTCTCTACACGAAGAAGGAGCGCATACACGGTGGGTTATTATAGAATTTAAAGGTAAAAAAGATGAAAAAATTATGATAGCGTGATTTTAGGGAAAAAAAAGTTGTTGGATTTATCTTAGTAGATGTTGCGGCTTTGACAACATTGTACTAATCAGTTTTCTCGATGATTTAATGATTTTAATGCCACTTTTTATGTTAAAGTTAGATGAAATGAACATTAAATCATTGAATGGGTCATCATTCTGGAACCCAGTAAGTCCTGACCGTGTTATGTACGGTTTTGAGCATTAGGTACGACATTTTACGTATTGACTGAGCCATGAGCCGTGTTACACGGTTTTGACTTTTGAGCATCACTGACTATATGTACTACTACGAGGCTCTAACTCTAACAGGTCAGTGGAAAACGAGAAGAGATGCACCTCCGAATTTGGGAAAGACCACCGCATCCACGGTGGGTTGTATTCTTCTTTCATATAGCTTTTTTCCATTATATCGATATACTTCTTATATGTATTCATTGATAGAACAAATTGCTTAGTACTGGCCGAATTCACTGGATAATTAAAAGAGAAAGAACGAAGTTGAAGTTAAAATTTGAAGGAAAATAAGATGAAAAAATTATGATAACTTGAAGTTGCAAAAAATTTGATTTAGTGGATTTGTTTTATTAGAGGTTGCGACTTTGACAATTCGACACTCAGTTTTCTTGATGATTATTTTAATTCCATTTCTTAATCTTTTGATAACTTATTAGATGTTATAATTTCTTAAAGATTAGAATTGATGTTAAATGAATTTTTAAAAGATTAAATAGGTAATGGAGTCTTTCAAGTAAATTATAATTTTTTATTTGTTATAATATATAACAATTTGGATACTATCGACTTATTTAAAATTATTAATAAATTTTTTATTTGTTATAATATACTAGACTTTTATTTAATCCAATTACTTAATTCATTTTATCTTATATATATATTTTCCATCTTGTCTCTTTTCTTTTATGAATTATTATACATACTTGTTATATGAATATAAATTCTCACTTTTTATAAGATGCAGAATCAGTGACAAATGATGAACGTTGACAGTAATTTCTAAGTAAGCAAGTGGATGTTCAGACAGTGAAGGAAGAATGAGTGAGCAGATCTAAAATAGAATTGAAGAATTAAAAACTGTTTATTGTCACCTTACGTAGCCAAATCACAATTCCTTATGATTTCTAGTAAAAGTCACAACATGGAGCTCTTATATCTGTCATCAGACAGAACGTCAATGAGTTTCTTCGTTGCCTTTCTCTGTGTTCTAGTTGTTCAAGCTCAGGCTCAATCAGGTTTGGTAACGAAACATGAACTTCATTATTCTAGTTATTATTTTTTTTAAACTTATATAACATTGTACATGGAAAAAATTATATATAACGTGAAATCCCCTCCTCACATCTTTTTTAATGATTTAGGATTTATCAGCGTAGATTGTGGAGCTCCTGAAAATATAAACTACATTGAGGCAACAACAGGCATAAATTACACTTCAGATGCCAATTTCGTAAATACTGGTGTGAGTAAGACGATAACAAATGAACTGAAAAGTGACTTTGAAAGACAGATGTGGAATGTGAGAAGCTTCCCAAAGGGAAGAAGAAACTGCTACAAAATAAACATCACAAGAGGCTCTAAGTATTTCATACGGACTACTTTTTTGTATGGAAATTATGATGCCCTAAATAAGTTACCACACTTTGATATTTTTATTGGGCCTAATCGGTGGGGTTCAGTGAATATAACCGATGCATCAGTTGAGAAATACAAAGAGATCATATATGTGCCTTCATTGGATTACATACACATTTGTCTCGTTGATAAGGGATTTGGGACGCCATTTATATCATCCATAGAATTGAGGACTTTGAAGAGTAATATATATGTCACACAATTTGGATCACTCGCAACTTATTTCCGGTGGGATTTAGGTTCAACCAAACGCAGCTACAGGTGAAATCATATTTTTCGAGTAAGGTTAAATTTGAATAAGCATCTAAGTAAATACTTATAAAAAAATTAATTTTTTTCATATAAATTAAAAACCAGTTTATATATGGATACTAACTTTTATTAGAAGCTTTTCTTTTCCATTTTTTTTCTTCAAAAGTTAAAGTGTATGAGTTAATTTTAATTTATAAATAAAATTGATTTTTTTTTCATTTTATTTTCTTTTCCAAGTAAGTGAATGTTTATATAAACTAGACCCGAATATTTTGATTAAAGGATTCTAGCTATTCTATTAAACTTAATTTGATTTTCTCACAGGTACAAGGATGATGTTTATGATCGTTTCTGGGTTCCCAATGGAAACAACAATGATTGGACAAATTTAGAGGTTTCTAATCCTGGTGGTAATTTAGCTCAAAATAATTACACCCTGCCAGTTATTGTCATGAACACCGCAGTTACACCAAAAAATGCTAGTGCTCCGTTGGTAATAAGCTGGGAGCCAAAAGATCAAACTGAGCAATTTTTTGTTTACATGCACTTCTCAGATATTGAGTTGTTGGCAAAGAATCAGACAAGAGCATTCACCATCACCCAGAATGGAGAGCCATGGCTTCAAAATTTTTCTCCGCCGTATCTGGGCTGCTACACTATATACAGCCAAGGAGGCATCAGTGGGACAGAAATTAAATATTCACTTGTGATGACGGAGAATTCAACCCTACCTCCCATCATCAATGCCATTGAAGTTTACAAAATAATAGAATTCAACGAATCAGATACATTCGAAGGAGATGGTTTGCCAATAATGATAATATGATTTTTGATATCTCAAATTCATTTCTCTTGTTTATATACTAATATACACGATCTAAACTACTTTTTAACTATGTTGTTTTCATTTTTTTTTAAAAAAATAGTTGGTGCGATTACAACCATCAAGTCAGTTTATGGAGTGACAAGAAATTGGCAAGGTGATCCATGCGGCCCTGTAGAATTCTTGTGGGATGGTCTAAATTGTACTTATGGTGAAGAAGATTCCCCAAGAATCACAACTTTGTAAGTTTTCCTTCTGAAATTAATATTGTAGCTTTATAAAACTGGAAAGATAATAACGCATATAGCTATTGATTTTACAAAACAGGAATTTATCTTCAAGTGAATTGTGGGGAATGATAGATCCTTCAATTTCAAGTCTCACCATGTTGGAGAAATTGTGAGTTTTTTTTTTTTTTCTATTTTTCTCTCACTTGATCCAATAACAGAGTAGACCAGAAAAACCTTGTATTTTGAATCCTTTTTTGTTTTTTTTTTCTGTTATATACTTATTGGTCAAGATGTTTTTCACTCCGTATGTCAAGATTTAAACATACTGGCAAATTATTATTTGATTTCCAGAGATTTATCAAACAATAACTTAAACGGCGAAGTTCCTGATTTTCTATCTCGATTAGCACACTTGAAGATCATGTAAGTTACTTCGTTAGTTACTGAAGCAATTGTGTGATTTTGGATAAACAAAATGGAAAAGGATATTATAGTTTTCCTATTTTGGCAGAAATTTGGACAACAACAACCTTACCGGTTTAATTCCCTCGTCACTGGTTAAAAAATCTAAGGAAGGTTCTTTGTCACTAAGGTATGGATCTTGCTGAAGACACTCATATTCATAATATGGTTATTTATGGTGATGATCATCAGATAGTTATATTTTAGTCTTTTATGAGAATCTGTTTGTGTCTAATATATAGTTGGCAATAGTCTATTAATCATGCTTACTCTGTTTTGTTTTTAATCCATCGGATCATGGATTACGCCAAATTATAACCACTCTCCTCTATATAGACCTTATTGTTCATGACCAATCACTAGAAGAATTGAATCTGAAATTCATGTCTAGTTAGTTGTCATGTTATATATTGGTGTCACTGTTGCTTTTCCATAGAGTTGTTGATCTGCCGAATATCGCACAAGTAAAATGAATTGAAGCAACTACTGAAACTATTGATGACTTGTATGTTTTATTGGGAATTGAACCATAAATCTTCTGTGATTTCCATGCTAGTGTGGGCCAAAATCCATATCTATGTGAATCTAGTCAATGCAATGAGAAAAAAAAGAAGAGCATTCTCATACCTTTGTTAGCATCGGTTTGTGGGATTTTGCTCCTTCTGGTGACCGTGGCATCTACATTGTGGACCCTTCAAAGGAGAAAACCGAAAGGTGAGGCTAAAATCGATCATAAATGATTAATTCGTAATTTTAATTGATAATTTTCTAAACAAATATGATCTTAACTTATTAATGTTCAAAACTGTTGTATGATACTAAACAGCTTTGATGGTAGAAAAGGATCGAAGTGAGATATACACAACACAAGATGATTCTTGGCATCAACCCAAAAAACAAATATATTCATACTCTGATGTCCTAAGAATCACCAACAACTTGAACACAGTTCTTGGTAGAGGTGGGTTCGGAACAGTTTATCTTGGCTATATCGATGACACTCCCGTTGCAGTGAAAATGCTTTCTCCATCTTCAGTTCATGGTTATCAACAGTTCCAAACAGAGGTAAGTTATATATCACTTCACAATCACCCAAGTTTAATTTTATGAGGCCAAGAATAAATACATACGGTTAAACATTGGTTGTGATTTTGATTTCCAGGTTAATCTTCTCATGAGAGTTCATCATAGAAATCTCACCTCCCTCGTTGGTTATTGTAACGAAGGAACCAATAAGGGTCTCATATACGAGTACATGGCTAACGGAAATTTATATGAACATCTCTATGGTTAGTTCCCGAAAAAAATATATTTCTTGTTGGACAATTATATGATTCGTATGATTAACTTCTAGTCAACAAAAGTCAACAGGCAGTGAAAGTTACAGAACTTGTTCATGCAGATAAACAAGGCAAATCAAAATTCTTGACCTGGGAAAACCGACTTCGTATAGTACTGGATGCAGCCTTTGGTCAGGAAATAAACTAAAAATCTGAGTTTTGATAATGGCAAAATTTATGTGGAGTTCAACAAATATTGTTAGTGTTGTTCACCAATTAATTAGATTTTCACTTTATGAAACTCTTTTAATTGATCGGCAATACTATTGGCACCAGTTAAACAACACATAAATTTTGTCATTTTGTTATCTCTCATTTTATCCACTCAATATGTTTGCCATGCATAAATCTTATCTCAGGATTGGAGTATCTACAAAATGGTTGCAAGCCACCTATAATCCACAGAGACGTAAAATCTACAAACATCTTGCTAAATGAAAACTTGCAAGCAAAATTATCTGATTTTGGTCTATCCAAAACAATCCCAAATGATGGGAGAACTCATGTGTCAACTGTTGTTGCTGGTACTCCTGGTTATTTGGACCCTGCGTAAGTACTTCTATATGTATATTGTCCTATCCATCAATTTTCTGACACAATAAAATGGGTAACATTACATGCTTTGTGTTGCATGCAGCTACTACACATCCAATAGATTGACAGACAAAAGCGATGTTTATAGCTTTGGAGTTGTTCTTTTGGAGATAATCACAAGTCAACCAGTAATAGCAAGGGATCAAGAAAAGATTCACATCAGTCAATGGGTTAGGTCCATGGTGACGATAGGAGACATCAAGGGCATTGTTGACTCAAGGTTAGAAGGAGATTTTGACATTAATTCAGCTTGGAAAGCAGTGGAAATAGCAATGGCTTGTGTTTCTACAAATCCAAACGAAAGGCCAATCATGAGTGTGATAGTGAATGAACTAAAGGAGACTTTAGAAACTGAATTAGCACGAAATAAGCAAGGTGGCTCCAATCCTAGAGATTTACTAGAACCTGTCACTATGAATATTGAAACTGAAGTCACTCCCCTGGCCAGGTAAAAAGCTTACCCAAGTTATATATGAAGAATAAAATAATGTTGTAATATTAAATAACTTGCACACTCTTCGAAGATGGAGATGAGCTAATTGGTGAAGTAGTCTTCCTCATGCAGTTTGATCAGAATGAGATCAAGCCATTTTAGGGGAAGTGATATTGCATAGGTGGTTTAGAATGCTATTTAAGTGATTATTTAATATTTTGTTAACGATATATTGTGCTTTAAATGATAAAATTTATCAAAATAAGTTGAAAAAAGTTGATTTTGAATAGTCCTCCGGGTATTCTAAATATCTAAGTGTATGGGTTGGGAACGGTGATTGGAGTGTGGCGTGTGCAAGAGGTAAGATCTAAATAGGCGTATGTCTCAAATCATGATTTAAAAAACAAAAAAATCATTTACTAACACTTTAATGTTAGCCTTTGCTACTATATTTTTTCTAATAAAATTAAATTATTAGCATAAATGTTTTAAACTTACATTAATAATATGATATATTATATTAGTAAAATTTTCTTACTACAGAATATTAGTATATATTATTAACATCCAAATATTAGTATATTATTATATTTGCTAGTATAGAACTTTAGAAATTTTATTAATAATTTAAATTTTGTTAGATGTAGATTATACTAATAAATATTATTCTAATAAGTAATAATTTTTTGGTTAATAAATAATAATTTCCTTATAGTGATAAGTTATCTGTCTAATACAAAGAAAATCAAATATCAAAGTGTAGAACTTTTTATTAGTAATAATAAATATTTTATTATATTATATAAGATTAAATTAAAAAGATACTTTTTAAAATATAAAAATATTAGAAATAATTAAAATTTTCTTTAAGAAATTTTTTAAAATATTTTCATCTAAAATTGAAAAATTACATTTTTATATAAATAAAAATTACATTTTATTTTTATAAAAATAAGATCCTATTTATTTTAAATATATATATATATATATATATATATATATATCGCAGTTTTAAGGAATTCTTTTTTTCATTCAACTTTCTTGTTGGTTGAAATTGAAACTCAGGATATGTATGCTTACGTGTTATTCAAATTTAAAACTCTCTCTCTCTCTCTCTCTCTCTCTCTCTCTCTCTCTCTCTCTCATTTTTATTTATTGAATTTGGATGACCTCCCATTAATTCAACAATATAAAGGGGGAAAAACGTGTATATAGTGTTATGTTTTTAATTTCAAATCTTCAAACTCTACATGTTTGACAAAAGTCAGAAGATATAAGCTTTTACTTTTGTCCAATCTAGAGTTTGAAGTTGTCTCAATGAAATTTCAAACGCACACCACTTTTAAAAAAATGTCATCTACTAATTGTTAGATGTCAAATTAATTTATTATTTATATCATTATAAGTCTACGATATTAATAATATAATGTATCATATTAATAAATAATTTTGGTAATATAAAAATAGGATTAATTATATTTTTATTTCTCTAATTTAAATTATGTACAACTTAAATTTTTAAATTTATTTATTTGATTAATTTATGTTTCTAAAAATAGTAAATGTAGTCCTTCATCAATTTTTTCTCCCTGAAATTTTAACTAAACCAATTAAATTATTTGATATTCAAAATCATCAAAAAAGACAAAATATTCAAGATAAAATTCTAATCCTAATCTTATATCTTATGAAATTTGAAATTTTATTGATTTTCACTCAATTTTTTACTTGTGAAGTTTTAAAATTATTTCATACCTCAATTTTATCATAAACCAAAATTGAAATACAAAATAAAATATAATTAGAGGACTAAAAATGGAAATATAAAAATACACGTGTATGTAAATGGAAATTAAATTATAATCAGTAAATTTTGTCAAAAATTATAAAAATAATTAAAATACTCTTATTTAAAATTATGGACTTACATTTTATAGATAAAAAGTTAATTTAATTAATAAAAATATTTATTACAGTTTTAAGAGATCTTTTTCCAAGAAGGTTTAGCGTGAGCCTCCGTACATTTTGACTCGTCCTAGTCTGTATTATTTATTGAATTTGGATCACCTCCAATTCAACTATAGAAAAAAAAAACGTAAAAATAGTATATTTTATTTTTAATTTCAAATCTTCAAACTAGATGTTTGACAAAAGTCAGAAGATTTATAGATTGAAGCTTTCTCAATGAAAATTCAAGGCCTATTAAATATTATAATTTACATTAATAATATAATGTATCCTATTAATAAATAATTTAACTAATATAAAATTAATTTAATTATATTGTTATCTCTCCAATGTAAATTATATACCGTTTTATAGATTTTAAAACTTTTCAGTTAATTAAATCCTTCAACAAGTTTCTTCTACATTAAATTATTAATTTTTTTATAACAAAACGTAAATTATATTGTTTGATTTTCAAAACTTATCAATTAAAATAAAAATTTTACCCAAAGTATATAAGTGTTTTTTTAACTCTAATTTTATATCTCATAAAATATTTGGATGTTTATCAAGATTTTGCTGAATTTTTTACTTTTAATCTTTTAAAATTATTTCATGTCTCAACTGCATTCCCCCATATATTTAAATAGAAAATAACAATTTGAAGATTTTATGTATAAGAAAATTGATAAAAATAAAAGAGTAAACTTGTTTGTCTTTAAAAATAAAATCTAACTAGAGAGATTAATATTTTATACAAGTAAAAAAAAATATTTATTGTTATGACAAATTTTTAATGAAACACTTTGGACATATTTTAAGCCAAGACTTAGCATATAGTAGTGGAGATATTTTTTTAATAGGGGTTACGCATGCATGTTTGATACTTAATTAACATTTAGTGAATGTTAATTTTAAATGTAGCCGTTACCGGAATAAGGTTGAGTGTTAGGTTTATATTTTATTTTTCTATTTATTAATTACTAGATATGGTAAGGAATATTTGAATAACATTTTTATAATAAAATTATAAATATTTTTTATTAGAAATAATTTTGTTTGAGTAGTAGAAAATACTCATATAATATAGTTGGGTTAACTCTTTAAACGAATTTTTTATTTTTTTTATATATAAATTTGAGTTTGATCTTTTATTTTAAGAAAAATTACATATATACTGATTAAATCAACCAACTTCGTTTAAATTTTGTATAACATGATTATCATACACTATATGTAATAAATTGGACAAAATAGCCATTTTCTTTCTAAACGAGTAATCTGAAAATCACGTTGTTTTAATGACTTTTCTTTTGATACTTTCTAATTCTAAGTCAATTGGTGGCGAATCTTTTTCAATAAAAGCAAGCTGGTATATAGTAAATGCAAAATTAATACTACTTGAACCCATTTTTTGAAAAACAAATACTACTAAGTACCAGAAAATTATTGTAGCTAGAAATATAACAAAATAAAATAAAATACTTTAGACTTTGTTTGAAAGTTTGAAAAATGAGAAAATAAAAGAGTTTAAAAAGGAAAGAAAAAACGAAAAAAAAAAGTTGATACAAAATTTCTTAAACTAAGAAGAATTAAAAAAAATTAAAAATATGATATTAGAAAAGTTTATAAACTTTCACCTTCTCATTTAAAAACACTATAACAAAGATAATCATTATATAATTTTTTCTCTCTTTTCTCCAAAAAAAAAAAAATAACTCTCAAACAAACTATGAAAAATCAAGTTATTTTATTCATCAATGCATGCATATATTTTTAATTATAAATTTATTTTCTACCATATATTTAAAAATATGTATTAAAAAATTATTAAATGTTAAATATTTTTTAAAATTATTTCATTAAATTTTGTAATATTTTATAATTTTTAATAACAATTTACTATATAAATTCTTATTATGTACTTTTAGACATAGGTTTAGAAAAAAAGTCACATACGTTTTTGGTCAATCCTTGACATGCTTTAAAGTGGGTGTATTTAATTATCGCATTGTGTGGTTAAGAAGTTATTCTTTTAAAAATCTTTATATGTTTATGAGATTTTAATTTTAGTTTTTTTTTTAACTTTAGTTCTTAATTTGTTAATTTTGATGTGCCCCAATTGTAAAAAAAAATAAAAAAATTGATATATAACAATTCTTTAGTTAATCAAATCATAATAGTTATTAAAAAATAAAATAGCTAATTTTTTTAAAAAATTAATAACTAAAACAAAAAATTAAAAGAATAAAATTAAAATCTTTTGAAATATAAAAATAAAAAATATATTTAATTTATTATTAAAATCAACTTATGAAAAACTTACTCGTTGGAAATATACAAGTTTATTTAAAGAACATATATATCCACAATGATTTGTTAAATTTTTTTAATACTATAAATTTGGTGTAATTCATTAAATATACTAAACGGGTAAAATATTGATATGTAAGTGATTTAATCGTTATTAAGCCCTTTGTTGTTCCCAACACAATATTCTTATATCTATATTTTTAATAATAATATATATCAACATTTTATTGACTTAAGTATATCCAACTTAAATGTTAAGTTTACGTAATAAACTTTCATGATTTGATATTTGTTAGAACGCATGCTTTGATATATTCTTCCCTAATTAATTTTTATTTTCATTTACATTGATTGAACTGTGAGTTTAGTATTGTTTTTTATAATGCTGATGCATAATTGATCAAGTGGCAGGAATTTCTAGGCAAGCAAATGGATGTTCTGGTCTTACACAAACATGTTTGTTGATTATTAGCAAATGGTTATACTTAAACTACATGTTGTTGGCATAGACTATGTCGCCAAAACTTAGTTCCTTTTCAAATATAAATGGTCACGACACATTCTACGCCATCCAAATTCAAAAACCAGGAGGTGATGAAAAATGAGAATGCCGATGAATTTCCTTGTTTCTTTTCTAGGTGGTCTAGTTCTTGCAGTTCTGATTCAAGCCCAAGATCAATCAGGTTTGATAACAAAACATTAAGTTCATTGTAACATAAATTGTTTTACAATTTTTCTAACATGTGGTATAAATAGTAAATTTTTATTTAAAGATGTAACATTTAATATTATTAACGTATTAAATTTTGATTTGTAGTAAAAAGTTATTACACACAAAAATTCTTATGGGGGTGTTCTTCGACAAAGGTTAAAAATGGATTATTTTATACATAAAACTTTAGGTAATCAAAGCCCAAGTCCAACACATTTTTACATGTTTTAGGGTTCATCAGCATAGATTGCGGGGGTGCTGCGGGTATCAGCTATACTGTGACGACAACAGGTGTAAATTATACTTCAGATGCAAAGTTCATAAATAGTGGTGTAAGAAGAACAATAGCAACTGAACTCAAAACTCGCTATCAGCGACAACTGTGGAATCTCAGAAGCTTCCCGCAAGGAAGAAGGAACTGCTACAAAATAAACATCACAAGAGGCTCTAATTATCTGATTCGGACTGTTTTTTTGTATGGAAATTATGATGGCCTAAATAAGTTACCACAGTTTGATATTCTTCTTGGGCCAAACCGGTGGGTTACAGTGACTATTCAGAATGCAAATGAAGACCAAAGCAACGAGATTATACATGTATCTTCATTGGATCACATACACATTTGTCTGGTTGATACGGGCTCTGGGACACCATTTATATCATCTATAGAATTGAGGACTTTGAAAAATGATACTTATGTCCCTCAGTTTGGATCGTTGGAAACTTACGAACGGTGGAATTATGGTTCAGACGAAGACTACAGGTGATGAACCCATACCTTTGCATTGAAAAATGAATTTAATTCAAATTGTAATCTTTTTTTCTACTCTCATTCATTTATAAAATTGTGAAAAAAGAGATGGAATAAATACTTTATTTTTAAATATAATTATATGATATTTATAAAAATAACTAAAATTTTAATATATGAAATTTATGCTAATCTATTTTTTTATTTTTAAAAAATCATTAAATTAGACCATATTTAGTAAAAATGAAAAATTGGTATTCCAAGTTTCTTTTCTCCTGCAAAACCAACTCATTTTATTAGACTTATTTTGATTTTTTTTTCACAGGTACAGCTACGATGTTTATGATCGTTACTGGAATGGCTATGGTAACAACAGTGATTGGACACAACTAAGTGCTTCGGTTGATGCTGATTCTTTAAACCAGAACGATTACAAACCACCAGCTATTGTCATGAGCACTGCAAGTACACCAAAAAATGCAAGTGCTCCATTAGTAATAAGTTGGGAGCCAAAAGATCAAAATGAGCAATTCTATCTTTACATGCACTTCCTGGAGATTCAAGTGTTAGCAAAGAATCAGACAAGGGAATTCAACATCATCCAAAATGGGGCTCTATGGTATGACAATTTAATTCCAGATAACCAAGCCGTAAACACAATATATAGCATGCAAGCCTTGAGTGGGAAAGAAATTATATTTTCGCTTGAGAAGACCAAGAATTCAACCTTGCCTCCCATCATCAATGCCATCGAAATTTACAAAGTAATAGAACTTCAGCAATCAGATACATTCCAAGGAGATGGTAAGCCTAGAAAATTTGATTTCTCATATCTTAAACCCGTTTTCTAGTGTATACACTAATTAATATACATGATCTAAATTAACTTTTACTCTCTTTTTTTTTTTTTGCATTTAAAAATAATAGTTGATGCAATTACAACGATCCAGTCAATTTATGGGGTGACAAGAGATTGGCAAGGTGATCCATGTAGCCCTCTAGCCTACTTGTGGGATGGCTTAAATTGTACATACCGTGGAAATGATTCCCCAAGAATCACAACTTTGTAAGTCATGCTTCTCAAATTAATGTTATAGCTTTATAAAACTTCAAGGATAATAATTACACATATAACTATTGATTTTACCAAACAGGAATTTATCTTCAAGTGGATTGTCAGGAAAGATAAATCCTTCAATTTCAAAGCTCACCATGCTGGAGAAGTTGTGAGTATTTTATTTATGTCCAACACAAGACCAGAAAAACCTCTTATTTTTTAAATCTTTTGATTCTTTCTGCTATGTAGTTACAGTGTCAGGAATTAAACATAATGAGGCAAGTTTTTTTTTTTTCCAGGGATTTATCAAACAATAGATTAATTGGCGAAGTTCCTGATTTTCTGTCTCAATTACAAAACTTGAAGATCTTGTAAGTTGCTTCGTTAGTTACATATATGAACAACTGTTTGATCCTTTAGATCAGAAAATAAAAAGGACGTTACAAATTTTCTAATTTGGCAGAAACTTGGAGAACAACAACCTCACTGGAGCAATTCCCTCGACGCTACTTCAAAAATCTAAGGAAGGTTCATTATTGCTAAGGTAAATAACTGTCTGGGGTGATATTTTATTAAATGAAAAGTTAAAGACCTATTTGGAATAGATGTTAGTTTTTAAATGAAGAAACTTAATACAAAATATGTTTAGCTAAAATAAAAATAAATTAATTTTTACTCAATTTAAGAATAGTTTTAAATTTTTAAAATAAAAAAATAGTTTTAGCACTTAAACTATACTTTAAAAAATAAGTCATTAAACACTCTCGTCTCTTTCAAAAGAGACATGTAACAACTACCGCCATCATTCTTCTTATCATGTTCGTGTTCTATTAATTTAATACAATCGTTAAAAATATTTAATTTCACTTCCAATAGGATCTTAGTGTAATTCCTCAAATTCATAATATTGTTATTGCTATTTGTGGTAATAATTGTCAATTAGTTATATTTTGGTTCTTTTATGGAAGCAAAACTTTTTCTTTATTGTTATCTTTCAACCATACTTTTTTATGTTGTTCTGAATCCATGGGGTCATCATGGGCTATACAAAATTTTACCTCACTCACCTGAACGCTTGAAGCCCATCTAAAGAAGAATTGAATCTGTGGACTCATTAAATTAGTTTTCACATTAAATATCAGTATCAGGCTATGCTTTTCCGTAGACAGTCGTTTATGCAAAATAAATTGAAGTGTCTGCTGAAATTATTAATAATAAAATTATTAATAATTTTTCAAACGTGTGTTAACAGGGACATAATAAAAATCTATGTACAATAACTTTTTTTATAAAAATCTCAAGATTTAATATATTAAAAATATTATTTTCAATAAAAAATTTTGTTAATTGATTTTTGATTGTATATCATTGGGTACATGTTAAAAAATTAATTGATAATTACTTGGGAGATTTACCAAGAGTTGCATAAATCTTCTGTGATTTTCATTCTAGTGTGGGCCAAAATCCCCATCTATGTGAATCTGGTCAATGCAACGAGGGGAAGAAAAAGAAGAAGAACATTGTTGCACCTATAGTAGCTTCAATTTGTGGGGTTTTGATCCTTATCGTGGCCGTGGCAGCTATATTGTGGACCCTTAAAAAGAGAAAACCAAAAGGTGATGCTTCCAAGTTCCATCATAAAAGTTCAGTAATTTGTATTTATAATTTGCGAAACAAATTCAATCTTGACCTGTTAATGTTTAAAACTATTGCATGATTTTTAACAGATTGGATGCTAGAAAATGATCAAAGTGAGATCTCGCGGCAATACACAGAACAAGATGATTCATTTCTGCAATTCAAAAAACAAATATATTCATACTCTGATGTCCTTAAAATCACCAACAACTTCAATAGAGTTGTTGGAAAAGGTGGGTTTGGAACAGTTTATCTGGGCTATATTGATGACATTCCTGTTGCAGTGAAGATGCTTTCTCCATCGTCAGTTCATGGTTATCAACAGTTCCAGGCAGAGGTGAGTTATTTATCACTTTACACTAAGTTTTTGAGATCAACAAATAAATATGGTTAAACATTGTTGTGATTTTTTATTTCCAGGTTAAACTTTTAATGAGAGTTCATCATAGAAATCTAACATCCCTTGTGGGGTATTGTAATGAAGGAACCAATAAGGGTCTCATATACGAGTACATGGCTAATGGAAACTTACAAGAGCATCTCTCTGGTTAGTTCCCAAATAAATTTGTTTTCTAGTTAAATTTGGGCAAATTTCCTAATCACTTTTTAATTCTAAACTTTGAAATTCTGGATATGAATATCATTCGGTTTAAGGGTTGGTTTCACCACTTTGCCTGTGGGAATACCCGATCAAAGAACAAAGTAAAAATAAAAAAAACTCTCGATATGGAAATTTTTCTTGTATAGAAAGGAAGTTATAGAACTTTGTTCTGCAGGTATACACAGCAAAACAAAATTCTTGACCTGGGAAGACAGACTTCGTATAGCATTGGATGCAGCCTTAGGTCAGGAAGTACACTTAACTCGGAATGTGTTTTCTTAACTACTCATTTTCTCTCTAAAAATGTTTGCTATAAAATTTGGTCTCAGGATTGGAGTATCTGCAAAATGGTTGCAGGCCACCCATAATCCATAGAGATGTAAAATCTACGAACATATTGTTGAATGAACACTTCCAAGCAAAATTATCTGATTTTGGTCTATCCAAAGTTATCCCAAATGACGGGGGAACTTATGTGTCAACTGTAATTGCTGGTACTCCTGGTTATCTGGACCCAGAGTAAGTACTTCAATTATTTATAATTGTCCTGTGATTTAACATTTTCATGGAAAATAGAGTGATTCTATGTGCATATTCAGAGTTATCTATACAAATTCTGACAGAAAATAAATTGGGTTATATATCTTGTCTTGCAGATACTACATATCCAACAGGTTAACAGAGAAAAGTGATATTTACAGCTTTGGAGTTGTTCTTTTGGAGATAATCTCAAGCCAACCAGTGATAGCAAAGAATCAAGAAAGGACTCACATAAGTCAATGGGTTAACTCTTTGATCGCAAAAGGGGATATCAAGGCCATTGTTGACTCAAGGTTAGAAGGAGATTTTGACAGTAACTCAGTTTGGAAAGCAGTAGAAATAGCAACGGCTTGTTTGTCTTCAAATCTCAACAAAAGGCCAACCATAAGTGTGATAGTGGCTGAACTAAAGGAGTCTTTAGCAACAGAATTATCTCGAACCAAATATAGCAGCCGTGTTACCGATACAAGAGATTCGCTGTTCACTATGGATTTGAATACTGATTTCGCTCCCCTGGCCAGATAAAAGCTTATGCAAGATAAGAGAAATAAAATCATTTTATAATAAATAACTTAAGCCTGTGAAGATTGAGATGTGTTCAGCAAGTGATCTTCCTCTAGCAATTTCAGAATGAGATCAAGCCCGAATGGGAGTGATTTTGCATGAGAAGTGAGTATCATGCCCCATTTTTTTTTGTATTGACTATTGTTTTGATGCTACTCTTGTCCTCCATGAGACTCTGCGTCTGGAAGTGGTGATTGTAGTGGAGTGTGCTACTAGGTGTGAACAAAATTTCATATTTTAAAATAATATTATTTGTTCATTCTTTTAAATGAAATTTTGTCTACAATTGAATGTTTTGCTAAAATTTACCAAACCTACCTCTTAACTGCTTTGATTTTAAATTATACCAAATTATAACAATGAAACCATAAGCATGAGATAAGAAATTACACAAATTTTATTCACCTTTAAGACGAACTATAAAGCAGAATGACAAGTAGTCATTATATTAATTCAAAAGAAAGGGTAAACAAGATAATGTTCTCTTTTCCTCCCCTACCAATTATTTCTCAGCAGAAAGAGTAATTCATAGCAGCATTACAACTAAGTAGTAGATTTCCAATCTAAAAGGGAAGAAACAGAATGCTCAGTTACTCACCAAGAGAAGTGAAGTCATAAAAATTCCCTCCGTCAGAATACATCTCTGCAAGTTGAAGAATAAATGAAATGATTCCAAACTGACTTTGGCAAATAAATGTGTACCAAACAAACAGTCAGATAACAACTTTACCTGTTTTATACAAATTCAGAATTGAATATTTTTTGTCTTCACCAATCACTAACAAACTAAAATTTAAGACAGAAAAACAGTATAGCGGACCATCATGTCTGTTAGGTAAACGACGAAGAATCAATTTAAATATCAAACATAGAACAATTTAACAAGAAAATAACAAATCCAAAAACTTCAAGTAGCAAATATTCTCAAAATACCAAAGTGAACTTCAAGTAGGGACTAGAGAAACCATAACTCTAGCTTTGTTAAAGAGATACATAGGTCAAACATAGCCTGAGTAATAAGGGAAATTTCTTAGGGAAACTACCGAAAATGCTACAAAATACAATAACAACTTGCTTTCATTATCGTATAGTGTCTTGACAACATTATTTTCTTAAATAATAATTTGCTGAAAATGTTATGATTAGCCAAAAAACTACATGCATCAAATGCAAGTACTACTTAACATTATCCTCGCCATACAGTCATACCTAGTGACAAATAATGCAAATATATATCTTATGGGTCAATGAAGTACATGAAGAAACAAAATCCCATTTGGCTTCTTCCGTTTTCTCTCCATTCCCACATTTAATAGTTAGATTGAGTAGTCACGGACAAAGCTATCTGTAAAAGGAGTTCAAGTTCTGTGCCATTGTGATCAATCTTCTTCCATTGCATTGGTTCTATAGTAATCTGAACATGACAGGAAACTGTAAATAAAATTATTTCAACAATAACGCATGCTTAAGTTACACTCAATAATATTAAGAGCATTAATAAATAAAATACCTTCACAGCAATGTTTTCTTGACTTTGAAAAAGAGGGACCATAACTGTGTCCGTTCTCTTTTTTCTCTGGAATCTACAAAACTATGAAGTACATCAACTGCGATACAACAATGAGGTGCTAGAAAGCCACAATTTTTAAATATCAATGAGCATTAATAATCTATGATATGTTTAAAGCCAATTTACTATTTCCCTCTCTTAACTTTCACCAAGTTTTAGGCTTTGCATCGTCATCATGAATAAAATGTGATTAAGACGCTCCATGCTGGCTTGAAAGCTACAAAAAGGTGATTCTATATCATCTTTTCTTTTGACAATAACAAGTTCCTCATCAAAGAAGGCGTTTTGAAGCAAACCGTTGAGACAATTTACCATAAATTACATATAAATAGCATAAAAATACTAACTTATCAAAATTTCTCTACATCTACTACATCCATTGTCCAAAATCGGCTGAACAATCATGAAAACTATTCGCCAAAAAAGAGTGTATAATTGACGTACTCAAAGACGAGATAGGCCCTAAATAAAAACCATGGGCTTGGATTGCGAGAAGGGATTTCAGCGGCGAAACGGAAAAAAAAAAAAAAAAGAAGAACAATTTCATCGGATTGGGATTTGAATTTTACGGTTAACTGCTGCTATTTTCTATTCAAACACATCTCGCCTGAGAGGGATGTGATCATCATGGAGTTCTGTTCTCACTTGTTTATGCCTTGTTCTTATATGTTTAATAGTTTTATTAAATTTAAAATATATTGTTAGTAATGCATATTTTATTATATTAAATCAAATTAAATTAAAATGTAATATAATATTTTAAAATTTATAAAAATTCTAAAATTTAAATATTTAATGTAAAAAAATTATATGGCATCGAGAAAAAAATGATTCTTCCTAAAATGTTTTTGTTTAAAGTAATTCTTGAAAATGTTCTCTTTTTAAGAATCAATAGATCGAAATAGATGGATAAAATAATTTTTTCAATGCGTACATACATAATGAAATGAGTAATAATGGTGATATAATATGAGAAGAGTTTAATTTTAGGGTTATATTAATGTAAAAAAATTTACATTGTTAATTAATTTGAATATATTGTGAATATAATTTTTATATTAATTATTACAGAAATTTCCTATTCTTGCTAAATCTTAAATCATAAATATTAAAAAATATTTACATATAAATTTAAATTAAATTCATGTTTGAAAATTCGTCGGGTCAAATGCGTATATACAAGCATTCTTTGTCATAACATAAAAATAAATTCCTGCAAAATATCATTGCAAGCTTATTCGTCCAACTCAAGAAATGGTAAAGAAAGCAATAAAAGTGTGATTGAGATTTTGGACAATTCAACTTAGAAGCTTCTAATATTTAATAAAGAAAATGTGAAAGAACTTCATAAGCAGCAAAATTTGACTTCAACATGGAGATTAGAATGAACGTCATCATTGAAGAACAAAGCTCAATTATTCTTGTAAATCATTTGTTTACTCTCATTCTTCAATCTCATGGAGATGCTTATGAGCCCAAAAACATAACCAGGAGGTTTCAAGTTTCAATATCCACCAGCATCAGATTGAATGCGTAACAAGTTTTCAATTCTCTATACACAGTTCACAAATGGCAGGACTAAACTTTCTACTTTTAATGTTTCTACTTTCTCTGACTCTTCTTATCATTGTTCATGCCCAGAGTCAATCAGGTTTGGTAATATCTTGTAGTTATTCTGAATCCTACAACTGTTTCTAGTTCTTAGAACTAATGCTTGCTCCTTTCACAGACTTCATTAGTATTGATTGTGGACTTGATGAACCAAGCTACACAGATGGAACAGCTTTCATATATTATACTTCAGATGTTAACTTCACAAGCAATGGTGTAAGCCATAGCATATCACCAAAATATGAGGCTTTGCTTGACAAACAGTTTTGGAATGTTAGAAGCTTCCCAGAAGGAACAAGGAACTGCTATACCCTTGTTGTTCCTCAAGGAAGTAACAAGAAGTATTTAGTGAGGGCCAGGTTTGCATATGGAAATTACGATGGCAAAGACTCTCTTCCTGAATTTGATATCTATCTTGGAGCCAAATGGTGGGGATCTGTGGTATTTGAGGATGCATCGAGTGTAATCACCAAGGAAATCATTTATGCTGCTTCATCAGATTATGTTCATGTTTGTTTATTCAACACCCAGAAGGGTACACCTTTTATTTCAGTTTTAGAGCTTAGAGTTCTCAACAGCGATGCCTATCTAGTTAACTCTCTGGAGCTATTGGCACGGTTTGATGTAGGCTTAAAGGATGGTGAAATAATCAGGTGAGCATTGTTACAACATATATCATGGAACTACTACCACTAAAGGGAAAATGATTTTTTTTTCTTTTTTTTTAATACTGGGTCTTAGCATTGATTAAGCGATCAATAAATAGATTTTTTATTGAAATCATGCTAGGAATGCATTAATAACCTTTTTTACTTTTAATATTTTAACTAGTACTACAGGGACACTAATTAAAATTTGCTTTAAATATAATGCTCATGCTTTTCCCCTTTGTTTTTATTTCCCAAAGACATCCAGAGGATTTCTATGATAGAATGTGGACACCTTATAACTCAATTGACTGGAAACAGATAGATACCACCCTCACCATAGACCACGGAGCTTCTTCATTCAATTTTTTACCATTGCCACCCTCCATTGTCATGGGAACTGCAGCAATTCCAGCAAATGTCAGCCACAATATAGAATTCCACTTTCTTCCTAAGTATAATAATAGTGCCTCTAGATACTATGTGTACATATTCTTTGCTGAAATCGAGAAACTCCAAGCAAATCAAATTAGAGAGTTCAACATTTTTGTAAATGGGAAGCTTCTAAATAATGCTCCAGTCAATCCTTCATACCTGCAGAGCCTGTATCATGTAGCAGCTATGAGTGAACCTCAGTTGGAACTATGGTTTAACAAAACTAGTAGATCAACTCTTCCTCCTCTTGTCAATGCCATTGAGATATATATGACAAAAGATCTCTCACAATCAGAAACATATCAAACTGATGGTATGTTCTTATATATGTTGATTTTGCTCCCTAGTATCAACTTATTATGATTAATTAAAGACCTGCACATCATTATGCACATGCGCTAATCTTATTATTACTCACATTACTATTTTACTTACTTACTGAATTACTTATTTTTATGACAATAGTTGATGCTATCTTAGATGTAAAGTCAATTTATGGGATCAAGAGAAACTGGCAAGGAGATCCTTGTGCTCCACTGGCTTACTTGTGGGATGGTCTTAACTGCAGCTATGCTGGATCTGGTTCACCAAGGATTGTATACTTGTTAGTTTTGCACGAAATACACATATACTGATCCTTTAGTTTTAACTGCAACTTTATATTTTTGTCTTCAATAATATTAATGAACTATACAATTATGCTTTTAGGAACTTATCTTCCAGTGGTTTAATAGGAAAAATAGCTCTTGGCATATCTAATATGAAGTCCATAGAGTATTTGTAAGTCACTGAATCCATCAGATACACATAGCAAGCTATATAGTTGATAATAAAAAAAAATGATACCTGTTCCAAAAGTTGAGTAAAAGAAAATTTGTTCCCATTTCAGGGATTTGTCAAACAATAGCTTGACTGGAGATGTGCCAGATTTCCTTTCGCAACTGCGCTTCTTAAGAGTTTTGTAAGTAAACTGTTTTGATTGGAGGATATTCTATAGAGAGTTAGAGTTTTCAAGAGGCTAATCTCTCCTAAGTGGAATTGATTTTTCAATGAATTTTTTTGCTTGAGTTGTTCAAAAAACCATGGTAAGAATGTCAATGTGCATCTTACCGTAAAAATCTCAACCAAGTCCACTTCCGCATAGAATTTTCACCCCTTTTTTAGTTGGAGTTTTTTTTTTTATGGAAGCATTTATAAATTATTTACTTTGTCTTAATTGAAGAAACCTAGAAGGAAATCAGCTGTCAGGAACAATTCCAATGCAACTCGATGTGCGTTCAAATAATGGTTTGCTTGAATTCAAGTACGTTCCATTTCAAAATTAGTTTTAGATTATGCTCTGCTTCTGTTATGACTTCATTTTCCATGCGCTAGCAATTTGTCTCATTTTTAACAACAATGCATGGCATAACTAACATGTTGGTGAAGGTTTGCATTTGGTAAGACAACGTCGCATAACATGTTTAATTTTTATTGTAAATGCAAGTTTTGGTGGAAATCCAAATCTTTGCTCCCTAGGTTCATGCAACAACAGGAATGGAAATCAGGTTGTAATTCCACTGGTGTCATCGCTTGGTGGAGCTTTCATGATACTAATAGTATCAATGATTTCTTTCTGCGTATACAAAAGGAGACAACAAGGTATATGTTATTTTCTATTTTTAAATTGTGGGAAGAAAAGAAAAAGAGAGATAGAAATTAAATAAGAAAAATTATCATTGTTTGAAAATTGTGGCAAGAACAAGAGAGTATGGAAACATCACATTCGTTTCTCAAATAAAAAAGAAGGAAAAGCAAGTGCTGTGATTTGTAACATTCTCAATTTAATTTTAAATATAAGCTTGGATGGATTTGGATTGATAAACCTTTATTTTTCTTTCCAGGTATTTGCCATGCAATTATTATTTTTTATTGATTTGTAATTGCACTTTTATCTTGAAGATAAAATATATGCAAGGTTATCTAAGATTGCATTATATTTTATTCTATGCATAAAATATAAATACCACAAAATTAACGTGCATATTATCCATGTATACATGTACATTGACGGTGTTATTTTTTTCTCCCAGTTTCTCCTCATATTAGCAAGAAGAGTGCATATTCCAGAATAAGGGAGGAACTAGAGTCAAATAAGCAAGAATTCACTTATGATGAAGTCTTGATAATTACTAGAAATTTTGAAAGGGTTGTGGGAAAAGGAGGATTTGCAACAGTCTACTATGGCTGTGTAGATGATACTGAAGTAGCTGTCAAAATGCTCTCTCCCTCAGCTCCAGCATATCTGCAATTTCATGCAGAGGTACTATGATTAACATCAAATACCATCATACCTATATATATGCGTATACTCATTAATGATATTTTATTTATGATTTACAGGCCAAACTTCTTGCGATAGTTCATCATAAATGCTTGACTGCTCTTATAGGATATTGTGATGATGGCGCCAATATGGCTCTCATCTATGAGTACATGGCTAATGGAGATTTGGCAAAGCATTTATCAGGTATTAATATTATAATCATTTGAACCAATTTAATTTTATTTCTCACTAACGTGTTACAATTTAGGGGCTTTTACATTTATTCAAGTTTGTATCCACTTCTGCTAGACGAAATATGCTGATTGAAAGTCAATGCTTCTAATTCTATAAATGTCAAAAATATTCATAAAACTTTTAAACAATCGATGGCTGCCAATAAAAATAAACAAACAATTCAAATAATACATTTAGATGAAGCCCAAAAACTGAGTCAAAGATCAGTTATGCTTGTATGAATTGGAATCCAAGAATGATGTTTTTTTCCCTCTTTTATTCTATTCCCTGCTTTAAATTCATGCATTCCTTGATGGATTAAAAAATGCAGATAAAAACGAAAATACATTGAGTTGGAACCAACGAATTCAGATTGCAGTGGATGCTGCAGAAGGTAAGTATATATGGAAAGAATCCTTTTGACATGAGTCAGAGTTTTATGCAACAGAACAGAAAGTAACCTGAAGATTTAACTGTAGGATTGGAGTATCTGCATCATGGCTGCAATCCACCGATTGTTCACAGAGATGTTAAATCTAAAAACATCTTATTGAATGAGAAACTCAGAGCTAAACTTGCTGATTTTGGGTTGTCCAAGATCTACCCCGATGAAGGTGACACCCATATGTCCACAGTGGTTGCTGGCACCCCTGGTTATCTTGACCCAGAGTAAGTTATTATTTTAACTATTGACCCTAATAAGAAATTATATTTAATAAAATTTTATTAAAAATATATAATTTAATGTAATTTAATGACTTGATGATATTAAATATTATAATTTTTAATAAAAAATTATTTTATTTTTTTTGTCATGTGCAATGTATTCCAGTTTAAAACAACTATAATCATACTCAAGTCGCAAAGGTCTAGAATCTTAATACCTTTATTTTCTTTCAACTTTTGATTGGTGCATAAACACTGAGTGAGTTGCAAAATTTTAATCTGCAGGTACAATAGATTAAACAGGTTGAATGAAAAAAGTGATGTTTTCAGTTTTGGTGTAGTTTTGCTTGAGTTAATTACAGGCCAATATGCTATAATCAAAACCCAAGAGAAAACTCACATAATTCAATGGGTTGGTTCCATGAAGCCTGAAAGGGAGATCAATGATATTGTGGATTCAAGATTACAAGGAGAATTTGATATTGATTCTGCAAAGAAGGCCTTAGACACTGCAATGGCTTGTGTAGCTTCCACTTCCATTAATAGGCCAACCATGAGCCATGTAGTTAAGGAACTCAAACAATGTTTGGCAGAAAAAGTGACTTATCCTTCTGAATCTGGCAATCATGAGAGTTTACCCAACAGTTTAATCACTGTCTCCTTTGATAGAATTAGTGGAGAGAGTTCTTTAGAAAGATAGTACATTTGGAAAAATTAAAGTCTAAATGTGTTTGCTTATTGTTTCTTCCTATTATATGACATCATTTTTTTTCCTGGAGATAAGAATGGGGTGCCTTTGAATTACATGGGAAATCACCAACATTTGAGCACAAAATCCCTAAAAATCCTAGACAGATTATAAGAAGAAAATGAAAATATTTTTACCACATCCTGTTTTTTTTTTTTTTTCGCGCATCATCTCTACATCCTCCTTTTATAATAATAATAAAAAAAAAGAGATAAATTCAGTTGAGTTTTTTTTTCGTCTTATTTATCATAATAATAAAGTGTGGTAAGAACCTTTTTTTACTAGTAATTAAAGTAACACATTTGTTAACATCGACTCTTAGATATAAATTTAAGCATTTAAAATAAATAATTTTCATTAAAAATATTATTTACTTTTGAGGCTAATTTTTAATTAAATAATAATAATAATAATAAATATGTATTACTGTGATATAAACTATCTGGACAACACAGTTATGACAACAAAGTCAAAATGTCTCTCTCCCTTCCCACTTGGGAAAAGCCAACAAGACAACGATCGATATCACGGTAACGTTAATTTTCAAGACACGCAATTTACTGATTGAAATATCAAATTCAACGGAGAGAATCCAAACAAAGCCTTCATTGGTCCCTTTTCACCACTGAATTTGTATATTAGCAAAGAGCCCAAACTACGATGGTCCCTTTAATTCCCTTTCTCAATCCTTAGCCTTCAATCCAAGCTGCAATTCCATGACCAAGGCCCACATATTTAAAACCATACTGAAGGTCAGCAATTCTTTTAAAATGTTATGAGCATAAATAATTTCATTTTTGCAAGGGAAAAACAAAAAAAGAAAAAGTTCTGTAGGATATACACCTTAGAAAGAAAGAAAAAGAGAAAATGACAATGTTTGGCATATTAGCAAATAAAATGTGACTAAAAATTAAAATTTTACTTTTTTTTTATTCTTTTTGTAAGATATATCTAAGTAGATTATATAGATTAATAGAAATAACTAAAGCTAATTTATTTTTCTGATCTTTCAAAACAATACCATAACTTGCTAATTTTTTTATTTTATTATTATTCAATTTATTTTTTCTATCAATATTTATTTTTACTATTTTTAATTTAACTTTTCACTAACTGAATTTATTAAAGATAAATAAAAATAATAATAAATGTTTCATAAAAATATAAAAAAAAATCTTATAATAAATACCATCAAAACCTTTTAGATGCTTTAGAAATAAACTAGAAGTTGCTATATATAGATAAAAATTGAAAGTTGACAAGTTAAGCAAGTGTTAGTTATAATTAACTAACTGATTAAAGATCTTGCTAACTAGTGTCCTCATAACATTAATTAAAAAATGACAAATAGTTTTATTAAAAATTACCTTAAAAAAGATATTAATAATATAAAAATTCATCATTTAAGTTAAATCAAAGCATTTAAGTTAACATTTTAACAGCTTCCTATCCAAACGCTTCGAATTGCAGTTTTTAAGAGAAATAAGCTACTTGACTTGTTCATACACTATGCAATTATCCTAATATATACAAAAGAAATGTGGGATAAAAGAATGAGTATAAAAAATAAGATTGAGGTGAAAAAATAGTGCATATAGAAAGCCTCATGAGATCGTTCTACAAGAATTTGAATCATATGAAATCACCACTCTAGGTAAGGGTTTACCTAAATACAATTCTCAACTTGAGGGTTAGTCTCACCTATTGGCCTTGAGGACAAAATAGAAACTCATTTAAATTTTAAAATAAAATAAAAGACCTAATTTATAAACTTAGACTTGAGGTCAAAAGAAGAATAAGTGGAAGATTATAGCGACTTGGAAAAAAGAAGGAATAATTCTTAAGCATGACAGACGAAAGGCCGAAAGGGTTTGATTTTGCACTAGAAAATGGTACATTCTGATACAGAAGCACAGAGGCATGTGCTTAGTGAAGATATTAATTGGAGCCAAATTAAAATAATCCAAGTTCTATAACATTAGCGCCAACCCACCTCGTGTTTCGTTGTAGCCGTCGTTATCATAGTCATCATCATTAACAATATCATTAGTTACTCTAATATTTAATAACTTCTTCAGAACTTTTAAATAAGACACAGGTTTTATATATATATTGCTTATGACAAACACTCCTGCCAAAAAAGAAGAATATACACGTGCTGAGCAACGAGTTTAGAGTGATTTTCAAGGGCACGCTTCGGGTTGAATCAAGGAGACAGGACCACTGACTGAGCTCACTACTCTTAAGAGAATGTCTCTTGCATTGGTTTGCTAACAAAATACTGATTAAAAAAGCCCTTGAAGATCTCCAAGAAAAATTAACTTTAAGTACATAGATTGCATTAAACTATCTTAAAACAAACTTAAAAGTGGCAATCACTTTCTAGCCCTTGATCTTAATCATGGGTGTTATAATTGCTATACCTTTCTGTAAGCAAAAAGGTTATGTAATTCACTTTCATTACTTTCACTACTTTTACTGTAACCATTTTCGTTCTTTGAAGAAAATTTTAATCAGTGGAGGCATCAAAAGCATTAGGGTAACAAAAAGTACTTAATTCCCTCATGCATGCATATAATTTATGATAGCAACTAGAAATTCTCATCATTAATGAGAATTTAAAACAAGTCCCACTGTAGATATTGCGGAGAAATTAAATTACATGATTGACAACAAATGAAAAAAATTGCAATTCTGGCTAGGACATGATATCAACTAGAATATGTTAATCATAGTCATTGGATGAAATAATTAGTGGTTACAAGACCCCTTTTTGCATCTTCTCTTCCATGATATTAATCATTTCAAGTTTTCAACCCTGGGAATGTTAGATGTGGCTGCTAGGGTTTCTGATGGGGAAATTTGTTTGTATAGGAAAAGAAGGGTTGAAAGAGAAGCCTATGCTAGTAGGAGGACAATTCATTGTGTCAAGCTTGTTACCTAGATTTTCTAGTGCTTTGACTTGTGACCTGAGAAACTTAAGGTAGTTTGCAGCTTCATCAAGCATTGATGCAGTGTCCATCTTGCTTCCACCAGGCACAATCTTCTGCAAAACCCTAATCCTCTCACTTATTTTCTCCCTTCTTTGCCTGGCAGCCACGGTCTGTGGATCAGTGGATATCCTAACATTCTTCCTTTTAGGCTTTTCCACCACTTCCATGCCCAAGTTCACTGGCCTAAAAGCTGCAGCCCTATATATCATTTCCTTCATTTGTGCTATGGCCTCTGGATCGGGTTCTTCAAAGCAAGGTGACACGGATGAATTTGGTTCCTGGAAGTTGATATTTGATGAACCCGGACGCTTCTCCCACCTGGGTTTCTTGGACTTCGGTGAATTCTCTGAGATAAGCTTGAAACCACCTTCAGTGTCAGAAGCATTCTGCGCAATGCTAAAGCAGGAATCACTGGCAGCAACTTTGATCAACTCATAATGATCATTGCTCCTTTTGGTGCAATTAACTTCATAGTCTATAATTTTTCCTTGACTGAGATATTGATCAGAGGAACTTTGAGATACTGTTTCATCGAGCTCATTGACTGCATACCTCACGTCTTTGTTTCTAGTATTGGAAGCATTGCTCTCAGATTCACCAGAGGAAACTGCACTGCCATAACTGAAGTTCCACAAATTTCTGCAGTCAGAGAAAATCATGGAAATGCCATCATCTTCGACCGACGTGTCAGTATTGCTATTATTAGTAGCTGAAAGCAAGCAATCAAATGACTCAGGAGAGCAAGTAGCCTTGCTTTTTTGTGAGCCATTGATGAGGTGTTGTTGGTGGGCCATGTTGAAATCAGGCATATAATTGCTAGTTTGCTTCACGTTGACTGAAAGGGACGGGCATGGTTGAGATGTTAAAGCATCTTCCCAACTGGCTCCAGCTGCTCCTGATTTCACAGGCATGGTTGCTGTTCTATGTGACAGATTTGTGTTTGGCATCATGTTTGTTATCTCAGAAGTGGTAGCAGCTGATGACTGAACCATGTCAATCACTTTTTCAGAACTGGGATATGGATAACATGTTTGATTAACTACACTTGAACTTATATTGGCCATGGAGTAGTATTCTTCTTCAAGGTCTTGAGACTGAGCGCTCCACAAGACCGGTATGTTGGCAATAAGCTGCGATGAGGCATCCCAACTTAGACCATCCATAGATAGCTAGTTGACAACAACCACTGGTGAAGTGAAACTAAAAGAGATCTAATTGAAGTTGATCCTTCTTACCTATCATGTTGAAAACAAATATATCAGACAACATAAATAGGCCCAAACATATATAAATATATATCCAAATTGTGTAATTATATATGTTTATGTTAAAATATGAATTTAGTGTTGAAGGGCTTACCAATTCTAGATCCAGCTGCTTCCAAAACCAGAAGAATTCTTGCTTGAGTTAGCAAATGAATAGAAGAGGATTAGAAGCAGGTTTCATGTCAACTTGGGTATAATCTGGCTGTAGCATTAACTGCCTTCTTCAATTCTGTAGTATGAAAATTGTGATAAAGGGAAAGAAAACAAACAATGTCAAATTGGGTAACTGAATTTTATATAATGTTTTATTATGAACAGTAACCTAATGACTTTAAGTTGTGTGTTTTATAGAACATTGACCAGATACATTTAACAAAACTGACCAGAGAATAGAAAGTGGGAGAATAAAAGTTGTACCTTCAGATGCCATGGAAGACCAGTACAGATGCAGTGTGTGTTTGTTGAAGGGAAGCTTATATAGATAGGGAGAATAAAAGGTATAAGCTTTTACAATTAAAAAACATAAATTGGAACTTGAACAATTATGTCAGGAATTGGTATAATAAATAGGCATTTGATCGTGTAATATGAGAGGAAAAAAATTTGAGAGGCTATTATAATATGTTTTAAAAGTTTTGAGCAAAACAACGGTTTTTGGAAAAGATAAGGCTTTTGGGTGTGTAAGACTATATTTTTGCAGACGGGGAGCATGAGAATTTTGAATCTCAGTTAATTGAATATTTTATTTTATTATCTTTCTGCTTTTGTATTCTTTTTAAGTGGGGAAAACTCTGACCTATTTTTGGTTGTTTATCTATATTCCATGCGCACTGTAAAGTTGCAGTGAAAGTGAAAGCATCTTTTACAGCATTACTTTCTTTTCAAAGATTTCTGTTAATCATAGTTTTAATCATAGCTTTGTGATGTTTTCACTTTCTACTAATATACTTGTTTAAGTCGGGGTGGTAAATTCTTTGAGGAATCTACTGATTTAAGATTCAACTTTTTGCAACTTAAAACTGCTCCAAATTGAAAACTTTATGGACCGGATGACTCAACTTTGTGGTATTTGCTTAATATATTGTACTCCTCTGCATCTCAGCTCTGCTTTTTATGTAAATGGATGCCCCATTGTTTGTATTAAGGACAGGGAACCCCAATCTCATCTTCTCCAATCCCTTGATTAAATGTACACATCTATATGAAAGTGTGCTATACATGTATTCATAGGAAAAAAGTATAATGACCAATTGGAATCTGGAAATGGAAAGGATATGACTTGCATACATGTATTCATAGGTTATTTCTTTTGGGGCATTCACAATAGCAGAGTGTTTATTGTCACTCGTTTATGTCCATTGTTATTTTTGTTTTTTAAAAATTATACAAAATATTTTAAACAAAATTTATTTAAATATAGTAACAAGAAATACTTTAAGTAACAACAAATATATCTATAATGTATAATTATTTTGTATTAATAATGATAACTTAATTAATTATTTATTATATATAAAAAATTGGTGGTAGATAATATAGTGGAGAGGACTGAAACATTCAACGTGTTGGCAGGCTAGCAAAGGCAGTGAAATGAATAGACAGAGAAAGGAAGTTGGCTATGGCATTTTGTCTCATCACATTTTAGTTTTATCTTTGAATGTTATTTGAAGTTTTCATTGCTCTGGCGGAGACAATGAGGGGTCTCAGTTCTGAGCAGCCATATAGTCTCAGCTTCTCACATGCACCCCATCATTACAGCTCAGTCAATGGGTTCCCATCGCATTTCTTCAACCTCTCTTATACATATTCCCACCAATGTTTTTCTTCACCTAACAGTAGAAATGGTAACACAGAGATTGCTTAACTTGAAGGGAATAAATAAATTAAACTTTTTTTAATATATGTCAATAACTTATACATAAAAATTTATCATAGCAGTTTGAATAGGTTATATTATAATTTCGATAAATCTATCACATCATCAGGCATGACATATTTGGAAAATTAAGTTGCTTGTGAATAGATTTTACATGCACCTAGATTCTAAATTTATTAAGTACCTAATGCTTAAAGTCAAATTGATGTTCGAGTGAAAATTAATATCATACTCAAAGAATGCACAAATACCATCATGATCTTATTAAAAAAAGTAGGAAAAACAAAATATTTAACGTAACCTACATTCTAGTGTGTAGTTAGGTAGGTAGAAATAGTTCAAAAATTTGAATTCTACCAAGCTCTTTTCAATGATCATACAACTATTAACATGAATCCCACACTCAAATGTCATGCTCAGCTTCTTCAAAACTTCGGAATCAGTTTAATTTTAAACCCTATTCATGGTAATTTGACAAATTTCTGAAATAATTAAAAATGGGAAATGGAGAACTTTGAAGTGTGAATAGAGTAACGTCCATAGTTGGTCCATTGACAATTTGGTGGGCCCTCTTTGGGCACCTAGCTTCGTTATTTATGCATGCCCAGCCCAAGAATATAGGACGAGGGCTGTCGGCTTGTCGGCTCGGCTCGATAGCAAGGAGTTGATGGTTCCCATCTTGTAATAAAAAATTAATAATGTAGGCCCCACGAGCCACAACCTTCAATTATAACATGTCACACGTGAACTAAAGCCTCTTGTTTAGACATGGCAACTTTTCATTGGTTGAAGTTATGATGAGATAGGCATCTTCCACTTAGAATATAAATAAATAATGGGGTTGTATTTTAACTGCGGTGGGGACCATCTCATCCAACGATTATGCATTACTATATAACAATCTCTATTAAACTTTATTAAAAAGTGCATTGTTAGCATTTTTTACTATTCTAAACATTATTATCCTATCTTATATACAGTGTAAAATTTCATTCTTCTCATATATTGACGTGGGTGCCTGTTTTGCATACTTGTTTTTTCGTTTCATATCACATTCCTAAGTTTTCATTGACAAATTTCAAACTAGGTGAGAGTTATAATGGAGGATCATGAATTGAAAGCAACTCATTATTTAGGTAAAGTATTCTCTACAGCTACGTCACGATAGAAACTTATTTTTAACGGCAGAGTATTCACAAACCCCCCCGTTAAATATGGTTGAGCAAAATTGAAATTAATTAAAGTATGGAATAATAATGACGAACCCCACTTGCCAAATTGGTTGAAGCCTTGGCTCGAAACTTAAATAATATATATATGTACATAGAGACTAATCAACCCTCTCAAAAACTTGAGTTGTAGTGAAAGCACAAAAACTTTCTTTTATATATTGTACAATATTGACTTATATATGTATCTGTAATACTTGTGGGTGTTTGGTGTGTATGTATATGTACGTACTTACTTTTAAAAAAATGATATTTTTGGCAATAGCTGTGAAAGTAAACCGTGTTTGTTACTTTGCTATAGTCAACCTTTGCTAATTAATATAGGGAGAAGAAGAAAAAGGATAAGGACAAGGAAGGCGATCCAGAAGAAGCTTAATTACGCATTGAGTAGCCTATATATTTGGACCATTAAGAGATAGGCTTTGCCGTCTTCATGTAAACCCATAACCTTCTATGGCCCAAGTTAGAAGCAATCTTAATTATTCTCAAAGCCTTCAATGAGTCTTCTAATAATATAAAATAAAAACTGAGGTGGCCCATTGCCAGCTCTTGCATATATATCATTGATTCACTGCATAATGTGCAATACAAAGCCAAGTTCTGGGTACAGGAATGAAACAAACATGTCGGCCGAAGATCAGATAGGAAAAGGAAAAGGGGTGTTATCACCATCGTTGAAAGAAAGGACTTACATCAACCATGACTTGTCGTGGTCGCAAAAAAGCTTCTCCCTCTCTTTCATGGCAGTGAGTGAGAGAGTTTTTTACTCGCCATGCATGCATTGCATATACAACAGGTTTGTCACATTCAATGGCCTTAACCCAACAACCAAATAAAAGACCCAACCATGGAAGGTGATAATGATGTCGACCCCCACGTGCACACGACACCAGGCCCACACAATCATCTGTGTCCTTTTCTTTTGTTTCCTCTATGTAGTTGAAGGAATTATTGATCATTGTTCATTACCGTTACAATTATTTTGTTCATCATTCTTCTCTATCTAAGTTTCACTGCTCTCGTAACCATTAATGTATTCCAAAATTGGAAGGTTTCCTCTTTTTTGCCCTTTACCTCTTGAATTTTAGTGATAGCTTTAGCATGACTAAAATGAGAGACGCCAAACCTTTAAATACTGTATGCATTTCATCATAATTCCAACCACTAATTTCTAATTAACTATTATCATTATATTTTATCTTTGTAATTATAGTTCTACTTTGCGGAGTCAAACCATTCTAGTGAATTATCCTTTTGTTTTTTGGGTCAAGTAGTGGATTATCCTAAAAATATATGCTAGTGGGTGTCGTGCACAAGATACCTTGCTTTCTCCTCCTAAACTCATCCCTCTATTATTTTGTGGGCCTCAACATTGCATCTTATTATTATCGTGATCGTATTCCATGTTGACCCACTTCACAAAATAAAAGCCCAAATTATGGTCCAAGTGTGGCAAACCCCAGAAAAAAAAAGGCACAGAAACTAAGGTTATTGCACAAGTGCCGTTTTTTGAGTAAAAATAAATAAATTGATTTGCGTATTGTGAAATATACAGGTGTTGCTAAGCATACAAATTACTCTGTACCAGCAAGATTTCATACCTGCTTTCAGCTTAAGCTAGTGCCGCTTTGATCTCATGGAAAATCAGGCCCGGCATAACAGTACAAATACACAGTTCAGGACCCCCAAAGAGAAAAAAAAACATTTAAAATTGCTAGAAAGCATAGTCAAGACCAAGAGACAGAGGACAGAATATGGTCTATTTGTATGCAAACTGAATACTGTTTATTCATCTGGTTTACATCTAATATTTCATGATGGACTAGCACCTCCCCCTCAAGTATGCGAGGATCTGACAAGTGTAGCGTATGACCTATTTCATGGCAGATTCGTCATATGAAGTGAGATCCATATTTTGCAGGTTGCTAAGCATGAATCCAATCTTTTGGGGTACCTGCATAAAATAAAAAATGAGAAACATTTGCAACGTTGCAACAATGTAGTCATCTATGCATATGCTTGTTGCCATTCAAAATGATTTAGTACCCTCATGCAGCATAGTCTTGGGCAGGTAAACCATTAGTCAGACCTTGCAGCAAAAGAGTATGAATTTCCCAATCTAGCACCGAAGACCCAACCTTGACTTATATCTTGTTATATCCCCTGGAAGACATGTCAGAAACAGAGAAATAAGGGAAAGGAAGGAAGGAGGAAACATGCAAGAAAACAACAGTAGAAACACTATTTGAATTGGTGCAGATTACATCACTCACAACTTTAATTCGTACTATCAATGACCTATAATGCATCATACAAATTCAGCAACAGGTAATGTCACAGAGGTGGCCTATAACTGATGAGTTATGACCGCATTAATATATTAGCTACATCTCTTTAACAAAGTCTTGAGAACAGGGTAATCACACTGCAAGTTGAATAGAAATACAAGACTAGGAAAATGCAACTTCTATTGCAGTTTACTGTAGCCCATGGATGCAAGTCATAGTTAATCCTGCTGAACTACATAAATTAAGAGTCCATTTATGATTTATCCATTGAATTCTGCACTTTGCATTCATTTTCATTAAGAAATTGTAATACAAATGGCAGCTATATTTGACAGCAAATCATGAACAAGTGTTATGATAATTACTAGGCCTTTACCCAAAATCTAATCCAACTGAATTTATGCATTAAAGATTTCAAACAAGACAGTCACTCAAAATTCATCAGACATCCAAGGTGCATACTCCTAAGTAGTCCCAAATGTAGCATAAAAAATGAGATGGTGCCCAACCTTGAAATGGTAAGTTTTGATTGTCACAGATTAATGAAGCTCCAGAAGGCAGACACACTCAATATGAGGTGTGTGAGGGAACATGTCAACTGGCTGTAGGCCTACTAGCTTGTAACATCCTTTTATATTCTGTTCTGCCTACACAAAACCTTCAAATTTCAATGTCTCAAATAATTTAATCCCAAAGAAAAAGAATTAATATACAATAAAATAACACATACCACACCATTACAGAGATAATCAAGGTCACGTGCACATGTGGCAGGATTACATGATACATAAACTATGCGAGGTGCCCTAAGATTTAGCAGGAATTTAATCAACTTCATGTGCATTCCTGGGCGGTTGGGATCTGTATTAAGTTTACAATGGTGAGAAGCGTGAAGCATTGGGGTCACACACAAAAGATAACCAATATTAAGAACTGCAATTCAGTCAGTGTGAAGAAAACATATGATCAGCATGTTAATATCTAAAATGGAGCTAAGTTAGTTTTCTTGGCATAGAAACTGTATGTTGAAATCTTGAAGCACACAATGATAAATACCAGTAGAAACTAAACAAAGCAATTGGCACAGAAAGCTTGATAAGTTCACTTTTGCAGGACACTTATCGACTTGATTTAATGAAACAACATTCAAGTGATGGGGAAAACAAGTTGAATAACAGTGGCAAATCCAATAAGTAGAAAGGTATCTCCATCTATACCTATGATTAAGATTTGAGACTATATTCAAGTAAATAGCTTCCAGCACAAGCCAAACTAATTGGGAGAAACAAATATAACAAAAAAATAAGTACAAATAAAGAAACTTAAGAGTAACGAAACCTGAAATAACAATGTCCGGTTTAGGAAAATTCTTCCCAAAATTCTCATCAATTTTATTGAGATCCCCCTGGATAAATGTTGCATTTTGTATGCCATTTATCTTGGCATTAAGACGAGCATCTGCAATGGCTTGAGGAACTACTTCATAGCCATAAACATGTCCTACCCTGTTCAACATTGGAAGATAATAAATTAGTCGCATGGTTTGATAGTTTATCCTTATATACTATTTCTTCCAGTCCTTTTTATAAGAAACAAAAGACTAAATCACCAGAATTAAGGAAAACAATTAATTCTATTATGTTTTCCATAAATATAAATTTTATTCCAAAAATACCCATGATATTAAATGGTGTAATTAGTAATTTGTATATTTAATGATATTAATAAAAGAATGGTATAAAAGAAACTTAGCAATTAATGCATCTTAAATCTATCATTTATTTTTTATAATAAAGACAAAAAAAATGGTCCATTTTGTTTCTTATAAAAAAGATTGGAGGAAGTAATAGTCTAAAACTAGATGAAGATAAAAGATTACCTTCTTGCAAGTGTCAAACCTATGGTCCCTGTTCCACAAAACAGGTCAAGGACAATTTCTGAGCCATCGCCACTGACTCCAGCACAATCTTCTATAAGCTTATATAAAACTTCTGCCTAAAAGGGAAAAGAAACATGCTTTTTTTTTGGACAGATGGCCATGATTAAATATAAGAAATAAAATATGGGACAGGATCCAAAGAGAATGCCAATTATTTTGGCATATTGCAAACCTGATAAGTATTTGTCTGAAAGAAAGAGTTTGCTGATATTTGGAATGTAAGCCCCCTTAAGGTCTCTGTTATGCTAGATTTCCCATACAATGTATATTCTTCCTCCCCAACAGATGTGTTACCAACAGAAGTATTTACATTATTAATGACGCTTACCTATCATTCATGTAAAGGAGAAACTTTAATGGTATTAAAAACAAATATAAGCATACAGTTTGGAAACAAGTTAACAGGTCATTACTCATTTTGTGATAATTTCCCAAGAAATTCTATCTGACTGTTGGCATTGTAATACTGAGTAAAAATTGCATTGCAAACTCAAGTACCAACCACTTCAAGAAATGAAGAAGCAGAATGTATATTCAGAAGAAAAAGGTTACTAAAAACATAAGTACCAACCACTTCAGGAAATGCAGAAATTTTATCAACTAGGAACTTCAACAGGTCTGGCTTGTAGGAAGAGGTCACAAAGTTGACCATAATTTCAGGCAGACCAGTTGTTACATCCCTGGAACAAACTTACATCGATTAAAAAAAGTTACTATTGAAAGATATAAGAATGTATGAAAGGAACAAGTGTTAGGGATGTGTTCAAATAACTATAGACATTAGACACTCTTCAACTTGAGGAATTGTGTAAGGTATATGTACTTGAAACAATTAAGTCAGGGATCATGAGATATAATTTATATACCTTCCTGTTCTCAGCATCAAATGCTTAAGAAATCCCAAGTGTGAATGAACATTATAGGGAGAAAAACCGAGTTGTGGATCTCTCCAACATTCTTGGATAGCGCCCAGTGCCTATTCAAAATTTCAAGTCAAAACAGGAGAGTGTGCCTTCCGAAGACGTGATAGAAAATCAAATAATTTAAAAGAACAATAATACATGGCACACCTTATTAGCAGGATCAGATTGCAGTAAGCACTTATCAACATTTAGAATTTTATCAAAAAAACCAGGAGCATGCAATCCCAGTGCATAATTTTCATTCCCACCATCCCCACCTCGTTCATGCAACAACTCTTTAGGTAACCATCTATGGGGTCCAAACGAGAATTCCATCTGCACAAACACGTAAACAGAAGCTATTCACTATCAGCTGACATTTTATTAAAAAAAGAAAAAGGTTAACACAGCAACACAAACCTTATTCCTATAATGAAACTGAATATCACAAGGGACAATAGGCTTCACAATGGCGTCCAATTGGAGTTCTTTGGAAGAAAACCTTCCAACGTGAACCAACAAGTCACGAACCTGCTCCTCCTTGGCTCGGAGCTGAGCCTCGTAAGACAAGTTTTGCGTCTTGCATCCGCCACAGTAAGGAGCATAGACACAGGGAGCATCAACGATGTCACGTGGAGGAGTTAGGGTCTTAACCTTAGTAACCTGCACTTGTCAACCGAATCAGAAAAGGAAGAGTGAAAAACGAAATGAAGAAGAAAAGAGGAGAGGGAGTTGCCTCGGCGTAATTGCCCTTTTTGCGGGTGACACGGCCGATGAAGTGTTCGCCGGGAAGGGCACGGTCGCAGAGGACGACGAAGCCGGTTTGGGTGACCTTGCAGAGGCCCTTTCCTTTGAAAGCCAGGGATTCGCACACCAGTTCCAGGGTTTGCCCGCGCTTCGGGAAATAGGAATTCGGGGTTTTGGTGGGGTCCACGTCTTCGGCGAGAGAGCATTGGAGAGTGGATAGCGAACGAGAATAACAGGAAAGTGGAACTCGGAACTTGCGGATTTGCAGTGGCAGAGTGCTTGTTAGATTTGAAATGCAAGCCATTTCGCGGCTCAACTCTTCACTCTCAATGTTGGTTTCCACGCCCACTCTTCCCTCTCATCCATGATATGGCTAGTTTGAAGTAGCTTAACCAAATAGCATTATTTTAAAAATTAATTTTTAAATATAATTTTAACATTAAAATTAAAATTACAAGGAATATGTATCACAAAAGAGATGACACATTGCAACTTCTAGTGTATTGCATTTTGCAATATACTTGAAATACCCGACTGTTACGCATATCGGTCTTTAGCAAATGACACATTTTGTTTCAACTTTTTTATATAATTTAAAAATTAATTTTTAAAATAACCCTATTTGAGTCAACAAGTTGTTTAAACTCCACTCATCTCTTAAAATAAGGTAAATACAAGTAAACACTCTTAAAACCCGAATTTCACATGCTTGAAACAGGACATTTAAAAAAAACTGTATCAAATATTTTTTATATATTATTATTTTTGAAGTCCAGAACACAAGCAATTTGATATGGATAGGATCACGGTAGATGACTATTATTTTTAAATACAGTAGTTTATATTTAATTTTATTTATTTTTTTAACTTAAAATCTGAATACATCGGGTCAAATTTTTTTCTGCTAATAGATTTGTAGATGAGCACGGTTAATGAGTTTTACGTGGAAGCGGAATGGAATTATTTGAATTAAAAAGCAATGCATTTACAACCAAGGTATGTGTCAATGCAATGTCCCACTACTACCTCGTGATAAAAAAACCAACAAGAGCATTCTACGATCCGTGTTATAATTCATCGTGATATTGCCCCTTCACTAGTGGTACTTGTTGATTTGATTTGAGAAGATATGTAGTAGCCAAAGACGCATGAAATGCAGCTCCATAAGGAAGTACATCTTCATTGATTTTGAAAGAGGGAGAGTGTGCTGACCCAAGACGTTCACCAGAAGCACTCTCCATTCCAAGTAGGAAGAAGTAGCCAGGAAAAACCTCTTGATAGAATGCAAAGTCCTCAGCTCCCATCACTGGTTGCATGTCCTTAACTTTATCTACTCCTACCAAACTCCATGCAACGCTTCGAAAAAACTCATGCAAGTCACCATTGTTTATTGTTGGGGGGAAGAAAAGTCTCTCTTCATCAAGAAAGTTGACCGTTGCATTGCATCTTTGCACAGCAGCTTGCCCTGTGATAACCTACATAAATGAATCAGCCTTAGCCCCTAATACCATTCCACTCAAAACTACAATCGTTTCTTGGTTGCAACACAAACCAACGAAAAAAGGTCTACTAGAGTTTGTTAGCAATTTGTATTGTAACATAAGAATACAACACATTGTGTGCTAAAAAAATTAGCTCATTAGTTCCACTTTACTGTATATATGAATCTATTCTAGTCCATAACTGACCTGCTCAATCCGCTGCTTTAGTTGCATTAAGCTTTCCTTTGAAAAAGCTCGGAAGGTGCCACTAATTGTGACGGAGTCTGGAATAACATTGAATGCACCACCTCCTTGAAATTTTCCTACAGTCACAACCTGTGGGGATATTCTGTGTTAGGAATCACACAGAAGATTGCCTCCATAAACAAGAAATTACTTCTAGAAGCAAGGCTTTTATCATATTCAATAATCTTTGTTAACAGATATTTGTAAACAGATGATTTTGTGGTATGTTTTCCATCGTACACATTTTCCCCCCGGAAATAGCTACAAGTGTAGGCAAGACAAAGTGCCTACAACATAGGTATTGATTGTATAAGTTATGAGAATCTCTATTCTTTGATAACATATCTACGATGAAGGCCCACAAGGATACAAAGCTTTTGATGCTCAATATAATGATAACAAGTTTAAGGTCTCAGATTAATAATATGAAAGTTATGTATGTAGTTAACTAAAAAGAGTGGGCGAAAGCAAGGGAAGCTAAGAATTGCTAAAGAAACTGGTTTGCTAGCTCAGGCCCAACCAATACTTTCCTTTAGCTTCCCTTTGTTCTTTCTGATGTCCACATAGTTAAAGAAGTAAGCATATACAAGACAGAGTTTGCCATTTTGGTAGTCATGGATTCAAAATATGGTATAAATGCAATGCTCTCAGACAAGGTAAGGATAAAACTAAGAGTAGATGAGCATGGGTGGCAAGAAGGTAAAAAAGAATGAAATAAAATAAGTTTACCTGGGAGTCCAGAGGATCGGCCTCACGAGAAACAATATGTTGTAAGCTAACAATCACATTGGAAGCTGCCAATATTGGGTCTATAGAGTGCTGAGGGATAGCTGCATGACCTCCCCTACCATTTATTATTGCTTCAAAGAAACCACTTCCTGCCAACATAGGACCTGACCTAGAGGACACTTCACCTAAAGGTGAGGTAGGATCAACATGCAATCCGAAGATGGCAGAGATATTTTCTAGGACTCCAGCATCTAAAATTTTCTTAGCCCCTCCACCTCCTTCTTCTGCTGGTTGAAAAACAAGAACAACAGTTCCCTATAGAGACAAAATAAGGAACGATATTAAGGATCCACGAGGATGAAACAACAGAACACAACAATTCAGAAAAAGTAGTAAGCAGGAGTAACTGTCCTTGAATAGTTGATGATGTAGTGGCCATTTTTTCCCTTTTCCATTTCTTTTCCAGTCTTCTTCTAAATTATGTGTCCGTTACAATTACAACAATCACGGATGCATCATGCTTTAAGACTAAAGTTGCATACCAGATCATAGGATTATTTAAGTTTGTAACATAAAAAGTTGGCATAATCATAATTGGCAGCGGTTTCCCAATATGACATTCATGGTTAAAATCTATTCTATTGATTTTCTCATTAATGGTTGAAATGTCTCACTTTTCTCTCTGAAGTGAACTAATCAATCACTTCCGAGGAGCCAAATATCGTATCCTTGACTAGATAGAGCATGGACGTTCTAAATTATTTGAAGAGAATACATCAACAAAACATTAAAAGATAGTAAAACAAGACGTTGCCTATGCATAAAGAAAAGTAACTACCATCACCCCCCCCCCCCCCGCCCCCCGCCCCCCGCCCCCAAAACAAACAAATAAATAATGAATGTCAAAAAGCATACCGGTATCTCCTTTTCATGCTCTTTGAGGATCTTTGCAGCACCGAGAAGCATAGCAACATGAGCATCATGACCGCATGCATGCATCTTTCCAGGTACTTTACTCTTGTGCTCCCACTCCATTTCCTAATGTTAAATATAGCAAATAAATAAATGAAGTATACGAAAGAGTGTCCCCATAGAAACATAACCCATAAATTGGAAAAGGGTCAGACTACTAGCAATGAAAAATTGATCAAAAGCAAAACATTAACTTTAAATCAAACCCAAAAGGAATCCGAAACATAAGCACATGGTAAGCATATATGAAGAGAAAGAAAACATAGAAATCATGTATACCTGCATAGGAAGAGCATCCATGTCTGCTCTTATTGCAACAAAAGGAGAAAGTCCAGTCCCTATGAAGCCAATAACACCAGTAACTGCAACTGGGTGCTTATATGAGATGCCCAGTTTATCCAATTCCGCTCTAATCAGCTCACTGGTCTCAAATTCCTCAAAACCCAGTTCTGGATTCTCATGAATTTTCCTCCTGATACCCACCATCCAGTCAAAAACCCGAGGATCCTTCGCTAAATCTAGAAACTTGGCAGCGTGTTCCTTTAAGCTGAAGGAGGAATCAGAGAAGATGGGGGTCGCAGCAAAGAAATTAAAAAAGATGAACAAGTTGATCCATTTGAAGAAACCCATGGCTACTTTAGACTTTGAATGGGTCTGGGAAAGAAAAACGTACAAGATGAACCAACAAAACTCACAGATTACAGCACTGCACAGTTTGCAGTACGAGTGTTGTTAATATTGACTTCTGCTTGGCCAATATAATTCTACACGTATACCCAAAAACTTGAACATCAAATAGAGGTTTTTTTTTTATATGAAAACAAAATATGGTACTTTGAACAAAATTATATAAATATGAGATTATTTCAGTAATTATTTTTGAGAAGTTTTTTTTTTCATTTTTAATATTTTTTGAAAATTTGTCTAAATTTAATAGATTTTTGTTACTTTATCGATATTTATATAAAAAAAATCGTTGCTAACCATTTTAAATTTTATATTTTATAATTTTTTAAGAATATTATATTTTAGTATTTATTTTAAAAATTCTATATATAAAAAAATTAATCTTCAATTTCGAAAGAATCCAACAGACATTAATCCTTTTAACCTCGAAAGATACAGCTCCAAACGTATGACTAAGGAGCAGTTTAAAAAATGATAAACATGTGGATTTGAATGTGTGGCCGGTGATGTCACATCAGAAGGTCTAAGTCACAGCACGTGACATTCCCACATTTCACGCTTTTGCTAAATTAAAAGCACTTCAAAAATATTTTAATCAAATTCGAAACAGTCTTTAAATAGAGATAGGCTTAATTGGCATTATGCATCAATTTTTGTAAAATGGTATTTAATAAATTTAAAATACAAGACCATCAAGATAATATCATACAATTTAATAATTAAGGTGATAAATTTTTTACTAAAATATTAAAAAGTCATTTTATAAAATTTTATATATATAAATAAATATTGAAATTTATATAATATACAAATTTTAAAAATAGATATATGATTTCAACTGTTATATTTAATATTTTATTAATATGAAATTTAAAATATAATTAGTATTTTATCTAACTATTTTATTTATAAATGAACTAATAAAAAAATATTCGTGTTAATAGAAAAAAGATGTGATAAGAAAGAATATTTTCTTATTAATTTGTGATCACTAGACGGGATCTAATCAAATGCATTTAGTCAAACTAAGAATTTAATGTACAATTAGATTTCATGAATAATGATTATGTGGTGTAGCAAAAACATATTTAGAAGATGATAGTTTTTTTTTTTTTTTTAAACATTAGTAATTTACAATTTCAATTATCTTCAAACATACTTAAGGCATAACTCATTAAAATTATTTTTAAAAAACAACTGAACATACGTTAATAAATTCCAATAAACACAATAACTATGTAATATCAAAGAAAAAAAGTATATTTAGCAAATTTAAGGAACATTTTTATAACTTCTTAAACTAACAAAGCTAAAAACAAAATTCTTTACCAAGTTAATATATTTAATTATCCCTTCTCGTGTAATTAGAGAATCATTAAACTGATTTATTGTGAAATTTAAAAATTTAATTGTCTTGAAAATAACTGTAAATGTCAGTGGTTGCCAGTTTTATAATCTTTACATCGTTAAATAGAACAGAAAATTTGATGATGTTTAACTAAATGGAGCATTTGTTTTTTTGGTGAATAGTAGGCAAAGTCTAACATGAGTTACGCTGGACATTCCTTGTGGTTCACTCTGGACATTCTATCTTGGGTCCATGGCAATGTAACACTCTGTCTGGGCCCACGAAGAAGCCCACGATCTTCTGCTGCTATATCATCGTTCCCTTCCAAGTCGGTGTTCGTCTCTTTCGCTCTGTCTCCCTCTCCAATTCGAAAACCCTTCGTCTCTGTCATAAAAAAGAAATAGTAAGAAAAGAAAAAAGAAAACCCTTCGTCAATTTATGTTATTCGTTTTCTTTATCGATTCATCTATTGTGATCAGAGATCACGTAATTTTTACCACCTAAGTGCTTAACGTTTCGCTTAGTTTCCCCCAAACAAAAGTAATTATTAGGTATTTCATTTTTCAACAATGTCTTCAATTTCATCGCATCGTTTGCCTGATCGCTTTCTTTGTCTTCAATTTATTCGGCAACGTTTCGTTTTTTTCGTTCAATTCTTTTTTCTGGGGTTTGGAATCTCACGGAGTTGTCAATCCTAATTCTTAAAGTTTTTGACTTTTTGGGTGGAGTTCGTAATTTGTGAAGTGATTCTGATAACTAGTTGTTTTCTTCGCCATTTTTTGAGTGGTTTAGATATAGATTTATGGAGTTGGGACGATTGGATTTTGTGCCATCTATTCTTGTTGTGGATTGTTCCCCTTATGTTTTGTGCTTTATGTTTCTTTATCAATAGCTTGATATGATTATCAGATTAATCTCAAACAACTGCCTATTCATGATTTTTGGTAGTAAAACAGAATGAACTTAAACCCATTATAATATGTATTTCTTGGTTATGTAAAGTGTGAATCTTTTCTGAATTCTCCGTTTCCTTTCAAAATTGTGATTAATGTCAGTGTGTTCAGATATCTGCCCTGTCAAATGGTCTCTGATGGCGTGCCTCTGCATTTGACATCAGGGAGAAAAAGGAAACACAAGGTAGAGGATAATTCCAATTGTGTTCGAGAGGGTACTAGGCTGAAAGAAACTCAAGGAAAAAAAGATTTAGATCAAATGGACCAAAGTGTTGAATCTGTGGATCGTATCTCGCAGTTGCCTGATCATGTCATCCATCACATTCTCTCACACCTTCGAAATGTGAAGGATGCAATTCGAACCAGTACTTTGTCCAAGAGATGGAGAGCATTGTGGTATTCTTTTTCTATTTTAATTTTTGATGAACGAAGGTTTGCTGCTGGAAATGAACATGAAGATGCAAGTAAAAAGGAGGTGACGTTTAGAGATTATGTATCTAACTATCTACATGGCCACCTTGCAAAAAAATTGTACATACAGAAATTGATGGTGCACATGACCTCCTTTGACTTAGAAGATACCCCATTTGTGAACCATTGGCTAAGTGTTGCCATTGCAAGAAACGTCCAAGAACTAGATCTCCACGTTGGCATCAAGAATAATAGGCGCTATACTCTACCAAAAATTATCTTTTCATGCAAAACACTGACTGGGATAAGGTTAAGTGGTTGCAAACTGGAAACATGCGATAATATAATGCTTCCCCGTCTGCAGAAGCTTTATCTGCGCAAACTTTCCTTGGTTGATCATATGATTCAAAATATGATTTCCGGCTGTCATTCAATTGAAGATTTAAGAGTCATAAAATGCTCAGGTTTGAAACATCTGAATGTTTCAAATCTCATTCAACTCAGTAGAGTTGAGGTCCACAACTGCAATCAACTGAAGAAAGTTGAAATCAGTGATCCCAATCTTCATACATTTTGGTTTTGTGGCAAGAATACAACTTCCTGTAAAGTTAGTTTGGAGGGGTGTACATCTCTGAAGAGGTTGACACTAGAGCATACCCAAGTTATTCGTGACTTTTGTGAAAATCAGATCTCCAATTTTCCCTTACTTGAAAAATTGGATCTAAGTATATCCGGAAAGATGAAACATGTTATGATTTCAAATACTCATCTTCAGAAATTTGCTTTGAAAGGATGCAAGAAATTGGGTCTTGCTCTACTAGAAACTCCTAATCTTGTCTCTTTTGAGTGCAAGGGTGAGAGCATGCCCTGGACTGAAATTCACCCTTTCCGCCTCAACGTTGCCAAACTTTCTTTCATATCTAAATCTGAACGTAAAATAGTTGGAAATGGTGACAAAATTTGGTTTCTCATGAAAGCATTTATTAAAAAGTTCGACAGTGAAGAATTTAGATTGGTTCTCTACTCAAATAAGGTATTTTTCTTCTAACTTTTTAGACATATCTGGTTGGCTACTTTGAAGAATTTCTGCCTCTAAACAACACTTAAGTCTCATTTGTTTTTTCCTTATCTGGTTGCTTAATCCAGAATATTGTTGTCCATGAAAATTTGAACAATTTCACACTTCCTCCGGCGCCCGACCTCAGTTGTGAAATTATCAAATCATCAGCCCGAATCGATGATACTTTGTACAGTTTGTTGCGGACATTGCACCCAGTAACTCTATCTATAATTTCTCCATTTGACAGCAAATTCCCTAAGGTAAGATTGTTCTTTCTATTTTTATTTTCTATACAATATACATTCATGTTGAATTTATTACTTCTGAAAGCTTACTTGAACTGCTTTTGCTATAACTGATTGCAGTTAGTGTGTGAAACGATAAAGAACGAAGATGAGGATCCTATCTGTTGTAAATTTAATGCTTTGAACAATAAATGTTGGCGGCATTTCATGAAGGATGTCAAGTTTGAGGACCTTAATGATATGACGTTTGAAGACATCGAAGCCTATGAAGACAAAAGGACTTCAAATTGGTATAATTGGTTGAAGTCCTCGTATGCCAAATCGCAGTGTCAGATTACTAATCTTAGATTATACTGGAATTCTCACCAACAAGATAGGAAGACAGAACAATTATTCACAGAAAATAGTTAAATGACAGTTGTTCTGTGGAATTTATTCCATTGCACACTCACTCTTCTTTTTTTGCACTCTTCTTTTTACTGTTATAGCAAAAGAAATTATATGTTCGGAAGAACATTTTATATATTTATTTATCATGATTTTATAGCGCTTCTGGACACTTCATTTTAGTGTTGCCTACTATTCTAAATTCCATTTGACATAAGAATATTTTACCGTGAGAATATGTCGTGCTCCCACTGGATGGTGGTGGCCATGTAGTATATCGTAAATTATAATTGAAAATGAGTTAACATGTCTAATTATAATTCGTCTAGCTTATAAAGATAATAATAGACTATGCTTTATCGAAAAGTTATAGTGATATTCTTTCAAATTTGTTCGAATAAGATGCTCTGCATAACAGTCGCCAATTTGTTGCTTATTAACATCATTTTGCGTTGCTGCTCATCATAACTTATTGTTGTTTCTTCTGTCACTGGTATAAGCTCCCTTTCCGAGTTAATTGGCCTTATGGTAAAGAAACGCTAGATCCCTATCGTTTTTTCTTCTCTAATCGATGTTTCTTTTGTTCTTTAACGTTGTTGTTAAGTAGAACTCGTTGACCATACGAAGAGTCCAGTTTTATGATGCTATCTGTTCTAGATTTTGGGTAGGAAGTTTCAGTTTTTACAGATCTGAAAAATGGAAACCTGTGATGAAGAAACAAAATTACTATTTGATCTAGCTACTCAGCTCTTTAAACGTACTGATTAAGAAATTAATAAATAATAAAATTTTATTAAATTTTTTTTATAATAAACATTAAAAATTACAGGAATATTTATTTTATGTTTTTTAATTAAGAAAAATCTAGTTTTGATTTCTGAAGTACACTAAGTAGAATTTTCCTTAACTATTAACGGAAGTACTGCTGTGATTTTGCTTTCCTTGTCTACTGTATTGCTTGAAAGGATGTGGTTAAGTTGCATGCTGTTAAATTTTGCATGTTAAGCACATACTGGTGTTAGAAGTTCATCGTTGTATTGGGACAAATATAAATAAAATTGATCCTTGTGTAGTTATGGTTGTTTTGCACACAGTTAATAGAGTAGTGTGATACAATTTGTAGGATGGAACAAATAAGAAGACAAGCGTGACAGTGGGACCATGGGGTGGCGAAGGTGGGACTATCTGGGATGATGGAACATTCACAGGGGTGAGAGAAATAAAACTTGTTTATGATCATTGTATAGACTCAATCCATGTTGTTTATGATAGGAGTGGTAAGCCTTTCAGAGCTGAAAAACATGGAGGAGTTGGAGGTACCAAAACAGCTGAGGTTAGTTCAATTAGTACTTCTTTTTGCTTCACTATCTCATCTAAGAGATACAATTTACGTGCAGTTTTTTAAATGCTCTTTTTATATTATTTTTTATTGTTTAATAAAACATCTTAAATTATATAAATTAATAATATTATAATATAATAACACAAAAAACAACTAACCTAAGTTTTGTTGTATAAATATGTTGTATTTTTCTCTGTCTCCTAGATAAAGCTGCAATACCCAGATGAGATGTTGATCAGTGTGAGTGGGCACTATAGTCCAGTTACTCGTGGTGGCACCCCCGTGATTCGGTCATTGACATTGAAGAGCAACCGCAGAAGCTTTGGACCGTACGGAGTTGAAGAAGGGACCCCATTCACTTTTTCAATAGAAGGAGGCTGTGTGGTGGGCTTTAAGGGACGAAGTGATTGGTATTTGGATGCTATTGCTTTCACTGTGTGTAGTGCACGACCAAAGTCGCTGCTTCAGAAGATGCAGAGAGGCTTCCAAAGGCTTGCAAGCACTCCTGCAAAATCTTCATTCTCCTATGATGCCTAGAAGACCATATGAAATTGTGACTTTTCTATGTATCATGTGCTCAAGAGTGTAGATTTCTCTTTGGTTTTTCTTCACTAGCTTTTTCAAGTAAATGCTTAGTTTGAGAGTGTGAACTATAATTGAAATGAGGATAATGTCTTCTTAGCCAAAAAGTCATAGTTGAGAATATAAATAAATGTGTATGTGTTCATAATTATTTTGCATAGGCCTGATGCAACTATGTTAATCTTTTTCATTGCCAGTTAAATTAACACATAAAATTGATACCTTAAATATATTAATAAGTTATGATTGATAATAAAAAAAAAAACTACTGTCATTTTAAACTTTTAAAAATGACATATAAATAAAAAAAAACTAAAAGGTAAGAGATTAAAAAAATGAAGGAAGTAATATATACGATATTTAATAACAAATAAAGTTTATGAAAAAATGTGCATCTGCATGACAAATATATACAAGAGCTATACTCATCCATTAGGTATTCACCTCCTTCCTTATTGCGAATAAATTGCACTTGTACTCGTGGATGTATTTATTTTTGTCATCTTTAATTTGAACAATTTAAAAATTTAACAAATTTTAATTTTATTTTATTAGGTCATCTAATTATAGTTTAACATCCCAAGCTTGAATATGGGATAACCCTTGTCTACCTTAATAATAGCTTCAATTTTGTTTTAATGACTTTATTAGATGCCACAATAATAGTTTTTTAGAAATGGTAATATACTATTTATTGGATATTCTCGTTCTAACACATTTTGACTTTGTTTAGTATATATCAAGAGAATTTAAACTAATCTTTTTTCAAAAACAAATAAATTATTGACATAAATTGTACTTCTGTTAATAAATTTAAAAGAAACTGTGGCTCTAAGAGCAATAACACTTATCTACTGTGTTTGTAGACTCAATTGCTGTGCTCTATGATGATCGCGGTTTTCCTTTCAAAGCGTAAAAACAGAGGACGTGGAGGTAATAAACTGCTGAGGCGAGCCTTTTTATTTACCTCTCTCTTTTTTGTGAAATATAAGATGTAATTGATTTTGTTATTCATTTTCATCTCTAATAATTGCCTTTTAATGAAGTATATCGCTATGTTTCCTAGGTTATACTACAACACCTGAAAGAGTTCCTTGTCAGGGAGTGGTCCATTATGGTGGAATAAATATACCGAACATGCATGATCGTTATATTCGGTCGTTGACATTGCAAGGCAATTTCAGAACTTTTGGACCACGTGGAGTTGAAGTTTTGGGTTTGAATGGTCGCCGCGGCTAATTGTTGGACACTACTGCATTTCATTTTCAATTCTTATGCGGTAGCATGCAATTCAATGCAGAGTCGTATGCTTCTGCTAAAACAAGTTACAACTGGAGTTGAAGTTTTAGTATACTGAAATAGTACAAGAGGTGTTTTTACTTGAGAACGATTGTGTTGTTGGTTGGCACAACTTTTTCTTACAAATCTTATAAAAATGACATTTTTACAGTTGCAGCATTACTTGGACAAATATTTTAACTTGTGCTTTCATTAGATTAGTTTTTTATATCATAATATTGCCTATGTGAGTTGACATTGTTGCTTTTGGTTTTACCCTTTTATGAAATAAAACCCTTGGTTTTGGATAATCACTTTCATTCCTTCTATCCCACTCTTACGTGGGTAATTTGCCCTTTAATAAAACAAGTTGCTACGTTTCCTAGGTACCCAAAAGAGTTCATCTCATAGCACGGTAAACGCACGGCAAAGTTTGATCCATGTATTCAGTTAACATTTCAGATGGTTGTTACCGGACAAGAAGTTAAATTAGGCACCACATTGGCCCAGAATTCCTTATATACATTACACGCCATCTTTTGGATTTAGAAGAAACTTGGTTCAACTTGAAAAAATTATCATTTTTTTTAGCGCTCTGATAAAAATTAAAATAAAATTCAACAATTAGGGTTTTTTATATAAAAAAATTGTCTACATGAAAAAAAAAATGATCTTTAACATGCCAGCAGCAGTTATTGTTTGGAAGCTATTGCATTTAATACTTTGCATGGATGGCTAGATTGTAGTTTCCCGGGTAATTAAGTGAAACGTAATGCAGACTATACACAGTCAGTAAAAGCTAACATACATTATTCGCGATGGTTATCGTCATGCTCTCTTATTATGCATGCCCATTCTTCCTTGGTCATCATGTAAATAAATCCCACACAGGCAAAGCATTGGTGACACTTAAAAATATAAAACCAATTATATACTTATCTCAAACGTTCTAGCATGAAAAGTGAAATGTATTTTTCAAATTACATTTTCCCAGTACCGAAACACAACCCAACATAAAAACATCAACCACGAAGCATATAATTGATACACGTTCAATAGGAAATGAACCAGAATCCACGCTATAAGAGCCAAGAAGCATTCTCGGTGGCTAATTGTAGACGTAGACTTTTAGGGTGTATAAATGTGCAACACAACCAAGTAGATGTTGCACACTTTAAAAGCATCTGCGATTGGTTTATTACATAAGATAACTTTACCATACATTACATTGGTTTACAACACACAGATTTCCAAGTTGTGAACCCAAACGTCGTCCAAAAGGATGGCAAGGCAACTTGAAAATACCTCAAAAATAATTGGATAGATGGAGGAAGGAAAAACATTTTCTAATGTAATAAACTTTTGGCAAAAGTGAAGAGCTTTTGTCCAAAAATGTTATTAATCTACCTCCTCCAAGATTTCCAATGCAGTCCAACATAAATTTTAATAAAGATAATCATAACAGTTAGTGGTGTATTTGAAAAAGCCATAAATATCCTTTAATATCTTAGAGGTAATCTCCCTTAATAAAAAGTTAACATTTTTTATCCCTTGGAGCACTGGTAGCCCAAAACATTATCAACCAAAATTTTCATAAAAGAATCTCCCCTCCCGAGCATTCAAACCGTGTAAACAAATAACACTTTAACATGAATTTTCAATCTGCATCACGCAGACGTAGCCCTTTCCAAAATCACCCGCACAATAACGAACTCCTCAGTTCTCTAATCCACCAAAAAAAATCACACATAAACCGCAATCAATAATTCCAGAAAACATGCCAAAGACAAACAGAAGCATTCAATTAATCTATTAAATATTCACACAAGCATAAAAGGAAGGGCACAGAAACCCCTCAAAGCGAAGTGCACATAACAATATCACGTACTGTTAAGGGCAACCAAATTAAGTTTTCATATACAGAAACATATATAATAGTAGTATAACACTGCATCAGCGTCGAGAAAGAACGATAACAACCATAACGATGATCATATTAACCTCTAGCCTTGAGCTCAGCAAGGCGCCTTGACAAATCATCTTCGTCGACTTTGTCGGCGTCTTTGACCGGAACGGCATGGGCAGCAGGTTGGGGCAGACCGACGGAGACTTCGAGGCCGTAATCGTCGGCGACCTGTTGCATGAGACTATTGACCTCTCCCTCGGGAGTGGAGAGCGAGGTGGATCCGGCCATGGCGCTCTCCATGAACTCAGCTTGGACCTCCATGTTCACGAACTGCTTCTCGAACTGGTCCATTGTCTCCGACATCTTCTGTAGGTTCCCTGTGGCAAGAGAAGATTCCAGCGATTTCACGATGTTCCCCATCGATTTGTTGATCGTCGTCATCTTCGCTTGGGTGTCGAGACGCGCCACCACTGCGTCTAGCCGCGAGGCCAGACGTAGGTAGTTCATCTGCTCCGTACGCTTGCGGATCGCGTTCTCCGCGTAGATCCGCGCGCCGTCCATGTTTCCTTTCTCGATCGCTTTCTTCACCTTCAGCTTCTCTGATTTCTCTTCCTTCTCGCATTTCCGAGCTTGCCGCTGCAGCGATTTCGACGTGAATTTCAATTCCATGATCTGGTTCATCAGCTTCTCCGTGTTCCCCATCGTTATCGGTTAGGTTAGGGTTTTTGGATTGGGAATTTCAGATATACAGAGAGAGAGAGAGAGAGAGAAAGGGAATTTTGAATTTGAAGTCTTTTCTAAAGTTTCTTGTGATTTTTTTATTAATTGTCAAAAGTCATTTGGGCTCCTTCCAGGAACCGTTACTACTACTCTTTCTCTCTCCCCGCTACGGCCCAACCTATGTAAATATTATTAACAATTTATTTATTATTCTGATTATAATAAATGCATTTTTTATTAGAGTTTAATGAAATAACATTGAATATTTGACAAATATTTCAAACATAAACGAGAAAATAGGCAAATTTATTATAATATTATAAATTAAAAAATAATTTATTATTTTATAATAAATCTGAAACAATTTCTTAATCTGGGATTTTTTTGCCACGTTGATCAATTTTTTGCCATAACAGCCGGCGAAAGTAATTAATTTTTAAATTTTTTAATATCTATTTTGTCACAAAAAGTACGAAATTTGACTTTTTAGAGCGGTTAACCGCTCTCATAACTCTATTTATATTATCTACTCTTTCTTCCTTTTCAATGTAAATATAAACAATAAAAATAAAGTTATTTATCATTGTATTATAAACATTATAAATGAAAGTAATGAAACTCTAATTTAATTTTTTATATTACCTTCACTGTCGGCTTCACAATTTTATTTGCAGTGAAACTTTATTTTTTACGACTTTCAAAGTGGGTACTCATTTTTATTTGAATAGTATGTGAAGTGTCAATAATCTTTAAAAGTTTGGAAGGTAATTTTAACACTTCACCATTACCTTTAAAAAATTATCACATAAAAATGGTTATATGTTTTAATATATTTTATTTATAAGAAGTTAGAAATTAACACATTTGCTTACAATTTAAGATGTTATAATAAGATCTATTAACTTTACTTGTGCTAATAATTAATTATCTTATTATTGGATACTCTACGTCTTTATAACATTATTCACATTTAAAATTTGTAGTTGTGAAAGAAATTATATATATATATATATATATAGTTTGCAATTTTAAAAATTAGCACTTTTCAAGGATATCAGCATATAATAAAAAAAGTATCATAGCTTCCATTCCATGGAATGATTAAAAAAAAAAGGATCACAGGGACGTAAGCCCCGTTCTGTTAGTCAGACTGAAAGACCATGTGAATGACTGTGAATATTGGCCAATTGCTTCGTAGGGACTTGTAAAGGCTCCGCACGCGTCTCAGCCCATCGCCCCCCCCGAAGAGCGAAACAAGTCCCATATCGAAGAGTACTCGTTTCCGAGCCTGCATCTCTGCAGTAGGGGCCCGGGGACTTTCCAGAGCCCAGCACAAAGCATGGGCCCACTCACATCACCCTATGATCCGGGTTACTTGGTGTGCTCTCATTCTAACCATATAAAGGCCTTTGAACTAATATTACTTACCGATGTGGGCCTTGTTGGTAGCACCATGCAACTCGCTTGGCATCATTATTTGTCAAGGAAGGCTGGGTTTCACCTGCAAGCAGGTGTCGTGTCTGGTCTAGTATATAAACTTTTGATAAATGTAACTGAAAATTTCTGCTAGTGTAAGGAACTTGGAGGCTATAAACCAACAAAAACTAATGTTATTTGGATTACTCCGAAAGTGATCTATAGTGGTTGGATTACCTTGGGATGCCTCTGAATACGAAAATACAACTCTCATCGCATTCACAAAAGGCAAGCCTTTGTCAAACTATATTGCATTAACCTCGTCAAATGTTCAAAATATACTATACTGCATTCACCTCATCAAATATTCAAAATATACCTTTAATTCTTATTATCAGAGCTCATTTTTAAGACTAAATTTTAGTCTAAAACATCATAACTTTTATAGTACCATTAAAAAAATGTCAACTCTTACAAAACTTTAATGTTATCACAACCTAAATTAAGGCACATCAAAATGTTTTGCAAAAAAACTAAATATGATTTATTTTAATATAATGACTAATTTGTAAACGAATATAATCTATATAGAGCAAATGTATATTTTAACTGCTCATATAAGATTTTTTTGCCCTTTCCTTGGCCTTTGTTCTTCTTATATCTTGCTTTGTTTACCAATATTCACTTTTTTATATCAAAATCAACGAACATTTTATACAGTTATTAAATTAATAAGTTGGTTAGATAGTTCAGTTAACAAAAATTCTTCGATAACAGGTCATAAATTATATTCTTTCTCCCGCAATTCATGACCTTGCAGGGATAAAAACGAAAAAGACAGATACACGTAATCCTTCACTAATTCAAGACCACTGGTAAAATTGAATTTGATTCAATTGATTGTAATATGGTAATATTATTATTGCATTCTTACAAAAATTGAAAACTGAATTTCTGAATGACGAGTGAATATATAGTTGATTTTAATTCATACAGAAAACCAAGCATGCTTTCAGGGATTTGTTCTCATTGTTGCCAAAATGGTTAAATTGCAGGGCTAATAAAAACAAGTAATCCATATGGAAAACATTGAGTGTAGTTCTTCAAAATCTTGCCCGTGTCCAGCTTTAAAGATTCAGCCTTCATTGTCAATTGACGGGTGACAAGATGAACATCCTTCAATCATTTGCTCAAAATAATAAATCCCGGTTGAAAGCTATAACATAGTTCCAGTTGTATATTGAAAACACAATATTTCCATTTCAAACAAAACTCCGAATCTCGAATCGAGTTTTGGAACACATACTAGAAAAGGGAAAAAAACGATGGTAGAAATGTAGAATGCAATTTAACTCTTCTCTCCAGGGACCTTCACAGCTTGTCTGTTTCTCTTCTTCACACCAGACTTGGCAACTTTGAGGCTCCTATTGACAGCACTCAATCTTGCGAGAGATGCATTTTTGAGATCAGGCCTGTAGTAGTTATCTGCTACCTGCAATACATATCAAAAGTGGGAGAGAGAGGAGATAAATTTAGCCACATTGATTTAATAAAATAACAAAAGTGGAAAATACAATGCAGTAAGCAGTCAACAAGTAGATAAAACTAGTAACAAGGTAGCAAATATTGGGAAAAAAAAGGCATAAAACTATCATTTAAGGAAACCTAAAGAACAGTTGTATGGCAGCATTATGCTTATTCACAACTTGGGAATTCACGAGAACAAGTAGAACAGTTGTAGTAGCCAAACAAATAATTTCATATTTACACAGAATGCAGATTGAGAAAGGACGAATTGCCATGGAATTCTAATGAAAACCAAATATAATTATTCTATAATATTTTGTATGGAAGCATTAAGAAAGAACAGTCAAGTGACAATGGATAGAGGCCAGAAACCTTCTATTAACAACATAAAATAAGGAAGAGACCAAGAGAGTACATTACTACATTCATAAAGAATTTCTGAAGAAAGAGCTCAGAAGCCAAGCGTAACAAGTAAATTTCATTGAAGAATCCCATCTAGGGATTTCTTCTTACATGTTAGAAGCTCATCACTGCTGGGGAAAACTCATTCATGATGGCAGAGATTCAAAAAGGTTTCAATTTAAAACTAGACATAGCAAACCACATTTCCAAGTGTCATATCCCTACAAACACTCATAATTAATAATAAAAAACATACGAGCATATGTACAAAAAATGTCATCCCTTATTTGGTACTGAAATGCCTTCAAGTTTTCAACATCTTAAGCTAGCATCATCACCCCAAAACAAAAATTACAACAATTACCAAAAGCCTGATAGAAAAGACACCTTTATCAAGTAACAATAACTAAAACAAAACAAATTTTGATGCATCAAATTATTTCACACACAAACTACAACATTAAAATTATAATATATCAAGACGACACCAAAAAATTCACCACCTTTCAATGGGGACTGACAGCAAATAAAATTGAAACTAACAAAGCAAACAAATACTGCAAAATGAATCAGTGAAGTCGCCATCAAAACATAAAATAACTGATATTATTCCCTCCAATATTACCTGATTTTGCACTGACTTTGCCATCCTCCTAAACTCCTTCCTCATGACAGACTTGTGATACAATGCAACAGGCTTGTTTTGCTTCTTTGTCTTGGTTGTTGCTAGCAACACAGACTGATCTTTACCCGCAGGTTGAATAGTAACAGTCTTTTTGTTTGCCAAACCTACAATACCAGCATAAAAACAAGGTAAATTATCATCAAAATTTAAAACTCCACACAAACTCAAGTCATATATCAATAAACATTCAATTATGATCATTATGTCATCGAAAACAACTTTCAATTCCCTAAATACATGATTTTGGGAAGTAACCATTTCTTATCACCCCCTTTCACGTACAAAACCCTTTCCAGAAAGGAGATTTAAATATAATTCCCATAATTGCAAATGTAAAAGCATGATAAAGCAAGGGACAAACCAGAGAACTTGAAGGAGTTGAGGTTGTAGAGATTGTTGGGTTCTCTGCTGAACTGCACGCTCTGAGTGCCCCTACCAAACTCTTTCACCAAGAAAGAGTTGTTCTTCTTCACAATCTCCCAAATGAGTTGACCTGGTACTGTCGCCATTTCCTTCTTCTACTTCCTCACCTGAAACGCACTGCACCAGATCTAAAGTCAGAACAACGAGGAAACTAAAGAGAACCCTAACAACAACAATGAGAAACACGGAAAAACCTTCGTTTGCTGTGGAGAGTGGAGAGAATTAAGAGGTGTTTTCTTTCTGTGTGAATTTATAGCAAGTACAATGGAAAACCCTAATTCAACGCTCTGAAATAGGCCCGGTCCGATTACGTTATTATTGGGCTACCATCATATAGCCCATGAACCTCTCAGATAATCTTTATTTCATAATCTCACAAAAAGCCCAAATTGATTAAAGAAAATGTTAGTAAGATACTGGCGATACAGTGATAATAATGAAAAAAAATGCATTGGTTTGGAAATTTTAATTTAAGTAGTTTTGAGAAATATTATAAAAAGAATACACCGAGGGTCAGGGAGGGACCATACACTCTGGCAAATGATTGTACTAAAAATTTAATTAAAATACACTCATTTAGTTATAGTCTCATAGATTGACATATTACTAAAATTTACTCTCTTTTTTTTTAACTATTTTAAAAGCATATCTATCATTTATTTTAAGTAATTGACTAAGCATATTGTTTTGTTTTTGCCTCATTATTTAACAAAGTATGCGTAAAAATAAATTTTATTGAGGTACAATATTACTCATAACTCATTCTCATAAAAGACTTAATTGATACATTTTATGAAAGCATAACAGATTTTTAAGAACGTGTACAATTTCTCACACAAGAATACTAATATTTAATATATTCCAGTGATATTTCACTTTTATTGATACAAAAATTCAAAATAAACAATCATAGGATGCAAGCTTACAATATTTGTTATAAATATCTTGATTATTCTTCGAGACAGTTTATAAGATTTAAATATCTAAATATTTCAGAAAATAAGTAGAAAATGATCTACAAACTCATGAATTACACACCCGGCCACATTCCCATCTTTCACCACTTTCCAAAGAGGTAAAGCAACTGAAAATAAATGTTACCCTCATAAAATAAACCACAGGGAATTTAAGACTTTGCTTCTAGAACATGGAAAGGCAGCATAAAGTAAGTCACTTTCAAGTCCAATATAAAAGATACCAAAAGAAAATTACGACATTCATATGAACTTCTGGGTAGAGATCTTCAAATAATAAGCATGTTTAATGCTAAGCTTTATTTCTTATCTCAACATCCAAATTGGAAACAAGCATCTAGATGGGTTGAATGAGCCAAGAACAATATCTCCTATTCCTGGCAACAATTTGGATAACCTTTCCCTTGTTCAACTAACACCATATCACATGCTTTCCCAAATCTGCCTACAACATTCATCCTCTATAACTTCTAATTTTAACAGTCACGTTACACATTTTACAAGGAAAATGCTCTTGCATTAGTGCGTATCCCGATGTTGAGACTGCAACATCAACATCCATCCTTAGCTTGCAATTATTAGTTGCATGTGGATTTCCATCCATATGAAAAATACCAGCACCAAGATGCATTCAAGGTTTTGACAAGCGTTTATACACAGCCTTGATCCGTCATAGCTTGAGCAATGGTCAGAAAAGCAGAGATGACTGCTCCATGTACCAAAGCCCTGAACAAAACAAGCATACAGGTATTATATAAGTAGGGCTGTGTGGGAAGTAGCCACTTGAAAATTAAGGATCATTAAAACAAACCCACAACATGATTGAAAAGGATTAGAAAAGAAAATGGAGCAGTTCCAAGAACCAATAATTTGTCACTAATTTAGTCTTTTTTTAAATCAAATACATAGCTGAAGCACATTTGTGTTAGAAACTGAGACAATGAATTTCATTATTAGTTTCAGCCTAAGTATAATATCATGATTCACATTATTCTAAATTAGTAATTCAGGATCAAATTATGTTCAATATTCAGAAATTCAAGACAACTTTTTATAGAGGGAGGTCAAATATTTTTTTAATGGGAGAAAAACAATTTGAAAGAGAATAGCTACACAAGTTGGAAGTTTACTAGCAGAGCATCAATTCTGAAAAGTGCAGGCACAGGTAGATAGCAGCTTTCATCAGTTTTACATTTCTGGAGAAAACTTACTCGGGACTTTCTTTCTGATAACCAAAATCAGTTGCAGCTTTGATAGCTCTCTGATAAGTCTGTTTCATTGCTTCCTATAAAATAAAAATAGAAAAATTGAGGACAATAGTTAGCATAAAACAGTATGCAATGGTGTTTATGCAAGTTTGAAAAAAGTAAGAACTAAACAAGAATAATTCACAATTCACATTTTTCAGATTTCATCCAGCTAAGATTTTTGCTCACGCATAATGCACCATCCAGCTGCATAATAACAATAATCAGCACCCAAATCTGGAAATGTCCTATTAACTATCAAGATCCTATTGGTCGAGCTATTAGATCTTTATCTCAGCGAGCAGAGCAAATTCCGAATTGGTTTTTTTAGCACTTAACCTTTTTAATTGTTTAAAAAAGAATTTGAATTCGCAGAAAAGAGAGAAATTTTTACCTATTTTTTCTAGAATAGGAGAATACGATTAGAGTGTGTAATAAGACTTGTATTTATTAAACATATGCAGATCTAACTCCAACTCTATCTATCTATCTATTTAAACAATAATTCTCCTTTCCTCACACAACCCAAAACACAGATGCACACACTTGCATATCTACATGCATTATACAGTATTCCTCTGCACAAAATAACTGTATTCAAGGAAACTATACATTTTTTTTTTCAAAAATAAAATAAAACAATGAGTGAATTCCATACAAATTGTATAGGTTTGATTTACAGTAAAAGGAAGAGGAAGAATGTGCCACGATAACCACACTACCAATTACAATTCTCAAAAGGGAACTTATGCTGTATAGGAACAGATTTCAAAGAACCTGCAATTTAGATTCAAAATCCTCTGGCGACCAGTGCATCAAACTGCATTCATGATTTAACTCGAGTTCTCCAGCCACAACCTGCAGGCAAGGAGAACACTTAGAGGAAGGTACCTTCAGATATCATGCTAACAAATTTATGTAGCATATGTAATAATCTGACCAAAAGATCAGTCAAATAGAACTAATTACCAAAATATAAAATTAATTTTGAATTTCCAGTTATAATATGATAAATAATTAATTGTGCATTAAAAATTCTCATTTTAACTGGACTTAGAAGCTCCAGTTGGTTGGTATCAACATAAACTGCATCAAAATATAATATTTATCATAATTTGGAATTTCCTTATAGCAGTATGACAATTTAAAGTGGTTAGTTGCAGACTATCAATGTTAAATTGTTATTGCAGATTTAAGATCTGAAAATGTCTCTCAATAAATAAGATAACTAAACACAACACCATACCCCTCCAGCACCAGCAGCCATAGCCGGAGCAATGAGAACACTAGCTTTCCTCAGAACATCAATTGCCTCAGGGGTACAGGGCATGTTCGAACCTTGGATATAAAAGATTAAATTGCCATTAGTGTATATGCTAAAAACATGCAAAATAGAGTCAATTACATGTTGGATCTGATAGAAAACTACCTTCTACTAGTACGCAACAACCTGAATTAACCAAATTAATGGCATCAGATTGATCAATTTCATTGTGTGAAGCACAAGCAAAAGCAATATCACACCTTTCATTCCAAGGTTTCGCTTCATCATAATATTTAGACCGAGCATAGGTCTTTGAATAATCTCTACACATGCCAAATTCATGCACAACAAAAAATCAGATAAAATTCCCCATCTGAAAAATATACAAGATTATGTGAGAGTGATACAAACCTCAAACTCCTTTGTTGAGCTTTGATGTCTCTTAAAAATGATATTTTCATGTAGTCGAATCCATCTTCATCGACCAAATATCCTCTTGAATCTGACAATAGCCTTTGTTAAAAAATTGCATATGCCTTCTAAAGACCAGGCTTTATTAAGGAATTTACTCCTAACAATTACATTATGAGAATCCTACTTCTAATTGTGACTATTCTTAATATTGTGAATATTAAACTTGACACCTGAAATGCAGTATTGAAAGACAGGTTTCTATTTTTGTTACAACGAAAGAATGCACCAGTACCATAGGAAATGATTAGCTTCTGTATGTTCACACGGCCAAAATTACCTGATACTGAGATGGGAAGAGCACCATAAGCAACAAGCTTCTCTAAAACATGCATTGCAATCTTTCCAGATCCACTCACAACACATCTACAGAAAAATATAAATTAGAAGAATTCCAGAATCATGAATATGTACAATAAATCTAATAAGCAACAAATTTCACTCTAGATTAATTGGTTTAAAAATAGCAGCTAAATTAACTATTGAAAAAATAAATTATTGAAGTCATGCTAATGGGAGCTTTCTCTAATATCACTGGATTTTCGAGCTCTAGAAACACTATCAATAATTAAAATGAGATTCTTCACACCGTCATATGAATATCTAAATAGCAAGAAATGGGGATTAAAATGGTATCATCAATAATGAATGTATCAGTGGTAATTCCTTATAAAATGACCAATATTAAAAGAGAACCTTAATCCTTTGAGTTCTTTATTCATGTCAGCAAGTACGAGCTGGGCAAAAAAAACCTGCAGATGTATGGAAAACTTGTCAAAAGGTTTAAACTTGAAACAAGATATGCATGGAAGTTTTTTTACAATGATATTCTGGATTAATAATGGACAAGTATGCTATATGCTCTTGGTCTTTAAAAAAGTTGGCAGATAAGAGATCAAGGCAACAACTCTGAGAGGTCGCGAATAAAGAGAAAGCCATGTAAAGGAAACTGAAAGGTCCTGCCATAAAAGGATATCATGTCGAGAAATTCCAGAAAACATAAATAAATAAATAACAAATGGATGGCTACCAAAGGACACATTTCATAAATAGTCACTTATATTTTCATATCCCACCATACATCCACTGTGTGTAAGAATTAAAAGTTAAATTACCAAGCCATAACCTGTAGCTTCAGGTCGAAGACTGGCACCAGACCAAAATATCCTTGGTCCTGTAAAACTCCCCTGCATAAGTAAGGAATACATTTGAAAAATACATAAAAGTTACTCAGTTTCCCTGTCTGCCAAGAATGTCAATATAATCAGTACCTCAAAATTTCATGCTCCAGAACTGATTAGATAAGTGGAAAAAACTCCTCTAAAGTAAGCTTATCTGCAAAGTGCACAAGGTGTATCCACATTTAAAACTTGGCGTGTTAAGATTGCAATGTATTTTAAATTAAATCAAGTGTGGATATACACTTGTGCACTTCACAAACACTAGGATCCTTATCCTAGATATGTTGCATACAGCAAGATACACGGTGTATATTGTTCAAACTTGCACATTCATCTGTGCACAGTAAAGCATTCAGCCAAATAACTAAAGGCTAATATGCATAGAGGGAAAAAAAGTGAAGCAAATATATAAAAACCAATTCTTAAATTTTGCAAAATCTGTTCTGTTTCTATGATAATCTAAAAGAGATACAAAAATCATCTTTTTAAATTAACCAAAAAATCTGACCTACTACAATCTCTTCCTCCTTTTGAGGAATTTAAAGTTCTTTTATTGTACATCATAATACAATTTTTCACTCGAGAGAAATACATCATGTCATCATATAATAAAATAAAAGTTGCAATTGTCTCATAAAAAAGCCTTCATGTGTGCCTCCTCTTGTCTCAAGATAAAATCAATCATAAGAGTACTTAATCAGAGTAGAATTTTATTTTAAAAAAATTATTAGAGACACAAGATGAAATAGAATAAGGAGGGAGGGATGAGTGCATCAAGAAAGTAATCACTAGATCTGAAATATAAAAATACAGCAGATTCAAAGGGTAAACCCATAGAAAAAGGAAGAGCAAGACACCAACTAGTTAATTAAACTTAAAGATTGTTACATTACCTGAAAATGACCAGCTAGACGTCTATACTGCCCAAAAAGATAACCCATTTCTCGAGTACCAACACCCATTTCCTCTGAGGGAAGGTCCTAATAAAGTAATAAACATCCATTACAAGAATGATAAGATTTAGAACAGGTTTGGAATGCATATAGGTTTAAAGATACACAAATGGATATACTTTAGTTACCTTGTCAGGACCCATGTACCGATACATCTCACTCATGAAACTTTGGCAAAATCGCATGATCTATCAGCTTGTCAAAGTAACACTTAGAAATTATACAACCGCAAGAGAAGAGAGAGATAGCATAAGTTGAAAAAGCACCTCATTATCACTTTTTCCTTTTGGATCAAAATCACTTCCACCAGCGGCTCCTCCTAATTTGTAAGGTGATAAAGCATTCTTTAAGGTCTGCAGAGAAGGAAGTCTGTCATATAAATGGTCCAATAAATAATGCAGCTTGCAATCTAGATTCTTTTCACTTGATGGTAGTTGAATCTCAGTATACTTGTAAAAAATAAAGCCTTAGATATGTATAATCACTTAATAAAAGTGAAGACTATATGTGTGTGCATGTGCAGCCTGCATGCATGAGCTTGTGTGGACACGAGTCATCTAACAAGCATAAGCACATTTTCTCCATGTGTTAAGACAGATATCACACATTTGGATCCCCAGAGGATGCCACATGTAAAATAAAAGCATATAAGTACATTTTTTCCCATTCTCCATTTGAACCCAAAAAATTGAAAAAAAAAAAAGTGATTAAGAAAGTGAAGGAAAAATTGGGGGGGTGGGGGGGATGGAATCCTACTAGTAAGGGTGAAAAATGGAAGGGAAAAAGAGGCACACGATAGAAAATTGCATCAAATCAATAAATGGCCTAGCAGTTTTTAAAATATATGTAGGTAAACAATACATGTTTGTTATGTTGGTATTATTGGTACCAGTGATTGTATGGGTATGTTCTAAAATATAAAATTCCAGAAAATCCTGTATGAGAATATTTGGAAGAACTAACTGCAAACACCCCACCAGTCCCTTCAACTATATTTATACCGTCTAGCATTACTTATTTTCAATACTCCCCCCCCCCCCCTACAAAAAAATAATAATAATAATAATAAAGAAAACAGAAATTTCACTGATATCATGCTTTTCTTTGCTAGTAAACTTGTTTTTATTCATTTCTATATATGCATGTGTATGTGCAAGCACAAGTCTGTTTTGCACATTTATCCTCACAATGTTTGTGTTTATTATCTTCTTTTATCACCCAAAGAAAAAAGGAAGCAAACTCTTGCATTCTGCACATATTTGTTGGTGCTTAGGTTTCCAACCTGTCAATTTTCATGTGCACCAGGTATTCAGATAGTAAATAGACAAAAATGCATTGACCCTAATATAGGATAGGTTCTGAAAAAGTTGAATGATTAGCTTTAGGAGAAAATGTTCAGTATTAAATACCAAAAGTATTCATAATACCTGTTCAAAACCAAGGAACTTGGCTATACTTAAATTCATTGATGGATGAAAACGAATACCACCCCTACATGGACCCATTGACTGGTTAAATTGTATGCGGAAACCACGATTAACATGTGTCTCACCCCTATCATCCACCCATGGAACTCGGAAAATAATCATTCGTTCAGGTTCCACCAAGCGTTCCATGATGCTAACATAACTGAAACATAACAATAGTAACGAGAAGCATACAATATTTAAACATTAGAATTGTCATATGTAATGTAGAGTAATTAAATAAATGAATATACAATTACGACTTCATTTGCATAAAACTCACTGGGAATTTTTTGCTATGACTCTTTCAAGAGCACGAACTGCTTCCTGAACTGCCTGAATGAATTCAGTTTCATGAGGATCCCTTTTTAAAGTAGCTTCAAGAATTGACCCAGCTGTTTTTGATACAATAGTTTCAATTTTAAATTATTAGACAACACAGAAAAGACAGTAATCTTTTTATAGACTGCGGAGGGCTTATAATTTCCACATGATTTTTTAGCTGGTAAATAACCAGCATAAACACATTCTAGAAATAGGTTATGTAAATCATAAATATTTAGTTCTATACACAGATACAGAACAAGGATGAACTAAAGTTTTATCAAAGCAACTATCATCTCATCTAAAACAAACATTTTAAGATGCAGATTAAGAAACATTACATTAATATTAAACAAGATGGAAATACAATATTAGTCAGGACAGAAGCAGAAACCAATATCAGAGAATGGGAGAAGACAAAAGAGAAGTTTTGTTACGCAAGAAGGCAGCTGGCAAACCGTGGAGGGAGGGTAAATCAGGGAAAAGATCGAAAATCAGTACGGAGAGGAGGTTAAAAGGGGCACATGCCAGCATTTATAGCATGAGAAATGACCAACCTTTAACATAAACGGGCTTGTCAACAACAATTTTATCCTTGGAGGCCATCTGAAGACGAAGAGCCTCTTTGTGAAGCAAACTATTATTGTGTTCTTCTAGGGCACTCATCTGCATGTTTCGACTGCCTTCATTCCCATAAGGATTTCTTCTGTGCTTCCTGCCATACTCCCTGCAGACAGAGCAAAAAATCCTTGCTGTTCCATCTTTCACGTCAACGTAAGCCCATTTATAGGTGTCTGCCCATTCCTCTCTCCATCTTTTAACAACTTTCTTCTTCCTTTTCCCTGGTTGGGTCTTTGACATATCTTGAGCATCATTAGGAAGCTGAGAAACCATCCCCATCTGTTTGCTCTCTACGTGCTCTTCTGTAGAAGATTCTCGTGGCGGGCCACCAATTAGAGTAGTGTTACCAAATGAAGGATCATCATCCCCAGGTCCAATTTCTAAATCAATCTCTTCGCCAATCTCCCTCACAACCAAGTGATGCCTCTGGGCCTGCTGAATCAAATTCATATCATCCATTGCAGAATTCATCACTCCTCCACTGGAAGGCAGCAACATTCAGCATGACAGCCACCTCCACAAATCTAAAATCCTTAGGTTCTAGCAAAACACATACACCACATACGGCAGTTAATAGAACAATCAAAAGACAAAACAAAAAAATAAAATTAATGGGCAAAATTTCTTAGTGATGTTTGTTTAGTGACTTCAGCTTCACATGCCTCAATTGAGCTAGATTAATTTTAGATTCTCAAGACACAGAACCAACGTACCACTGTATGAAGAGAATTCAAAACAATAAAAATGACTAATTATTTCTGCCTAGTTCCAGACTCCTCGTGTTACTTTTGCAGGCTCAACTACCCGAATTAAGCATAAAAAGTATAATCGCTTGATAATGTAGAACTAAAAAGAACATCACACCTTTGACCAAAAACAAAAATAAAAATAAAAATAAAAATAAAATGCCATTGTCAAGGGCAGGTTCCGTATCTCCAAAACCTTAACAAACAAAAAGTAACTTCGTTTCCAGCGTTCAGTATGTCAGTCAACACAGAATTCTACAAATTTTCCTCAAAAAGTTTTATCTAGCCAAGATTTAGCAAATCAGTAAAGCCCAAAAACACCCAAAATCACAGAATAACACAAGAAGTTAATAGTGAATGCAAAAGACAGTTTCCTGGTAACGACCCAGAAGTCAGAATTGAACATTTAGGAATACCCAGAACTCAAATCTCATAATTAGTACCTTTGGAATATGAATGAAAGTGATGAACCTGGAAAGGGGGGAATTTGCGGAGGTTGGTTTCAGCTTCGAGTGAGATCTTAACCCCTCACCCAAACATTTTGAGTTGAGTTGATGAAAAAGGAAGATACTTTATTTGCTGAAACTGAGCGGAAAAAGTGAGTGAGTTTTTCTATTTGATCAATCATAATCAGCGACTTAACTTTGATTGTTTTCAGTTTTTGTCTGTTCAAAAGTGAAAAAACGAGATGAATGAATGAACAGGCAAACAGGGCATAATTCTGTCGCCCAGAAATAACCCCTTTGGAAAGCACTTTTTTGCCGACTTATTTTTTCAGGACGAGCATTGAGCATGATCAAAGTTTGGGTCAAATTTTTAAAATTGTAAATTTTATTAACTCTGAAATTGTTCTAATTACTATATATATATATTACTACTTTTTTCTTTGTTTTCCTTCGACTCTGTTTACCAAAAAAAAAACCCATATTTTCAGCCGTATGAGTTATATCCTTGTCCGTGCACCAAAAAAACCCATCGTGCTGGCTTTTTTGGAGATCAATATAATTGTTTCATGTCCGAAGCAACTTGTAACCTATTCAACATTATAAAAATATAATTTATAGTATGTGTTATAAATTTGATCTAATATATAACACTATTGCTTTATTATTATTTAATAAAATATTTCATTATATGATAGTAAAAAAATAAATTAAATATTAAATATACAATTATACATTAACGATATCAAAATTTTAATAATGACATAATTATTTTAAATTTTCATTTGGCATAATATTTTAATATTAAGAATTTTTAATTAGATCAAATAGTTTAGCTTTATTTATCTGAATAAGACTTATTTGTTATTATTGTATACTTGCATTAATTGTATAAATAGTGTAACTTATTATGCAAACTTCTTTCTTTTTTTTTTGGTTCATATTCTATTGCGTATAATAATTAATTTTTAAATATCAAATAATAAATATTGATAATAAAATATTTTAAAATTTGGTAATCGTGTATAATATCAGGAAAAAAATTAAAAAGATGGTTTAGTACTATTAATAATCAAAATATTTAATGCTTCTATTTAATTTAATTGTATTTAATATTGTTAATAATTAATATTTTTAACCTTTTTGAACTTCTATAAAATTTATTAAATATAACAAAATTATTTAATACAGACTTAATTTTCATTAAAAATATCATTTTAATTTAATAACACCCATGTAATATACGAAAAATTTGCTGGTATATATATATATATATATATATATATATATATATATATATATGTGTGTGTGTGTGACATTCACATACTCGTATGCATGTTCAGACTTGCAACTTCTTAAGCTTGATTTTTTTTTTCTATTATTTTTCAAATCTCAATATCGTTGTAAGTGTAATTAATCCTTTGACTTTTGTAAGCTAAATGAATTGAAAAGAGGGGCATGGGGACATTGATTCATAACTCCAATACAAGAAGGTACTAAGTTTTTACAAAATTTTAAAATTGACAAAATAAATAGTTTTAATTGGACGAATTTTAACCTAATGAAAAATAAAAAAAATAAATTTTGGAATCAAATTAGATCTTAACTTAATCTAATTAAAGATGACGTGGATTAAACTAAAAAAGATAAAACTTGGACATCATCTTATTCAAAATAAATTTAATTTTTTTCTCACCAGCTAAAGCTTGTCCACAACGATTTAGCTCAATAACATGTTTGTTGTTCATAGCAATTTAGCTTAAATTAGTTATATAACCTGCCTTGTCAGCTCTAAATAGATATGAATAATGAACTTCTAAGTTTTGTTAATATATATATTTCATGATTTTAACACGGAATATAAATAAATCATCTCTCTCATATCTCTTTAAGCTAAGGTAAACAGAGATAAATTGTTTCGAATTAAAGAAAACACTTCACCACAATTTCGTCTAATTATTCCTTTTAACAGGTACAAAAGTCAAAATAAAAAAATGAGTAATTTTTGCTAAACATGAGCATGACATTCTAAAACTCAAAGGAAAGTCATTAAATTAGATGAACCAAACTATGCAACAGCAACCCCACCTAAAGAACCAAACTTATCCTAAAGTTGACGTTGACTACATTAATTAGACGAAGAAAATATATAAGAATATTTTCTTTCTTCTTTTGGTATAGAAGATGTAGACTCTTCTGTGATAACGTGTATAGCAATAAGTGGTCACCATTCAACTCAACAAGACAAAGTCAAGGCTCAAATCATATAGCAGTTATCTTTGAAAGCAGAATTGTAATTCACCAAGACTTTGCTTCTTCTCATTCAACTTGCCAAGCAATTTCAACTCTTATAGGCCGCAATTAATGTTTGTCCATTTGATTCAAAAAAATACACGTGTTTCATACAAGTAGCTTGCAAATGTGGCTGATTAAGTTGAACTTGGGGATAAATTGGGTAGCACAACTTAAATTCAAACTCACTTGAAGCAATAAATGCTTTTTTTTTTTACGAGATTTTTTCTGTATTCAGTTTGTCAAATTGACCTAGCAATCGAACGCATGTGTTGGGTAGTAAATGATATCTAAAGATGGAACTGGGTGGTCCTTAAAAAACACACCATAGTATGTGATCCACGAGAGCAAGGTGATTGGAATGAAGATGATCATCACACATGAGTTGAGCAAAAACACACCTTGATTGATCAATCAAACAACTACCTCAACTTGAAATTAGTAATTGGGTAAAAGAGGCTCGACTTTGGTGGTTTCTTTTGAGAGATATATTGGTAGGTTGTCTCACAAAATGTTCCATATCTAGAACGAACACAATCCCCACATATTATGATAGAAATCCACTGAATATTCTTCTAAATACTGGAGAGAGAGTAATCGGTGGGAGAAAAACAAAATCTAGTTGCATACTTGAGAATAAAAAACAAACATGCATAATATATTATTTCCTTTGAACCTTGTCGACCCTCCATTGAAAATGTACACAAAGTATACGAAGGTTTATATGTATTGCAGTTTTGGATCTCCAAATTCAACGAACCTCCATTCCCTACCTAAAATAATTAATGACAAGCAACTTGTCAAGTAGTAAACACTTCCATTCATACAACCATAGATGCTTGAAAAAGTTATTAGAAAAAAATACAACAAATTGCACGTGTGAAATACATAGATATAGATTAGATAAATTAGGAATTCCCAAGCCATGGCAACATATACTCTCACCATAACGACATTCATATCTCTCCATATTCTGCCCTAAAAATGACTTCGTTTCCTTTTCTTTTCCACCATCGATAAACGTGAAGAACACCAACCACAAATATATTCAAAAAACCCGTAAAAAGTAAAAAAAAGACTTTACCTAATTGATGCTACTGTAATAGCCTTCTGGTTCGTGATCCTTCACAACTTGATATCCATCAAAATATTCAATAGGCTATACACATAGACCTTTTCACAACATGTCTAAATATACTGATCAGAATAATCAGCATAATTGTAAAGCTGATTCAGCCAAAAAGATTCATTTTTTTCATAAGTTTCTCTCATTGCTTCTACTGAAAACCTGACCCAGGAGTGTATATTGCAAGGTTGGACCACCCATTACTTCCATTCCAACAACTAGAATCACCATTTTGCATAGTCAGAAAACTCTCTGCACTGCCATTACTCTGCATTTCCAAACCGGGATTCCGACCAGAACCCGGATTCACCAGTGGGCCAGAACTCACATTCTCCCCAAAATTTTCCATTTGCACAGTTTTCAGATTCGAACCACTTGAATTCAGACCCTCCAGAAGGTTCCCCAAATGCCCATTTGATGTCAGAAGGGAACTGAAACCCCCACCAACAAGCACCCTCCGCTCTTGATCAACCGGGTTGGTGTAAACCCGGGTCGGGTCGGGTTCTGAAGCACTCCCACCTTGGGCCGCAGTGGAAACTGATGGTGATGGAGAAGGTGATGATGATGATGATGCAGAGCGTTTGGCGTTGGTGGATGACCGTTTTGTGTTCTTTCGGCTTCCACCCCCAACAGGAATGTTTCTCAAAGCGCCTCCTTTGGTCCAATACCTTCTACAGTTCTTGCAAAAATGGCGTGGCTGTGAGAGGTTGTAGTTGTTGTAGTAACAGAATTTGGTGTTGGTGGAATCACAACGTGGGCATTTGAGTTGTTCTTGTTCAGGAAAATGGGGTTTGATGGGTTGGAATGCCGTTGGGTCTTGCATTCTCTTCTATCTCAAAAGCACTCTTTTGTCACGGTGGAAAATTGATCAACTTGACGTCAAAGTTCAAACCTTTCAATGGATTGAATTTGAGGGCATGTGTAAGATTTTTGGGAGGAGAAATAAATGATAAAAAAATTTAAATAAAAAAAGAGGATATTAAATGGTGTTCAATAATTAAGCATTTAAGATCTAATTGAGCTTAAGGAAAATGAGGGGTGTAAACTTGTGTTGAAGATTTGAAGTGCATAAAGGGTACAGCTAAAGCTACAACTGAGCAGAAAGTGGAAAAAAGACAAAAAGGAAGGATATTTATTCGGACCCTGAGATGGGTTTTAGTAGAACCGACCAAAATCCAAAAAAACTGATCTAGATAGAACCGATTCCACAAGGTTGTTTTAAGATAAAGAAAAACTCAAACAGACAGAAAGTTACATGTTGTGATGGATAAGTGCAAAAAAGCAAGGTGATTGATGATTGAGCTTGGAACTTGCCTTGTCTGCTCTTGCACTTGTATGGAGGAAACTCGCTGAAAAAACACAGATTTAACTGAGTTCCGAAGATAGCAAACAATATTCGAGAAAACCACAAAAAAAGGTTAAAGATGTTTGTAGAGTCTGGAAATGTTGATGGAGATGATCTATCACTTAGTCCGCGTGAGTGTGACGAGTGACGACTACCACAGTCCTCAGCCTTCAAATAGAAAGAGAAAATGCTCTCTCTTTCTCTCTCTCTCACTAGGGGAAGGATTGGCTTCAATCTTGAGCTGCACTCCCACAACCCACTTAACCAAAGTTAAAAACTACATTTTTGTTAAAAAAAATGTAATATGAGAATCATGCTATTTGATTAGTTTTAATAGAATATTAGATAGCTTATCTCCACGAAAATGACATATTTTATGTGGAAAATCACTATCGTTAATAATGTATAAAAAGTATACACAACTATTAGGAAATAACTACGACTATTTTATTGGTCAACGACGAGTCCATGACCAAAAGACAACAATAAATTAACAGTTGATTTGATTAAACAATCCAGTACCAAAACTGTGTTTGAAAAGTAGTAATATTAAATAAAAGGACAACAATAATGCAATAAAAAATTGCTAAAGAGACAAATAAGAATATTGCGAGTGGGAATTAAGCATGAAAACTTGAAAACGTAAATTCCTGGGGTTATAAACAAACACGAACGAGCAACAAATCAACACTCTTTCTTTTTTTAATATTTGTGATATTAGAATGTTTCTGCCAACTAAATTAACTTAATCAACACACCAACCACGGAAAGACAACTAATGACCTCATTACTATTTCATCTTGTTTTTCTTAAAACTACATTATACTTCTTTTAATTCATGTTATAAGTAATATATTTTTCTAAATATACATCTATGTTAGATGTATTCATTATTAAAAAAAAAGTTATACTATTGTTTTACTGTAAATTTTGAGTTAATAAAATACTCACACGTTTAACATATAAACAAGTGATTCAATTATTTAATATGAATATATAATTAATTTTTTATCTTGATTTATTAATTGTTAAAAAAATGGAGGGAGTAGTAGTATATGAAGGCAGGGCTTGACAGACATGTCAAAGCTTGTGTTGAGGTGAGGCGCGACTTAACTATGTGGAAGCCAAGCCAGCCGTATGGGTGCATGAGCTTGAGCCGTGGGCAACGGTGGCCCAGTGAGTCCACGACAGGCTTGCGCGTGAACGAAGCAAACGCAACCCATCATGATTTGGATTTCATCAGCAGATCAGAGCCGTTGAAGGCCAGCGAAGCGAATCTGGGACGTCTAAGTGTCGAGCTGGGTGATGAATGAAAGTGCGAACGGTTGCGTTGAGTTACCGCCACCCCAACACAGTGGCAACCAATGTCACCCGCAACACGTGGCAGTGCCCCCATGAGTGGCATACGCACTAATAAGTGGAAGGTGCTTGAGTGAAAGGATAGAATAGTAAATTTGAATCACGGATGTGCTAGAGTACCACGCCGGTTATATGGGGAGGAAGCTGGGTCCCCCGAGTTTGTCTTTTCATTGGCGCTATGTGTTTGACTCGTTTGGCTGTGATGTGGAAGTGGTGCACGGCGAGTGAAGTTAAGGGAGCATGTGGGTCCCATTCCATCACGAATTATTTGGACGGCCGTGATTTGATATGGTTGATGGATTAGAATTCAAGAGAGGCACCGTCCTCGTGCGCGTAGATGAATGATTAGGTGACCAGTGACCACTATTTTCGACTATTTCGGTGATTGATCATCTCAATGACACGTGTACAGTCATGATTGCGCCTCTTCTGTAATCTTTGCTTCATGGAATTACGATCATCAACCTCATCAACCTCATCTTGATGTCGATGAATTAAATAACCTAACTGCATCCTTACCATCTTCTATAATGATCCTCATAATCTATCTCTCTAACTTCATCAAAGATCCCACTATTTTCTTGAAAAATTGGAAAATAAATATAATAAATCAGTGGCTGCTATTCTACTTTGTAACCCCTCAAAGCCATAAAACTGTTTTATGAATAGCTTTAATTACCTTATTTTTGCTTTTATTATTTAATCAGTTTGATTTTAAAATTTATATATAATACAAATTAATTCAAAGCAGTTTAAAATGAAATAACTTTTTAAAAAGAAAACAGCAAATAAATCCTTAACATATCGTATAAGCCATAACATCTCGTAAGAAATGTTACTGACACATTTTCTGATATAATTATTTTTAATACACTTTTTTTATTATTAATTAAAATTTATTAAAAAAATGAGAGATAAATATTAATTTAAAAACAAAAACATGAAACTTGTATAATTTTTGTAATTTTTAATAGATATTAATCAATAATAAAAAAATGTATATTAGAAAGTATGTTGTTAATATTTTAAAAAAATATATATAATGTTATAATTAGTTTGTTTCACGATAATAAATGGAATAATTTACAAATTTGTACGTGTATTCGAATATAATTTTTTATAAATGAGTAAAGATTATATGGCAGTTTTGTAGAACTAAACAGTTTTATCTAAATTTAAAATATATTTTTAAACGAAATTTATTGTCATTATATATATATTCTCTAAACACAATTACAGTTGTATTCTAAAAGAATTTGTTTTCAGATTCAATGCCAAATTTAGCAATCTAGTAAAATAATTTTAATTTTTATTTCAGATTCAATTGGTTTACTTGAGTCAACGGGTTGATCAATGATGATACCTAAATACTACTAATAAATGATAATACAAAACCAATGGAAGCAAGTTAAATAGTAAAGTAAACGAAGTTGACCCATAAAAAAAAAAAAGAATAGTCGTGCACTTTCGGCTTTGACAAATAGGCATTTACGACACATTAATGTCGAAATCCCGTGTATGAAAAATCTACGTATTAATAAAAATAAGATGACTATTAAATTAATGATACTCGTATCTATTCTCAAGATTTCTATGTTTAAATTAAACTTGCTCGTAAATGTAAAATCTAAACAACTTTATAAGAGGCAACGGATGCATGTATGTATGTATGCTCCAAGGCTCTAACACAAGACATGATCCTGATGTACATGCCTTATATTCTCCATACCATCTTCTCAAAAATAGTTTATAGTTTATATAACTTTTTTAAACTTAATTTCAATAAAATTTATAATATAAATTATTATTTAAAAATACATTAAATAAATGTTTAATCACCCTAAATTTGAAGTGAATGGGAGCTGACTGGTCGCCGTCCAGGAGTGAGAATCACGTTTACAAAAGTGGTTTCCTATGTGAATGGGAATATAAGATCTCAATCCGTTGACGATGACCCACTCACACATTTCAATTGATTGAAGCACATATTCATTTCATATGCATATGCTCAATATATTCTTTCTAGCTACTAAAGAAAAGGAACAATTATAACCAGAATATGGTTCTTCCTAAGATTCTCCATCTGTTTAATTTGAAGCACACACATTCTTTAATCCATTAAGCCAATACGGAAAGTAAAGATGCCAATAGAACACCCCAAATACGCGTAAATGAAATTGAAACCAAAACAACATTATTGTAACTCCCCTAAATTACATCATTAGCCATACCCAACAAGCAAAAGAGATTTTTTTGTTCATAAATATTAAATTCTTTTGAAGCTACATCATACATGAATTTTCACGGATTTCGGAAATTATTATGTTGTTCATTTTCATTCATCAATATCAGAATCAAAACATAGCAATTTAGAAAATTAAGCAGTTCAGCTCAAACATAGTAGCCCGTGAATGTAAATCCTCTGCCCACAATCTCACCCCCACAAAACCATGCAAAACACTCAAGTCCAAACAAAGCAGCAATGCCAAGATTCCCTATATTTAGATCTTGCCTGTTCTTCACTAGATTCTTTGCGTGGTCCAATTCCTTCCTGAATGAATTGCAACGAAGAGGAATACTGCATAAGATAAGCAAATAGTGAAACACCACAAAGCCATTACCACTTCTGTCTTCACTTTGACAAGTAAAGCACAAGAGTAAAAAGAATGTTTGTGGAGGATTTATAATAGGTTAAGTTACACAAGTGATTACCGTTTAAAAGCGGTGAAATTTGAACATTCTAGAATTTTGAAGACAAAAAACAATTATGTCAAGCCTAAGGGTGATTTGCAGACGTGCCTTAGTTCAGATCATGTTATGAAAATACACATTGCCATCTTATTCAGTGGCAAAATCTATGACTACCATTTTACCACAAGTTCATCTATTAATGGATTGTGAAATAGCTTATAAGATTCGTAACAGTTTTATTATGAAAGTTGGTGACACGATTCACTGCTTGTGTTCTCGGCACATATCTTCATATCATCCACAGAGCTAAAATCTTGGCATCCAATGTTTGTAGTGCACAATCTTCATTTCCTAGTTGGAGTTATGGATCACAACGAGTTTTTACTTTAGTTTTGTTAACATAAGCTATAAAAGATAAGTAACTAATAATAATAAAATTTTATTAGAAAAAAAATTATTTATTATATTTTTATAATTTTAATATAATAATTATGTATTTTTTTTATAAAAATTTTCTATTTGTATATGTTTAAATTCAGCTCTAAGAGATGAAGTTAATAAAACTTTATTGTTTATTTTTTTATTTCAATTTATTTTTAAAAAGTCATATTCAATTCTTTTAAAGAGGATAAAAGTGACTTCGTGTACCTAACATGTAATAAGGTAAATTGTGAAGGTTATTTAAAAGTTTTATTTTGATAATTTTGAAAAGTGAGAATTATTGAATCTAGAAGAAACATTTTATCAAAAATAATCAAATAGGACGGATATAAATATATGTAAATAACATATGAGATAAAATTGCAATATCAGAAACGAAATGAAACAGAAGACATAACATATAGTGACAGAGAGAACAAACCTCGCTAGGCGAGTATAAAATAGTTGTTTTGCTAATGATTGACACTTTTCAATCGTGGGTGGATCCTGGATATAGTGTTTGTTCTGCTCCAACAATAGTTTGTAGTATGAAGCTCCATGGTTTGTCACTACTTGTGATGCTTGGGTTACCTTCGATTGTAACTGAGGAATCTTTGATGCCATGGATTTCCTGAACAAAGTATCAAGATTTTGGCAAAGAAGGAACATTTATTGAAATCTCATAATTATATCCTCCTAAAATATCCACTAATGAAGAACATAAAAAAATAAATTCAACATATTCATCGAGTAATTAGGAAGATTTAGAATTATTTATACGATTATACTACTCAAGGTAACATGTGCAAAGACAACAAATTTAAATCCAGGTTTTAAATTAGATCATTCACAATTAAGGCTATCGATTTCCATTTTCAAACAGATGAATTAAACATGAATGTCTCTAGGTATATAGACAAGTAGTCATGTATGTATCCTTGAAACACCATTAGATGCAAAGAATAAACAGCCATATTGCACCTACATTGTACGGTGAAAACTGTAGATTTGTGTTGGAGAAATCCGAGGTTGCACATTCGAAAACAAGAATCATTTATAATTTCACAATTTTCAGCGATTGAAAACACAATGGCCTTTGATATGTCAAATACAAACTACAAAGACATCGATCTTCATTCAGACACGAAGGTAAGAACTTCATATAAAATTAGCAAATTATGGAAAGCATTGACAAAAAGTTGGAACATTAAAACATTGGATTTGGTTTCAGTACCTAAAAGGGTAGTTGAAAATTGATATGAACAAATTTCAGGAAAGCTGAATGCACCCTACACTCCCCGCTGGACTTGTATTACCGTTTCTAGTTTCTACCGCTATGTCAGCCTAGCACTCCTCTGTTCTTCAACTGCTTACCGTTGTCGTTTTAGACGTGCTTATGTTTTTAATTATACACGGATATGAAACTAATCACTCAAATGTAATAACTATGTAAATCTCTCTCAAAGTAACAAATTCAAGATTTGAGTTTCTGACATTATAAGTTAGTCCACAATCATAATTTACTTTTACTTTGATCTGTTGAAGATTTTACAAAAATATGTTGATAAAAGGTCAAATGAATAGATTTAAAAAATGGCATAATAACTGTTCTTTACATAGTTAAAATGTATGGTACAGCTTTCGAATAATATAAGTTATGTCGTCTTTTGATGGAGTCAGCTGATGAATCGTTCAAATAAGCACTACTACTACTACTACTACTACTAATAATAATAAAGAAATTCATCGTAAACTTTTGACACGAAATAAATAATTTGCATGAAGTTGTAAACTGAGACTGGCGTATCATTACCGTTCAAAGGTTATATGATTATGATGCTTACAATTTATTTACATACAAATACGAGTAATTCAACCATTACATAATATGTTAGGCAAGTGATTTGAATTAAAGCTGTATCTCAATCATTAAATTTGACTCTCAGTAGAAACCATGCTCTCTCATAGGCCATGTTAATCCAACCAGAAGTGGTGGTGGGAAAGTTCATCCTCTATTAGACGAAAGACACGTGAATGTTTTATATTGATCTTCATCTTTGCCGATGCATAAAAGCAATCATTATCCTTCTATCAATCGATACACCACAAAGTTAAGTTTACAACTTTTTTAATTTAATCAATAATAAATCCACTTTCAATATTTCATTTTATATATCTCAATTTAATTTTTGGGGTCCAAAATGCCTCATTTTAGAGGGAGATAAATCCACCTTGTTACGCACACAAACAAATGCATACTTCATACTTCACGACAATTTTGTTATTTGAATTTGAAAAGAATATTAGTGAGAATCAACAAAAATTGGGGGCATACCGACCGGGATGGAACTTCGCAGAGATAAATCATGTTTATCCTACAATGCAACCTAAAATTATTACCTTTTGACACAAAATGAACAGGTACAGAAAAATTAGAGTTTGAAACATGTCAAATTAAATTCCAACACAAAATTAATCAATGAAAAAATGATGCACTGCAGGTTTCAACTGCTCCATCCCACAGAGATATATCTGGGCAAAAAGAAGGAAAAAGAAAAGCTACATTTTTTTAATCTGAGTCCTAGTGGCAGATATTGAACATCCTTTAGTATCTGTTGTAGGAGAGCTACAATCACATTTTCTTCTTCACTTGCAAGCCAAACACAATTTGAAACATTGAATGCACCTTCTCTTTCAGAAGAAGATACAGAAATAGGGGGAAAGAATATTAGGATTGAGAGGAGGAGGAGGAGGAGGAGAAGGAGAATGGGGGGAAAAAAGAAGAGAGATGCTGCCCATTCAGTAACAAAATATGGTCTTTCTGCCTACCCGGGAACTTGGAAACAGCCACTTCTTGATCTTTTTTCTAGAAGCTCTGAAGGGCACTTGTAGTGTGAGAGTTAATGTATATGTAGCCTCCAACCCAGTGGTTGGTTGGTAAGAGGGGTAAAGAAGCTTTCTCCTCAGCAATATAACCATGAAATGCAAATACATGTATGTTCTCTTCAATCATCTCTCTTTACGCGTAGTACATGTACAAGCTATTTGCAGCGGCACAAGCAATTGAATTTTCGGTTGGATGCCATGCTAAGTGCAGCAACTTTGTTGTGAAATCAAAAGAATTCCCATTAGCATCCACCCCAGGGGTGTCTGCTCCTGATCAAGAATACCAAATATTGGAACTCAGGGATACGCAATAGTAAGAAACAGAAGTAAAAAAGTACAAAGTTTGCACAAATAAGATAAGATCAAAGGTAATAGACAACTGACCCCGCCTTACAACACGTGTTATACTATTTCCCAGTGATCTAGAAGGCCTTGAAGGAGTTGGAACTTGTCGTCTGAGGGAGTACGAGAGTTAATATGAATGCAAAAATGCCTAACTAAAAACTATGCTTGATGTTAGAGCACCCATAAACTTACCTCATTGGATTTTTACTGGCTTCTAAAGTTGTAGCCTCAGCACTTCCAGGAGCACAACCAAACACCCGGAATAGATTGCTGGCATTAAGTGAAACAAAATTGTAAGATGCAGGGAAAAAAATTCCAATATAATCGAACTGTTGTCAAATTTGTATCAGACCTGTAAGAACCAGTTGCTAAGCGCAATCCATCCCCACTCAGACAACACTCAAACTTATCAAAAATTGAGTCATTTTCATATAAATCACAAAGCTGACATGTTCAAACAAATGCGTAGTCAGTTATAACTCAATTAAGCAGCAGAAAGAAATCCATAATTCATCATCATCTATCTAGGACACAGGAATCTAACCTTAGGTCTTAAATACTCATGAACCTGGAAAGTTGAAACGGGGCCTGTATCCATATTGATGTCCCATAACTGATAAACAAGTCAACTAGTGAAATGAGAAGCTTCAAGGACTTAAAACATAACAAGCAGAAGTCATCCAAACGAAGTCAGAAACGAAAGAAATCAGTCCATTTAAACAAGACAACTATTGAATTTTAATGGAAGGAAGAGACATAAATCAATAAAAATAATAATTTAGTGAAAGGACCTCAGCTCATAAGTAAGTAAATCTAAGGCATCCAAAATAAGCAAATATGTATCAACTTTGGGTCCTTGGCAAATAGGATCATCAACTTAAACTTCTGCAATTTACCCCCTTAAATTTTTAAATATGTTCGCTTATTGAAAAATATTAGAAGTTAGAAAATAAGATAAAAGATATTCATCTTTTTTCAGAACAAATTAACTATCGAAAATTTGTTTTTGATGTTAAAGGAGGTTGATTGCCAAAAATTAAAGAAAGGGGGTTTAATTCCGGAAGTCCAAAGTACTTTTAACACAAGCATGGATTTTGAAATTATAAAAGTGCAAACCTTTAAAGTCATGTAATCACGACTAAGTATGTATCTTCCATCCTTCCCAAACTTTATGTCTGAGATAGAAGCAATAATCTCTGTGAAAAATGATCTGGAGCCCGGGGCCTCCTGTTCCTCAAATCTGTACCAAAGTTTATTGCCTATATTAGAGTCTACAGGGTAATAAATAAATAAACAAATGCATACATAGAACGGGCTTCACAACAATTCTTGTCCCCATAAGCATCATTTTGAATGTTCACACCAACAAGGAAAAATAAATTATCAAACAGTAATTTTTCTTACTGTCTCAACATTTTCTAAAACCTGGAAGCCTTATGGGAGAAGTGGGATAACTAATTGTTAGTAACCAACAAGATTACCACAAAAGAAAATAGACAAGATGTGCTTACAGTTTGGCATGAGAATCACATAATGCTGATTGCCGCAAGTCAACAAGACGAATTGAACCCTTTGAACTGCTATATGCCAACATATTACAATGTGTAGGGTGAAACTCTGCTGATGTTATAACCTCTGCAGTAATAATATTTAGGCTCAAGGCTCAACCAATACTGTAAAAAATTGGACTAAGTTGCAAAAAAATGGATACAAATATCCTTCCTTCACTTTGTCTTAAAACCATTGAAATCCCAAAAATTAGGTTCAGAGCATTCAAACAGTCGTCAATCCAACCTTAAAACCCCGTCCTATTGGTTGCAAATCCCCTCACACTATCAAACACCCAACCAACCTTCACGCTTCAGCCCACCTTTCTTCTCCTCTTGACTCACCATACAAAAACAGGATTTTGATGGGTTAAATTCTAATCCTTCCACTATTCCACATCATAGTTTAGCAACCACATAATATTAATCTATCAAGTCAAATGTTGACAGCTCAATAATTAAATATGACTAAAAGACAACGGGTGATTCTTTCAACCACCATGGCATAAAGTAACAAATTTCCTCTTATACGGAAAAATTGAGACCTTGCCTGGTTGACTGGCTTAAGCCTGGTTGAGTCACTAGGCTTGGTTGGGTTAGTAAATGGGGCAGGCCATGAACACCCACCGCACTGCCAACTACAGTCATATGTTGTAATCATTTATTTAATTAACCACATAAATGAATTAGTTTGTGTTTTACCAAGTTATCAATAGAATAATGTTTACATTATTACAAGGCAGTTTTTTTTTTTATCAAGCTTACCTGTCAGATCCTCCATATTTGCAGGCTTTACATCAACAATATTAAAACTTTGATTGCTAATTTCCAGGTTCCAAAGATTTATTCGCAAATCATCGGCTGATATGAAAGTTTCACCATCACTAGAAGATATGAGCAACACAACACCAGTTAGAAAAATAAAAATAATGAAAGCAAAATTTAAAATTTTGCCTTTAATTAGAATATGAACCATCAGGGTTCTCAATTTCAACCCAAATTTACTAGACAATAGCAAAATATAATACACATTCAAAAAACAAAAATCACCTGTTATTTGAAATAGAATTGATATGATAATCATGAGCATGGGCATACACTCTACGACATCGAGCCACTAAGCTGGTCTCGTGGCTACTTACCTACATATTTTACAAAACACGAGTTAGTACTGCAAAATCTCAAACAAGCAATTGTCAAAATTTGAAATAGAAAAAACTTCAACCATTTCTCATTCTTTCTTATCTTCTAAAGTATCAGAATCAGAAAACATAATAAAATAAAAACTATGAAAAAATGGAACAATTGAAATCTGGAAAGAAAAAAAAATACTATTCCTCTTTTTACTCCTTCCACTACTTTCATGAATATACTGAATTGAAATATCCCTGTTAATGAACTTAAGTGCAGTCAGTATGCTATAAGTTCTAAGGTTCCATCTATTTAAATGGAAAAACTTTAAGTTGCTATACCCTAAAATACAATAAGAAACCTTAACTAGCATCATGAAACCAACCACTATTGACTTATGTTTGTTGTACCAAGCCTTGTAAGTTCAACCCATTTCTGCCTGGCTATTTAACTTTAAATCAATAAGAAACAACATAATGTATTCCATTTTAAAGAGGAAAAAGTAAGCATTGCGGAGCTTTGACCCTTTCATATTTATCTAATAACTTTTTGGTAGTTTATAATAAAAGTAAAAAAAATCATCCCCAACAAACATCTATCAGAAAAAAAGAATTTCACAAAGAAGGGCTGGATACAACTACCATGGGTAATCTTAGTGATGGTATGCCTCCTGGTGGAAATGAGAAGTCATTGTTTAGATAATTGTATGACCTATCTGGTGATCCTCCATTTGCAAGATATGGCCTAGAACTACTTGAATTACTTGAACTAGCAATACAGCCATTTCCCATTGATTTTGAAGGGTCAACATTCATCTCAGAAATTTTCTTGACCTTCTTCTCTTGCACCTGTTCAACTCTCAGATAAGGATAAATACAAATGAGTGGACCTAGGAGATGATGGATAAATGATATTATTCATATGAAAAAATACAATTTGGAATGCAATCACACTTATTTTGCATACATGCAAAAGCAAACAATCAATCTAGGTTACATATTCATTCAACAAAATTTTCCCTTAGGATCTATTTCACAGAGAGCTTCCTTTGACATCTACTTTTCTCAACATTCAATCATCCCAATGAATTCAATGAAATAACTATTAAGGCACCACATGGCATAATAAAAGTTTAAAATTAACAAGCAAAAGATACAGTAGCTAATGTCCTTGAAAGATGGCAGTGTTCAGAAAGGAAGGAATGATATTAAGAATTTGAGAATGAACAGCCTATACATTCCTGCACCCCCAAAAGTCATCCTCCAGTTATCTGGCTAACTGAACAATACTTCAATCAATAACCAGTGGTACAAAACATGGACATGAATCCCGGAAGGTGGTACAAAGCGGCTAACTCCACAGAGGTGGACCAAAGGCAAGACTTATGTTAGATGAAATGGACTTGCATGAAAACTGAGTTGAGCCGTAGAGGACACATACATAACAGAGCAATTAGTTGCAGGGCCTAGCTACAACTAGGCCAGCAAGCAGTGGGTCTAAGAGATTGTAACATACAAACAAGGCTGTGGGTGCTTCCATGAAAGAGTACTCAAACAAGGGTTTTCAAACCCCTTGCTGTGAGAAAAAAGGGAGATATCATGAAATAATCACAAAAAGGGGTCAGACAACACAAACTGGGGGACAAAGATGGGTTTTTAGGCCCAACTCACAGTTGCAGCAACAGTAGCAGTAAATCACTGCAATTTCTGGTGCGATAGCAGGCAAGACATCTGCAAAGCACAAACATTGCAACAAATTTCTATAGGGGCTGATACTGTGACACCGTGACAGTGGCACTATAGCATGCTATTAATAACTATGATTCCAAACATAATTGGTAACTTTAGAAGCCCAAGCCTTGCCAATAGAATCCAATTAGAAGGCAGATAAATGAGCCTCATAAGAAATTATACACCTTTGTCAAAACATGTGAAACAAGGGATCCAACTTAGTACCACAAAAGTGTAACCTCGTGAACAATTTATCAGAGCATGTGAAACAAGGGATCCAACTTAGTTCCACAAAAGTGTAACCTTGTGAACAATTTATTGATAAATTGATAACATACAGCACTAAGCATGCTAAAGGAGACATTCATTTCATACCTTCCAAAATTTGATAGTTTTATCATTTGTTGAAAGAAGAAAGAGGGCACCATTAGCTGTTTGGCACCATCTGATTTTGTTGATTTTCTCTTCTATCTCCAAGCTCTTGAGATAGTCAAACTGAAACAACAATCATACATTATAAATATTGACACTTCTGAGCCACAGGATGTTGGTGCAACATTACTCAGCAAATGATGATTACCTCAGGCTCATGACTCTGAAACTCTGTTTTGTAACGGAATTCAGGATGCCTACTGATAGAATAGTCCATCCTCTCCAAATCCCTTCTTGATCCTCCATGCTGCATGTTTCATCGTACATACATATTAGAATACTAAGTGCATAACATGTAATTTTCCAAAACGAAGTTTATTTTAAAAGAAAAAAACATTTGCATAAGCAAAAATCAGCCTTACATCTTTTGTATCAGTTCTCTCAAAGAGAACCACTCGACCACCACGATCACCAGTAGCAAGATGATCACCAGACTTGTCAAATTCAATAGCAGAAATTATGTCCACTGTAGAAAGGCAATAGGGCCAATAGTCAGGAAACTTTCATATTATCCTGTAACAAAAGCTAATTCAGAATCTCAAATACAAAAGCAGCAAATCCTTTGATCAATCTAACTATCTCATTCCCTTGCAAGCACCTAATTCCACATTCTAAATGGTTACCTTTGTATAACACCGTATACCATACTAGCACCCAATGATATTTCAATTTTTCTTCCCACTTTTTGTTTGGACAGAAAATGATATTCACTGTCTGACATAAACAGGATTGCCACACACCCATTCTTAAACCATCAGCTAAACATTCACTGACAAGAGACACACGCCATCAAAATTACCGGCACTCCCAACTTAGCAAACTCAGTCAAAACCAAATTGCTTTTGCATTGTCAAAGCCACACACTACGACGGGACCCCAGCAGTCAATCTTCAACGCTACTCACCAAACTATACAACATGAAGATCTAACCCATCCTACTCAAATAAACTCATTCATTGATTGACAAACTAAAGAAACCAATTCTCCACAACATAAGTGGCTGCAACACAAGCTAGGACCTCGATACCAAAACAAAAGACACCAGGTAAGTCTCAGCAGCTAATTTTCACAGTCTCACAATCCAATCCAGTAAAATCACAATGCAAAGACTCTTCCTTGAGGTCAAAGAGACCAACCCATTCCAAGCCACTACTTTGCCCCCCAAATCAAACAAGACCCACAATCAGACAACGATAAAAGCAATGACCCAAAAGCCAAAACAAACATTACTCAATGAAACACGATCCAAAACGGATCGAATCAAACCCTAATCCCAAAACACGAATTGGATCCGACAAAGACAAGAAAAACATGCCCTTTTCCCACACACCAATACTAGGTACCATAATTACCTTCCTGAACCTCTTCCCCAGCCGTACGTTCCCCGAACACCTGCGAGAATTTCCACTCCAGAGGGTGCGGTGGACCCGCCGGAGCTGCGACGACCTCATCGCCACCATTCATTTGAAATGAAATCAAAGGCCACCGAAGACGCGACTGAATCGGCCAATCCTATGAGTGCATCAAAGATCGCTTCCTGGGTTTTCACAAGATCATATGTTCACAAAGACCCGTCCAAAAAAGAAATAAAATTTCTTTTCTCTTCTCTTTGGGTTCCCAGTTGAACCATTGGAACACAAAAAAGACCAAAATTTTTCTCTCTCCTACACCCCTCTCTATCTACTAATTTCTCTCTCTAGAAGGAGAAAATTGGAATTTTCTATATTAAAAATGACTGAGCAAACGGTTCTTTGGCTTTAGAGACGAAAAAATAAATAAAACACATAGGTACACTTCTGTGTTTAGTTCTCTCTCGACAATACATTTCTGTTTGTTTTTTTAAGGATGTAAAATATATAATTATCCTCGTATGTGATACCCTCAGTTGTTTGTTACGCAAGGAGTGAAATACCACTTTTGATTGGACTGTGATGGTGGGAGAAGTGTATGGCCTCACTGTGAGGGCAGAATAATTTTTCAAGAGGATCGTAGTTGATGTTTTGATTAAGGACTTGTTTGGATGGTTTCCAAAAAAAAAAAAGTAGTTATCGGAAATGACTTGAATGTCCTTGCATTTTTTATTTCTTTATCTGTTTAGACATCCACAGAGAAAGAGGGGCATAAAGGAGAACAAGACCGTATTTGTAAAATAATAGTATTTTTTAGAAATATTCAAAATGAATGAAAAAGAAATGATGGGAAAGGAAGACAAAATTTGGGTCCTAAAGTGGATAATATTAAGATCGTGTTGCATGTGACATTGGTGAACACACACATGCAATGGAAGTAGCAGTGTCGCTACTGTGTGTGTTGCCTTGTGCTTGCACTCTTTTCCATCCCAAATTTTTGCATGACCAATAACTTGATCTTGACCTTGGCACATGAACTTGTTTACACACCAGACCTTTCCTCGTCAACTTGGAGTTTTGTTGTAATAGCACATATGAATTGAGTTGAGTTAAACAATTAAAGTGTATTTCATTTTTATTTATTTAATAAAACTTCTTAAATTAGGATTTGATTAAAAAATACATTAAATATTTTTTTATTTATATTTTAAATAACAAATTAATAACTTGTTTATTTTTGTTTTTATTTTGAACTTTTAAAAATTATATTTTAAAATAATTTAAAAACTGTTTTTAAAGAAATGAAAATAAAACTTGTCTGTTAAATTAGTTTTTATTTTTAGATAAGAAAATAAAAAAAAAACTTGATTGATAAATTTGTTTTTAAAAAAAATTAAAAATAAAAAAAACTATTAAAATGAACATATCTATACATATATGAAAAATTATTAAAATATTAAAATCTAATTGACATTGAATTTGACAATATTTTTTATGAAGTAATATTTGTAATTTATATATAATTTAATAAATTATGAAAATTGTAAAATATAAATTAATATTAAACTAAAATATAAAATGATTAATTTTAAAATTAAGATAATTTTTAATAAATAATATAAATAGATAATATCATTAAAGAAATAAATGAATGACAATTGTACACTAAAACAAGTGAATATATATATTAAAAATATTATCAGCTATTTTAAAAAGAGAAATAAAATATTAAAATCAAAATACTCTAAAGACTTTTTTAAATTTTTAAAAATTAAAAATAAAAATAATTTTTAAAAACTTAAATTGATGAATAAATTTTTATAATTTATTATTTTTAAAAATAAAAAAGTATATTTAAAAAGAGAAACAATATGATATTAGTATTTTATTTATTTGAGCTATATATATATTATTTAAATAAGTCTTTGTTGAATTGATTTGCAATAAAAAATTGTATGTCTTTGCTTATGAAAAAAATATTTAAATTTATTTATTATTTTGAATAAATTAAATTTAAATTTCAAAATTTTAAAATATGACATTTAAATTTGAATTGTTTATCAATTAATTGTTATTATTTATTTATTTTTCAAAATATTTTTAATTTTTGACAAGTTAACCCATGGTATATTGTACGTTAGAAATCTTTATGTAATATATAAATAATTGAATTTAGATTTTTTATTTAGGTAGTCAACTTGTAGTAATTTAATTTATTTTTTTTACATTAGTTTGTACCAACAAAATTCTTCTTTCATCATCATTATTCCAAATAAGACTACGCCAATTTGTTTTACTTTTTGTTCTTCTCTTTCTTATATGATTAGGTAGTATTTTTTTAAGTTCAGTACAGTACCTAAATAGAGTCTAAATAACTCCATTTAGGGATAGGTGATGTAAATAGAGTAAATCATTCCATGGGTCATGTAAGTCAACAATTTTGATTTTTTTTTATTAAAAATTCATCCAAAATCAATTTTGAATTTAATTTAGTATGTTGTGTTAGTATACAGTGTATACCAACATAATATTCCACTACCTTAAAAAAAGTAATAATAATGTGAATTATTAATTTAAAAAATATAAAATAAATGACAGGTGCAAATGTTAGCTTTGATACATTTTATAATATTAAATTCAAATGTCTTTATCAATATTTATAATTGTATCTATGAAAAAATAAAAAACTTTATGATTCAAATAAACTTGGTTTTTAATTGATTTTAAAAATAAAATAATAAATATTATTAATTATTAATTAATTAAGTGAAAGTTTCAATTTCAAATACAAGAATAATAAAATTTTAAATTTTAAAAAATAGGTCATTGTTTAAGGGATTTCTCCTTTTTTATATATATAAAGAGATAATTTACGATCGACAAGGACAAATTCCCAAAGGACTGCTTGTAACTACACGAGGCTGTGTTATGAATGATTGAAGTTCAGCATTGAAATTGACATGACACCATAATGAAGGGAAAGAAGACTCTTTTGGATGTGTGTTTCACAACACAGTTGCTATTGATGGAAGAAAAACAGAGGAAATGAAGTTACCTTTGGAACAATGGTGTGGAGGTTAGGTGCGGCCCATGTGCAAGGATAATGAACAAGTAAACAGAAAATTATATTCAACTAATAAATGTCTCTTGCACTTAAAGGAATCTCTTAAACTAGACAAATTAAATTTAAAACCTAAATATATATATTATTACTTTTGTATACTGAAATTTTCATTTGCTCCTAAATAAACTTTAAATTAATGAATAGCAGTAGATTGCAATATTTTTGGTAAAATTTTAACTTTATTGCAAGAAATTGGCCTGAACAAGACCACTGCCCCTCACCACTAGCTGCATGCTTGCAGCTTTCCAAACACACTATTACCACTGTGAAAGAGTTGCAAATAATGAAGCAGTTACATATACATGGTGGAATTTATAGAAATAAAGTAACAACATGTTTTGATTATTTATGGAAAGATTTTGATGATCAGATAGCAATAAGGTTTGGCGTTTCAAATTTTTATGGAAAACTACTAAAATGAGAGGACATTAGGACTTACAAAACCATATGTAGCTACTTGGTATTACAAAGTTGATAAGTTGGCTGCAGCTTAGAACAAATTATTGTCTTTTAAATTATAGTGACACAATGATTATTACAATTGATGAAATGATATCTTCAATTATTTTCAAGCTTAATAATATCGAATAAAAATAATTCTAGTTTCTACCATTGTCTCTCAATTCTCTCTGTTTACATCATTACACAATTTTCTAGTTTCGTCCTCTTTCTCATGTACCATCAACCTTATATCATTTTCTTTCCCATCATTTTTTATATAATCAATTTGTCACACTCAGATAACTCTTATTTTAGTCTAAAATCGGTCAAGTCCAATTATCTCCTCCTATATATAGTCTTGCATAAGATTGTATACGTTCCCAACTTTCATGGCAAATTGCTATCCATCAGTGCCATATTGCAAAATTCTTATTATTCAATTATTTATCTGATTCATCTTTACTGATCCATGACTTGCAACAGTTGAAGATGATCAGCAAAGGTAAGCTGAATGAATGAAGACCTTTACTTCCTTGACACTTTCAAGCTTGTTGCAAGAAAGATAAAACAAACTAGCTTTATTATTGATTAGAAAATGCGAAATGTAATCAATTCTAATAATTTAATAAAATCTTATTATTGGTTTTTGAGTGAATGCCAAAAATGAAAAATAGGAAGCCTGATCTCCTAAAGCACTGGAGGAACACATGTCATTTGTGGGTTCGAGTAAGAAGTGTATATTTTGCACAAATAAGCTGCATGAGTTGTGTGGCTGTGTAAGAAGTGTTTTTTATGCACAAATAAATGCCCTGCATGTCATGCAGTTTTATTTATCACCACTTTGTTCTCTTCCTTGTGCTGTATTCAGTTGAATGCTTAACTTCTGCATAAGATCTTTGTTCTGCTCATAGTGGTTGGTGCTGATTGCTAAATGTTGGGGGTCTTCTAGAAAGGAACTGACAAACATTGAATGCCAAAATTAAGGTCAATGCTTGCTGGGCAAAAAAATATTATAAAATATCAAATAAAATGACAAACATTGAAGCTCAATATGGACTAGAGTGGTCCATTTTTTAAAACGGATGTGGGCTAATCCAAACCTAATGCATCAACAGGAAAGTTAAAGTAGAATGTTCCAGAATTTATTCCCCAAAATATAATGGCCCAGTGGCATAGCACACAAGCTTTTGATTATTTATAAAATAATGTTTATTATTTTTTATTTACACTTCAAAATTTTCCTCTCGTTTAATATGTCAAATATTAAAAATAAAAATAAAAATCAATAAGCAGAAGAGATAATGTAAACAAGATGCTTGGACTTGATTGATGGTATTTATCTCAACTATCCCTGACGCAATGTCAAGTGTGAACGACAAATGTAGGTGTTCCTCTTGTATATATTAAGCTTATCTCATTGAACAAGAATATATATATGCTAGCTTGTGACAAAGAATGAAGGGCCAGATTTCTAATATGATTTATTACTAAATTGTACCCCCACTTCAGCTAACTAAACACACGTCGTTTGTACCCACAGAGAAAAGGCCAAAACAGATGTTGAGCCAAGGCATGATGTGTGTAGTATATGGCAGTGGATTTCACATTATTTTTAGTTTCCAACTCTTTTTTTAAATAAGATTATCAAGAATAAAAGTTTTCAAATAATTATAAATATTTTAATTAAAATACCTTGAAAACTCTCAACTCTAATGCCAGTGTGCCCAACCCATGTACTGACTTTTGCGTAGGATCTCATTCTTATTTGATAATGAAATTCTCACTCACCAATCTTTTTCTACGCTCTTGAAAAGTTATTGTATATTTAAATTGACATTTAAATATTTATGAATTTATGTTTACTTTAATATTATTAATTATAATTTTATATTAAATTTAAGTTTATAGAATTTTTAAATTTTTTCTATTTGACCAATAGCATAAACAGCTTTCATTCATCGTTTCAATGGATTATAGAAAAAGCTAAGAATATTTATTTATTTTAATTATTATAACACTAACACTAACACTAACACTAACACTAGTATCACTTGAGCTTTTCCCAAACTCCTCCACATCACCAAGCACTATTTTGGGACCCCACTTTACACGTATGAGAATACTACCTTCAAATTTCTTATTGCATTATTAGTTGATTTGGCCTAAAGACAACAAAAGCCTGCATAGCATAGGGATAGTAGCAGCAGATAAAGTGGAAACCACATAGACTCCATCGCCATTTAATCGTCCATAATATGATATGTCATCCATTTTTTAAAGAGAAAGAAAGAGAGTTTGAAATGAAGATCGAAGCAGTAGGCTTGATACTTAAATTCAATGTTAAAAAATAAAAAATAAAAAATTAACCACTTTTTAAAAATTATTTTACCAACAATAAACATATCAATTAAAATATTGTTTCGGAAATCATTTATAATTATTTTATTACATTTGATATTGATGTAGGAAATTTGAACATTGATTAAAGTAATTATGAAAATTAAAAATCTCATTTAATTGAAAAAAAATTATAAATATAAATATAAAAAATAGCATATCAATATATTATCCATGGGCTGCACCTATAAAAAAAGGAATGGAATCCAAGTGTAAATGCAGCATAAGCAGCACATGCTAAATTGAGAATATAGAATATTCCCTTAACTAGTGGCAGTGGATTTCACGCGTGGGCAACGCAATTTAATTACCCTCGAATATTCGCTCCAGTGATCTCATGTTTCACGACATAAACCAATCACACCCTCTTTAAACCCTCCGATTATATGACTCCTCGAATGTTCATCACATCCAACGGTTCTAATGAGATTTAATTTCCGTTAGGAAATAACAATAAAAATGTATTCCATCGGAATTGGAATTTAAACCTTTGTTTATGGGTTCGTTAGGCTTCACGTTCACGCTCAGCATTCACTACAAATACCATCTTTCCATTGAATGCAACTAAGACACGATTCTGAGAGCCGACAGCCAATAAGAATCTGATTCTCGGAAAACAGAGACTAAATATTTGGGGACATTGGGAATTTGTACATTCTCATTGATTGTTCCTATAATGGCTGGAATTGTTGTGGTTTTCGACTTCGACAAGACCATCATCGACTGTGATAGTGATAATTGGGTTGTTGACGAATTGGGCTTCAACGATTTGTTCAATCAGCTCCATCCCACCATGCCGTGGAACACTCTCATGGTAAGATTTTCATTTGCTCAGGATGTGTTTCTGCATGCAATACCATAATTCATTAGTTTTCTCCTTTCGGAAAATGTTAGGTTTGGTCGTTTTGAAAGATGTTAGATGACAAACAATTAAAAATATAAAATTTACTAAAAAAATGTGTATCACTCCGACAATTCAAATGCTATGTTTTTTAATAAAAAATTACTATTTTTAAATGTTTAAATTAACGATACAATGAATATTTTCCTTCTCATTATGGGATTTTTTGAAGAATGTTTCATTTATATCTTACTATCTATCTGCATTGTGTCAATGACATAAACACCTTAGGTTTTTATTTTTGGGTTTGGGTTTATAGGATAGGATGATGATGGAGCTTCATTTGCATGGAAAAACCAATGAGGAGATTGAGCAAGTTCTGCAGAGGATTCCTATACATCCCAGAGTAATCCCTTCCATTAAAGGTGCCCATGCTTTAGGGTATGCATTTCTTTCCTTTATTTTGTTTTATTTCATTTTCCTATAGATAAAGTATAGTCTTTTTTCTTAAAAGTTTTTTTACTTTTAAAAATAATTTTGGGGTGGAAGAAATATATGGTGGCATTTGTGATTTTCAGGTGTGATTTGAGGATTGTAAGCGATGCAAACACGTTCTTCATCGAGACAATTTTGAAGCACTTAGGAATAAGGGAATGTTTCTCAGAGATTAACACTAACCCAGGTTATTTTAATGAAGAGGGAAGGCTAAGAATTTTGTCATACCATGACTCCAAAAAGTCTCCCCATGGCTGCTGCCTCTGCCCTCCGAATATGTGCAAGGTCTATATATTTCATACATCCTTTACTTATTACCATTAAAATATCTTTTCAGTAAAAATTATCTTGAATTAAAAAAAGAGTAATTTTTACAATACTTTTAAAAATGAAGAAATATTTTGTATACGTAAAATAATCATAACTATTAATAAATATTTAAAAAAATTATAAATATTCTTTAATATTTTGGTATAAAAAAATATTTAATATCACAATTTAGAGTACTGTATCAAATATCTTAAAAAAATTGTAAAAATTTACCTCAGATTGATTCAAATTCAATGATCATATGATATATAACAGCACGAATTTCTAGAAATTTTCATGTCCATGTGCCAAACTTTTTCGTACCAAAACCCATGATTCATGGATAATTTGTAGATTCATGCATAATTTGTAGCAATCTCTTCACACTAAATAAAAAAACTCAATATGGGTGCTCACTCGAGTCAATGAGTTTGCCTTTACTGAAAAAAAAAAAAAAGGGCTGACCAATAAACACCTTTGGATGTTTCTTACGTCTCTGATTTGTGCCCTCTATTTATTTAATGATTTTGATCAATATTAAAGATATATAAAAAAAAGCGTAACAACAAACTTTTTGAGGCCATTGTTATCTATGATGGTAAAAAAAATAAAAATAAAAATGATTAATGAAGATTTTTAAAGTGATTACAAGATTACTTTATAGTATATTTGGTTAATTCTATTAAATTTTTTTTTCCCATTACAGGGTCTAATCATAGATAAAATCCAAGACTCAATACTATGTTCAGGAGAAAAGAAGAGGTTCATCTATCTTGGGGATGGTAGTGCGGACTACTGCCCGAGCTTGAGGCTCAAAGACCTTGACTTTGTTATGCCAAGAAAGGACTTTCCGGTGTGGGACTTAATATGCAAAGACCCTTTGCATATTAAAGCTGAAATTCATGAATGGAGCGACGGAGAAGAGCTAGAACGAACTTTGCTGCACCTAATCAACAAAATTTCTTTGGAAGAAAGTGCTCAGTTTATTTCAGCCGATTGCAAGCTTCAAACTATATCTGCCTCTGCTCATGAAGCTTTTCCTCAAGCTCTACCAGTTCGGCAAAGATAACCATTTAATATCTTTGGAAATGTAACATGCCTCAAAGCTAGTTTTTTTCCTTCTTTTCTTCTCTCTCTTGCACCTGAATTGAAGTTCCTAAAGTTTTCAATATTAAACACAAACATCAGTTCGCTCCAAATTCTTAATGTTGTTCTCTTTAGCATATATGCCTCTAAACTCTATTTATATTGGCTTAGTATTAGTGAATAACCACTATGTCGATTTGGTGAATAGAGAGAAGAAAAACAAATTGACATTAAAAAACAAAAAGTTTTTAAAAAATTAATTCAAATTTCAAAATCTCTAGATTCATGTTTTTTCACCGAATAAATAAAATATAAGCATGAAAAGCCCACACATGTATAATCTGATATTTAAATGCTGATAATTTGCGAAGAGCTCATTGCTCTTTATAAGGATGGGCTAGCTTTCTGCACAAGTACAGCCTTATTGAATTTTTTTTATGATTGCAAGATAGATGGACCGAGGGGCCAAACGGCCCAGGCCCAAGAATCAGATTCAATAGAACTGGCCCGGACACACAGGAGCAAATCTAGGCTGAATACAGAGAATGGACAAAAATGAAGCACTGAGAGAAACAGAAACACCTCTTAAATTATGGACCTAATTAATCTTTATTTGGGTATTAATAAATTTATCAATTATAAAAGGGTTTCTTGACAGTGGAAAGAGAAAATTTATATCGCATCATATCATATAAACAACAAAAAGCACATAATAGTAGCATGAGCGCTAACCATTGGTTGAAGGCCCTTTAGCCATCAATAATTATATTTAACTCGTGGATATAATCTTGTCACGTCTCTAACATTTTAATGAATGACTGAAACATTGATTTTTATTTGATTATGACCTTTTTCAACTAAACAGCTTTTTTTTCATTACATATATTCTCTAATATAATTACTTTTGCTAGATTATTTGTTGATTGGTTGGTTGGTTGCTAGAATGTTTGGGTTCCTAATCAAAGAAGAGGATAAGGGGAGGTGGTATTAGTCAAACGGGTTTGTGAATAGACATGTGCAAACTAAGTTTTATTCCAATTGGAAAAAAAATTATAATCCTCTTCTTTTAGATTATGTTTGGATATAGAGAAAAATAAAAATAAAAGAAGTATGAAAGAAAAAAAAAGTAAAATTGAGTTGTATTTTTTTTTTTATCTGTATAGAAAAGTAAAAAGAAAAAGTAAATTTTATAGATATTGATGCCTTAGTATCCACACTTTGAAACAAGTCTAAAAGGGTAATATTGGAAAAATAAAAATGGAGAATATGTTCTAAATCTTTTGATAGAAGGCGAAACTTATTTTACGAGATTCTCTACATTTTCTTATATCGCTCATTTGTTTCTTAACATTTTAAATGATAAAGGTTTAACTTATTCACTCTGATTTTCTCTTACCCACTTATCTTAAGTCTTTTTTCCTTTCAAAACAAAGTATTTGTTCTATCTCTTAACTTGCTCTTAGAAGCTTTATTTGTTTATTTTATCAAAACTGAATTAAACTAGTTAAAATATATTTTATATTATATAAACGAACCGAACAAACATAAAGTTTTGAATGAAACCAAGCAAACTTGAGTGTCTAAATCAAATAAATCCGATTGGTTAAAATCAATAATTAAGCCTTCGAAATGAAATAATAATTATTCATTAAATAATATTCTTTGTAAAATATAATGCTTGTTATTCCTTTTTTTGAAGCCTCAGTGCAAAAGATATTTGTTATCTTAAAATCCTTGGAATTGAAATAATGAAAAGTATAATATTTATTCAATCAGCATTGTAATACTCATTGGAATCCAAAAATCCCATCTATCATGATGATAGCTTACTTGCCTATAAATACCCTCTGTTTGTTCTATGGTCACATTCATATGCATTTGCATGCTCACACATATCTAATCACCTCAACATTAGCTTTTGTGCATTTAATGGCTGGGATGGTAGTGATTTTTGACTTTGACTCAACAATCATTGAGTGTGATAGTGATAATTGGGTACTTGATGAGTTTGGTTTAACTGAAGAGTTCTATCAGCTTCTTCCTAGCATGCCTTGGAATCCCCTCATGGTTTTTTTTCCCTTCCCTTTCTTTCTTCAGATACAATGTTCTTCTCCTACCTTATTTCTTTCCTGATAGGAAAATTATTTATGTTTGTCCGAAAATTTTACAGGATAGAATGATGAATGAACTTCATTCACAAGGAAAAACCATTGAAAACATTGTACAGGTTCTTAATAGAACTCCAATGCATCCCCACATTGTTCCAGCCATTAAGGCAGCATATTCTCTTGGGTACATCTCTCTCTCACACATACTATTTTTACACTCCCTTTATTACTTGTACGATAACCCTAGAAGGGAGAAAGGTGAATAAATGGAAGAGAAAACAGTTTAAAATTAAATTAAGGGGTTATTTGATTTAAGAAGATGTCTTCTATTTGTTTTTTTTTACCTTTACTTTTAATTATAAAAATATTACAACTTATTGCTTTACTTTTTATTTTAAAGATTTATAAATAGAATAATGGAATTGAAACAATAATTTTCAATGATAGGGTTGAAAATATTTCCTCAAATTAAATGGTTGCTATATAATTATCATGCATGGGTTTGTAATGAAATTTAATTTCCTTCTCTCCAATAATTTTCTTTCTTCTCCCTCCCAAATAAACTCATTCATGTGATCAGATAGTTAGCATGTGCCGTTTTATACTTCGGTTTCCTTAATGAAGATGTTAACGCCTGTGATGGGGCTGTCTGCTTTAGGTGTGAGTTGAAGATTGTGAGCGACGCAAATATTTTCTTTATTGAAACAATATTGAAGTATCATGGGGTGCGGAATTGTTTCTCAGAGGTCATTGCAAATCCTAGTTATGTTGATGAAGAAGGGAGGCTCAGAATTTGCCCCTACCATGATTATCTCAAATCTTCTCATGGATGTAATCTTTGTCCACCAAACATGTGCAAGGCAACTGCACTAGCTCTTACTATCTCTTTATTTACGGCCATATACATTAATATCACATTTAATTATGCACTTTATGAACTATATAGATCTATATTTAATTTACTGATTCTATATTTTGTTGATGAGCAATTTTGGGTCAGTTTTTCTTTTAACAATATATTTAATTTATTGAATTATTGCACTGTCTTTGTCATTGAACACACGTCAGGCACCACTTTTCTTGTCTATGTCATATATGCCATAATTCAAGGGATCTTGAAAGCAAAAAGACAAAATTATGTTTCATGAACCATGAGCATAATAGAACACATTCTATAATAAGCAAATAACTTTTCACCAAAAATCACTGATTAATTTTTATCAATATTTCTTGCAAAAGTTCAATTTTTTTAAACTTTTTTTTTATTGACATTTTCCTTCTATGGACATTTTTGACTTGTAGGGATTGGTCATAGAAAGTATCCAAAATTCACTTGGTGCCGAAGGAAAGAAGAAATTCATTTATCTTGGAGATGGAAATGGAGACTTTTGCCCTAGTTTGAAGCTCAAAGATGGAGATTATTTGATGCCTAGAATGAACTTTCCATTGTGTGATTTAGTATCTAAAAACTCTAATCTCATAAAGGCAGAGGTACATGCATGGAGAGACGGGGAAGAGCTTGAGCATGTTCTTCTCCATATTATCAACAAAGCTATTGGTGAAGGAAACAGCACTAGTAGTTCTATTCCAACAATATCAGTTGATTGCAAGTCGGGGCCAATTTCAATTGATGCTCATATACCTTTTCCTAAGGCCCTCCCAGTTCCTCAATAACTAGTAACAAAAATTGCTAAGGAACTATTATATTTCTACTGGCTTGTCAACTATATGCACTGCAACTTTCTTAGCTTTTGCAAAAAAAATGTATGAGGCTTTGACCTAGTTATTATTGGTAATAAAATAACAAATGAAGCCTATTGTTTTGAATAAAAGCATAAAAGTGATATATCTTGGTTTCAATTGTCAAGTTCGAACTTTGGTCGTTTAACAAGCATTTCATGTGAGTTATTAAGTTGGGTAGAATTAAACACTGTTAACTCACATTAATATGTAATCTTATTATGAAAGTGAAGATATCAAGCACTCAATATTAAATGTATGCTTCGGCAATTGTTGGAGTCACTTTCGAGCATGGTATATTTTGCAAGAAATAAGGCATGGTCAATGGCTCACAATGTTCGTGCAAATGCAAGCTGCATAAATTAGACGAAGATAATTCATTTTAATAACTAATGGAAGCTGTAGAAATTCTACAGCATAAATATGATCAGAATTAATTTGAAGGCATGCATTGTCATGCAAATGTCTCTTATTTACTCACGGTAATTGTTTTATTTTACCCCTGACTTTATAAAAGAAAACTAAATTTAATTGTGGGTAAAGTTGAGGTCGATTTTTTCTCAATATATAAATAGAAAAAAATAAAAATAAAAATAAAAATAAAAATAAATCGTTTAATTCACCCCTATATTGATAATAACTAATCCTAATGATAATTAAATTATTTGTACTAACAATATGATTTAGTTTATATATTTTTCATGTTTATAAAGTTATAATCCCTTATTTTATGTATTATTTAATTTAAAATATATTTAATATATGATTTATTCCAACTATGAGTTTCAGAAAAATTAAGAAATGGACAAGGATGGGTTCCCTTGATCCTGAAAAGAGTGACATTGAGTATCATTTATCTCCAAATAGGTATAAACTTAAAGAGGATGAGTTAAGGACAGAGAGTAGACGTAGAAAGTAAAAATCATATCCATTAACATCTGTTTATTTCAGCACAACTTTGATAGAGAGAATCTAATTTTCTTGAATTCGGGAACTGCAAGTTTTCCGCAATGTATAATTTAGAGGGGTGGGTAGGTTTCAAAATATAGTTTCCTACTTCAAAACCCAACCCTACCTCTTAATAACTATATTATACTTCAAAATAAATTTTATTCTTCTTGAGAGATATTTAATTATTTTTTTTATTTTAAAATATACACTGTCATAATCTATTTTTATTGTTTGGCATTCCCGCCAAACATATATGCTTACGTTTTATTTGATTGGAATAAGAAAAATATAAAAAAAATGAAATTTTCATTAAAAAAAATTGAAGTCTTTTACTACACAAATATTTTTAGCTCTTTCTCTATTATTTTTTAAAAGGAAAGACAAAAAATAAGGATGTATAAAAAAGACATTTTCTTTCCTCCATTTCTATTAACAAATAAATCATTATAATAAACAAAGTGAGCTAGGAAGTGCTTCCCTTTGCAATTCTCTTGATTTGAGACAAGCAAACAATCTTTTTGAGGCAGTCAAGTCAAGATTGTGGTCAATATTTAACTAAAAATTCGACCTCACTTTTTCCCTATCACCATGCCCGTCCATTATCATGAATTTTGTCACTTTCTATGCTTTCCCACAAAAATATTGAAATTGGTTTGAGTAGTTGTTTAAAGTAGACATGCAATTGAATCAAGAAAAGTTATGTGCCTCTATGCAAATGCATCAATTTACCTTATATGCTTACCGTGCCATGCACTAAACCTCCTTTTTTCTTGCTTTTCTACAGAATGCAGGTGTGGTTGGATCTCACCTAAGAAAAGAGAAAGCAAGAAATTAGTGCTGCATGATTGGGTATTGCTTAGTTTTTTAAGAAATAATAATTTTTAAACTTATTACAAAAGTTAATAACAATTTTTAAAAATATAATTTTGTTATTACATAAAACTTTTAGACGATCCATTAAATAAATTATGTCTTACTTTTTATTTATCAAAATCTACATAAAATATATCTAATAACAATAATAATGTATTGTTACTATTTTTCTCTGTTTTAAAAGCTGTAAAAAAAAAATATCTGCCACTCAATGCTTCTCCTTTATTGTCCAAATATTTCATTCTATGCTATTCCTTCAAAAAACTTTTTTCTAATGAAATTAATACACGTTTGTTTTAATTCTTTTGCAGATAACCACTATAATATATTTCCGCAATAACTATTTTATAATTAAAACACAATGAACTTGTTGTGGTTGCAATTTCTAACAGGTAGCATAGAATGCGTCAAAAGGTGAATTGCATAAATACTTTGTCATCTATCATTGTGCAAGATGCTTCCTCATTAATCAGCACCAAAAGCTTTAAAAAACCAATTTAATATCCCACCATTAGACTATAATACCGACATTAATTTTCTCAAAATATATTTTTTTTAAATATTTTTTTTCCACTTTCCCTCTCTTTCATTTATATAAACACTATTTTATATCGTAATGCCAAAGACAAAATCAGCAGTAGTTTCTTCCGTTCTTTTTTTTGGGTCAAAATTTGGGTCATTCAAACAAAGGAAACAGAAACAGGCCCAAGTAGCCTATGCTATATGCATAGTTTGGGTTCCTCCGTCCGATTCAAATTAAAGTTCGGCCAAAGCAAAAGTTCTAATTGATGTTCTGAAATTTAAAGCCCAGTAGTTTTGTCATCTCTGAAAGATCTTGTATGCCATATGTGGGACGATGTGTATTGACGTGTGGGTGCTTCTCTTTCCTCGTTTTAGGTTCACATGCATGCTCCACAAGATGTAAATTTATTGAAGTCAAGAATATTCAAAGTATGATAGAACTCTTTCAGTAATTTTTCTTTTCTATACATGACTCAAACTGAAGATGTTACTTAAGAGAAGTTAAACATGTACTACCTAGTTAATTAATTTGCTTATTTTGTTCTAATAAAGAAATGTATTTAGTGCACTTTAGCTCCTTGTTCAATGACCAATTGGATACATTAAGAATGGCTCCTTAAATGATCAACAAAAAAGGGGCTCCTTAAAAGAAACCTGCATTATTTTTTAAAACAGCAATAACATGAAGAATGAATGCAACCAAAATTTAGTGGAAAAGTAAAAAAGAACAATCAGGTTGGTTAAGGGACATTAGTCAACATGTTCGATGTGTTTGTTCAGAGAAATGTTTTTGTGGTAGCACCTGAGTCTGCAGCAAATTCACACAGTACATAATAGGAGAATGAGGTCTAAAGCAAAAATTAAACCCCCAAAAGAAAAAAAGAGAGGAAAAGGATATACCATATTTAGATGTCATAATGGAGTGGAATCAGAATATTTTATAATTATAATAAACAGACAAGGTTTGATGTCAAGTACTGAGTTTACAGTTTGTAAAGAGATGGGCAAAATGTTGGATGTTCATGGCCACAATTATGACATGGTTCTTCTCACTTTCTAGTTTCCATGGAATCATTAAGCTCAGAATGGTGACAGACACAAAGCAATATGCAATGCTGGTAGCAATAAAGGCCCTCCTGTGGGGGCTGACCCAATCCCCTCTCCTCTTTTCATAGAACAAGGTAAAACATGGGGATGTACCTTAGCCACCTTGCATGGTAGAAATTGCATGTGGGCACAAATTCCAAGTGCCCCACCCCATCATGGCTTGCATTATTGAGCCTGTGAAGCACTTGAGCACAAACTGTTAAGCCTGGATTTTCTTTCTTTTTTGAGTTGTTGGATTTTGTATAAGTAGGTTTGTGGCTTAAAAGATGATTGGCAATAATCCTTGAGCTGTCTAGTACAGTTGTAGGACCATTGCATTTGCATGTGAGTTTTTGCTCATGGCTCAACGGATAAGATATCTCTCACAATCCTACTCCTAACACACACACACCCTCTCCCTCACTCTACTGCTCCACCTTTTTTATTTCATGCCCCCCTTCAAGGGTATTGCCTAATTTAGAAAAAGCATAATACTAGAATGAGCTAGCATGGAATGTTTTTACTAATTAAACGGTAGCTTTGGAGTATTAATCACTAGCATGTTAGCCACCAATTGAACCAAAAATTACTGCTTTTGTTGGTATTGGTATTAAAATAAAAAGTCATGATTGAAAGCATCATTGCTAATACACTTAAATGTGATCATTTCTGGTCATAGACCATATCTGAAAGCCACTTTACACCTTAATTAGTCTGAGTCGAGTTGTGTAAATTCGCTTAAAATGACAGTTTTTCTTTACTTAATTTTCCTCTTAATTACACAAGAGATGAACTTGAGCCGAAACAATCATACTCTTTCACTTGGATCATCAGGCATTGGTAAATATGAAACTGATATTGCAATAATGTCAAACTACTTATGACCAATAATAATAATTCTTCATGATTATATTCTTGATCTTTACAACGTTAAAGATGGTCACCATGTAGTTTAATATTCGAGGAGATAAATGTATAAAAAACGATAGAAATAGTATTGTTAATTCGACTTTTAGCTACACTTTTTATCCAAAAAAAAAAGTCTATCTGTAAGAAATATTCTGTAAATTTCTTAATCAGAGTATATATCAAAATTCACTACACAAAAACTACTCTCGAGACAGTCTACTTGCCTTTATGATCTGCCAAATTGATAATTAATTCATGATTAGAGTCAAAATTTTCAATTCATGGAATATATATGTTCACTTTAGTTGTTGAGTCCAATTTATGACAGAAATAATTGAAGCAGATCAAAGGATAAAATTTATTTGCAGTATTATTTGTACCTTTAAAGTTATTTCTTAGTTAAAATTGAAATTTTGCTTCAATAATGTAGGCTTATTTATTTTTTTAATATTTTTTAAAAAATAAATTCTTAAAATAATATTTTTTAAAAACATATTCCCTGTCCGAAGTTTTTTTTGCTAGGTTAAGAGTTGTTTCTCATATTGTTTCGACTAAATATTTTTTTTTAATTTTTTAAATGCTATTTCGTCTTCAGCAAGGACGAAACTATCTGACTGCATCATGTGTCATCATATAGTGAATTTCGTCTACTGCAGAGTGAAACTCACAGAATTACGCCATATGTAATGATCTGGATCAATTTACGAAACTGGTTAAAAAAAGAAAAAAAATTATATTCTAATATTTAATTAAAATTTATTAAAAATAAAAAATTATAAAATTTAAAAATAAAAAAATAATATATTTTTAATTAACTTAATTAACAACTATAAATATATAAAATGTATATTAAAATTATACTATGTATACTGTGTGACGCTAAAAAGAATATAGGGATGGCAATGGGTAGGGTATGGGTAGGGTACTACAGTACTCATCCCCATACCCGCGTTTTAAAAAAATACCCATACCCGCGTGAGTATGAATATTAATCCCCGTACCCGTACCCTCTGGGTACCTACATACCCGTCTTGTACCCATTACCCGCGCTTGTTTGAGAAAAAAATATTTATAAAGAAAAATATGTTTATATAACTTCACATAAGTAGCATAATAATACAAAAATTCAATATGTAGTTGCCGAACAAGGTACAAATATAGATAAAAAATAAATATTCAAAGATCATAAATGTTAAATGTATCTTAATATAATAATTTTTTAAACTAAAATTCTTAGAAACAATAAGCAAAAACTAAACACAAGTTATTTGTTAGTGATAATTCTATCTTGTGTGAGATTTGATTGTTGGTAATGTCAAAAAGACAACGAAATAGATCTATATAATAGTTGTCCCTTCGTGTGGGATCACTTAGTAACCTCTTGTGACGGCATTAACAACTAACTCTAATGAATAACATTTCATAGTTATTAAGTTTTAGTGAGATAGACATTGAGAATGAGAATAGAGTTAAAGTAGAAAAGTTCAATACTAATAACAGAAAGTTGATACATAAAATATTTTTTTTAACTTTTGAATTTGAAATTGTAAGAAAAATAATAGATTTAATTAAAATAATATAATATAATATATATATATATATATATATATATATTAATACTAGTATTTTTTAACTCATATACTATACAAAAGTATTTTATCAAAAATATAAATTTTTGAAAAATTATTTTAGTGAATTAAATATTTATAATGTATATAAATTTAAAAAAGAAAGAATTTGAATAAAAGATAAATAGTTACAATAAAAATTTATAATAAAGAAATATACGTGTATATTAAAAAAATTATACTTTTTTATCTTAAAAAAATTAACAAATAAAAATTAACAATAATTTTTTATATTTATATCTTTTCAAAAACTTCTTTGAATGTGAATAAATAGTAAGAATAATATTATTTAGATTCAATAGATTATAGTTGTGCTTGTAATACATATGTTACATAAAAAATATTATTTTAAATTAAAATATAAAAATAAAATATAAATATTACTAATAAATAATAAGTTTACGGTAATAATAGGTGATTGTAAAATTTATAAAATATTTATAATATATTTATTATTTATCATTCACTTTATGATTTAAACATCAATATGATTTTATTAACAAAAATATTTGTGTAAAAAATATTTTATGTGTGTCATATATAAATAATATTTTAAAAAAAGTCAATCTTATATTAACTATGTAATAATTAAATTGTGTTAGCCTAATTAAATAATATAAAATAGTAAATAAATTTTTCTATTAAAAATATAAACCAAAATAAATTTTTGGTTTACTTTATTATTAAATATATTTTTATTTTAATCTTATATAATTTCACATAAGTAATATAATAATACAAAAATTCAATGCATAATTGTAGAATAAAGTTCAAGCATATATATATATATATATATATATATATATATATGCGGGTATGGGGCGGGGTGGGTACTTAGATACCCATACCCGCACCCATCCCCATTAAAATTTGCGAGTTTTTACCCACACCCATACCCGTACCCGTATAGCGGGTAAATACCCTACCCATTGTGGGTAAATTTTGCGGGTGCCCATTGGGTACTTTACCCATTGCCATCCCTAAAAGAATACCTGATAATAGAATTATAAATTTAAAATTAATTGTTTTAAAGAGTGAGTCACATTTTATTTTCTTTTTTCAAATTAGTTTTGTAAGTTATGTTTGATATTTAAAAATCTTAATAATTTATATAATAAATATATGTTTTATTATTTTTTTATAGTTCTTTTTTTTAAAATTAAATATGTTTATAATTATATCAATCGGACTGATTTATTATTTTAATATTTTTAAAAAATAAATTCTTAAAATATTAATTTTTTAAAAATATATTTTCTATCTGAGGTCTTTTTTGCCACGTCATTCATCTATTATCTTGACGAAACATATTTAATTAAAATATATTAAAAATAAAATAATCATAATATTTAATTTAATAATAAATTATTAAAATTTACATAATTTTTAATTAAATTAATTAATAATTACAAATATATTAAAAAAATATAGTGTTAAGATTTTGTTAACTTTAGTTTAAATATCTATAAAAAATTATAAAAAATACATATTTATTATATAGATTATTAAGATTTTTAAATATCACACCTAACTTACAAATTAGTTTGAAAAAAGAAAAAAAGTGACTCACACCTTAAAATAATTGCTTTTAAATTTATGATATTATTAGGAGATATTCTTTTTAGCGTCATACAGACTATATAGTATAATTTTAATATATATTTTTAATACATTTGTAGTTGTTAATTAAGTTAATTAAAAATTATATGATTTTTTATTTTAAAATTTTAAAATTTTTTATTTTTAATAAATTTTAATTATATATTAGAATATAAATTTTTTTTAATCAGTTTCGTAAATTGATTCAGATCATGACACATGGCATAATTCTGTAAGTTTCATTTCTGCAGTAAACAAAACTCATCATATAATAATACATGACGCAGTCTAATAGCTTTGTTTCTGCTAAAGATAAAATAACATTTAAAAAATTAAAAAAAATATATTTCATCTAAACAGTATGTAAAACAACTCTTAAGGGGACAAAAAACACAACAGATAAGGAATATGTTTTTAAAAAATATTATTTTAAGAAATTGTTTTTTAAAAAACATTAAAAAAATAAATAAGCCAATAATGTACTTAAAGTTTTGTCCAAATACAAATGACATTCCTATGAAAAGGAATTTACACAATTGAAGTAATACCTGCAGTCGTGTCTCCCCAACACACAAGGGCCAGCATATAGCATCAGATAATAAAGGAAAACATGCATTGTACATGTAGGGCACATTACAGTGTAAACGAAAAGGATATTGATTATGAAGATTAGCATATTCCAGCACCCCACTTGTTCACCTAACATGTTCCCTAATCCCTACAATAGCTCCTAATTTGTCATCAAATCAGTGATCTTATTTGAGTGTTAAAAACGATGCACAATAAGTAAAAATAATTGTTCAATATTAAAATGTTTCTACAGTAAAATTTTTGTAGTATGGCCCCGATTATCAGCTTCCTTCATCATATTAACTGCTCAATGATCAAGGATCCATGTGCTTCAAATTGAAATGTAATAATAAATAGAGAGGAGGAGGAGAGAGTCATTTTACAGTGAAAGATCAATGTCCAAATCATCATCTTATTAGTAACGATGGAGGTGTATGATTCGTAGATGTAGTCAACATAAGGACAAAAACAAAATACTAGAATAATGTCAAATCCTCCCAATCAATTATGTTGATTATTAATTAGAAAATATCACATATACTTTTTATGTTTTTAATATATCAAATATTTTTTATTGTGCATTTAAAAAATATAGACAAAAATAACTTTTTTTATATTTTATGCAAATTAAAAGTATGTTTATTTTTTTAAAAATTTTGTTAAACTCAGTTTTTAAAATTAAAGATAAATAGCTAATATAGTAAAATTTTATAAGAAAAAAAGTATTTATTATATTTTTATAATTTCAATGCAAAAATTATATATATATTTTTATAAAAATTTTCTATTTGTAGATACTTAAACTCAACCTTAAAGTTGAAATTAACAATTTTTTTTATATATATCCATCATAGTAAACAATAATCCTACCTACTTGTGAATAATTAAATATGGATATATTTGTAAAGATATAAACCGTACGTATTTTATCACTTTGTAAAAGATTTCCTATTGAATATATATTTGATTTACGGTTATTTTGTTTTTCATTTTTAAAATTAATTACAAAGAATATCTTCTTATTTTTTTTTAGAAAGGCAAAGAAGAAATGATGAAAATAAATAAAAAAACATTTTTATCATTTTTTTTTACAAACTTTAGAAAATAAAAACAAAATCACGTTTAATAATTATCTAAACAAAAGATTTTTCTTAATTCTTAAACCAAGGAGGTTCTATGATATCGACCCAACTAGAAAAGAAACCAAATTAGAAGTTTGAAGGTGAGAATTTGAAAGAAGGAAGAGAAGGGGTGGTCAGAAATTAATGGAAGAACAGGAAAAGGAGAACGAGTTCCCAGGTTGTTCCCGTGGCAGGGCATACACACTATTAATTGGATATCTTTGAGGGTAAGTAAGGGCCAAGTGGGAGCATTAAATGACCTTTAAGCATCCAAAATCCCCACTTGCCCCCACACACTAAACATCCACATTAAATAATTCACTATTTCTAAATTTTCTCACAACCACCAATTCTTAATGATCATTTGTGTATTTTGGTAAATATTAGTAATATATTATTTAATATTTTTTTAAAATTATTTAAAATATGTGGATTTTGTTCTTTTTTATTTTTAAATTAATTTTTATTCTTTATATTTTTTAATTTTAATAAACTTTAATTAATAATAAAGAATGTATTATTAATTTTTTACAAATTTAATTATAAAATAATTGTGCTGATAAATGCTTTAAATATATTTAAAACAAAATTAAATGAAAAATATTTAATAAAAAAATCAAAGATATTTAATTTAAAAATACATTGTATTTATATATTTTAAATCTTTTGAATGAGAGTTCTAAGTATATTTATTGAAAATTATAACTTTAATCTATTAAATATTTAAAATAATTACATTGTCTCATAATTCTTACTTTAATTTTTTTTAGCTTCTCAAACTCAAACTATTCTATCACCCAGAAATATATTAAAAATATATCATAAAATCAAATAAACATTAATGGATATCTAAAACTACTAATTAATGAATAATAAGAAAGAAATAGTAAATAAAAATTATATTAATTATAATAATTTATATATTTTTAATGCATATTTTAATTAATTAATACCTTAAAAACATTGTAATAAGACAAATAATATTTTGTTTTCTTAATTTTGTATTGTAGAAACATTTTCCTCGCAAAACTGAGGCCACCATGTGTGTCTTTTGAGTTTTGAGTGGTCACGTCTATGTGTGAAACAACTCAGCTAAGATCGTGCAGACATTTTCAACGTGCACGTCAAACCCTTTTCTCTGTATTAATGCAACTCTCTGATAATAAAAAATTCCTAATACTTTATATTTCTTATTTATATATTCTTTTAATTTAATAATACGGAGCTTAATTATTTCCCACTAAATCTTTTATTCCCATGAGATTTGTGCAGTGTCATATCTGCTCTCTCTTTGATCATTTTTTTGTTAATTTGAAGAATTTTAATATCTAAAACTAAGATTCATGAATGTTCAAACAATATATTTAATAACTTTTTTTCTTTCTCTCTTTTGTGAAAAGATCTCTATAAATATTTATATAATATTCTTTAACAGTAAATATATATTTATAAATTATATATGCACTAAGTATGCAATAGTAGGTGATTAATGTAGAGATAATGGTGATCAGGATGATGGAGAAATTAGACATAAGGACAACTATTTTTTTAAAGGGCTTATTCATAATTTTAATTTTATAAGGGATTATTTTGCAGATTCTAAAACCTTTTAAAATTCCTTCATCGATGGCTCATATAATCATAGGCTCGCATTAAAGTGACTCACAAAAAAAACATTGATGAGGGAGGTGCACCTTAATTTGACCGTTGATATCGATCGTAACATACATTGTTAGTTAACAAATCACGTTACATGCATGATTTGTGAATATAAAGAAGGACGTAAGCAAATTAACCTACAAATTAATGGGTACAAGTTTAAATACCACTCACCAAATATATGTAAAAAAATATAGGAAAGCAAGGAATTGTCGTATATATATATATATATATATTTAATAATTCATTATAGCAATATAAAAACATTAATTCCATTTTCTAATGGCTGACATGCCAAACAGACAAATATGTCTGAAAAATGAAGAAACTTTTTCCAGAGGTAGTAGATAATTATTGTTTTAGTGGGCAGCAGAGAGAAAACGAGGATAAAGAAAAAGCTCATTGATATTTTTCTATTTAGATAAAATGATAATTGCCTTTTATTTAAAATTAAGAAATAATATATTTATAATAAAGGACTTTTATATCTTTATAATATAACAATATATATATATAAAATTAAAATTTTCATTTTAAAAAAACCTGTCTATTTTCTTTTCATGGAAAAAATAAAAATTTCGAGTATATTTTTTTCCTCTCCCTTCTTTTTTCTTGCAATATATTTTTGTTATGGACTTGTTCCTTCTTTTTGGTCTACCCAAAGAAAGGGAAACGAGGAATAGACGGAAAACGTTAATATGTCATCGGGAAACGATCCGAGGCTGACAGCGGTGGACGGCGATGGGTAACGGCAAGTGGCTCCCACTGGTACCACAAACACTGTGCTCGTCGTTTTGGGGTTGGAAGAGAGAGCAGCAAGCGTTGAATGCTAAGTTGACGTGACGGTGCGTTTTATTAAAGTTTCACCGCAGTCTCATTTATTGTTTATGACACAAAGTTTGTTTATCGTTGGGGGATTTGAGATTATATTTTAAACAATGCTTTCACAATTTATGCTACTATCTTTCATTTTTTATAATAATACCGTTCTTTAACGATTAAAAATTATGTAATATTGTTCATTTTTTATCATGTATTTGCAAAATAATATAAAAATTAATAGGTACATGTTTCAATGTACTACTACTAAGTAGTGGTACATTATAATAGGGACATAATTAGTTTGAAAGGTCAAGTCCCTCGTGACCCTAATTCTAAGCTGTTACGGTATTGAAGGAGCAAATGATGGTGCATTGTTATTATCAGTTTGACGTACGTGCAAATGAGTCACGGGTTAGATAATGAAGGGGAGAACTGAAAATGCATATAAATATTATTGTTTTTATTGTTAAGTTTATAATATTTTATTAATAATTTTTTCTACTGCATGATTAAATTCAAAATCGTTAATTAATTTAATAGCATCTTCTGAAAGGTGGTGATAACCCTTAAACTGGATTTTGAGGGAGGTTTGCAAACGTGATTTTGGGTGGAAACTAATGTTTGATCATTTATAGTTAAAATTGTTTTTCTCCTTAAAAAACATGTTTGATTATATCCCAAAAAAACATCTTATGTTACGTTGATAGTTTTACAACCTTAAAATTCAGTATAAACATTTGTTTAACATAAAACATTTACAATTCATATTATCTAAATGCGAAAAAGTAAATGAGAAATAGTGGACTATTCTCGTTTTCTTTCTTCTTTTTTAATCTGGAAGATTTAATAATCTAAGGTTACATACTGCATTGCTTTGATTCTTCAAAAAATGAGTATATGTTTTCAAATATGTAAAATGTTATCTTTTCTGAAGACTAGAGTAATAAAAGAAATTTGGGAAAGCGATTTAAACACAAGACTGACACCACTGTGCCAATCTTACGAACTATGAAAGATTCATTTAACAACAAATGAAAGTTTCGAACGAAAAAAAAATAAACCATCATGTTTTTATCGTTATAAAAGATATCTATAATAAACTATTTTATAGTAAATTATCAATAAATTTTGACACAATTAATAGATAATTTTGTATATAAACATGTTGATAAGAGTTTGATTATTAGTTGTGTATATATATAAAAAAAAACATTGTTGAAGAAACAAAATCCGCTTCAAAAATAAAAAAAATAATTTTTAAAAAATTGTTTATATCATTCAACACATGAATTAATTGAGAGAATAAAATTTAAAATTCGAGAACTTAAAAAGGAGATGAAGAAGGGATGATTTAAAAAGTAGAATGAAATAAAAGAAGGGTGATAGATGACAAAAGGGGTATATCCAAATTCGAAAATAATAATAATAAAAAGAGGTGTAGACGGCGATTTACAGGGTAGCTCTGAACAAAATCTCTCTCAGCATGTCCATGTCATGTCATGTGTGTGCATTTCACCTTCTTCTGCTGTCTTGTACACCAAATTGCAAGCTACACCATTACTCTTCTTCAGATTAAATAAATAAATAAATAAATTTGCAATTATTTATATATTTATTTATTTAATATCATTCTATTTTCTCATCGCTATGTCTCTGTCTCCATTGGTCACGAAAATAAGTAGTAACAACAAAGCTGACCTCTTCCCTTCGGCCAAACCATTTTTGCACTCTCTCCACACACCACAGTCACAGTGGTCCACTCTCTCTCCTTTCATTCTGTGCCATCTTCCTCTCCTTCTCCTTCTTCTACCCAAATGCAACCAACAGAGTAAGCCACACACGTTTTTCTCAAAGCTTTCACCTTTTGCTACCCTTTTCAACCATCACAAAAGGTCTCAACCCGTTTTCCTTTTCATGCCTCTGGTTACATTGCAATGCTTCCATGTTATTATGTCGTTATATTCGGTTAGGTTTAGCCGTTGGTTGTTTTATTTATTTTTTAATATTTTCTTGTTGAGGAATTGAGGTTAACTTCGGCGGTTGAAAATTTTCAGACTCCTATGGTGATGATATTATTATTATTATTATTATTATTATTATTATTATCAGAAAAAGTGTGTGTTATTATTTGTTCTTCTTGTTTTATTTATTTATTTTTTCGCTGGATGTTGAAGTTTCGTGGATGATTGATAAAATATATAATAACAGAGAAAAAGAAAGGTTTGGATCTCAGTCGGGGCATCTTTTTTCTTCTTGTTTTGTAGTCATCAAGGATGTTTTTGTTATTCTAAAGCAACAATAGGGTGGTTGCTAGTGATTAGTTATTACACTTTACATTATTAATATTATTATTACTATTTTCCAACCTTTTGATTTGGGGACTGTGCAGGTAAAAATTGACACTGAACTTTCAAGGACCCGGAGAGCCAAACGACTAGCTTTAGTCATATCATTAGTGATTGGAAACTTTGAAGTTGAAATGTGAAGGACATATTACTATTTCTGTGGTGGAATCTTTGGAAAAGGGTTCCTCTAAAGTCTCATCAAAAGTGAAGCCAACTGGTTGGAGACAAATATTTTGACTTGGGGAATGATTTGAAGACTCAAGAACTCAGCTAGTGTCTGTAACTGTTCTCTTGTAATGGATTGTGTCACAGGCCTTTATATGCAGTGCTTGTAGTCTTGTTGAGTTTCAGCTACTTGAGATGCTCATTACTTTGTAAGTTTGGTTGGGGGATGGAACACCTTGCTTTCTGAGCCAAAAGGGTATCTGATTCTTCACGGATTTGATACTATTTTGGGAACGTACTTGCTGAATCCATCTTGTTGGTGACTGAAAGGCACAGTTTGATGAACCTTGTTGTTCTGTAGCACTGAAGATTTGAATTTTGGTTAAATGGGTCGTGTCAGTGATTGCTTGGTGAAATGTTGCATGTTGATTATATAGGAAAGTAGTGAGAGAAAACTTGATCGTGATCTTGCGTTTCTGCCCCATGTTGTTTAGCATATAGGAACATGTGGCTTTGATTGTTTCTGAGTGATATCTGTTGAACAAGGCAGTTTCTGTGGAATTGTTGGTTCTGATGAGTCGAGAACAACAGAAGCGAGGGAAGCAAGAAAAGGGTTCGGATGGTGCTGAGAAGGTTATTGTTGCCGTTAAGGCATCAAAGGAAATTCCAAAGACTGCTCTTGTTTGGTCCCTAACTCATGTTGTGCAACCTGGGGATTGCATTACATTGCTAGTGGTTGTACCTTCACAGAGTTCAGGTATTTCTTATTTAGATTCCATTTCTCTATTTCTGGGGGTTGCCTTTGTTTGTATCAGTACTAAGCTGTTGGATCTTATCCCACGTGTCTTTCCTTTTATCATTGAGATTGTTTTATTTTGTAATCCCTGACAAATAAATTGCAGGTATGTAATAACACTGGTGTTGGTTAGTTTTTGCTTTCCTTATTCTGGAAGAGTGTAGTTTTCTATTATTGCTATACCTAGTGCACAAACTTCACTTTGTTATTGTTTTTGATTGGGCATTTGAACCTTCACTCTTCCTTTATTTTGTGTACCTTATCATTATTCTGCTCATATGTAGGCCGAAGATTATGGGGTTTTCCACGGTTTGCTGGTGACTGTGCCAGTGGTCAAAAGAAGTCTACTCCAGGAACAAGTTCAGAACAGAAAAGTGATATTACTGATTCATGCTCTCAAATGATCCTTCAGCTCCATGATGTCTATGATCCTAATAAGGTTAGTAGCCTTGATGTATGAAATGCTCATACTGAATGTTATGTTTGTATCCATATGCTAACTGTTGTTCAGCAGATAAATGTGAGGATTAAAATTGTTTCTGGATCACCCTGTGGAGCAGTGGCTGCAGAAGCTAAGAAAGCCCAAGCCAATTGGGTTGTATTAGACAAGTAATATTCTATCTTCTTTTTTGCCCCACATTAAGGCATGCTATTGTGATACAAAATAAAGTTGATTTACTCGCAGTTTCTATTTTACTATTTTATTGGTCTGAGATTATAATACTGTGTTTGCTGCTGGTGTTTTGGTGTTACTTTCTTTTCAGACAGCTCAAACATGAGGAAAAACAATGCATGGAAGAGCTGCAGTGCAACATTGTGGTTATGAAGCGTTCCCAACCTAAGGTACTCCGCTTGAATTTGGTTGGATCACAAAAGAAAGATCTGGAAGAAGCATGTCCCTTAACTTCTGAGAAAGATGATGTGCCTGGAAAACAAACTAAAAAGAAGAACGATTCTTTAAATCCCATAAAAGGACCAGTTGTCACTCCAACTAGCAGCCCTGAGCTTGGTACACCGTTTACTGCTACTGAAGCTGGTACTTCATCAGTTTCAAGCTCCGATCCAGGAACTTCACCATTTTTTATCTCTGAGATGAATGCTGAGTCAAAGAAAGAGGAAACTATCAAAGAACATCAAGAACTTGATGATAATATTTCAGACACGGACAGTGAAAATTTGTCCACATCTTCAGCAAGCTTGAGATTTCAGCCATGGATCACGGATTTACTTTTGCATCAACGATCATCTGAACCTACAGAAGAAAGATTGGAGAGATCTCATAACAGGCTTCAATCATCTACAACTAGAGCTTTACTAGAGAAGTTCTCAAGACTGGACAGAGAAGCTGAAATTGAAAGCGCAACTTATAAGACTGACTTGGATTTCAGTGGAAATGTAAGAGAAGCAATATCATTATCTAGAAATAATCCACTTGGTCCACCTCCATTATGTTCAATCTGTCAACACAAGGCCCCTGTTTTTGGGAAACCTCCCAGATGGTTCAGCTATGCTGAGTTGGAGCTTGCCACTGGTGGATTTTCACAGGCCAATTTCTTGGCAGAAGGAGGATTTGGATCTGTTCACAGAGGGGTTCTTCCAGATGGACAAGTCATTGCTGTCAAGCAACATAAATTAGCTAGTTCTCAGGGTGATGTAGAATTTTGCTCAGAGGTAGAAGTCTTGAGCTGTGCCCAGCACCGAAATGTTGTTATGTTGATTGGGTTCTGTATAGAGGACAAGAGAAGGCTATTGGTTTATGAGTACATATGTAATGGATCGCTGGATTCTCATTTATATGGTAATTTCTTTTGCTTTCAGATCAAATTTTGTTGTGAGAGAGTCATGTTTTTGAAAGGCTAAGGTCTTATGTTACTTAAAATGCTGTGTCATCAAATATTTGGTAAATTGATTGGATTTAGCAAATTCATTTTTGTAAAGCTAATGAGATCCGTGCCCCTAGACTGTTAGATAAAACTTGGTTACATATGTAATTTGAATATGTAATATCATGATATTTTCATGTTAAAATATTTTCATGTTAAATACAATGAATGATTAAATGGAATCTAGGATACATTTTACTGATACTGGCTTCTTTTTAATTTGTAACCTGACATATTACCTGGCAATCTTTCAGGGAGACAGAGAGAACCATTAGAATGGTCTGCACGGCAAAAAATTGCTGTTGGAGCTGCTCGGGGATTGCGATATCTTCATGAAGAGTGCAGAGTGGGTTGCATCATCCACCGCGACATGCGGCCAAACAACATTCTTATCACTCATGATTTTGAACCACTGGTAGGATTGTGTTTATTTTTCTTTCAACATGTTTTCAGTTCATTAAATATTTGTGTTTAATTATGCAAGGTTGGTGATTTTGGACTGGCAAGGTGGCAGCCTGATGGAGACACAGGAGTGGAAACTAGAGTAATTGGAACATTTGGGTATGCGATTTATTAATCCTTAATTAGTTACAGCGAAATAAAGCTTGGTTGTTGTTGTTGTTGTTATTGTCTAATTAATGTTCAATATATCAACCATGCAACTAAGCTATGTTGGTGACTGTAGGTATTTGGCTCCGGAATATGCTCAAAGTGGCCAAATAACCGAAAAGGCCGATGTTTATTCCTTTGGTGTGGTATTAGTGGAACTGGTTACAGGACGAAAAGCTGTGGATCTCAATCGGCCAAAGGGACAACAGTGTCTTACTGAATGGGTAAGTTAAATGACAGTAATATCAAACTTATTATGCTCTTTAGTTGAGTGAAATTCTCATAATTTCAAGAGTTTAAATAATTGTCTGATGCGAAACAATAGATAAACCAAGAACAATAAGTTTCTTTCATTTTTCAGGCCTAGCCTTGCCCTTAATTAATTGTTTGAGCATTTGGATTTTAAACAGGCACGGCCACTGTTAGAAGAATATGCCATTGAGGAACTCATCGATCCAAGGCTGGGAACTCACTATTCGGAACATGAGGTCTATTGCATGCTGCATGCTGCCTCATTATGCATAAGGCGTGATCCTTATTCTAGACCGCGCATGTCACAGGTAAGGAACAATTTTCAACAGATTTTTTTGGTCACTAGAGAGTTACATTTCCATATTTCTTTCATCTTGATTTGAACAGTATTAGGCTATACTTGCCATGACACCATTTTGTTAACCTTGATGGCACTTGTATTGAAGGTTCTGCGAATTCTGGAGGGTGACACAGTGATGGACACAAATTACATGTCAACACCCACTTATGATGCAGGAAATGGGAGTGGTTGATTATGGCTTTGGCCAGAAACGTAGTAAAGGCAGTGGTCCCACATTGCAAGTGTTCAGTGGGAAGCTCTCTGAAGTGCAGGCCTGCCTAATGGGAAATGGACAACACTAAGCGGACATCATGTGAAGATGACATTTAAAGCGCTTCACGTTGGAAACTGCATTCTTGTAATGCTAAATATGTTTCTTGCCTTTGTATTTTGTACTTTCCTTTCTGTTTCTCTGCAATGTGATCTAATTTTTGCATCTGTATAGTGGAGTGAAAGTAGGTTAAGTAATGTATAGAAGCTTTTGAAATTCTTTCGGAAAATTATGTAAACTTGTGTCTAAATGGCCTTAATCAGACTAGTGAGCATTCCGTGCTCTTCAAATGGATCAAAAATACTTTTTGTAAGGTGGTTCAATCAAGTCTCTCTATTTCTCTCTTTTGAGTGCATGTGTTGTCATGCTAGATTTTTAAGCTAGCAAATTGACAATGACAGCGTGGAAATAAAGTTAGCTTTAAACATTGATGAAGTGTAAGTGAAAAAAGTGGTGTCAAATTTTGAAGCATGTAAAACAAAAAATCTTGGTTGGCTGATAATGACAAGGCTGAGAGCTTGAACGTGGTCAAGAGGGATGTCAAATGTTTGTTTCTCGGTTATGTTTTGGCATCTTATGACCAAGGATTATAAACGTTATCCTCGGGCAACCCGTTTGGTTATGGTCCATGGATCTTAATTGTAAGTTGTAATAAAACATCAGTACAAGAAGTCTTGCAGAATCCAGACGTATCTGTTCCTCTAGTATGTGGAAACCATCTGGTATCAGTTATGTCTTGTCATTTTTGTTTCTGGTATCAATGAGGTTAAAACTCATTTAGTTTTTATGCTTGTGTTTCTGTTTCCCTTTATTTTCATCTGCACTAATTTTACCTGGATATTATCTCTACTAAACTTCTATTATGACACGACTTGGATTTAAGTAAGAAATCAAGCTGACTTTCTTAGCTTAAATTTATTTACCTTTACGCATTGATTGGTTTGGTAGAGTTAGAGCAAATAAATTTTAACGGAAGAAAAAGTAAAGGAGAAAAGCCCTATGATTTAGTTTCAGAGAAAAAAAAGGAAAAAATCTTTTAGTTTAGTTTGTAAAGAGGGAGATGAAGATAATATATCATTTTAATAGTAAAAATATTAATAAAAGTAAAGAGAGAGAGAAAAAAATTCCATAATTAAGTTAACATTGCTAACTAATTATGAAACCTTGTTAAGATGTCTTACATTGCTTAAGAATAGAGCTAAAATACTCATTATAAGGACTATAGTAGTCCCCTTCCTATGAGTTAGCTTTTGAAGGTGAGTGAGACCTAAATTTCTTCATACCTTTCCCTCCTCCAAACATAAGAAACATAACATAAACAGAGATAGATTTTGACAACCAACCTCCTCCCCTCCCTCTTCCCTCTCCCCTTTCTAACAAAACGAAAGTTCAAGAGTTCTTTTTCTCAAATCTTTCAAATAAGTTAAGTGTTCAAGCAAAGATCCATTTCAAAAGTGTTTTTCATGAAAAATGATAAGTATTGTAAATTGTGCGTTCATGTTCATCAATTGCAGCCACTAAATCATTTATAATGATGAGTAAAGAAAATCCATCCAGGAGATATCTTCTCCCATGACCCGCTCAACGTGAAACCTACTCATCTTTAAAAATCTAATTTAAAAACCCCATAGTTCTGGATCTTAAATTATCAAATGTCCATTGGTGAACCACCTTGGTTTTCAGCACCACTTTGATCTATGGTAGCACCCTGCTCAGTTGCTGGCTGAGATTCAGCTAGAGGTCCTTCTTCCTCCCTTACAATCTCAAAAGTATCAATCAATTGTTGAACAGTTTTCTGATCTAAAATGTGAAATGACTCATCAACTCCAACCACAGCAACAGTGCATACAGAACTGCTGAGTTTTTCACCTTGCAAGGACTCCCTAGTTGCAATAAGTGCATCTTTGATCAAATCTTCTCGTGAAGAGCTTGTGAAGTTCTCAAACTTGCGTTCTAAATATGTCTTTGCAGCTTGTGAGCGAGAGCCAATTGCAAAAGCTTGATATTCAAAATAGTTTCCACTTGGACAGTTGTAATAGAGGTGAGCTCCAGATTCATCTAGTCCAGCTACCAAAAGACCAACCCCATAAGGACGTTTCCATGATCGCTGGGTGCAAACCTGCCATTCAAAATTACATCACAAATATGGATGAGAAAGAGATATTTTAAGTTTTAATAAATTTTACAAACACTTTTTTTCTTTATTATGTAATTCTGCACATACAAACACAAGATTTGCCTACCATACCCTACCGATCCAACTTTCGATAACTAAAACACAAGCATGATTCTATACCATAAAAAAATGCATGTTTAGTTACCGTGGTGATTTCGTTCATCTTAAATTTGACATATCAGTTTTGCACAAGGTAATTCCATTCCGAAACAAAATAGAAAGAGGGGAGCAGGGTTCATGTAAGTGAGTTGTTTAGCATACTCTCAGTCCATCAACTTCAAGAACTGTCAGCTCCATAAATAAAACATGCATGGGAAGGAGCAAATTTTCAAAGTTAAAATGTTAATAATGAAATTAGAACTTTCATAATTTTTATTGGCAGGGTTAAGGCTGCTTATACCTACCCTCCCTCGACCCCAATTGGTGAAAGCCTTGTGCACTAGGTGGCCCCCCTGTTTACTGCTACACAACAACTTCCAGGGGGTACAACATTCCCAATTTCTGGGTCACACAATTACATAAAGCTAGCTGGTTGGATTAGAAATGAACCATCTAATTTGAAGATAACCCTACAAAGCTCTAACAAAGTCAATGCTAGGTTAACATCAATTTCATTTTTCACGGAGTTTGTATTCAGAAGCCACTATATTTTTATGAGGCTTAATTTTCATAATAGATACGCAATTACTCCTCCATGGATGGAATTTTGTATATCAACCCTCACTTTGAGCAATTTTCAAGGAACGTGACACCTTGATCAAGAGATTCCAGACATATAAAATCCCTTTTACCACTTCTATACATAATGAGTATCGACAGATTCATCTACAGGATCTGGAGCTAAATGTAATCTTGTTTCATAATTTTCAATAAGCCGGAAAGCCCCCTTGAATGTGCAAGTATGTATTCTATTTTAGCCACACAAGTCAGGACACATCCTTGTTTGCTTGTATTGTAATATCATTGCTTTAAATTAATTATTTGTGCCTTAAAATTGTGCCAATCTGCTCAGAAACCCTAAGCACTAGCCAGTAATAGGAGGACGGAAGTGAATGAATAGTGACCTGTGCTTTGTCGGCGAGCTGAACGACGAGTCGACCGACGGGGAGGGGTGACTCGTAGGTGTAGGAGTAGTTGATGCATTCGGAGCGCATGTAGCGGGATAGGACGCGGCCGTCGGCGGTGAGTCCGGCGATGGCGAGGCCGATGTGGTTGTCGACCTTGAAGATCTTCTTCTGGTGGGAGGTGAGATCTGAGTTAGCCTTGTTGACGCAGGCCAATACGACGTGCGTTTTGGATCGGAGGCCAATTGCGGCGGAACCCTGTTTCACTGCCTCCATTGCGTACTCTACCTGGAACAACCTCCCCGCCGGACTCCATGTCGTCACGTCCGTGTCGTACTGGTTTCTGAACATTCTCTTCTTCTTCTCCAATTCTCTCTCTATTCTCACTATCACTGCTTCAAATCTACACACACGTTAGTCTCTTTCCTAACCTTCATTCCTACTTTAGACCAAAATCTTATTTAGGTCCTATTCGTTTCAAAATAAAATAAAATAAATTAATTCTCACAAACTTTTTTATAAGAATATATATTCTAAATAAAATATGTGATATTAATTTATGATCATATTTTTTTCATATTTAACGACTTAAATTTAATTTTTAGTTTCAAATATACGAATCGTTTAGGAAGATGGAATCTTATAAGCTGTTTTCTTGACAAAGAATTAAACACTCGAGGGAGAGAGTGTATAAAATATGAAGATTAAAATCAAATGATTTTTTTTTCTATACACTTAAAAAAATATTAACCTCGAAATATCTCTTAGTACAATATACCAATTCTTAAAACCTGCCCATAACATGGTCACCAAATTAATTTTGTTGTGAAGTTGTTTCCATTGTTGAATTAGATTTTAGCTCTGGGAATAAACCCCTATTTTTTGTGATTAAATATGTATATAATTTTAATACGATTATTTTGATATGTTTTATAAATTAAAGTTTTCACTATTTCTATTATTAATATTAATAAATTTACACATATAATTTAAACTTTGTGTAATAAATATAAAAAATACTTTTAACATAAGTGTATATTTTTAAACAATATTTAAATAAGATAAATACTAATCAATATTTTAAAAAATCGATTAAGGAATAAATATTAATTTTTATTGAAAATATCATTAATATTATTTTTAGTAAAAAATGTATGTCTTTTTTGTTTTTACAATCCATTATATAGTATGCTTAGAACAAAATTAGCAGGAATATTTAACCTCTACTCTACTGCAACGTGGGTTTTGACTTCAAGCAGAAATTGCGTGTTCTTCCTCAATGGCATAGGGTTTGCAGTTTCTTTGTTTCGACCGATAATATAGTGTACCCGTCGATACGATACGAAAAATCGTTGGGGATTTTTCCATTGACTCCTTTGGGTAAAACGCGAAATTGTTGTCAATCAATCGTATCGAATCCATGCGATACTGAGCGAGCTTCTAGATGGATGCCGAAGCTAACCCTCCTCTAAACCCAACTAAAAGGTTCATTCTTCTGCTCCTCAACTCTCTCCCTTTTTCAATTTTTTTTTTCATTTTCCATGATTATCACCATCTCTGCTTTAGAGGTAACAATTGATTGGAAAGTAAAATTTTTGTCATTAAATACATCTACATGTAATATAAACTAGGAAGATGTTAAAATTTCAATCATTATTTTTTAAAATTAACGTTTAATAGTGCATTGTATCTTCTTAAGTGTATTTCTGCACTTTAGAAGAGTCAAACCCTTCCTTCTCATCTACAAGAATATTCCAGTTAATTTTCTGTCAGTTTGTGTGTGCTAATGGGTATCTGCTTTATATAATTGCATAAATTTGCTATATATAGTGACTGATGAGTATATGCTATATATTTAAAATGATGGAATCTTCCATGCTTCCGGCTAGAATTAAATATATTGAAATCAGTGCACTCATTTTAGTTCCTGTTTTTTTTTTCTTTTACTCTCTTGTGTAGTAGTGTAATTGTTTCTTTGCATAGCTTGTTTAAAATATAGCTGATTCCCTCCTATAGACACAAATGCTCGGCATGCTATAAACAATATAAGAAGAAAGAACATCTTATTGAGCACATGAAAACCTCGTACCACTCTGTCCATCAGCCTAGATGTGGGGTCTGTCAAAAGCACTGCAAATCTTTTGAGTCTCTGAGGGAGCATCTTACCGGTAAGTCATGATTGTGCATTCAACACTATTGCTTTCGTGTTTTGGCTCATTATTTATCTTGTCTTGTTTTTTTCCTTTCTGAATGTTATAGGTCCTTTGCCAAAAGGTCTTTGCTCGAAGATTTTTTCTCAACAGGGTTGTCAACTTTGTTTGACACTATTTGATAGTCCCACATCTCTCCTTGACCACAGAGAAATATGTCGCCTATCTGCCCCCACCCGTCTAGTAAGTTGGTTATTGACAACCTAAAGTATTTATATGAAATAAAATGTCTTTTGTGTACCATTTGCCCTAACCAACTTAAGAAACCTACTTACAATCCATGTTTGTTGTCTATTCTTTTATGCTCTTGTTAGGAAGTTTATACTGTGTGTGAAACTGTTGCAGGGAACAAATGATTTGCCCTATACAGGTTCCCAAATTGATTGTCAAGATTCTTCTGATGAAAACCGCGGTGGCGGGCGCCCTGGAGCAGTTGCAATGGACTGTGAAATGGTTGGTGGTGGAAGTGATGGATCACTGGAACTTTGTGCTAGAGTTTGCTTGGTTGATGAAGATGAGAACTTAATTTTCCATACTTATGTACAGCCTCAAATCCCTGTTACTAATTATAGGTATTTTGAACTTGTATGGTTATTGTCCTTTAGTGTCAAAGAGACAAGTGGATAGGTAAAAAGAGTGTTCGGGTTGACTCTGCGTTACATTTTCAGATATGATATAACAGGATTGACTGAAGTGCATCTCAGAGATGCCATGCCACTCAAGGAAGTTCGAGAAAAGGTATTGCAAATTCTATACAATGGAGAGTCCATTGGCAAAGTTAGACTGGACGGTGGGAAGGCCAGGCTTCTTGTGGGGCATGACTTAGCACATGATTTAGATTGCTTGAAAATGAGTTATCCCGATCATATGCTGAGGTAGATGTTTCTTGAGTAATATAGTTATGCTAAATCATTTTTAACTCCCATATCTTATACTTGTACTCTTTTTCAGCCCTTTAAGGACCTGTTCTCTGTTGAATAAAACAATTGTTCGAAATCCCTGAATATCTTCTGGCCCTCCCTCCCCCACTCCTTTTATCATGTGCAAGGTGTTTCTAAGAGTAAACTTTTGAACAATATATTTTCTATGTGATCAGATTTTTTGCTGTCACAGATAAGTTTCCAGACTTAGTGATACATACTACCCCAGTTACTTTGTTTCTTATATTGAATTGTGTGTGGTTGATTAAATTGTCTCTTCGTATGGAAAGTTTTGAATTTGAGAGCTGATCAATGTATTTATTAGAACTCACCTTTTGCCCATGCTTATATTTTGCATTGCAGAGACACTGCAAAGTACCGTCCATTGATGAAAACAAACTTGGTCAGTCATTCACTCAAGTATCTTACCCGAACATATCTAGGGCAAGTTAATTTTTTCACTCAAGCTTATTTCATTCTAAAATTGCTTATTCCAAATTTTAGTTTTCCTTTCTGTTTTTAAAATCAAATCGGTACACTATCTTTTCCGTTTGTGCGTAGGTTGACCATCTATTCAGTTGGCCCAGGCTGATGATTGATTCTTTGAAAGTTCTTTTTATAATAAAATAAAATTGTTGGAAAACATTATTTTAAGTACTCGGAGTGCGAAACATAATAACTCTAGTTTTCCACATTTCTGGAACACATCAAGTTGTGGGCTAAAGCAGCAAATATTTCCGCAAAGACTGTATAATACGTATCTGTTTAGGTTTTGAATTGGCAGTTACTCCTCTGTAGTATTACCAGGAGCAACTATATTAATTGCAGATCCCACAATGTTTTATCCCGCCTCCAGTATAATTGTGCTTTGGCTTTACAGTTATGACATACAATCCGGCACTCATGACCCATATGAAGATTGTATTTCTGTCATGAGACTGTTTAAGAGAATACGAGCGCAAAATCATCCAGAGGAAGGCCATGGAACTTTGACTCCGAATAACAACATTGTTGGCATGACTGATAGCTGGAGATCCAAGGAGCTTGACAACCTCACGCCAGATGAGCTATACGCACTGTCAAGATCAGACTATAAATGCTGGTGTTTAGATTTGAGGCCAAGATTGGCAGCCTGAATTATTGATCATGGCCTTTGCCCATACCATCATATCATAGCGAATCTTTCTTCAGAAAATTGTCTTGCGATGATCCTTTCTGTGCATTTTCTTTCTTATCCTCCGTGTTATCCTCCGGACAAAGAAAAGAATGAAGAGAGATAGGTCCTTAATGATGGAGCTTTGTAAATATCTACATTGCTTTGTTTAAACCAGCTGCCCTGTTTAGAATCAAATCAAGACTTGTCTTTTGCATTATGTTAAAAGCCTCAAAACTACCGACACCAACATAAATAAAGATAAAGTCTGTTCTTGATCCAGTTACAACGGATCCACTCTTTGATCTAATAACTATTTAAATAATTATTTATTGCCCCAAGAAAATAAATTCGCCACTGGATGCGGGGCTATTTAGAAGAATAACGTTATTCTTACGCAAGGATTGTATGCAATTATAGATCAATTTGATAAAGAGAAGGGGAAGTTAAACTATTTCGATAATGTTTTTTAGCATGATTTTTGCTGAAGTTATGATGTAAGTAAACTTAAAACAGAGTAATTTACGCAAATGTTAAGCACTGGTTGAAGTAGTAAACCACGTGGCACACGAGCTAGACTAAAAAATTATAATTTATTTCGTTGAATTTGTAATATGGTTCATAATTTTGTATAGGCGGTGATCGATTGCTATTTTTTTTTTTTTTTGCTAAGATCGATTGCTATATTTGAAGATTGATAAGAACACTAAAATCATACAATATCTCATTTAGGTCTCGGTGTGCCCAATCAAATAATAAATCATACTTTTGAGTTTTTTAATCATGTATTACCTCCAAAAACTTTGCTGGGTGGCAGGCAAAAGTTACTTGAACCATGTAGAAGTAGTAATAATTTGCAAAGAAAAAACCCTGAAACTGTCCCATTTAATGCATAAACAAAGGTCGCAATTAGAGACCCAAACCCATTGCAGTAGGGACCCCTTGTTCCCTTTGGCAGATTTGTCAATTCATTGCCTTTCCACTCAACTTTCCAAACCAATTCCAATTACCAATTCGGTTCAAAGTCAGAACCAAAGAAGAACATAGACAACAAAAAATAAAAAAAGTGGATAAAAATTCTAATGCAGTTAACAAACAGCATGAATCGAATTTCACGATACCCAGCAACAACAGCAAGCATCGTAGCAACAACTTTCTTCACAGCCAAAAACATTAAAGGGAATCAAATCTAAAATTATTTACTAAATTCACCAAATAACAAAATCAATAACAACATTGATAAAATCAAGAAGCAGGAGCACCAGGAGGAGTTAAGCGCGTGGCTTCTTCTTCGTCCACGAACAAATCATCCGTCTTCCTCAGAGCGGCGTGCAACACCACCAACACCACTCCGATGAGAAGCGCCACCAGGATGTTGACCGTTGCGCCGGTGAGCAGCAGCAGCAGCACCGTCAGCACCGACATGACGATGAGCACGATGCGGTCATTGATTAGGCGCCCAAAGATGACTAACGGCTCGTCACGGAGGAAATAGAGGAATAGCCACGCCGCCATGAGAACCACGAACACGATGAGCGAGATTGGGTACCATAACAGGCTCAGGAACAGCACAATCAGCACCACGATCGCGTAGTTCATCTGGAAGTAAGCGATGTTCGTCCGAACGCGCGAGACTGTAGCGGAGAAGCCGCCGGGAAACCCGAACGACCGGAAATTGAACATGACCTTCCATGGCCGGCGAGTTGCAAGCCCCTCCTTGATCTTGAATTTGGCGCGTGAGATGAACTCGAGGTTGGTTGAGGGTGAAGACGAGGTTGGGATTGTGCCGTAGGTAGTCATGGTTGCGCAAGAGTAACGAACTCGTGTGCTTTCACTATGATTTTTGAGACTCACTCAAACTCAATGATTAATAGGAAGAGATTTTTATTTATTCTTATTTTTTAATCAATTTTATTATTTTAAGGTCCTTCTGCCTGTGAACTTGTCTTGTGAGGATCTGCCAATTGGAATTTTTCAAATTTTAGGTTCCTTTTCTTTTTCACTCTTCAATTTACATCTTATGGGGATTGATGTGTAGTTTCCAAACGAGTGAGGACATTTAAGTTGTTGTCTTTCTTCATTTTGTAACGTTGTTCATGTAGCTTTCTTTCACTTGCTTCTAATTAGGTGAAAATTCTTACATATCCAAAGAGGTTTTTAATATTTAATGACAGTTTAGTTGGTGTGAAAATAATTAATTTATCCTACACTACACTCTATTTAGATTTTTGTTACAATGATCTTTTAAATTTTTAAAAAAGGTAAATATAGGATATTTATTTATATTTAACAAAATTATTTACTAATGATTTAAATGTTAATCTCAAGATATTAGTTGAGGGATAAGTTGCTTGATTTCTTTAAAATAAAATCAATTCTTATCAATAAAAAAATTTAAATAATAATAAATTTATTTTATTATTTAAATTTTTATGAAAAACTTTAATCAACAATCAATTTAAAATGAAAAAAGTAACACAGTCATGGTGAATCTTGAAGATTACTTTGACTCAAAATAAAAGAATAAACTATGATAATTTTGTTATCTTAATGTATTTCTAGTATTTGTTTAAGTAATATGAAATGATAAGTTTATTTTATTTAACTCTTTTAAGTATAAATTTTATTTTATGAAAGAGTTTGGATTAAAAATAAAATAAAAAAAAAGATATAGTATTTTTATTTAATTTTTATATATCAATTTTCATGTTATTACAATAAAAAGATATAGTAACACCGTGAAAACGTCCTTGCTTATCATTTTTTTTAAGGTCACTTTTCTTTATAATTAAAAAGCTGCAATTAAATAGAAAAAAACTGCAATTAATGTAATAAACGTTATAAATCTTTGTAAATTTCGTGAAAGAAACTCCTCTACTAACGTGTCTTGCCGAGAAATTGCAAATTAAAATATTCCAATTTTGTTTCAACGGAAAAAAGAATCCTATTTTAAGGCAAGACATTAAATTGTCTTAACTTGCACTGGATAAAGAGCGTGTTTAAATAAATAATTTAATTTAATAAATACTTATTAAATAACTTTTAACATACATTTAATTGTAATAACAAAATAAAATTTTTAAATATCTGTTTATAAATGAGATAAAATTTAATTAATTAAGATGGAATTAAAATTTATGATATGTATTTATCTATAAGAGATAAATTCAAAAGAATTAAATGTTTTTTTATTTTAGTGTATTAAGTGTATTTTCAATCAACAATAGCTGAATTCGAAATTTTTTACTTTTAAGACGGAGAGAGATTACTCAAGTTCACACTATAATTTTTGTCATACATATAAACTTCTTGAAAGTTAATTTACGATCAACATGTTTAATAAGAAATAAATATAAATGTAAAATAAAAAAAAAGTTAAAAAATGGGAATTAAATATTAAATGGATAGCTTGAAGAATGGGACACTGAAACAGGTTAGTTGACGGGATAAGAGGAGATGGAACGTTGTAGGGACGCCAGAGTTTCGGCTCCAAGCCAGCAAGCCCACGTGTTCATTATGTTTTTTTATTATTCTTTTAAAATTATTATTGACAATTTTTTAATTTTATTATTATTTTTAAAAAGTTATTATTAGGGAATTTTGACTTTTTATGATTTTTTTAATATAAACAACGATTGTAAAAGGTCCAACTGATATACAACGATTTTTTTAAGGGAGAAAAAGCTGCGCTGCCACACGGCGCTTGTAGAGCAAATACATTTGTCAACGACTACATTATTTAAATGTCAAAAAATTAATATAATTTTTTTAAAATATATTAAAAAAAATCTCAAAGTTAGTAAAAGACAGAATATTTATGAATGAATACTAAAAAATTTTCATAATAGCTATTGAAAACATTAATAATAATATCTATTTTGAGATTTTTTGTGTGTGTTGTGGCTATTTCGTTGCTTTAGGATAGGAATGTGTAACACTTACACTCCTCCCTCTGATAGATTGAAACTTAACAATAATGGTTTGTGACGTTATCACACCTTTCAAGCTTTTGCGCTCAATGCTTAACGAAACAAAAATGATGTTCAATCCACCATGAATCAAAATAATCTTTCTCCATCTTTGAATGCCTCCATGAACCTTGTAGGACTACAATAGACACAACCATTTCAATCCACCATAAGCCATCATCATTCTACTTCCTTCGTTACTATCGCCCCTCCACATCTTCTTTCGCGAACACGATATTATATGATACAAAGAATATTAATCACAATTTTCTTATAAGTATTTTAACATGTTTTTGTGAAATTTATATGCTGATTTATTTAGTCGAGATCTTCACTACTTGCAAATTACATTCGACCTAAGTAATTTATAAGAGGGAAATAAAAAACATCTTAATATTTATTTAATTTTCTTTATTCAAACTCAAAGCTTCAATTCAACGGAATCAAGCTCTTTACCATTTCACATGTTAAATTTTAAGATGGGTTACTGATGTAAAATTTTATATAACAATGGAGTGAGTGTTTAATTTAAGATAGGACCATTTAAAAGAATCTTGGGATCATTCCTCGTATGTGTACTGAGAATATACGATGAGACCAAGTGTTTTAAGAAACTTGAGATTGAAGCGAAAACTTGTTATTGGGTTAGACGTGACGTTTGGCCATGATTATACACATCTAGAATTGGATAATTCCACAAGTTTTCCCAATCTGCTTCTGAACATTTCAATTGCATTCCAAGGTTCCCTTTGCTTCTTCATCCACAATAGCAACCTTTACAACCTTTATATATGAAATATGATCATTGTTAACTGTTGTAACTTGACACGTAAAGTCAAAACATTGTTCATACCTTTCAATCTATCATTTCCTCCTTGTGAAGAATATTTGAAAGCCAAGCGCCTAAGGTAATGGGTGTGGAAGAAAAGCCTAAGCTCATTCATGGAACAGTTGAAGCTACTATTTTCAATGCCACGCCTTACTCACCTTCATTTCCCTTCAATGTGGGTTCCACATAACTATAAATCTACAATGCTATTTACCACATATATGCATATTTTAAATTAGCTATTCTATGAAATTGTGCTATACTCTGTAAAGTTAATATGCATGAATTTCTCTTTGTTCAGTGTATAGGTAAATATGGAAAACCTGCTTATGTGACCATCAAGATAGACAACAAAAAGGTGGCAAAAACAGCCCAAGAACGTGAACGCGTTTGGAACCAAACCTTTCAGATTCAGTGTGCGCATCCATCTGATTCAACAATCACCATTATGATGAAAACATCGTGCTCCATATTGGGTAAATTCCATATCCAGGCCAAGCAGTTGAAGGAAGAGAGTTTGATCAATGGATTCTTCCCTCTTCTCATGGAAAATGGAAAACCAAACCCACAACTAAAATTAAGGTTTATATTATGGTTCAAGCCAGCATATTTGGAACCAAGTTGGGCAAAGATACTGAGCAATGGGGAATTTCAAGGGCTGAGGGATGCAACATTCCCACAAAGGTCTAATTGCCAGGTTCAGCTCTATCATGATGCTCACCATTCATCTGCTTTTCAACCTCCTTTTGATCTATGTGGAGCTCCAAGAAAGCTGTGGGAGGATGTTTATAAAGCCATTGAGGGTGCAAAATATTTAATTTATATTGCAGGCTGGTCTTTCAATCCTAAGATGGTTCTGGTAAATATAGTCTCATTTCAACTTTTATTTTAAACTGATGTACATTTTTTAGAAGTTAATATGCTCTTTATGCAGGTTAGAGATCCTCAAACAGAAATCCCACATGCCAGGGAAATAAAGTTGGGCGAGCTATTGAAGAAAAAGGCAGAAGAAGGAGTGGCTGTGAGGGTTATGATTTGGGATGATGAAACATCTTTGCCTTTTATTAAGAACAAAGGTGTGATGAACACCCATGATGAGCATGCTTTTGCTTACTTCAAACACACAAAAGTGATATGCAGAAAGTGTCCAAGGTTACATCACAAGTTCCCCACACTCTTTGCTCACCATCAGAAAACCATAACTGTGGATACTAGAGTACCCAACTCTGTCAATGACAGAGAAATTATGAGCTTTTTGGGTGGTCTAGATTTGTGTGATGGCCGATATGACACTGAGCAACATTCATTGTTTCAAACACTTACTAAGGAATCACAATACCATGACTTCTACCAAACAAACATAGCTGGAGCTAGCCTCAACAAAGGAGGGCCAAGAGAACCTTGGCATGATGCTCATGCTTGCGTTACTGGTGAAGCTGCTTGGGATGTGTTAACTAATTTTGAGCAAAGATGGACAAAGCAATGTGATCCTTTTCTTCTAGTCCCTGCTAACACCTTACAAAATCTGATTCCCACATACTCGGGTACTCTCAAAGAGAGGAATTGGAAAGTTCAAGTATACAGGTCAATTGATCATGTGTCTTCTAGCCAGTTGTTTAGAAAGCTAAGTGTGGAGAGAAGCATCCACGATGCTTATGTTGAAGCTATTAGGCGTGCTGATAGGTTTTTGTACATCGAAAACCAATATTTCATTGGGGGATGCCATTTATGGCAGAATGATAGGCACAGTGGCTGCAGAAATCTGATTCCTGTTGAAATTGCACTCAAGGTGGTAAGTAAGATTAAAGCAAGAGAGAGGTTTGCAGTGTACATAGTCATACCAATGTGGCCAGAAGGAGTGCCTGAAAGTGAACCAGTTCAAGATATACTGCATTGGACCAGAGAAACAATGACAATGATGTATAAGTTGATTGGAGAAGCTATAATGGAAAGTGGGCAGCCAGGGCATCCAAGAGACTACTTGAATTTCTTCTGCCTTGCAAATAGGGAAAATAAAGGAAAAGAGGAGTATCTTCCCCCACATTCTCCCCATCCTGAAACACAATACTGGAATGCACAAAAAAATAGGAGGTTCATGGTTTATGTTCACTCTAAGCTCATGATAGGTATATGATTATAACTTCAATTACTTGCTTTTTCCCCTCATTACTTTCTAAAAAGGCTTATTTGGAATGGTTTGTTACAATAATTTTATTTACAGAATTATGCAATTCAATTTGTTACAATAACTCGTGCATTAGCATCAAAGTAATTGAACAGTACAATTGTAGAATTGTGTTACAAACTGTATTGATATTCTATGCTAACTAAAATTTTGTGTTCTTGCTTCTGCCACTAGTGGATGACCTATACATATTAATAGGATCAGCCAATGTAAACCAAAGATCTATGGATGGGCAAAGGGACACTGAGATTGCCATAGGGGCCTACCAGTCTCAAGATGGAGCTGATCATCACATAAGCAGTGGTGATATTTGTGCATACAGAATGTCACTGTGGTATGAGCACGCAGGGAGTGCTGAGGAATTGTTCTTAGAGCCAGAGAGTTTGGCATGTGTGCAGAGAATGAGGTCAATAGGAGACCATATGTGGGAAATCTACAGTAGTGAAGAAATTGTGGACATGGAAGGGGTGCACCTTGTAACTTACCCTGTGAAAGTAACCCAAGAAGGGTCTGTGGAGGATCACAATGATGGTGGCAATTATTTTCCTGATACAAAATCTCCAGTGAAAGGGAAAAGATCTAAATTTTTAGCCCCTATCTTTACCACTTAATCATACAATTGACATACCAACACACAATCACGACTGACCATTCTTTTGCTTATCATTTTTTTACAGAGACTGAAAAATTAGAGCCCTGTATTGTATATTGGCTGTTGGCAACAGAAAATGTAAAGAATATTTATCCTAGTTTAGTAAAATTTCTTTACATGTATTTATTGGAGAATATTAAGGAAGCAAAATAAATTTAAATTAAAGAATCTTTTTTTTTATATATAAATATTATTCATCACTAGTTTCTTGGAAAGCAATGACCATTTTAAAAAATTATTAAGCAAGTTTGGAATTCAAACTCAAAGTTTCTTTTATATTGAAAGCATCTAATATCTATCAGTTCAAGACTAGTTATTTCAAAGTACTAAGATTACTAAAATGAGTTTTATTTTTTTAATTCATATATTTAAAAAACGCAGAACCTTATCTAAATTTGAAACCATTGAGCTAATTCTACTTAATTTGTGGTCCAAGCTAACAAAAAAAGATAACTTGTGATTCAAAACTTTTATTATAATAATATTATAGTGAGAGAGAGAAAAAAAAAACGCAACTGAAAGACCATGCGCTTTATTTTGTTTGTCTAGCCTTAATTTCAGTACAAGAGCATCTTTATCCTTACAATTCATATTTTGGGTAAAGTCGTTAAAATTAGTTTGAGTTATTTAATTTTTTTTCATTTATTAATTTATACAAAATAATGAGTTTCTCATTTCATGATAATTGATAAGATAAAGTTGCTTATGAAAGTGACTCTCAATCCATAATGTCCGTGTTTGTTCCTCTTTCTTCGACTGTTTTCACTCTTCTGTATCATTATTCGTTGTGGAAAAGACAATTCCTCGTTTCTTTGATCGTGTTCTTGCAATTACTGTTAACGAAATCGAAGCGCTGCGCGAATAATCATTGATGAGACAACGTCACTTAAATCTTGTTTTTGTTGAAGCTTAATTTGTTCATTTGAAGCGTCTTGCTACTTCCTAAAAATCATAAATTTGTCGATTTTATGAAAGTAATGCAAAAGATGCATTATATGTGTTGATATAACTGAATGAATATTGTGAGTCACCTTAGTATTAACTTCCTCTAGCTTTAAAAATTATAGTAAGTATCCTCATCTCAGGAGAAGCAAATAATACTTCTACGCAATTCTGTTTATGAAAAACACAGAAAGGAAGTCGGCAAAATTTTAACAGATTTTAATTGAGGTCACCGTATTCTACTTAATGTGTTTATTTTAAATATATAGAATTTCTGGGAAATTAATAAAATACATTTATCAGTATTCAAGTTTTTGAAAACAATGTTTCCTTTTAATTATTATAAAAAAAAATTAACTTTACACTCAACTATCATTCATTGTATTTTTAAAAAGGTGAAAAAACTTTATTTCCAAAAATTATTTTTATTTTCTTCTACCAAACAAAAAAAACCTTATTCTCACACTACTTGTTAGAAATATTAAAGCATTCCTTGCACCAAATGACGCCTAAAGATAGGCGGGAAATTAACGTTGAACTGCTGTTCAGCAGCTTTGATCATAAGCAAATTGAGAAATAAAGGGTGCAAAAGAGGATCAAAATCGACAAAATATGTTCTCGAGTCATCTGCCGTTTATTTGAGTAATATTGGATAAATTCATCCCGAATTCTCCGCGATGTTGGTTCACATCGATACTGTTCTAAACATATAATTCAACATCAAACATAATTCTAAATGGTGCGTGCAAAAAAAAATAAAAATTTATCATGACCATATTTTAAAGCCAAATCTAACGACGGGGAAAACAAGTGTAAAAAGAAACCTCATTTGGCCTACCCAACTTCAAACAAACAGGGAGTGTATCTGTAAAATCAATCTAATTTTGAGGCCTGCACTAAACAATAGGCATCCCTTCTTTCACAAACACAAGCAAGCACTCATGATCCATCAGGCAAAACTAAAGTCTCAACATTTCTATGTTTGAACCAATTCATGCTTACCACCAATCACACAAAATAATGATCCAACACAACAAAGGCAGGCTAATATGTTTATTATCTTGATCCATCACAGCCCCTCCACCAGCGACCGACTGTTCTCCAGCCCATAATAAACTTCAATCGATTTTTGCATTTTGACACAATAAAGAACCAACCTGTGTTCCTCAAAATCTCACAACCAAATATGGTTAAAAGATGTATATTGGGTTTTTCCTCACTTCTCAGCCCCGAATACAGTTCCCAGCTTTTCATCTGCAACCATAATAAATATAAGATTAGGTAAAAATAAATGGTAAGATACTAGAAAAGTAAGAAAAGTTTAGTGGGAACAAAAAAACAACATGAGAATAGCAGAATCAAGACAAAACGAAAAAATCACTATATATGATATATATGAACAAATCTTACTCAAAATTTTTAGTGCTAAATAGGTAAGCCACAAGGCCGCTAGCATCAATCACCCTGATAAAGTGTACCAGTAACCTCAGAAGATTCATGAGGCCACTTGTTTAAGTACTAGCTAAAGTGGTAAACAGAAATGAATGCTGGTATTTTCAGATCTAGGAGGAAACCAGATTAACATTACAGCTGCTATATGGTGCAAAAAATTTTGCACAAAAAAGTGTTATCCTAACATTATAGGTAACCCAAGACCTTTAATCTCACTAAGGAAGCTGAATATTCATATTTTCCACTTAACTCTCTCTTAGTCGAAGTTATTCCAGAGAGACTGCTGATTCCAAGTCATAGAATTCATGTCCAAATCAGTAGTAGTACCTAAAACCACCTAAATAAGCTAGCCCCAGCTTACTTCTGCCCTTCAACAAAGTAGTCTCCAAAATTCCAAATGCTGATATATATGAATCCCTCATAAAGAAAAGTAGCAATTACAACCTGTATACTTAACCACGCACTGGGAATGAATTTAACCTATAAGATGCAAGCACTCAAATTAGCTATAATGCATCCAAGAAGTTAACAGGGTAGTCCAGCAATCCACAAGCAACCAACAATATTGGATGATTTGATTCTTGACCCGATTTGTTACATGTACACAAATCAAGATCTTAATTTTCCTTTGCTCTTATTAGAAGCCTAATGACAATCAAGACCTATAGGAATATTGCATATCAAAGGTTTTCCACCTTGCAATTTCAGATGGCTAAAGTGGCCGGCAAATTATTTGAACCTATACAAGATCTTAATTCTTAAGATTTTAAAATAGGATGCATTGACAGCCAACATTATACTACAATTAAAAGATGAATTAAGACTTTAAATTCCTGATGATTACGCTAAAATTTCTTGTTAACAACGTCACTAAACAAAATCTGAAGATGATCTAACCCAGTAACCCTAATTCAGGTGTGCAACAATTAAGTTTCATAAGCAGCATACTAAACCTTACATGATTGTAATCAGCAGGGTAACAATAGCAAGTTCTACATTTTTTAACATCATTCAGACCGATAAAGAGAATCAGAATACTTGCCTATGAGCTTCAGATCGACAGCTGGCCTTCAGACATACCGCAGGCCCAGAGCCTTCTCTTCAGACATTCCACAGTGAACGTAGCAACGTACAAGAATCTTGCATATAATGGAGGACCTCAGTAGATGAAATTCCAGTTCTTCAACCAATATAAAGAAGAAAGTTTGCAAATGACATGAGATTCAACACTACCAGCCAGTTAATCCTCCCTATGAAGATTAAAAATATTATAAACCAGATAACATCCCCCTTCAGACATCCTGCAGGCCCAAGGCCTTCTCTTCAGATATTCCATGGTGAATCTTGCAACAAATGTGAATCTTACATATCATGAGGAGGACCTTGATCAGTGAGATTTCAGCACCTCAACCAATATAAAGAACGAGAAACTTTTGTGATGGTATGAGATGCAACACTACCAGACAGTTAATCCTTTCACGATTGAAACGGTATAAAACTGATATCATCACCTTTAAATCCTGGGCTAGGAAGATTTGTAAGCTAATTAATATCTCATCCTATCTTTATATTCAGATCAAAAAATTCCTGGTGCACTTTAAGTGAACTGTTTGCAAGAGCAATACCTATAGCACTACCATCTTGCCAGGCAAATATAACAGTTTGATGAACTCCTCTTCTCATATAAAACAGCACTTAATTGATACCAATCTAAGGGTGAGCCTTGGCGCAATTGTAAGGTTGCTATCTTGTGACTTAAAGGTCAAAGGTTCAAGTCTGGGAAACAACCTCTGCTAATGAATGTAAGGCTGTGTACATCTACCCTCCCCAGACCACACCAGGTATTGGGCTTCCCTTTTTAATTGATACCAATCTCTATATAGAATTTACCAATTTAGAGGACCTGAAATACTGGAACAAAACAAGTTTTTCAGAGCACGACTAAATAATGGCGCACAATACTTCTGAATCTGTATCCAGATTCCAGTCCATCCAAAGTTGTGGGACTTGTGGTTTTCCAATCAACAAAAGTTACACAATGCCAGACTATCTCAACAGGAAACCCTACAAGTTGTTACAACTTACAATGCAATTGCATCATCCATAATGCCACTTCAACACAAAGGCAGAAGACTGCACCAGCCACCATCCATGCCAGCAAAAAGTAGTTACAGCCAGAAACTTGCCAGATAAAATATGGAAGAAAGAATGCTTGAATATTTCCAAACTTGAATATGTTGTGTAGGTACCTTATTGGCTCCAAAAGGAAGTACAGCCACCTTCAATATAAGCATCTTTTCTGGCAAATGAAACCAAATCAACCCCACGCATCATTGAGAGCTTGCAACTTAATCCTGACAAACTGGCATAATATATATTCATACACCCCAGAAGTGATGGACAACATAAGTCACATTCACTAATTTATATTCCCAATACTTTGTGCACAATATATCCTTTACCAGTTGCAGAAGCACCCTGGCTATTGCTAAAAGAAATCCACCAGACCACCAACATTTTCAACACTTCTGGGCAAAGTTTGTCCAATCTTAAGTAAAGTTACAAACTTAAAGCTATCATTCTATCCCAAATTAAAAATGCTCTAATTTCAGGAAAAATGAAACTTCTCATTCTGTTCATTTTAGTAAACCATGAAATATAACCTATAACAAATTGTGCTCCCAAATTCTTCTACATGTGGTCACTCCTCTGACAAAGTAGCAATTATCTGTTCACATCCATAATCCTTGACATGAATGTATTTAACAACACCACTCATTTAACATATTGCTAGGAGTTCAACAAGAAGCAAAAACAGCAACATGAGAAGCAAAATATCTATACAAAGACTTCTAATAGAGCTAGCCTGACAAACCCATTTTATATTAACTTCAGCCCACATGATTCAGCACATGCCACATGGGAGTTTCAAAACCTCAATGTTGCAATGCTGCATTCCAGCCCATGATCAATAGAAACGTGTTTATACCCAGAAGAAAGGCTAATAACAATACCCAGCCAAAAACACAAAAATAATAATATGAAACACAAAATATGTATCAATAGAAGATAAATTGAAGAATTCCATCATACTAAACTTAGAGATACTGCAGCAATGTTTTCTCTACAAAAAGAAGCAAACTAAAGCTAAAACCTACATATGCCAGCTTAGGACTAATGATTTATCCAGAGTTCCAGATAAAATAACCATTGGTGTGGCATGCATACACAGAAGGACATCAAACTCAATCTCAGCTATTCTGCTAACAGAAAGCCAAAGAGATGGCAAGCCTTTCTTCATCATCAACAGCAATCACATGAATTTCAACGACGATTCAAGCGAGGCTTCTCGTGTCCCTTCCTTGAAGCAGCACCTGCCCCATACAAAGGACCTTTTTCTGCAGCACCCTAAACAGCAGCATATGAAAAATGAATATACCCTTGAGAAATTGAGTACCAAATTTATAAATTGAGGAAAGCACATACCAAGTGAACACCATATCCATCTGCATATGGAGCAGGAAAACTGCCCTCTGGGCTACCAAACTTTGTTCCATAAGGCCCACCTTCATAAATGAAGCAAACATGAAAAAGGGGACAAAATGAACAACAGTAATATCTCTGCAAATACAAATTATATGGGTAAGTCTGGGTTATCTATAATGATTGATGATTTAGCTTTCAAGCTCTGATGCATAAATATTCCAAGATTAGTGGTCTATCCATATTGTATCCAATATCAGTACACGTGATGCTGCAGCTGTATTTTTGGTATATCCCTGTATGCATAACTTTTGGGATACTACTGCCCACAAAATATTGCAGTTAAAAAAACCAAGATATGGACAAGTCCATTATAATTAATTATCTCCCTCAAAGCATCTTGCAATATTTCCCTCCTCAAAATTATCACATAGAGTATCATACTTTCATCGTCACCAGACAAGTTAGAGAAAGCATGGGACTCCGGTTAGGGTGATCAGAATTAGATAATTTTAAAGTCTCACTTTTACATAATATAAGTATGCTTTTTCAATATATACCGCATCACCCATACCTTCAATAAAAAAAAGAGTTTGTACTTGTGCATCATGTTGTCTTGGATACTCAGAGTTGTACCCACACATCAGGATTATTAATCACGGGTCAGAAAAATTGAAGATATGCCTCTTTTCAGGTCTTTGAATTGAGTGATAATCCATTATTCTAATCATGTCATTAAATCAGCCAATTATAATACTCCTAACCACCCGAATTGCTAATAAATACACAAAGGAGTTCTTTATTAAAGGATTATAAATTCTGCAAAGGACAATATAACAAACACATCATACCAGCTCCCCAACGTCTGCCATCAACACTAGCAAGCTCAGCACGTAATTTCTCAACTTCCCGAGCCATAGAAACTAAATTTTTCTCCATTGACTGCCTCTGTTCCATGAACTCTATATTTGCCTTCTTTTCATAATCCACCATGGTTCTGGAATACAAAAATGTATTTCTCATCAGTTTAAGCAAACAAATAAGGTTATACAATCACCAAAAGGGCTTGAAAACGAAAAACGGAGACCCCATTAGCAATTGAGTCAGATACCTGGCACGCATTAGCTCTTGGTGCAGGCCATCTATCTCAGCCCTCATCATGGGAATTTGTTGACTATCAGCTTGTAACCTAGAAACATCTTGCGTAAGTGTCTGAACCTTCCCTGTAAGCTCTTGTTTGAGATTATTGAGTTTCTGAACTTCAGATCGAAGTTGTATAACTTCACTCTTCAAGGGCTCAGTTGCCCTTAGGTCAGCCTCCAGCTTCATTCCTTTTTCAATAAGCTCCCTCGAATGCACCTCATGTTCGGCACGAATGTCACCAATGGCAATATTCATGCGATGAAGCTCCTCCTTGGCAGCTGCAAGGTCTCGTTGCAACGCCATTCGGTCATCAATCAGCCTTCTATTATCTGCAACAAGCCTGCGTATTTCAGCATGCTGTAATTCAAGTTCCTCTTCCAACACAGCAGGATGAGGAGGAATTGGCGGTGGGCGCGGCATCGGAGGAGGCCCACGAGCATAAGGCCCTTCGTGTGGGTACCCCCTTCTGGCACTCAATGGTTCTCTATGAATACGGTGTCTTGCTGCCATTTCAAGCAACCTAAAATGGTAAACGCAGATACAATTATAATCACAATTACATACGCGTTGATATTCTAACAATTGAGCATCATTATCAGCAACGAAACCATCGTTGGGAATTTCGAAAAGATCCAAAATTTAGGCACCATTCATTAGCACAATCGTTTGTGAAAGCATGATTACCGAGTAATGAACACGAACTTTAGAATCGAAAAAATTAACGTTTATGGGGTTGATGACCTAGCGTGATCACGAGATAGCACATCCACACAAACGCAACCCAAATAATAACAATAATAATAATTTTCATAAAATGAAAAAAGAAAATCACAAGGAGATACATACAGCAAATAGATGCTTCGAGAGAGAGAGAGAGAGAGAGAGAGCCTTGTAAAAACAGAGAAAAGGGTATTCCCAACCCCCAATGGAATAAAGCACGCGAAGACGGAAAACCCAGCAAGCCTCAAATGAATAAATGAATGAATATAAGGATCAATCCTCACACTGCAATTTTGTTGCCTTCTACGACGTCGTTACATCCCCATTTTATTTTATATCTATTGTTTAAATGCATGTTAAAATAATATCAGTATTTATTTTAAAATAAACACATTTTCAAATAAATTAATATTTAATTAATTTTTTGTAGACGTGCAATATTATACCATGATTTTACTTAATCCATGAAGCTAACTTTACTCAATAGAAATATATATTTTCTATTTTTAACATCTTAAAATTAGTTTAATTGATATGATATTATTTTAACTATAATTTATAGATATTTTATGTGTGTGTATTTAATTTTGATTGATATAAAAGATCGTGACGCATATGTTACAAAGTAAAGAAAATACATAATTGCATGAGAATAATATTAGGTATACACAGTATCCCATTTTTAATATTAAAAAATCAAGAATTTACCATATAATGATACACGAAACTAGTCACAATAGTGAATAAATATAAACAAAACTTTTAGTAATATTTTTCTTTTTTATACAACTTTCAGTTTCACTGGCATCTAATTTTAAATATTTTAATATTGATATAGAGTGTATTTTAAGTATTTATACCATCAAAATTTCAAACTTCATTCCAAGTTTTGAAGTTGTTAGTAGGTTTTAAAACAGTCCATTGATAAAAAAAATTATTTTACTTGTGCTTTGCAAGTATCTCATAAAATTTAATATTAATTTAAGTACATATCCAAACATGAGAAAGATACATGATCGTGTTAAAAATATTATATGTAAAGAATTAATATATTGTAAAAGGAAATACTCAGTTTTATAATATAAATAAACATATACGATAAAGGATTGGGAGTTTGGGTGCCAATTCTAACTAATAAAATATAATTGATAACATCATTTGTTGGATTTTAACTTATATTTTTATTAAAAAATATTTTTAATATGTAATTTTAAATACACTCTTTATTATTAAATAATTTTTTTTATGACTCACAATATGATATTAGTCGTATTTCATAGTCTCGCGTACAACCAAAAAATTAATTAAGAAGACTGATAAAATCCTTGTGCTTTTTTATGATAAATAAGCTTTCCATTTTGGGCAAATCATACTATTACAGCCTTAATAAATGAGATTTATATAGGCCCATTAGTAATAATTGTCAGGAGCATAAGTTGGACTCTTCTTGTTTCAAACAACTCAGTAATAGCCCAACCCAATTTCCAGTTGTCAAAATATATTAGTGTAAAATATATACTAGTAATTTTTTTTATAAAGTTATCACATAATTAAAACTAATTTAGTTTTGTAATAAAATTATTTTAAAATCACATTTAAAGTAGTTTTTCATTAATTAATAATTTGAAAATGTTTATATTGATATTATATTAAAATTAAACTAATAAATTTATCCTTTTTTTCTATATAAAATTTATCCTACAAAAAATGTGTTAAAAATAATATCATAATATTATCTGTTTCATTATTTAATATGTATTTAATATAAGATAGGATAAGTGTTCATGTCAATATCATAATCTGAGCAATTTAATTGTCTTATATTGTCTTAATAAGGAATTAAAATAAAAAACCATTTTAAAAGTTATTTTTATTTCGGGGGAGAATTTGTACATGAACTGAAGCAGAAAAGTTCAAAGATGATTAGAGTGTGTATGTATACTCTAATCATCTTTGGATGATCAATACACATTCAAATGGAGTTCCATTTAATTCTCTTATGAATATCATTATTCTATGGGACCCATAAACCGTCATTATCTATTCCCACTTACTCATATTATTCATTCTTCTATCTTCTTCTTTCATCTCCCACAGAATGAAAGGAAATGGTAAACTAAAAAAGGGACAAAAAAGTAGGAAGGCAAGAGGATAAAAGGAAATTCGGATTCAAAAGATGACAGTGTTTTCCCATACAACAAATTATTTTTTAATTGCATACTTAGTAAAATGGGAAATAAAAGTAAATGCCTAATTCATGGTCCCTCAATAGATGGAACCTTTTGATTGTCTTTTTGTGCAAAGACAAAGCCAGGGAACAAATTCATCAAGTTCATGAACTTCACCCACACGTGTGTTGATATTAGCCAACCTCTTCTTGGACCCCCTTTTCTCTTTTGCAGTTTTTGTCTTTTTCATACTTTCAGCTATGAAGGCAGCTCAACATTCCATTCTCCTCACCATGATTGGCATCCTCTTTTTCATTCTTACAGTGGGAAAGTTCACAATTGTATCTTCTTCAGCATACCATCTACACGTGAAACACTACATTTGAAGATGTTTGTCTAATAGGTAGTCACAGAATGACAGTATTGTAGAAAATTAAAACAAAAAGCACTATATGATTGTATATTATATATGCATATCCATCAAAATCGTGGTTGATTAATATCACTAGGACTTTTGTTTAACCTAAGCTAGTTTGATCCACATCTCTCATCTCTCCACATTATAGTCACCCCCCCCCCTCCCTTAAATAAATATTGTAAGGTTACATCTTGGTAGAGGCAAGCAGGAAAACATGTTGGTTTCCCTGAAAGGAAAAAAGAATTCAAATATATTCACAAGAACATTTAGCTTCATGCTTCTGAAAAAAATCCAATTCTCTGACTTTTTTGTGTGTCTGTCGATGGACATTGAGCTGTAGTCATCATTAACAAGAAGACAAACATATAGATTGATGCCACTTGACTGGTCAAATATTCCTTTGTATTTTAGGTACCAAACTCTAACTAGGATAGGGGGACGACTATGTTTCTCTAGTTTGGTAAGTCATATTAAAAACTCAAAAACTTTCAAGAGGCATCACAGGTAGGATTTATTAATTGTTATATGAAGTCTGATAATAGCACACTATACAGCACAAAAAATTACAATCATATGGCCTTTTTTGGACCTTGATGGAGTGTGCATGGCTTTGTAGCCCCATGAATTTCACAATTTTGATTCCACCTCTGCCCATATGAGAGAAAGATATATAAGTCATTAACCCACTTGGTTTTTGTGGTGTGTGTGTGGATTCTACGATTTTCAGCTATCAAATTTAGTTTAAAAAGATAAAATCATGAGTGGAAATGTGAAAGCAAAAAGAAAAAGGCCATCTAAAAGCCACTAGCATGTTAGCTGTTATGATTTGGCATTTGCTCCTATGACCTATGTCATATGGAGACATTAATGAAGGGTCCAAAATTTGGGCATTAATGCATTATGAGTCTGCATTTAATAATGACTCATTGTATTAACAGATTAGAAGGAATGATAGAATAATTACCTAAATTGAGTAACGAAATGATGTAGGAAAATAGAAGCTTCCAGCCTGGCCAAGTCAAGTCCAGGGCACAACCTTTGTCCCCCTCCAAACGGAGTGAAATTGCAAGTGTTCATGCCTTTGTCCTGTGACGTGACTCCAATTTTTCACTTAAAAAGCTGAATAAATAAGGGGGAAAAAGCTAAATAATATATTTTTTTAACACATTTTTATTTATTAGTTAAAATTTATAAAAAATTAGATGAGTTTTATTTTTTCTCACTTCTAATTTAATGTCTTTTTTCTTATTTTTAATAAATTTTAACTAATAACTAAAAGTATATTAAAAAAAGTGTTACTAATATTACACATAAACAATTAACGTACAAAAATAATAACCAAAAAAGATATTTAATTTTTTCTCTTACTTGCCACCTCCATGGATTGAATTGATAAGGCGAGTCATAGTTTTTGTCATCTAGATGAACTAATCTAAAATATGCAAGAACACACCATCCTTTTGGTATTAAATACCCTTTTATCTCAACATCTTTCATGGCCTTTCTCATAACACCAATTATTATATTTCCCATCCTCAAAGTTTCCGTGATAATCTGTATGAATAAAACACAACCAATTAGTTTTAAGCTATGGTTTAATTAATTAATTTCATCTTATTAATCCTTCATTTGCCTTACTGTTTGAGTAAACGGCAATGATAAATAATCGCTCCAACACAAGGGCTCCCCAAGTTCATCTTTGAATTTCTTAAGCTTCACATTTTCCTCCTAGTAAACAGTGGAAATCATTTACCACAAACTAATCAGTCAAATAGTGATGGGCGACATATACCATAACCTATGGAGGAAATGGGAAGAAAATATTCATACGCATCTACAACCAAAGTGATTGATATATAGTTTACCAAGAATTATTCTAGTCTTCTTTAATATTTATGTAGATGAGATTTTCCACGAGTATGATGTTGGTCTTGGTCCCTCTTTTGAGGATTCATTGTCACATAATAGTATAGCAAGGACTACACCTTACCAACTACTTTGTCTATTTGTCCAAGCAAAATTCAAAATCTATTGTAAGATTTAGAAAAAGAAAGAAGTTCTGTGTGAACAAATAATGTTAAATGACAATTTTGGTGTAGTTTAAGTGAGTATTTGGATAAATTTTCATAAAAGAAGAAAAATAATATAATTTTTTTTTTATAAATTAAAAATACTTTTTCTTTAAATTTTAGAGAAGTTAAATAATGAAATAATTAACAACGAGACTAGTTTGGAATTGCACCACAAGAAGTGAGGCTTTATCCATTCCTATGATATTTAGAGAAATTACTTTCATTGTAATGGCATTTGAGAAGAAATGGTATACCGTAATTTGTTGCAAAGCTGCAGGGCATTCTGATAGATACTTTATAGCCAGGGTCATAAGAATTGGAACCGAGTCCTCTCCTGGAATCATCATATCGATAATATTATCTGCTATTAAATCATCTGTTAATTGTTCACTTGCATCATTCAGAAGCACGTCTATTACATCTTTTGGTACTTCAGATATGCCACTATCTCTTCTTGATTGAATAATTCTCTGCACTAATTTCACCATTTTCTTTTTGGCCTGGAGCCAATAGTGAAGTAATTACTAACAGGCTAAGCATATAACACATACACAGGAAACATGTCAAATAAAATTACTTTTTCTTAATGTGAAAACAAATTACTTTCTTTGATCATGTAATTTTCAAAAACTATTAACCTTATATATCTATATCTATATATATAACAGGAATAATTTTTATTCTAAGAGTATAAAAATTTTAAATATAAATCATATGATTATATATAAATAAGTAAGATCAATTAATAGCTTGTATTCCTTATTTTATTTCCTAAAATAACCAAGTATTAAACCAACATCTAATTAATAAACTAAACTTGCCTGTAGAGATTGATAAAGCTTAGTTCCTGGCAGGTGTATTGGTAAAGACATGAGACCAGAGATGAATTCTTGAAAATGTTTCTTGAGAAGCTCCATTTCTTCACCGGGATCCAAACTAATCAAAGCCTTGACTAGTACTTGGAAGGCAATCTTAAGGGGGGAAAACACGTACTTGTTAGTATCTTAGAAAATATCATACCATTATAATTATGAATCTAATTATCAAAGCAGCACGATATATGCAAAATGATTATGAACGCCATAAAGACAATTGAACGTTTTACTTTTATACCTATATGATTTTGAAACTTAGGTATTAGCTAGAGAGACAAATCAATCGCCAATAACATAATGAGAGAGAGAGAGAGCGCTTTGACACACAACTTTGAAGTGGTTATTTTCATAAAAGCTAGAATATCTATGAGAAGTCACCTTAATCATGGAGGTAAGATTAAAACTCAAAACTTTGGAGATGGATTCTATCCACTTCTCCATATTAGAGAGAGATGAAGATAGATGGACACAAAAACACATGCACCCCTTCATGCATATAGAGAAGAGAAGGAAAAAAGAGCATACGTTTTTGGTTTCATCTTGTATGTATATGGGGTGGTCCTCCCTCCAATTTGCCATTGATTCTTGGACATACTTATGCATGTCTCTAGTGACTTGAGCCTTGAGCTGTTGAGACTTGAAGAATGCTCCAAGGAGTCCATGTATTCTCCTATGTAGGCTTCCATTGATGACCAAAATAGAAGACTCCCCCATCAATTCGATAAGAGACTTGGGATATGAAGGAACAAAAACCTTTGCATCACTTTGCATTATAAATTTGTTAACATCTGCATCCGTGGAAACAATAGTGGGGCTTCCAAATATGTGTGACTTAAACACCTTGCCATACCTACAAGTTGCAAAGTCCTAAAGCCTTGTCAAAAAATTATATAAATTTGTAGATTCAATTCTGTATGCAAAACATGAAAACAATGAAACTTTAACACCCCAGATGGATTTTACTTTGTTAAATTCATTGCATCATATCACAGTATGAAATCCAACAAACATGCATGGTAGCAGAACCTACAACTAACTTGTGGTAAAAATGATACTAAAGCACATGAAAATTATATTATCAAACTATGACTATAAAACGTTATTACAAATGAACTTACATGCGGCGTCGCTTGTCCATGAAGCTCTCAGGACGATCAGAGTAAGCACAAGAAACAAACTCAATGGTTTCACCGATAAAAGGCCATCCAAGAGTGCCTAATGGAAGTTGATTTATGCGTTTAGTTTTGAGTGTAGTTCTCATGTGGATGAGTAACACAGTGGACAAGAGAAGTGCTATCACAAACACAATCCAAATGTTGTCCATTATTTTGCACACAGACTCTATAATACCACTGGCTTTGGCTTAAATGTTGGTAATCATATGATGGTCACAACAAATATATACACACATGACGATGTTTTCTATGGAAGAATTGAGTAGTGCACGTGTGCTAACTTATACGGTGCCAATGAGAATATTTATAATATATAGATTCATTGCATTCAGAGGCATAGATACGAGACTTATTTTCTTAAAAAAATAATAATAAATTGGGTGCACTGACACAAGAGTTTTTGGACTTTAACTGGGTCAACATCATCTTTCTGAATCGGGTTGGGGATGTACAGTTTGGAGAAGTATTTACATTCTAATATAGTAACTTCAACAAATTGTTAAAAATTGATTTATATAAGTTTTTACTTCTTTTTTTTCATAATTCAACATCATTCTTTATTTCAATCCAATAATTCTAAAAACATTCTGAAGTAAACCACACAACCTACATAAAACAAGTATAATGATGGTAAATGTACAGCTCATTTGTAAAAAAGTAATATTATATAAAACTCTGATTGTTTGTTGAATAAATACACCTCTTTACAGTTTTTTTTATTAATTTTAATAGTGAGAGAGAGAAGACCACAGTTTCACCGTTAAAATGACCTTATTTTATTAACTTTACAAAGCCATATATCAATCAAAACTTGCTGTTCTCAAAATACGAATGCTGCTTTCATTGGTTAAAAAATGTCAAATACAATAAAGTGAGAGAATAAGGTTTTCAATTCTTGAGATTATGAAATGTAAAATGTTAATTTATGATTTTGCTTCATATATACAAAATAAAAGGGAGAAGTCCCCACCCACAAGAGCATGATTGTTTTCGTGCTTTCATGTGAGACTCAATAAGTTCAATCACATTCCTCCATCATCATCATCATCATCCTCCGCCCCTATTTTTGTCCATCTCTTTCTCTCTCTCTAAAAAATTATTTCCCAATCCAATCTTCCCCCAACCTCTCATGCTACCATCATTTAGTTCATTTCCATTTTTTTCCTCGTATTATATGCTAGAGGGCACATGCATGTGCTTTTTACCATCTCTTTACTAAAATTTTATTCTTCGTTGTTTAAATCATTCTTAATAAATTAAAAGGTGTTGGAGTATGTTCGTATGATTGAACCGAGCAAGAACAAGAGTGCCAAATGTTTAGGAAAGATGATATTTAAAACTAAAGCATCTCTTTTCCAAGGAGAAGATTTCATATGTATACCCAACTTAATTTGATTAAGCTTTATAAACCTTTGATTATTGTCGCTAATTCCATTTTTTTCTTCTTTTAACATCAATTTCATATTGGCCCGTTTCTTGATTTACCTACATATGTTTTCTGACGCTAACCTTAATTCATCAGCTAGCTTTTATATCTTAATTTAAATTACTTAACCTTGATTCAAGTGTCCTAATTCGACATTCATCTTGTAATGCCATTGCAACAATAGATCTAGATTTTCATCTCGTTCTATACTTCAAAAAGAATAGGATACATATGTACAGTACTTGAAATTCGAGGAACTAGGACGCTGAACTGCGTGTTAATTCTAATAATTGAAAAACAAAGAATTGTTAGAAATTAACGGGGTAATGCTATCTTAAATATTCTTGGTTCAAATGTTCTCTATTCCTTTATTTCTCTAATGAGATTCTACTTTTATTTAAATTTAATCTTTTAAAATTTTAATTGTTACAATCAAGTCTTCAAAATATTTGTTAGTTCAAGTAGTTAAAAATGTAGTAATAGAAATATTTTCATGTTTTTTGTCCCCAATACAAAAACTTAGTTGAACCACTTTCTCGTTTTATTTAATTTTCTTCAAGTCAAAGAATTACGTCAATTACAGTGTTGTGTTTTTTATATTCCTACTTTTCTTTATACACGATCCGCGAGCCATAAATATGAAAAACAATACGACGATATAGTTAAATCACGTGCATCCTCGCCTTTTGCAGAATGAATAGAGTATGAACAACTGTTTGATTGTACATACAAGGGTCCTCCATCTTACATGAACATTTCAACCAAATAAATATGGAAAAAGATTCTAACAAAGAAGAAAACCGAATTCCTACCACTATTCTTACAAAAAGCTAATTTAAAGGTAGTTCCATCAATCAGCTCCATGGGCGACCGCTGCCATAACCCCTTCCACGGTCTCGGAAGCCTCCTGATTGATAATGGAAGGAATATAAACGAGATTTTCATAAATCAAATGTGCATAGCAAATAAAGCATGAATTCTGTAAATGCTAAATGTTATAAATTTGAAAAAAGCCTCCCGCCCCAGCACTCTCAAACTGAGCATTAGATCACAAACTTTCACTTACCAAATCATTCCGCATAACTCCCATTAGAAGCTGCCATTGAGTGAGTGGTAAAATATAATTTTACTAAAAAAAGACAGGCCAAGAAACCAAATAAAATAACTCCCTTTGAATCCATGTCATCCAAACATAATTAAGGTATACAGTATACCCTCAACCAAAAATTGAGGGCAGAGGCAGGGAACCAATATATGTATGGGTATATAGTAGCCAAGTTATATGCGAGTCCAGTTAAACAACTAACCTGAAGGTGGAGGAGGTGCACCACGCCCCATTGCTGCCAATTCAGGACTCACTCTCTGTCCAGCTTCCTCAAGTATGGATATAAGTTCCTTTGCAAATCTGGCATTGGCAGCTGTGAAGAATGTATATGCAGTTCCTTTTGCACCAGCTCTCCCAGTTCGACCAATGCGATGAACATAATCCTCAAGTGATCCCGGAAAGTCATAATTTATCACATACTTCACATCCTTCACATCTATCAGCAACCAAATAACAGAAAGGATCAAGATACAAATGGACAGCGATCAGTGTAAGTTAAAAACAACATTTTCTTAAACAAAAGTGTCCAATTCAACCAGGAGCAAAAGAAACCTAATGCAAATAGTTTTTTGGTTAAATTATTCCACAACAAGTCCACATAAAATTTGTTGAACTTTTAAATAGGTTCTCATTGTTTGTCTTTATGCCCCATAAATATTAGTCCTTAAATGCTAATTACCTTTAACTTTTGCTAAACCATATTAAGTAATGAACCTATTTGAAAGCTCAGATTAAGTATAAACACTTATTTGATTGTGCTGTCTGTCAAATAAATCCATAGTTTATCTATGTTTTTAATATGTCACTGTAATTTAACAAAAAGTTGTTGGAGTCTGTTCATGAGTAAGGACTTATTTAAAATCATAGGAACTCCACCAATTTTTTAAACTATAAAGACTTATTTATAAATTTAGTGAAACTATAAGGACTTAAGAGAATAATTTAACCTAGCTTTAATTACATAGCCTTGGGCTCTTTTTGGATACGAAGGTTACATTGATGTGCACAAAGAATTGAACCCAATGGTTTTAACCAATAAAAAATAGAACTTGAAGTCATCAGTAACAGAAACAACCATTTACTATTCAAGCCACCACATAAAGTAAGAATGGCTTATACATGATATGAGATTGACCCGCAGCATAAGGCAATTACAACTTTCGATGGCAAACAATTCAAGCAGAGATTATCCATCATCACAGAGGAAATTGCCAATATGAACTGGGGCTCATGGCTGCAAAAATAAAAATTATAATGGCAAGGATAACTAAGATTGCTTGGTCCAAACAACAAATAAGTTTCTCGCATTAGTTGCATAGGAAAGAGTAAATAAATGCAAAATCTAGCCATAAAAAATGGCTCAAAAGTGCATTAAAAAAATTAGGAAGTTAAAAAGTATTTAAAATATATGGTGGAAGGAACCTAGTCTTAACATTAAATTAATTCAGATAAATCCTCTTCAACAAAAGTATTGTATATTTCCAAAACTAGAGTTAGAGCACTATTTCAATTTCTTATACTGAATAAGAATGTCATTTAAACAACTATGCAAAAACTTCTGTACCTAAACCACGAGCTGCCACATCTGTTGCAGTCATAATAGGGCTCTTTCCAGATTTAAACTCTGAGAGCACCCAATCTCTTTCTGCTTGACTTTTATCTCCATGAATTGAAAGTGCAGGCCAACCATCCATGCGGAGCTGCCTAGTAATCTGATCACATCCTTTCTTAGTATCCATGAATATCAGTATTCGGCTGCCATCCATGATATCCTCCAGCAACTTCACCAATCTGACAAATAAGTTGACTAGATTAGGTGGTTCTTCTATCTGATAAGGGGTTAAAGTTAGGACTGCGAGTGAAAATAATATAGCATATTATCATATCCTACTTATCATATTTTTGCCTTTCAGGAATAATGTCAACATATTGCCGTATAGCATGGTTAGCTTTTAAATCTGGAGAACCTATAATTACCTGCATAATGGTTACAGAAATTGTTAATGAAATAATCAATATGTACATTAAATTCTCACAAACAACACCATTCATGAACAAACAAACTCCTTCCTTACAAAAATATAAATCTAAGTGACCACAAACAGAGAAATGGTATTAAAAAACAACTCAAGATGCCCCGACAAGAAAATATCTTACTTTGTATGGGTTATAAAGGAACTGCCTTGCCAATTGTTCAACCTCCTTTGGCCAGGTGGCACTCCAGTACAAAGTTTGACGGTCTGGACGAATCTACATAAAGGAAGGAAAAAAAAAAGAAAAAAAAATCAAACAATCATCAGATAACCAAGAGAATAAACTAATTTAATCTGCAGCTTCAGCAATCTGTGTTTGCTAATCCAACTCAGATTGAATGCCATCAATTTCCATGATGAGCTTATTCATATCATAAGGTGTCCTATCTAGTAAGAAGTGATTTAGAGTAATGTCTCATGATTCAATACATTATGCACTCCTCTCTGGAAGCCACTATTTGGTGCATTGTGTTTGTCCTCAATCCTGAGCTTCTCAAACCAAAATTTCAGATCATTTCAGTTCGATGGGATATAATATAATTTCTTAGCCTTTTCTATGGTTATTATCCAACGGTTGCTTTGAAAGGGTGGGCTTTAACTGAAATCTTACAGGAGTTGCATTCTATCTTGCATTGATGTCATTCAATGCTCTTCAGTTCAGTGTATTGTTGTTTGCTTTTCTCAGAGGATATCTTATCCTTCCTTAGTAGTGACCTTTCTACCAAATAAAATTCTTTTATCCACCCAGATGATAATAATAAAAACAGTTTACTTCCATGATTGCAAGCCTTGGAAATTTGGGCCACTGGGAAAGGAAAGCAAACAAATCACCCCATGAATTCTGTTCCAGGTATCTACATGTTCAGAAATAGGAATAAAATTAGCGGCGATAGAGAACACACATCATACCTATCTCTCTCTCCCTTTCATGAAATAGATACAGCATTCCCAAACGAAACTTAACATAGAATTGCAAGATTACAAACATGCCGATGAAGTATCAAGGAAAGGAATTTGAATATGCAAACCAACACTACCATGACCATCTACCATTTCTTAATATTTACAATTTTAAAATATTAATCAGATGCTAGATAATAAAGTCACCTGAGAGACAATCTTCCGTATCTGAGGATCAAACCCCATGTCCAACATCCTATCAGCTTCATCCAATACCAGGTAGGTAACCCTCCGCAAGTTAGTATGATTTGACTCAAGCATATCAATCAACCTTCCCGGAGTGGCAATTACAATTTCAACACCTGACCCCAAAAGTTACCAAAGACAACATCAAATTCAAAGTCATTACAAAATATAAAGCTAACCTGAAGTTATTACAACAAAAAGGCCAGTCACTTAATACTTACTTCACCACATACCTTTCTGGAGATCACGCACCTGAGGCCCCTTTGGAACCCCACCATATATGCACGTACTCTTAATCCTAGATGAGGCACCAAATTTAGTAGCCTCTTGTTGTATCTGGACAGCAAGTTCACGTGTCGGAGCCAAAACTAACACAATAGGTCCATCCCCAGGATCTGAAAAACACAGCAAACGAATTAAAAGACAATCAAAACAAAAGGTGTCAAAGGCAAACAAAGGCACCACCTTAAACATAACATCCCAGTCACATTGTTTAACTTCCTCATGAGCTCACCTAAAATTGGCTGGGCATTAACGTGCACAATTGCAGGCAACAAGTACGCAAGCGTCTTCCCTGATCCCGTTTCCGCAATTCCTATAAGATCACGTCCCTTCAGAGCCATAGGCCAACCCTGGGACTGAATCGGTGTAGGTTCAACAAACCCAGCTTTCTTAATTTCTTGCATTACATATTCTGGTTAAATCAATCAACGTCGCAAAATCAGTAACAACGTTAAAAAACACAGCATCCTTGTAACAACCAAAAAACTAATTATAGCACGAGAATCATATACGTAAGTACCCGGAAAACCGACATCGTGAAAGCTTTTAACAGGTTTCGGAACATCTCGGCCTTCGACGGTGATATCACGCCGTTGACGATACTCGTTAACTTCGGCCTCCGTCATTTCCCTAACGGCGATTGCTTCGTTGTAGAAGTTTTTCTCGAAATGAGGCAACCCATCCAAATTAAGTTTCCGGGGCGACCCTGACCCGCCGTCGTCGTACTCCCTTCTGCTTGAACCACCGTAGCCTGTAGCTGAAGATGCACCTAGCCCCGAATCACTGACACAAACGAAGCGTTTCAGCAACAGGGAACAGTGATATTCGTGCAGAGAAAAGAACCCAAAAAGAGAGGATTGGAAATTGGAAGAGGGAGTTACCTTCTTCGGTCGCGGTAGGAAGCAGGGTCGCCGGAGCGGCTGTCGTAACGGCTCATGCTTACGTGGCGGAGGCAGAGAGCGGAAGTGGAGCAGAGCAGCACGCCCTACTAGCGCGAGTATGTCGAAGCAGAGCAGCACCGCCCTTCTAAGACACGTTGTAAACAAGTTTTTGGGCCGACAAATAAACGTGAGAGCCCAAGCCCAAGAGCAACAGCGGTAAAAGCCCATTTGAAATACAGAAATATCTTTGGCACTGCCACTTCTATCACTCTGGCCAAACAGAATGCAATTGCAGGGTGTGTTATCCGCTTCATCTTCTTCTCTGAAATTGGAAGTGAGAGGTTCATGGGACACACAACAGAGACTCCCTTATAACCCTAATGCTCCTAGAAAGCTTAAGAAGAACAACGTTCCCGTTCCCATTCCCACTCCCACTTCGACTGCACCAATTACGCGAAAAGAGCAATACATTTCTGATCTTCTCAAGCGCGCCACCCCTCTTCCCACTCTAGGTTTTCGCTTCCTTCTTCTTCCTTTATATTTTCAGTTACCTTCGAATTTCTCGCTTGCTTGTTTTATTGTATTATAATATATTATTCTTACAGCGCACGTAGAAGAGCATGATGAAACCTACTTGGGGCTTGAGAGATGGTTGCCAACTCCACCCAAGGTCGTGAAGCCTCGATCTGTTTTTAACGCTGCTACTTTGGCATACATTGGCGATTGCATATATGAGGTTTGTTTCTTTTTCATTACTTTCTTTTATGAGATAAATAACTTTTCATTAACTACGTCAATTGAACAGGCATAGTTTGTTGCGTAATTTGTATTCCGTAATTCTAAGCATTCTTGTGATTTTTTAAGCTTCTAGATATCTTATTCTCATTCTGTTTTTTATTTTTTTTCATTCTTAAAATATGCAGCTATATGCTCGTAGGCACTTTTTATTTCCTCCCCTTAGTATCGATGAATACAATGATCGTGTTATGGCAGTTGTGCGTTGTGAGGCTCAAGTATGATTTCTTCCTTGCTGCTTTATTTTATCTTCGTGTACTATGTATGCAATGAAGTTAGATCACATGCTAGATCTTGTATAGTTGCATTTTGATGGGCATAAATGCTGCCTTTCATCTTTTCTATCTAATCTATATACTTGTCCTTTACAGATGAAGGGTTTTTTCATTCTCTTTGATATTTCAACGCCAAAAGATGATTCTGATTATTGCATTGGCAATTAATTATTTAATTTCATAATAATATAATGATAGTGGTGGTGGGGAGAGAGACCCTTTGCTGCTTTCGGGTAGTCATGTTAGACTCAGTTGTCACTTATCACCTAATTTTAAGTCTCTGTGTCTTGAACACCATCTATGTTTTTCTCAACTTTGGTACTATTTATGTGTTCTTTGTCCAAATCCATTCATATAGCTTTACATGCATATAAGATTTCTTCCATAGTGTGTTTGACAGAATTTGTTTCTCATGATTGGGCTTTAAATGTTTTCATCACCAGACGTAAATCATGGACCACAATAATGAGCTTTGTTTAAATGGAAAATGATTTAATCCGGGGAGGGAACAAAAGGAATTCACTAAGCATATTTCAGATTGAATTTTAATAATAAAATCATGTGCTTAGCTTTTTTTCCTCTTAACTCTAGCTCACAATCTACAGAAGCTTTTCCTGTAGGCCAAATTTTGTGAGTTTTTCTTCATTGTTTGAATTACTTATTCTAGCTATGCATTGCTAGTGTTTTTACATTGATTGTTACTGACTAATATAAAATATTTTTTGTAATTGAATTATAGCATATAATAAATTGTTCATGTTTTCTGCATTCCAGGATGCATTACTGCAGAAACTTCTTGACACTGACTTCTTATCAGATCAAGAGAGGTTAGAATATGTTACTTTCAGGGCCTCACCCCTCCCTCTCTCTCTCAAGTTCTCAACGCATGTGCTCACACCTAATTTCTCTTTTAGTATAATATTCTATGAAGTCTTGTTGGGAAGATTCTGAAATACAAGATCCTGTTATATGTCTATAATGCTTTCTCTAATTCAAGTCTATATTTTGAATGCATCCTGGTCTCCAATAGTAATTTTGGTTCTCGGAAATGTTCCAAATAAATGAACTTTAATCTTATATACATATTGATCTTTAGTCTGTTCACTATTTTAAAGGTCTATGCTTAGAGATGACTATTGCTCTACATCTTGATTTTTAACCCAGTGCTTCTATATCCCTATATCCTATCCATTCCCAGATTGATTTTGTGTCTCATGCTTGGTAAATGATGATGATTGGATGAAGCCAGTAGATAATAAACATTGTTTAAAAAAAAAAAAAACAAAGGGACTTATTGATGATCATGCTAATACAGTACTGGTTCAATATGGGATAATACACTCCTAGCCTTATAGGAGTTGGGAGATCATAGAAGATCTATTATGATTTCTGTTTTGGCTTATGGCTTTAATGATCTTTTACGCAGGGACGTTCTTCGATGGGGAAAGAATATTGGTTCTAGCAAAACCAAGACAAAGAAACGTGCTGGTGCAGCTGTGTATAGCAGAGCATCTTCACTAGAAACATTAGTCAGTGCCTTCAAACTTTAAGTTCTTTTCTGTTAATAAAAATCATGGCCAAAATAGTTATCTAATTCTTGGGAGTTTCCTTTGTATACTTGCCCGATCTGAAATGGCCATGCCAACTGCAAGTCTAAAACATAGTAATTTGCTTATTATTGTTAAAACTCAAACATAAATAATTAAAAAATTGTCCCTACATTAGGTACCACGTTTTGTTTTAATCCATTAAAAAAAACACTATACATTTGGTACTTAAATGAAAAAATGCTTACTAATGGGTCCTTACGGTTTGTTGACGATACAACAGTTTTGGACAATCAGAGAATTTGATCAGAATAATCAGAAACAAATTATTTTCTATAATTTGAAACTTGTTTTTAGCCTCTTATCTGACACGGACATTGAAATAGGTTGGGTATCTGTATTTGACAAATGTGAATCGCTTGGAAAAACTAATGTTAGAGTTGGGATTCTCAGTTGACTCTTCAATGCCTTTGAATGTGGAGGAAGCAATTGTAAGTTTTACGTTATCCTGTTCAGCACTCCAGCGTATTATTATTTATTTATTCTCAGTCCGCATCCATGTTGGTGTTCTATTCTTGGTTCACTAGGTGCTAATTGCCATTTCTTTTCACTTCTAGACAGGTGAATTAAACAATGGATAAAAGATGATCTTCAGGCAATCTTCCACTGGGGCAAGCAAAACAACTTTTGACTATTTTGTTCTGATCCATTGTATTTTTCTGCATAGCGAATATCCCAGTAAATTGACCTCCTCTTTTACTTTGGTGGGAGAAGCTGTATCAGTACCACATTCTCCATGCTAATCGGAACCCTTTGAGGATGTTGTGCAAAGATTTTGGTACCATAGTTTGTTTGCAATTTATCTTGTTAAGTGGGGTCAGTCAAAAGAAGAGAATAATGCTGGGAACTTTTGGTTATATGTGGTAGATTTGTGTTAGGGTTTGCAATTTTATACGAATTTGGTTGAGTTGGTTCATGTGGGAATTTAGTTAGTTGAATACCAAGGACACAAAGACTAAGATATCTATTTGTAACATTACTGTAGAATAATTATTTAGTTAAAATTTCGATCCAATTACATGTCTCGTAATTTGTAAGTGGCGTTTAGCGCATGTTACTAACAGATGTGATGAGTAAGCAAGTTAGCTGGTGTGCCAGGAAACAAGAAACTTTTTTTTTTAACGCACAAGATGCCCTTCTGATTCCACTAGTGCTTGAAGTTGAAATTCAGAACATGCGATTGATATGGAAAAGGCTCTTAAAACAATTCGTGAAAGCGCTCCACAGATCATATACTATCTGATGATCACTGCAGAGAGAAGAAAGATTAGAAATTTGAGAGTATTTGTGTTAAGAGAAGTTAGAGGTTTGAGTAATAAAAAGGCCTCTTTGCACACTTTCTAGTATAGGATTTTATGTCACAGATTTTTAAAAGTCAGAATTTAAATTGTATTTAACTAAATATAGAAAATGAAGTAGATTTTAAAAAAATTTATTAAAATACATCATATTCCAAGAGAGAGAATGTAAATTACCTCATGTGAATGTGAATAATAAGTACTTTGATTTATCATCTACGATTGAATTGTAAGAATTTTAATACAAGCATAACAACAATATCTAATTCTTTCCCTCCAAACTATATTTATAAATTGATTTAAGTGTACCTAGTCCTATGCAGTTTAACACCATATAGCAAACAATCCCTCTGTGTCTATAATGCATTTGATTTCTTTCCTTTTTTTATGTCAATGCTTTTGATTTCTTGAATTAAGGGAATGTGTGATAGATATAGATTACGGATAAGATAACTAGATAATGACTCATATTATCAGAGGATGACCAGAAGGTTATGATTCCAAATTGTATGTACATACATGACTGCTCATTTGGATGAAGTAGGGTGGGACGACCAACCAGCCAAGACTTTTCGGATATGCTTCCATTAATAGGGCCATCTTCATTGTTCAATACGTGGCATTCCCATCACAGACAGAGATAACCCTGTTTGTTCCCTTTTAAAGTCCTTTGCCTAAAATTTAACCAACTAATCCTCTTAATAACAAATTTCATATTGAAATAAGAACTAATATTTCAGTAAAAACACTAAAAAAGACAATATAATTTTTTCTGGGGTGTGTGTTCCTCGGATTTGCTTTCATCCTACATTATTGGGTACTAGAAACTGCTAACCTCGTGCTACAAATGAAGGGTATCACGTAAAGATAGTGATGGGAGTTGGAACTCATTCTTTACAAATGTAGATAAGACTTAGTGTCATCCTCATCCTTTCAATTTAATATCCATCTTGGTGAGGTTATGTTTATTTAAATTATATATTGGCTTAAAACAATTAATGCATTTTGTACCAAGAGAAGTTGAACCGATAACTGTACAGTATCGTTATCACATAAAAAATGCATGTTATTCTACCCTATCATAAAATTTGAATCGTGGGATTGTTTCATTTGAGACCAAGAGGAAGAAGTGATATGGTTGGCCTCTCTTTCCCGATTAAAGGAACATATAATTTCAACAAATACCCTATAGCCCACACTCTTTTGGAGGCAATATTATCCCTATGCACATTGCACAATTTGTGTGGTTAATTGAACACTTGGCCCATCGTCTCATGAGTATGACAAATGACATTTAACAAAAAAATGTACCTTGTTATAGCATGGGATGTTGGTCCCATATCAACTACCTAGCAACAAAGCAAAACATAGAGTCATAGGGAGAGAACAAGTCAACTTGAGCTATCCGTAAACAATTCATTTGGCCCAGAAACTTCAAAACTTTAAAGAACAGATTATTCGAAGGCAATGGTGGTTGAACCTAAAACACAACAAGTACTATGCCAACTGGGTCTAACCTCATTCAGATATTTTGGTCCCAGACAAGCATGACCAAAAGAGGTTTGTAGATTTTTACTAGTACATGATGTTCTCAGACTACAGATAGAGTATTTATGGGGAAACTACTTTCAATGATGAGGATGAGTAGGCCAAGTTCACCATAGTTTGCACATCTTTTTCTTTCACAAACAATAAATATTTTAGGTATAGTACAGGTGATGACACCAAGATAAACATAATGAGAACAATAAGATGAGTTCAAATGTCATATAAGCAGAGTACATTGCACATGTGAATCTTAATTAATTGCAATAGAACAGTGGTATGATCATTAGAATTTGGGGTACAAAATTATCAATTATATAGATGTAAGTGTCTACCTCGGAAAAAAGAGAAAAATGAGAGATCGGTGAGGCATCATGTTAGGGAAAATTATCCGGCAGTCTAGGACCACCAAGTGTCCATAGTTCCCATCAATTGCCATGTGATACATGGCCATGTTTTTTAATTAAGAAGAAAAATAATAATAAAATTTTGCCATATGCCATAAAGTGTTTAGCCAAAACTATGGACGTGGTAATTTCAAACCACTCAATAATTCTCTTACATTAAGAGATACAGACCCTCGATGCTCGTTATAACCCAGCCAAATTTGATGATTCTAATGATATTTTTTGGCTGTAATTAAATACCAACTAATTATCACTAAGTAAACATTAACATTCATTCATATTAGACAACAGAAAGTAGTTCTCTAAATTATTTTAGCATTAAGAAAACTTATCACAACTACACCCAATACTTTCAAAAAAAAAAAAAAAACCAAAAAAGTGATTGCGTTTGCTTTGAATTTCGATCAAATGAATAATGACAAATTTCGAAGCTAGCTCTATCTTAGTTTATTTTATATTTTGAAAAACAAAGTACATGCATGCTCAAATTTTAAAGAAAACATAAAGGCGAAGAGAAAGACATGATAGACACTTTTCAACTAAAAGAAATCCCCTTAAACACTCTTGCTGTTGAATTACTTACGGGAGCAGCCATCAATGATGCCATGCTTCTTTGATGATTCTATAAAATAACATGGCAAACACCATCATGCTTACAGTTTATGATCATCTGATTGCCGTGTGGAGCTCAATCTCCCAGATTACTAAGTGCTTAATAACTTATATGTTTGATGATGATAAAGCTCAACAACAAATACTTACATAACTGAAGATTTAAATACCCTTCTAATTAACTTTAATATAGTTTGTACTTTCGAAGTACAATAAAACATGATTTTCTCATCAGTAATAAACAAGGTTGAACAACATATAATAGAAAGAAAAAAGTTAAGGGAAAAAAAGAAGAAGGAATGTTTGTAAAATCACTCACATGTGCTATTTTATTGATTGGTAAAATTTGCACACAAGCCCTGAATGAAAAACAAGGAACAATTGTTATTGATTACCCTTCAAATATCCCATGCATTAGCACTTTATTTTTTGACCCACACATTCTAGTGGCCACTGTTGTATAGGATTAAATATTGGGTCATATTATCAAATCCAATGACTAAGGATGGTGACAGTGGAGAGCTACAATGGCTAAGCCACAACAAAGGGTATGTAGCAAACTCATCCTTTTTGAGATAGCTTCCTATGATTGTGGGTTGTGCATGGCTTCCACACCTTTTTCTATCTCAAACTATTTGGATTTGCCAAAAACTTATACGACACTGTTATTATGGATGATATCTATGCTGTGCTTGTGTGTCAATCTCATCCTTGTGTGGCCCTCATTTTTTTTTCACACTTTTATTGTGACTCCCACTCTTCTTTCATTTTATATTTCAGATAAGTACAGCCATGTTCTCTCATTCCCTTTGTCTTTTTAAGGTAAGAAACATTCTCACATTTATTAAACTGAGCTGAAAAAAGGGAAATATTATATTGTTGAATACTAAACTATTTTCCTCTTATGAATTCATTGCAATAAAGGGAAAATGGAAACATGGGGAGGGGGGGGGGGATTATTTATTCTACTTGTAAAAAAAAACTTTTGAATTATTCACTCTCAAATTTTATTTTTTTTCAGTTTTGAAGAAAAAACATCAAATCTTCTTAAACAGAAAGGAAAGCAAAAATAATGACTATTTCGAGCCATTATGAAATACAATTCTATTCAGAAAACAAATGGCGGTCGATTGTTCAATTTAAGTTTCGTATTTTAAATTATTAAAGAAATTCTGTCTCCCTTTTTTTTTTTTTAACAAAAATTCGAATTTTTAGGTCCAACTTTTATCAAGTAAGAGAGGCCTTATAGGATGGAACAGAATTTGGAAAATTGAAAATTGTATTAAGTCCAACCAAAATAAACAATGGGCTATAACGTAAGGGCCCATTGGGGGGACCATCTGATGGCAACTGCAATTTTTATTGTTGACTGCTTAAACATAGCCAAAAATATGTGTAAATGCTAAGACCAGAAAGAAAAAAATTATATTAAAAGGAAAGGGTTGTTTTTGTTAAATAATAAAATAAAATGATGTTACTCTTAAAAATTTTGAAACTATAGGTGTAGTTATATATATATAAAGAGAGAGAGAGAGAGAGAGAGAGAGAGCATGGGCTTTTGTATCAAATAAGTAAAAGTTTTGTATTTATTTAATTAAAAATATTTTAAACATTATTAATCATTTTAATAAATGTTATTTTTTAATCAATACTAAATGTAGTGAGATGTTTACAAGTATTCATCAAAATAATGTTTTAATTTTGAAATGATTTTTTTATAGTTTTAAAATACTAAAATAATTTTTTACATTTTAATTACTAGTAATTTTTAAAAACAAATATTTATAGATTTCAATTTAATTAATTTCATATAATGTGTGTAATTTTTAGATTTATATTTCATCTTTGTATGAATTAATAAATATTCATACAATGCAAAAAGATGATAATTAAATGTATCAAAGGCCTGAAAAGGGTGCAAAATGTAGAAAGTCAAATATAAAAACCAGGTATAAATGTTCAGGAAAAAGACATGATATAATATAGGGTCCAGAAAAAGATTACATTGTCCTTTTCATATCGTTCTTTCTTTAGCCTCTGCAGTTCTCATGTTTTATCTTTGGTTTCCTTTTTATCATCAAATCTTACATTGGGGTCTCTATTTTCCATTAAAACTGATTGTAAATTTCATAATTAAACTCTTATATAACATATAGTATGTTTGAATTTTTGTTAATATGATTTTTTAAGAGTGTGCATTAGACTTTTTGATATACAAAATTAAACACACACTTTGTTCAGAATATGGAGAAAACGGTATATAGATTCATTTATTTATTTTGCCATGTAAATATCAGGTCTCTTCATATTAAATCTATTGTTATATTCCCACAACATTAAAAAAAAAATGGAACACTAAATTATGAGAAAATCTTTATTTAATTATCAGTTCATAATTAAAATCTATATGTAAAACAAAGAGCATTCTTGGTTTCTTACTAATGCGATAAACCATAGTTTATTTTCTGCAACTTTTGAGATTAATAAGCATCCCAATTTTCATTCTGCGCAATCATTGTAACATTTATTGATAGTTTGTTTATCGTTACACGCCGTAGCCCATGTATGTACCCGATTCCTCTCTGTGGATCACGTGCACATCACGTGCTGTCCAATAATTAGGGCACAGGCAAGTGGGTACAGCACAGAGATGCTTATTTTAATTAAGCTCATTAATGGAGTTTTTGTGATGAATAATAACCATACAGAAAAATTCTTTATATATAAAGAATTGGTAACAGTATCTTTGGTTAAAAATAAAAAATGAAAATATTGTATTAATTCTCTAACTAATAGATTATATAATAAAAGGAAATAAAAATATTATTATAAAAATTTATAACTCCTAACAATATATGTTGAGCCATTACTGATATTGGTTGAAATGAAAGACATGAGCTGGCTTTGTATTATATAGTCAACAAAATGGTATTGATGGTCATAAAAAGTTGGAGCAAATGGTGAGGTTTGGGTCCATGTTTGTTTTAGAAGCTAACTAGAATACAGCTATCATCAACTATGTAGATAAGTAGATGCTAATAGTAAGTCACCATGCCATCTTTCCTCTTGAGACTTCTGTGCCATAACATTTATCTTCTAACCAAACAAAACATATCCGAGATTAACAAAGTATTTAATAAAATAAGATTCAATTAAGTGTTTATTTTTAAAAAGTTATATAATTTAAAAGTTTTTTCCTTTTCACAAACTATTATTTTTCATAACCTATTATTTTTAGTCTTTCTAATTAATGTAATTTAACTAAAAATAATGATGTGTGAAAAAATAAAAATTATATTCCAACAAAATATTCTATAGAGACTAAATTTAAATTATAAAATTTGGACTAAATACTTATTTAAACTTCAAAAAGAAGTATATGCATAAACAAAACAATAGAAAGAGAGATAAATGTGCTAAATAGATTGAGGTTCCTTAATAAACAATACTTACAAAATTTCAACAATTTTTAAACTTATGACATAAAAGAAAAAGCTAATGCTTCAAGTTGACGTGTCTAATTGCCTTCATTACAAAGGCAGTGTCCTAGCCTGCTCTTGATTAGACTTTTAAAAGGGTTATTCTAACAAAATGCTCATTAACCAGTGTCCTGAAAATTGATTTTGATTAATAAACTATCTCTATCTTCAATCTTAATAATACATTTGCTTAAATAGGAGTGATTGATCACTGCCTTCCACAACATGTAGATTTTGAATCTGCTCGGGATATTTCCAACACAAATTAATGTATTTTGGTGGTTGCAAAGATTCGAATTTCGGATTTAATCTCCAATAGTTTATAATACCTTCCAACAGAAGCAAAAACCAAACTCCTCTTACACCATTATAAAATCTTGAGTTTCTTTAACATCAAACAAACACCAATTTTTAGCATTTTTTCTCAACGTAATTATTGTATAGATTAGATGTTTAGTTTATGTTACATCAATTCAGTTTATCAAAAGTGTCTAAAACGACATCACTTTATGTTAGATGTGGTTGATACAAAGAGATGATAACAATTAACAACAACTATTACTTGTTTTATGCATCTTTGAAAAAGAAAAAGGAAAACCCACCACCCAGTTAGTGGAACAAACCAAGTGTGAATACATGGATCAATAATTTTACCCCCTGCAAGCTGTTGACACGCATTGAAATTAAGAGAGTCGAGGTGGGTGATGACAGTCATCATCATGCATGCATAATTTCTATTTTATTTTTGCTTTCCTTGTGGATTTGGAAGGTGTAACAGAAATGCAATCAGATTATGCTTATAGTACACAAATAGCAATTGTTTTTTCATATTTTTTATGAGATAAATGCTCGTGATAGTTTAAGGATATTAATTAAACAACATATATTCAATTATATCTGTGGCGATATTTCCGAGCATATAAACAGAGAAACATGCTTTTGGTACTTCTACAGCAAATGTTCACAAGTATAAAAATATTTGTTTAAAGACATAAATTTTATTTCTTAATTTATATTACTACTCTCTTAAGTTGAGATATAAAAATGAACAAAGACAATAATAAAATAAAATAAAATGTTAGTAAGTACTATTTATTATATAGAAAAAGCATGTAAGTAGAAAGTGGAAACTCTGAAGTTAAAGCAGCGTGCGACACATAAGGGAATGTGGCGCGTGGAAATGAAGGTATCAACAAATCTAATGTAAAACACAAAAACATACAGCCCATGACATACGAACCGACCACATTGGGATTGGACGGAGAATCTTTCTCTCTGTCGCTCAAAAATGGTAACTAAAAGCTCGTTTTTAGGGAACTTGCTCTTCGGCCACCCCCAACCCAAACGCGCCTTTACCTTAATTTTCCATTTCTTTAACAAATGACTACTAATAAATTTTAATAACTATTAAAGAGTTGAGAGAAAAGGAAAGAAAAAAAATGAAAATGATTGGATTGGATTGGTTTGAGGCAAGTTCCGCGTCAGGTGTGCGTAAGGACAAGGGTATGTGGGTCCCAAAATTCACTGAAAGAGGGTCCCACTTTCTTTCAAGGGCCAAACAGTTCACTCCTCACTCCTCACTCCTCACTCCTCACCCTTTAAAAGCAGGACCTCCATTTCGTACTAAACCATCTTCAAATTAAAGTGTTTTTAGTTTAATTTCTCAGACCAAAAAATGCTTAGAAAATAGTATAAAACACTGCCTCTTTGAAGCTCCTAGTCGGCTACTCCTACTCTTTTTATTTTTTTTATTTCTTTTTGTGTATATTATTATACCCTTTCATCATCATTCTGCAAAAAGAAAAGAAAGGAATAATAGTAAGTGAAAGAGAGCTCGTAGACAAAACAAGAGTGAGAGAGAGAGAGAGAGAGAGAAAGGAGGGAACAAAAGCCAAAGCCATTTCCTTGTTACTTCCCTCTTTAGGTTTTGAAGCTTTACCAAAGCTGAGGGAGAAGGTTTCAGTGTTCCACTGTTCATTCATGGTCATGGGCTTCAAGCTCATAATGTGGAATGTGCTACTGCTTGTGGCTTGTTCTCTGACTTGTTCTGTCACAGCCTCAGTGTCCTATGATTCAAAGGCTATCACCATTAATGGCCAGAGAAGGATCCTCATTTCTGGATCCATTCATTACCCAAGAAGCACCCCCGAGGTATTGCTCTCAAATGTGCTTCAGGGTCATCTCTTCGTCCTCATCTTTTATTGTTTTTATCAAATGGGTGTCTTAAAGTTTCTTCCTTTTCTGTTTTTAGACGATTTGCATTTCTAAGTTGTGGGGTTACTTTGGTTGTTTGTTTTTCAGATGTGGCCAGATCTTATTCAGAAGGCCAAGGATGGAGGTTTGGATGTGATTCAGACTTATGTTTTCTGGAATGGCCACGAACCTTCACCTGATAAAGTAAGTAGTAATGAAAACTGTGGCTTCTTGTTTTGCTTGCTCTGTTTGACCAGTGCATGGCTTTGAATGAGTAGAGAGAAATAACCAATGTTTTTTTTTTATTACTGTAGTATTATTTTGAGGGGAACTATGATCTGGTGAAGTTCATAAAGTTGGTGCAGCAAGCAGGCCTATATGTTCATCTCAGGATTGGTCCTTATGTCTGTGCTGAGTGGAACTTTGGGTACTGAAACCGTTCATTGCAAAAATTTTGGCATTTGTCAAACTAGAAATATCTTAACAGCTTTTCTTGATTGATTTTTCAGCGGTTTCCCGGTTTGGTTGAAGTACATTCCAGGAATCAGCTTCAGAACAGACAATGGCCCATTTAAGGTTGGATTCTAGTCATCTCTGTATCTTATGAATTGTTAAATATTCTCTGTCTTTTCATCTTTCAGTGGTGTGAGTACCTTCTAACTGCTTTTGATTTTTACATTGCCATGATGAAGTTTCAAATGCAAAAATTTACCAAGAAGATTGTCGATATGATGAAAGCAGAGAGGTTATATGAGTCTCAGGGAGGTCCAATAATTCTATCCCAGGTAGGAAATTGTTCTGTTGAAATTCTAGTTAATCCTCTCACTTGCTTTAATTTTGTTGGATATTTTATTTAGTGATTAGCTTTTCATTGCTTGACTAGAGTGGAGAGGTGTACTAAGATTATTACTTTTACTACTGGTGTTTTTGTACAGATTGAAAATGAATATGGACCTATGGAGTATGAAATTGGTGCTCCCGGTAAAGCATACACTAATTGGGCAGCAGATATGGCTATAGGACTTGGTACGGGTGTTCCATGGGTTATGTGCAAGCAAGATGATGCTCCTGATCCTGTTGTAAGTTCAGCTGAAGTATATCTTTTTAAGAAAACATTTTATAGTGTATATATATAGACATGTTTCTCTATTTCCATAGCTTGTTTTCTTGGGTGGAAAATGGGAATACTAGACAGGGTCATATTTGAAACCTTAATTATCCTGTTCTTGATGCAGTCCTTTTATGCCTCCAAGTATACTTCTAACTTCAAATGTAAAATTTTTAACTTACAGATTAACACTTGCAATGGCTTCTATTGTGATTACTTCTCTCCAAATAAGGCTTACAAGCCAAAGATGTGGACAGAAGCTTGGACTGGCTGGTATTGATGCCCTGTTTCTTATTTTTTAGGTTTCCATGAGAATAAGAAACATAAAGGTTGGAGATATTGCATGATTATTTATTGTCTCTCTTCCTCTTTTATGCTTGCAGGTTTACTGAGTTTGGAGGTCCTGTTCCTCATCGACCTGCTGAGGACTTGGCATTTTCAGTTGCAAGGTTTATACAGAAAGGGGGGTCATTTGTAAATTATTACATGGTAACTTCATTTTTTATTGATTTTAATGTGTGTGTTTCATTTGTTCACCCTTTTTAAATATTCAACCGAGTCCCTTTATTTTGTTCCTTTCAGTATCATGGGGGAACAAATTTTGGTCGAACTGCTGGTGGGCCCTTTATTGCTACAAGCTATGATTATGATGCGCCTATTGATGAATACGGTAAGCGCAAATGTTTCCAAATACCTTGTATGATCAATAAGTACTGATATTATGGTATATTTTTTGTGCTTTTTATGTAGGACCCACAGGGAAAAAATCTCAAAATATAATATAATCTACGAAAAAATATCCATTGTTCTTTAATATTGTGAGGCATAACATGTATTAGACATTGCTGCTGTTCCTTTAATGTTAACTGAAAATCAAAATCTTTTTATATACTGCGAGTCCTGTGAATAATGAATATGGCTGGTACATTTCTCTGGGTTGCTTGTTAATGCGTGGCAACGAAAATCTATTTCATGTAATTGGCAGTTGTGTTTGTTCCAAATCTTTGGTGGGTCCTTGCCTTAGAAATGTTCCATTCATTTGTACTATATGTGAAGATTTTCACATATTTGATATACATATATGCTTATTTTTTGTTTGTTCCTCTGTGCAGGATTGCCCAGACAACCAAAGTGGGGTCATCTGAAGGATTTACACAGAGCAATAAAACTCTCTGAACCAGCCTTAGTATCAGGAGATCCTACTGTAACAAAGATTGGAAGTTATCAAGAGGTATAACTCAAATCAATTATGTGAGAATTATCAATCTTATCTAAACTGCTATATAACCAGACTGATTTTCTATTTTTCATCATTATTGTTCAGGCTCATGTTTTTAAATCAAAAGCAGGAGCGTGTGCTGCATTCCTTGCAAACTATAACCCAAAATCTTATGCAACAGTGGCATTTGGAAGCATGCATTACAACTTGCCTCCTTGGTCTATAAGTATTCTTCCTGACTGCAAGAACACAGTTTATAACACTGCAAGGGTGAGAAAAATTAAACATTTTTATTTCAGATGATTAGTTGGGTTAGTTATAATTTGTAATGGAGATTTGATTACAGAAGAGCTCAACCAAGTATATGTGATAAAGTGGATTTAATTACTTTCTGTATGCAGTTATAGTTTTGTCTTCATGATTGACTTTTTTTTTCATGAAAGTATACATATATATGAAAGGAAAAGAATGAAATTTTTCAAGTGGCAGATTTCAGCCAAAGTAAAAATTCCTAAATCTTTGTACAGATTGGTTCCCAGAGTGCCCAGATGAAGATGACTCGTGTTCCTATTCATGGCGGGCTCTCTTGGCAGGCATTCAATGAACAAACAACCTCTACTGAGGATAGTTCTTTCACCATGACTGGCCTGCTGGAACAGTTAAATACAACAAGGGATTTATCTGACTACCTGTGGTACTCCACAGAGTGAGTGACATACAACTCTGCATTCTGCTTCCTCCTGTCCCCTCTTGTCTCTTACATTCTTTGGCTAGAACACAATTGATAAATCATATTATTCATTTCCTCTTTACTATGACTTACTGATTTATACTTGGCTGCGTCTTTTTTGCTAGTGTTGTGATTGATCCCAATGAAGGATTTTTGAGAAATGGAAAGGATCCTGTCCTAACAGTTCTATCTGCTGGGCATGCTTTGCATGTTTTTGTGAATGGTCAGCTATCAGGTGAGGAGCATAATGTGCTGGTCTAAAAAAATCTGTATCACTTAATTCAGTCACTAACAATAGTCTTTGGGTTCCTGAAATTATTCCAATTCTTCAACTTGTATAGTTGTTGTATGCTTATGCTTTTGAGGGTTCAATAAATTGAAACACTGCATGCAAAATCAATGCATCTAGGCTTCATCAAGTAATTTACCCTATGCCTGATGTGAGACAGCATGGATCTAGTTGTCATGAATGCTTGCTTGACCTTTCGTTTTTAAAACTGTGTAAATAAACTATTTTACTTTGGAAGATAATAATTTTTCAGTAACTTTATTATTAATGCATTGAACCTATTATCTCTTTTTGATCAGGAACTGTATATGGAAGCTTAGAATTCCCTAAACTAACATTTAGCGAGAGTGTGAAGCTCAGAGCTGGTGTTAACAAGATCTCTCTTCTAAGTGTTGCAGTTGGACTCCCAGTTTGTTTTCTCTCTCTCTCTCTTTCGCTCACCCCCCACACCCCCCCCCCCAAAAAAAAAAGAAAAAAGTAAAAGATATTGTCAAATGCCACTGGGCATAGCTGATTTTTCATAATCATGAACTTTGTTGGTTGTGATCATATGACTTATTACTTGTTGCCTGTTGCTGACATGCAGAATGTTGGTCCTCATTTTGAAACATGGAATGCTGGTGTTCTTGGCCCAATTGCATTAAATGGTCTCAATGAGGGGAGAAGGGACTTGTCATGGCAGAAATGGTCTTACAAGGTTCTTCATCAAACATTCACCACACCTCTTTTTGTTGTTTGACTTCACTTGAAATTCATTTAGTTGCATGCTTCATTTAGGTTGGTCTTGAAGGTGAAGCTTTGAGCCTTCATTCTCTCAGTGGAAGTTCCCCAGTCGAGTGGATTCAGGGATCTTTAGTTTCTCGAATGCAGCCATTGACTTGGTACAGAGTGAGTATATCACGAAACCTCTGTAACCTTTCTAAAATCTAAAGTTAAACCAATGTAGGCTCTGCTCTATTTTTATATATATCCACCTGTTCTTAAGATATTTTCCTTTTATTACTATTGCTATATATAATTCTAGTAACTAGAAATTATGGTTGAAGAAATAGATATTTTCTTTTCTTAACCAATTTTTTCTACTTTCCATTGAATATGGGATCAACCACATACTTCCTAAATCTAACTTTTGGTATTTCACAAAGATGAACTTGAAGAAATTAATGGGTAGTTGTATACTGAAAATGGTTACTAAATAACTAGAATAACCAAGAGGAGGGTCTTTTGGGTTGCACTTTATTAAAATATCTAGATATCTATATTCTAAAAAATAATGCATAACATCATTATTATATTTTATCATAAGGATATTTTGGAGTACCTTATAAATAAGTTCTAGTGCTTTGTCTTTTGCATCAAATCAAGTCAATATCAGTTTCAGTTTGTTCAGATTCTATTTTCTCTTATATCTAAACCCCGAAATTTCAACGCACTTGCTGAGAGGCTGGACCTTGAACAATACCTTTAATATTGTTTACAGACAACTTTTGACGCTCCAGCCGGGACTGCACCGTTTGCTTTAGACATGAACAGCATGGGCAAAGGTCAAGTGTGGTTAAATGGACAGAATCTTGGGCGCTACTGGCCTGCTTATAAAGCAACTGGTACATGTGATTACTGTGACTATGCTGGAACTTACAATGAGAATAAATGCAGAAGTAACTGTGGTGAAGCTTCTCAAAGATGGTTAGTGAGAAATATATAGCTTGCCCTGAAATTGTGTAAAGTTGATGAGATAGTATTGACAAACTTATTACTGGCTGCTGGTAATTTCAGGTACCATGTTCCTCATTCATGGCTGAAGCCAACTGGAAATTTATTGGTTGTGTTTGAAGAACTAGGTGGAGATCCCAACGGAATCTTTTTGGTTAGAAGGGATATAGATAGTGTATGCGCTGATATTTATGAGTGGCAGCCAAATCTTATAAGCTATCAGATGCAAGCTTCTGGAAAATCTAGCAAACCTGTGAGACCAAAAGTTCATTTGTCATGTGGCCCTGGACAGAAAATCTCATCAATCAAGTTTGCTAGCTTTGGTACTCCAGTAGGGTCGTGTGGAAACTTCCATGAAGGAAGCTGTCATGCTCACAAGTCATATGATGCATTTGAAAGGGTATTTTCTCTTCTGTTCTCTTGTGTCTTTCGGGATGGTTTCTTTCTGGTGGTGGATAAAGAGCTAATGCAAAATACAATGTTTAATTAAAATATGAATTTTTTATAGTTTATTAGTTCACGGTTGCTATTACTTGGTTCATTATTCAATGATGAATTTGTTGTTGCAGAATTGTGTTGGACAGAATTGGTGCACAGTAACAGTGTCACCTGACAATTTTGGAGGAGATCCATGTCCAAATGTCATGAAGAAACTCTCAGTGGAGGCCATATGTACCTGATCATTTCAACCTCGTAAAATAAAAGGATTAAACTCTAGATTGATTTTTTCCCACAATTCAATACAAGGCTTTTGGATCAACCAAAGTCTACAATTCTAAATCACCAACAAGCATTAGTAATTTGGCTTTCACCAAGGTGAAGTTGCAGAAAACACAACACACTCTGGTTGGAAGCCTGTTAGAGATTGCTGAGATGATTGTGGATACGTGTATATAAATGTGTTGTGCTTGTTATAATACGAAGGCGAAAGGTGAAGATTTGCATCGTGCACGATGAGACGATACTGATTGAGTCCATGTGCAAGTATTTTTAAGATTTAGTTGGAAGTATCTTGCTTCCTGTAGTATTATTTTTCCCTTGTAAGCTGCATTGATAGTGATTTAGTTTCTTTTAACTTGTAAGAAACTTCCCAAGGTAATGAGATCAGGCACAGGCACATTAAATTCAATCAAATTTTTTTGTTTCCTCATTATATGTTTTGGTTTCTGCATAATCCTTGTTGAATTCTTATAGTTTGGGCTTCATTAGCCCATATAGATCCTTGCTACAACCTTTTTTGGGTAAGGACTAAAATGAAGTGGCATAAAATGGTGAACAAAAAGATGTAGAATAAATAGAATAATATTATTTGAAAGATTCAAAACATGATTAAATACATTACATATTTTATCATATTCTACACGTAAGCTTATCTTTAATTTACTGAGCGGGAGAAGATGAGATAGCATTTTTGAAAGGAGAAGTTTGGAATATTGTCGTGTTGGATGATTCTGTTTTCTCTGTGTTGACACGTATACTCACTGCCATAAAATGATCCTTATCTTTAACGAGGGGAAAATAATCTCAATAATAAAAATAATTTCTTAAGATATATTATAGGTCAAGTTAAGTATTTCAAGATCCAAAATTGATTTTATTTCTTTATATACATGGCAAAACATCTTCCACATAGATTAACATTTTAGCTTAATTTATAATTTGAAGTGTTAATCTAGATCAGTAAAAGATAAATCTTGTTTAGAATAAATATTTTTCTACTTATATAAGACTATTTCTTTTAATTTTATTTTCCCACTAAAAATATTAGAACCTTGAAAATGAAGCGCCCATCAGAACAGGGAATAGAATATTATCTCTTTTTCTTTTGCACTTTGCTTCTCACTCTTCTTTTTCTCTCTCTAAAATTCCGTGTCCATGGAGCCTCCACCTTCCTATTCTTCTTATTCTGTGTTCTCAATCTCACTTCACTGCCACCCACAAATGCACGATCCCATTTTCTTCTTTCTCTTCTTCGCATCCCTCTCTCTCCTCTCTCTCACCTTTCTCTCTTTCTCTCTCTACAAACGCTTCTCGAAGAAGGAACACGCACACAACCATTCTTCCCCTGACCGAGAAAATGACCCGACCCATTTGACCCGATCGATTTTATTTGAAGTTCTGCCGCCCGATTCTGCGAAATGGGCGAGCTTGTTTGAGGAGCCAGATTCGGGTTCGTCGGGTTTGGAGGGCCCGGGAGGGGATCAAAGAGGGAAGAAGAAGAAAAGGAAGGCTAAGAAGAAGAGAACGAATTCGGGAACCGAAGAAGAGAAAGGCGCGGAGTTGGAGAGCGGGAAGACGGGTTTGGATTCGGGGCTCCGACTTGAATCCGCGTGCTTGTACCCGTTTACTTCTTCGAGTAGTGCTATGCAGAGAAGGATCAAACAACAGTATGATGAACTCGTCAAGTGCAATGAGTCTAAGAAATTGACGCTGGCACAGGTTTTTCTTAGTTTCCAATCCTTTTTTTTTTTATGTATATTTTTCTTAAATTTTGAATTTTGTTTGTTTGGTGTATGATGCGTTTTTTTTTTTTTTTCATTAATTTGTGGCCCTTTTGTTTTATTGTAGAAATTCATGGTTATATTTTGAATTTGCTTGCTACCATTTCCCGCAAGTGTTGAATTGGGTGATATAATACAATAGGGAAATGAGCAATTCTGTGTCTTTAGCTTTGTGTGCTTGCTCTCTATATATGCAAGGATTGTATATTTTTTGGTGCTTTTGAGAACGTTATTCGTTATTGAGATGGCATGGAGAAAGAAAATAAAGGGAAAGAATGGTTGCTGATTGCACTAGCCACGAGCTTAATGTTTAGGAACTGGCATTAGGCTTATTCTTTGTGGAGATTGTTAGTTTGGTTATTTGTTGAAGTGAGGGAGTTATCTGAAGAATTCCTTCAAAATAAAAAGACCTGATTCTCTGTGGAGGATGCATATTAGATTGGATTGGTTTTTGACAAAATAAAATAAAAAATAAAATGAAGCAGATATCTGTCTTTTGTTTTTTAAATGTGTTCACGTTCACATTGGAGCAAGTGAAAAACTAGACTTAATTTAGTGCTTCCTCTTTAACAACGTAATGTCTTGTAGTCTATAAATAATGGAGTCTGGAGAGTAAATCAGGGAGGGGTATTTACAAGTCAGTCAGTGGTGTAGTTTTTATAGATTGATGAAATCATGTAATTCAACTGTTAATAGTTTTGAAATGATTTCAATTGAACTAGTACAGGTAATTCAAGAAGATATTGGGCCCAGGCAGTGGCAACTTACTCACCTTTTAAATATATCTGGGTGGTTTTAGATTTTGGGAAATATACTGCAAGATTTTAGGGAGCGTAATATAAAGTGTAAACATAGTGCAAATGAACAGATAGCATAAATTCAGTGTTCATGGTTGGTAATATTGTCTACAACACGACTTGCCAAATGATCTTGTGGCTTGCTAAGGGCAAAGCACTTTTCTTTCGTAGTTTTCATTTTATATTTCACACAGAGGTTTTTTTTTTTTTAAGGATCATGGATAGTCTTTTATTTTTTCATGTTACCTGCAAACACCTTAAATTTTTATTACTCTTATCATTTATCAAATTATCATGCAGGTTGTGCAGTTTGCTAATAGTTTGGTTGATGCTAGGAATGAGCTACAACACAAGTAAGTACAAATTTATTCTAAAGCACTTCAGATAGTTTTTTCTAGGTCCCCTCCACCAACTACCCGTGGGACGACATCTAAGATCACTGTCACCCTTTTGCAACTATGCTAGCCTGATATTTGCTATTATTCATATTGGAGATTTCTGGGTTGGTGACTTTTGCTGGTTATTGGAATGAAGTATCTAGTGAAATTCATATTTAGAAATTCCACTTGGGGTTGGGGTTTATACACAAATTTAGATTCTGTCACTTTTATGTCGGACTTAGACTTAGTCATTGTTAGGGCAGCAGTTAGAAAGATGTTTGCTTGGAAGAACAAAAGGGAGTTGAAGTAGTTAGGAACAGCTAAAGAAGTTAGTTGGCTGGAAGGGGTTAGGTAGATAAATAAATAGGAGGATGAAAGGGAAGAGGGATCATTCTAAATTGTTAGCATTTGGGAATTGAGCAAGTTCTCAACTGTGAAAGGGGAAAACCTTGGAGGAGAGATTTTTCACCTTGTTCTGCTCATTTTCAGTCAACAAATAAAATCTTTCTTTTCTAGGTTCCTTAATGTAATATTTTTCTCAGGTTGCCAAAATTTTATGTTCTGTGTTATTCATATGCATTTACATCCTCTTCTTGTTACAGAGCTGATGTGATTCAGCGTAAGTTTGTAATAACAAAGGCTTTACTATGCAAGGCAGACAGATCTTCTTTTGATCGCCTTCATCAACAGGTTGGTTATAATTTAGATAGCAAGATGTCATAACTCATAAGGAAACCTTTATGTCGTCAAGCTTGCAGACACATCCAATGAGTATCTAATTTTTTCAATATTTCAGATATACAAGCTAGAACTAGAGCAAAAACGTTTAGAAGAGGATGCTTTTGTTTATAACTCACTTCAACAGCAGCTCAAACTCTCACCAGCATACCAGAAGGTATAGCCTTAATTTGAGGCCTTTGTAAGAGGATTGATAAACATTTCTTTTTTGTTTAAAAAATATGTTGATGTTATTTAAATCATACAGTTTGCACTACTTGTTCATAGGGTACTTGGATTTCTTGTAGCCTGCTTGGCATCTGTTAATGAAAAATCTCTTGTATTAACTAACATATGCTAATTATTTGAACCTCTACTCAAAGATGCTTGAACTTGGAGCTTGCATGGAGAAGGAAAAATCGTGTGGACTTGGAGAGAACAGAGATGATGACTTTGCTGACATTTCTTTTGAAGAATTATTAGCACAAGAGAAGAAGGATTCATTTTGGTTAGTTTCATATTGTTCTCTCTTTCCATCTTTTTTTCTTATATTTGTCTTATATTTGTAAGTTTATGAAAGCCTCTCTCCCTTTCAATCTTGGAGGGATAGGGTTGGCTTCAACTTGCCAGTAACCACTTTTTTTTTTTTTTTTCGTATTTGCACAGGCTCAAAAATGGGAAATCAAGATTATCGGCAAGCTAATAACTGTACTAGTTGTGCTAACTGTAACCTGATTTAGTTTAGTTTGTAAATCCAATATCTGTAATAGTTTACTGTCACAGGAATGCTCTTTTTGGTTCTTTGCCTGTGCCATTTTTGGTTGTTAATGGAATATAGATGATACAGCAACTGAGTTTATTTTGGGAATTTATAAATGGAAGCCGGTTAAATTGAAATTAATTTGCGCACAGTACCATGCAACTTTTTAGAGGGCCACACGGGGATTACTGGCGATGTTATAATTTTGCTCAATAACTGTGTTGTGGTTTATGGTGTTGAACTTCAATTGCACGCAATAAATTATAAATTGGACTGATTCGGGAAATAAGTTTCATAGGTGTACCTTACATCACAAGCAAGCGAGAATTGAAGATGTCGACTGAAAGGATAAGAATTTCCCGATTGAGTTGTGGTCAGTTAATTTTTAGTGAAAAACAATGAACTAATAAAGAGAAACCTATGCCCAGCGTGTCTAAAGAATAAACTAGGGTGAGTATTTGGTGCTTTTTGGATCAAGAATAATGTCAGTAACACTCTTTTATCTACATTTTCTGACGCATGTTTTCCTGTTGATTCATTGTTAATTTATATGTAAAAAAGAGTAAAATACGTAATTTTAGCTAACAATAATGTGTTAAAGATTGTGTAAAAGAGTGTATTGCTAGTATTACTTAACTTTATATTGTCTCAATTAAAATTAAAAATTCTTGCTTCTCATATTTTAGTGAATTTTTTATTTTAATTTTTTAAATAAATATTTTGTTTTTATTTTAGTTTCTATTTTTTATAAATTTTATTTTCAATTTTTAATACAAATTTGTTCTATTGAGGGATATTGTTGCATGTCTATTCTTAATTTGACCACATCAGTATCAGAAATTAAAAATGAAAATTTATAAAAAAATAAGAACTAATATAAAAAAAATTATTTGAAGGGATTCAAATAAAAAACGTATTTAAGCTTTTTTATTAATAACAAATACATACATACAATATAAGAAAAATGGAGAAAGTTCTGACGTCCAGATTAGCGTGAGATTTATCGGACAAATACGATAAGCAGGATTGATAGAATAGCTATAATCATACACCGATTTGGAAAGCATTTTAAATCTTTAAATAACTTCGAAATTTAAAATTTTGTGTTGACGTTATTAGTGTGCTTTTTTTTTTTCCTATTAATTACTGTTATTTTTTTTTTATCTAAGACTAAAGGTATGTTTAAATCAGAATTTCTTAAGAAAAATTATACATACATAATTTAAACTAATCAACTGTTAGCGTGATATATATTCTTATTTGTTATCCTATAAAATTATATATATAATAACCAAATATATATCTAAAATAATATTTTTATTATCACAGACAAGAAAAATATAAAAAAACAAAAAGAAAAGAAAAGAGAAAATGGTGGACTCCAACAAATATTTATAAAATAAAATTTGTGTGATGTATGACAGACACGAGGAGGAGAGGAAAATGCATAAGGCAGAGAGAGTTTGAAGGCTAATTTATAAAAAAGAAAGCGAAGTGATAGAATAATTCTGTAAGATCATGAGACATCACCCTTTCTCTTAACCTGTTTCTGTGCTTCAAATCCAATCGTGATCCATGCAAATGGGTACGTCTCTTTCAATTCCCTCATGCATGCATTTCTCTACGTCCATTTACTCATCAAATTAAAGCCTTCTGTTGTAACTCCATTTTCGATTTTTATCTTTTTCTCTTTCATTTTAATTTCCAATTCCTTATATTGGATTCATAACGAATAAAGACATTTTCAGCTTTGTTATTATTATTATTTTTCAGTTTTCATGTTAGAATTAATTTGTTATTTATTGGTGTTGGTTTGATTTGATTGATCTTGATCATTTGATCCACACATAACATGTTTTGAAAGTGCAAATAATACTTCAGTGACACCTGATACAATATTCGTGTTTCCTTAATTTATATCTAATTTTTGTCCCAACTAAGATTGAATATTATCTGGTTATCCAGCGAAGAGTGAGAGTTGTTCCACTCAGCTTATTGATGGAGATGGTACGTTCAATGTTGCGGGGATTGAAAATTTCATGAAGGAGGTTAAATTAAGTGAATGTGGCCTTTCCTATGCCGTGGTTTCTATCATGGGTCCACAAAGTAGTGGTATGTTTTCTCTTCGTTACGATCACGATCTCCATTTTTTTCTTATTTTATGATAAGATAACTTATTTCATGATTGCTTTCACCAGTCTTTGCACCTGAGGATGTGTATGTTATTAAGATATTTTGCTTAATACTGAATGCTGGAGGGTTATTGTAAATTATGATTGAGGCGAATATCAGATTGATGTTTCATGTTTGTGCCTTATGTGGTACTGACAAGTGAGCAATAACTTGAAGTTGATCTTTGGCATAGTTTTATAACTTAATTATATTTCTAATAATTAAGTTTCGTTGCTTTGGTCATTTTCTTAATTGCTCTGAGAATTTTATCTTAACTATTCATTTTATTTTATACAGGGAAGAGCACACTGTTAAATCATTTGTTCTGTACCAACTTCAGAGAGATGGATGCATTTAAGGGAAGGCACGTTCTTGCAATACCCACATATCACTTCAACCTAGCACAATTTGAATTAGCAAGGTGGTAACCTGATAGGATGTGTTTATTTTCAGGTCTCAAACAACCAAAGGAATTTGGATGGCTAGATGTGTTGGTATAGAGCCTTGTACACTTGTGATGGATTTGGAGGGTACCGATGGAAGAGAGCGTGGAGAGGTGTGTTTTTTTCCCCCTTAACTTACTGTGGTCGTGTTACATTTAATTAACTATTTTTATCTCGTGAAATAACATTCATTAAATTTATTTTCTTGGCAAATTTAAATAAGGGGATTGAGTTATCTCTCAGATTTATTACATTTATGCATTTTAGTAACTTGTGAAAGGAATCCCGAGCTCATGTAATGTTTCTAATTCTGCATTTGCATAATGGGTTAACAATAGATAACTGTTCAGAATTTTTAACTATTTAAACGTGTAATTTATCTTTCATTAGGAAAAATTAGAACAACGAGAAATGAGAAATGATTCTTCTGCCTTTGGTTGTTTCTCCATTATATTGAAATTGTCTTTCTTCCAGGATGATACTGCATTTGAAAAGCAGAGTTCTCTATTTGCTTTGGCTGTTTCTGATATAGTGCTGATAAATATGTAAGTTCTTTTTCCCCCCTTCTTCCTTTAAACTTCTTTAGTAATGACTTATGCAGGAAATTTTCAAGTCTTTGTAGTTGTTGTACTTGTTGTTTTAATGTATTTCGAGTCAAATATTGTTTATTTGAGCAACTGATTCTTTACCCTTCTTAATATATGTTTGTAAAGGTGGTGTCATGACATTGGCCGTGAGCAAGCTGCAAATAAGCCACTTTTAAAAACTGTGTTTCAGGTATTATTCAATGGCATATTGGCTACTAGGAGTGTTCTCCAATCTTAAAAGTTGTTATTTATCTAATTGCATCATATTATTTGCTTTAAGGTTATGATGAGATTGTTTAGTCCACGCAAAACAACACTGCTGTTTGTCATACGCGATAAAACAAAGGTGTGAAAGCAAAATTCTGCTCCTTGTTTTGACAACTCTAAATATTTTCCTGTTTTTCACATACCTTTATCTACTATGTGATTATCTTTTTCCTTTGTAGACCCCACTTGAAAATTTAGAGCCCGTTTTGCGAGAAGATATTCAGAAGGTAATGTGGTGATTTCTCTTTTATATATCAAATAGATACGAATTACTTGTTGACCTTTATTTCACTACTTTTTACATGGCAGATATGGGACTCTGTTCCTAAACCACAGGCTCATACGGAAACACCATTAAGTGAATTTTTCAACGTAAGAATCTTTAGAATCACTAAACTTAACTAACCCATATTGGACTACATAGTAATTCTTTGCACTAATTGTTGCTTATGTTATCAAATGATCAGGTTGAAGTTGTTGCTCTTTCTAGCTATGAAGAAAAGGAAGATCAATTTGAGGAGCAGGTATGAGTTCGCACTAGCTTCCTTCTGGTTTACTTGCTGATGATATTGATTGGCCCATTATCAGCATGTGTGTTTAATGTGGCTCAGTCTAATATTTTTAAGAACTGTATTGGTTTAGCTTTCGTAGTGTAAAACTGAGTTAGCAATTTGTAAGTTAATAAATACTCTAATTAGCATATATAGTTGGTTCTGATTAATTTGAAATATAGGTTGCTTCCTTGAGGAAACGGTTCTATCAATCTATCGCTCCAGGTGGGCTTGCAGGGGATCGACGTGGAGTAGTTCCTGCTTCAGGCTTTTCTTTTAGTGCTCAGCAAATTTGGAAAGTCATTAAGGAGAACAAGGATCTCGACCTTCCTGCACACAAGGTAATATAGATGCTTTGATGCTAATGCTTTTGTTTTACATGTATGTTGATTTTATAAATTGTTTATGATCCACTAACTTGTAGGTCATGGTTGCTACTGTGCGATGTGAAGAAATTTCCAATGAGAAATATGACTTTTTTGCTGCAAATGAGGTATTCACATTTCCTTTTGTATAGTTGTTCAACACTTGACAGTCTTAAGCACTAATGCTATGGAAACTACTTTATGATTACAACTCAGGAATGGTGTCAGTTGGAAAAGGCCGTGCAATCTGGCCCAATTTCTGGATTTGGGAAAAAGCTCAATGTACTCCTTGCCGCATGTCTTTCAGAGTCAGTATAGCTAATTTTTTATGATTCAGTTATTGAGTGCCCTGCAAAACAAATGCTATCAATGCATGATGAATCTCCATTCCCAAACCTACTACTATCACCACCTAACTAATTCTATAATTACTTTGTAAATAATTCTTTAACTTCCAGGTTCCTGTCATGCATGTTGTTGACATTATATGAAAATGACTTGATGTTGATTTAAGTAATGTTGAGATATTTTCTTTTACTCTAGGTATGATGTTGAAGCCACTTATTTTGATGAAGGTGTGAGATCAGCAAAACAAAAGCAGCTCCAAGACAAATTGTTGCAAGTAATTCTTCTTAACTTCATTCTTGTACAATCATGATTGTTTGACCTATTATTTCTTTCATGTTAACACAAATAAATTGATGATTATTGAAAGAAACAAAAATTGAAGATACTGAATTTAGACAGACTGTTTAAGATATTGGATTATAAATCGTGTCTATTTTTCTTAAATGCTTTCGGAGATTTGTGATGATTGTTACATTTTTAGTGCTATTATATTTCCCTTAATGCCTTTTCAATTGGTTAGCTTGTCCAACCAGCATTCCAAATTGCACTGGGACATATAAGGTCTGGAACTTTGGATAAGTTCAAGGAAGCATTTGACAAGGCTTTGAGAGGAGGGGAAGGGTTTTCTTCTGTCGCTAATAAGTGCATAGAGTCTTATATGGCTCAGTTTGATGAAGGATGTGCAGGTATTGAGAAATTTGTGTATCCCATTTCATTAGACATCAATGCATTAAAGTTGAAGGTTCAATATCTTGGAAAAGGAAAAGGGTACCCGCAAGATAAAGATATACATGGAGTTGATTGTGTACAATTATTAATTTGGTGCTCACAGCAGAAATGCTAGTTTTTTCATTCATTCCAATAATCTAATCTACTGTCGGAGAGTTAAACTTATTTGTTACAAGTATGCGTCTAACTTGCTCGAGTGAATTATAATGTGACACATATATTATGTTTGCAGATATTTTCGTTGAAATAGCAAATTGGGATACATCTAAAGTGAGGGAGAAGCTGCGGCGTGATATTGATGCACATATTGCATCTGTACGTGAAGCTAAGATGTCAGAACTTGTTTCCTCATATGAGGTAAATGTTTGACATTGTTCATTCATGCATTATAAATCCTTAAGTGAGTTTATTTGAGCTCGATAACAAATGTGATATTGCTGACTATATATGTTTGTGCCAAATAGATCAATGTTTAAAACTTTTAGATATGAAATTAGAACTAAGCAAGAGTATCCACCAGTTATCCGGGAGAAAAAGGGGCTAATTGATAGTTTGATACAATGTATTCTTGTCAATATTTTGCCAATTAATAATGTCAAGTAAAAATTTATATGAAGCTTTTCATGCTTAGTGGCTGCAGACATTGAGGTGGGCAGTTCTATGAGATTTGTATCGTTAGTGTCAACTACTATGTTTCTTTACTTTGACTAGCTAATTTCCTAGGAAATTTGCCGATAATAGTACCCTTGCAGGAAAAACTGAAGGATGCCTTGTCTGGACCTGTTGAAACTCTTTTGGATGGAGCTAATAGTGATACTTGGCCATCAATAAGGAAACTCCTTAATCGTGAGACTCAATCAGCTGTTTCTGGGTTCTCTGCTGAACTTACCAGATTTGATGTGGACGAACAAACAAGAAAGGACATGATTGTGGGTATAGAGGATTATGCAAAGGGTGTAATAGAAGCCAAGGCTAGAGAAGAAGCTGGCAGAGTTCTAATCCGTATGAAGGACAGGTATGAACCTTATGCAACATTTAGGTTGACTTGTTCTACTTTAGGGGCACTTACCTTCAATTTTAAAGCAGGTTTATGACATTGTTTAGTCATGATTCTGATTCAATGCCTCGTATTTGGACGGAACAAGAAGATGTTCGAGCCATCACTAAGACTGCTCGCTCTGCAGTATGACATAATTAAGATTCACATTTTCTTACCTGCGTTTGTATAGCATTTGGGATACCTTTTTAACCATATTTAACCATTTGTAGTGCTTGAAGTTGCTGTCTGTAATGGCCGTAATTCGTATGGACGATGAGGACGACATTTATAATATTGAGAAAACATTAACAATTGCACTGGGGGATTCATCAAGCAAGTCTGCTAAAGATAGGAGTATCACAGCAGTTGATCCACTGGCTTCAAGCACTTGGGACCAGGTGTATTTTTATTAGCTAAGTTATATTTGATAAATGATTGATCATAAATGCAACCTAAGAGGAGAATTAACTGGTATGTCTCCACTCCTAACTGATATAAATGAAGCAGGCTTTTTGAGAGCACCTAGTCTCTTCCTCCCACCAGTTTCCTCACTTCATAATTCTGTGATTTCCTTCATTCTCACTCTTCTCTATTATCTGCTCTTTCTCTAACATCATCTTCCATCACATTCTTCACCTCCTGACTTGTAAGCATGTGGTTATTTCTCTTTACTTCAGTATTCACATTGTCAGCAGCAGTTGTGTGAAGTTCTGATCCCCTACATCTTCTTCTCCCTTTCTGTGGTACACCTTAGTGAGCTTCCAAATAACCTAAGTATTAAATAAAGCATTCACTTTCATAGATTGGTGTTTTGATTGTATATCATCCTTCATTCCTTCTGTATGCTTACAGCAGCAAATAAAATGAAGAGAAAATTACTGAGTGATGTTCTTGTGAATTGATTAATATATATTTTAGGCTAAAGAATGCTGTGTTTTGATCTCTTGCATGCTCTTATGATTTGAGTCTACAGTCGAGACTGATCACCTATTCTGAGTTAATTTTCTTTGTAGGTCCCACCCTCTAAAACATTGATCACACCGGTTCAGTGCAAATCCTTGTGGAGGCAATTCAAGATGGAGACAGAATATAGTGTCTCTCAGGCCATTTCTGCTCAGGCAAGATGTTCGGTCTATTCTTTTTATGATTTTCAAGGTTTCTCTACTTACAGGAAAATTTACAATGGCAAAATTATAAGCAATATAAATCCCATGAGTTTCTTTTTATCATTGGCTATTTTAAAGTTGTATGGCTTAAGTCGTCTAGTTTTATTGTATCAAAGAAATGCAGCTAGGCTTCACTTTGTGTGCTACTTACAAGGAGGGAGTAAGATTGACCTTTCTAGGGCGAGTACCATGGTCTCCCCCGCCCCAACCCCAACTTTTTTATGTTTCTTGCATTTGGTCCAAAAGACTGCTTGCTCTTTTTTGTTTAGGCCCCTATGCAGATGTTACATGATGATCTGCTGACTAGTGGATATATTTATTTTGATAAGCATCTTGGATGCATATTTATATATATATACAAATGTTACATTATGTAATTTTTAAAAAATTTTCAGGATGCCAACAAGCGTAACAACAACTGGTTACCTCCACCATGGGCAATTGTTGCTTTGATTATTCTTGGATTTAATGAATTTATGACACTTTTAAGGTGCATTTTAACTTTACCCGCATGATATCTTTCTATTTTTTTTTTCCTTTGAAAGAAATAAAGCTGTGTTTTTATTCACTCTTTAACTCTCGATGTATCTTCTCTGTTCTTAAAGAAGTTTATGCGTGTCCTCCATTGAAACCCTCTAAAATAATCATTAGCGAGCACCATCAGGAGGCCAACATTATCTCATAACAAACGTAATAACTACATCATCCTTGAAATTTTTTTCATTACTGTCCAACCATATTATCAATTAACTACACATATAGCAACCTGCCAAAGGGCTTTACCCTCTTTACTTCTCCCAATATCTCTGGAATGACAAATACGAAAGTGCACCTAGCTCACCACCAAAGGGCCTACCTTATTATTAGTACCTAGAAGCTGAACAGTGCAGAAAACAAATGGTTTTGAGAATATATTTTGGGAGATTCTTTCGACACCCTTTGTTTTATGAAGCCATCGGTACCCTTAACAATTAGTGCTCAATATAATTAACCACTAACTGTTAAGTGGTATCCCGTCGCTGTATACCCCCACAAAGAGGAGGGGTGCCAGAACAATTTTGTGTTTGACATCAACTATTAAATGGACATTTTCAAAAACATAAAAATGTTCAACCTAAAGGAATTTCTTTCCTTTTGTCCAACTATTTTTAACTTAGCTATTCTCACCCAAGTTTGTTATTCTATATGGCAGAAATCCCTTGTATTTATGTCTCATCTTTGTTGGTTATCTCCTCATGAAAGCCCTATGGGTGCAGCTTGACATTACGGGTGAATTTCGCAATGGAGCTGTGAGTATCCTTTACTATTTGTAGTTCAATCCCGAATTATGATTGTTGTTAGGTCTTTCTATTCTATTTATTGAGTTTGGTTCCTGAGCTGTAACAAGAAGCGGCTAGTTCAGGTAATGGGCTGCTGCCAGCTATATATACTAAGTCAGTAACGTACAAGGCGTGTTCTGTCAGCCTTGTTTAAGTAGATGCATTAGAGCATGTACGTACCGTCTGGATGCGAGTGCTAGTATTTAGATGGCTTGTGACCTAGTCCTTTAGTAGAGCATACATATTCCATCTGCATGAGACTATTAGGATTTAGTTGCCTTGTAGAGTAGTGCTCTAGCCAAGTTATCTAAGGCGGTTTCTCTGCTTTGGAGGATTTGTTTGGTATCCTTACTTCTTATTGTTCTCTTTCAGCTTCCAGGAATCATATCCTTGTCTACCAAGCTTATTCCAACTGTCATGAACATTGTCAGAAAGCTAGCAGAGGAAGGACAGGTGCCTGCAACCAATAATCCTCCTCGGAGAAATCCTTCAAAAAGCAATCACAATGCTGTTGCTGATGGTAGTGCCACGTCATCTAGTGCTTCATCTCATGTAACTTCATTGGACAAAGGAACCGAGTATCCTGGTCCATCAAAATATGAGTAACTAGCGCTATTTATCTACTTTGCTGATAAGCAAACTCTTCTATTGGAATGTGGTGAGGTCTGCTGGGTTTTGCTTCAAAAGGCATTGATTTTTGTGCAAGAGCCACAACCCGGGTCCGAGGTACCCCTTGAAATAGATATCTCTTGTCCAGTTAAGTTCTTTAGTTAGTAGGAGAAGTTAGGTTATTCTACATGATTTACAGTTATATATGTTTTCTGAAAGTATGTTTTGAAAATTTAAATGTTGAACTCGTATGTTTATGATAGATTTTTAAGATTTTGACTAATGTATCTGCATGTTACATTTACGATCATGTTTGCTACCTGTAATGCTGACGTTCTATCAGCTTTTTGTCTGGCTTTGGCAAACATAACAAGGGTTTCTATTGTTTAATGCTTCAGAATTATTTATATTCATGAGCAGATAATGGCAGCAAAAATACCTGTCTTAGTAAAATATGTTTGCGTTGGGCAAAAGAAATTTTAATCACCGGAAATTACTGTAAACATGTTTACCTCGTTTATATGTTATGAGAATATTTATAAAACTCAAGTGACTTGTCACTTTTTTTTTTAATAATTTGAAATTTTTGATTTTTTTTTAATTTTTCAACATTTTGTAAGGATTTTCAAAAAATAATTTGAACAAATAATTTTTCATTAGATTGTTTTAAAAAAAATGTAACTTGATTAAATAGCACCACTAGATAGATTCTTAAGTTCGGAACAACTAAGACATGTTTTTGCTTTTCTATTTACGCTTAATTGTACTTTAAAATTTTAATCTACCTCATATGAATCCATGATTAATGTATAACTTCTGTCTTTCACAATTATTTACTTGAAATTAGTTTTCTATTCCTTTTTATCTTTACTCATTCTTTCGTAAGTATTTTACTTGAAATTCGTAATTTTCACTTAGAAGTTGTGATATAATTTATGATATGAAATACTTTAAAATTTTTGATAACAAATAATGAAATTTCAAAAAAAAAAAAAATAGAAAATGAGATTAGGGATTTTGAGAGAAAGAAATTAAGATTTCATGATTGAGTTGAAAAAGATTAAAAATGATTTAATCGGTTAGGTTTGCAAAAATTTTGAGCAGAAAATAAAGATATAGATATGGTCGATTGAAGAAAATATTTAATTGTAATAATTGTATAAACATTAAATTTTTCTGATAGTCCCTAGACTATTTGAAAATTTTTAAATGAATCTTTATACCCTACTAAGACAAGGACCTATTTGAAAATATACAAATAGTTCAAGAAATAGGTCTCTAACTTATATTCAGCAATTAATTGGATTGTTTAAAAATTTTGGAAAAAACCCCCAGGATCATAAGCATTCTATCCAACTTAGATGAAATCCCAACGGATTATAAGTTCAAGGACACAACAATAAACTTCTAAAGTGTAAAGACCTATTTAAAAATTCTCAAATTGTGCTGGGACTAACTTTAAAACAACTTTTATAAAATACTCGTGTTTCTATTCAAATCAATCCAATTTATCATTTCTGTTTGAAACAATCGAAGTTATTAAAATAATATTAAGAATGAGATTTTTTAATGGTAAAAAAGATATGAAGAAACATTCATTTTGGTCCCCAATTGTAAGGTTGGCATCACTTTGATCCTTGAAGAAAGATAGCTAACATCAATCTAAGTCTCTGAATTATAGAAAGTGACATCAAAATTATACTTTTATGTACACACAAATTTCCAGCATCAAAATTCATTTTATATTGAAATAAAAAGGAAAACATAAACAAGAGAGAAAGTTAAGGTTTTCCAGATACAAGAAAATACCAGTGAATCATTTTGATTACGCCAACTGAGATGCTTCTTCTGAATCAGTCAATGGTAATAGGGTGCAGACGCCAAGCATGTGACCGTTTAGGCAAACATAATACTCAACACAATCTTCATAGGAACCCAGCCTGCAACTGGCACTTTGAGGGATCATTTTGGCTTGCAGCATGCTCCACAACTTTGCTTTACAGTAAGGGCAAACTTCTGTTGGATGGAGATTGGCACCTTTCTTAATAAGTATCTTCCTAACCTTTGAAGTTGCAAATGACTTAAAAAGTCCACGGAAGAATCCCACATCTCCTTCTTCACATTGGTCAAGATGTTCACAAGGATCAGATACATACAAAACATCAGTTCTACACTGCGGCAAAAGAAAGCTCCTTCCTGATGTTCTAGAAAATCGAGTCTGATAAACAAAATGACCAGGAATTTGATTTGTATTGAACAAGCCACCTTTCTTGCATCCGGCACAGTATATAAGCAGCTTCCCTAGGGCACTCCAGTTCCCATCAACACTGTGACTCCCGCTAGATTGCAGATCAAGCATCATTTTTGGAGCTCTTGTTCGACAAAACTCTTTCCATAGAACTCGCTTGCCAAGATCATCAAACCATTTGCACACACATGACAGAGTAGCAATTAGCTTGGGATTCCAATTCAAATGATGAAATACTAAGAATATCACATCTTCACTCAAATGCCCTTTTGTGCATTCACAGCTAGCCGAATGCATGCATCGGTACTGCTTTATGAGAATCATTTTTAGTAACTGCCAAAACTGAGAAAAATCACAAGTTTATGACACCCCCTTGCTGGAATACTAGCTTCCTGCAAAATAATAATTTTAAAATTAAAAACCTGAATCAGTTTGATGTCTAAAGTACTCGAAAACAAAAATCTTTATCCTCCATTTCTTGAACATGCATGTCACACATACTTCCACACTGTTACTTCAAATACTTACAATTCATAAAATAACATATTCTCCCAAGTCCTAACACCACTGGAGCACTATACACACAAAATGAGGTATAACCACAAAACATGTTGGCAATTATGCATATAAAAGCTAGACAAGTTCCAATTCAAAGAGAGGGAAGGAGGGTAAGAGTCTCAAAAGTATGACGCAAGATAATGTTGTAAATTCCAGTGATGTTGAATTAATAATGATCGAACTCACTTTCCAGTAATATATATATATATATATTCAACAGAATCCGCACTCAAAATGAGAAATTTACGAAAGCCCTCTGCTCAGCAATCAGCAAAGAAATTGAGAGTGAAATGGACCATTGATTGGAGCTTAAATTTAGAAAATCTCTAAACTGACCTTAGCTTGAGCTTATTTGATCCATGGAAACCAAACCCTAGAAAAACCAAGTTCCACGTCCAATTGATGAGTTGAAAGGGTTGTGAAAGCAGAGAAGAATGCAATTGCAACATAAACTTGGTATAGCATTTTTCTTCGGAGGGGTAATTTAGTCCACAAATGCATAGAAAACGCTGAAAGCAGACATCGCCGGAAAGAAAGAGATTGTAGCAATTGGATCGGTTTCCCTATCATTTATTCAGCCCCCATCTTTTTCTAGAAATAATATAACATTATAATTCTTTTATGTGGGCTAATAAACATTATTTTATTAATATGTTTATTAATTTTTTTGTGTATACTATATTTATATTATTTTAATGGTAAAAAATCATTAATTAAAAACACTAATTTTTTTATTGAAAGAAATTTTGTTAAACTCGGATGAAACTTTCATGAACGATAATTTTTTTAAAAAATATTTAATTAATATTATAGTATTAATTGAAATTCAAATTTCATGCACCAGCTACCTCTCACTCTTTCACCCTCTCACTCCAGCACTGCAGAATTTGCCTTTTTCCCTCTCTATCTTTATGTTCATAAATTGGAATTGTACGTCTATGCCTAGGAAAACATTGCACAAGTCTCTCTCTCATTATTGCTCTGCTTGCTTTTTAAGAGAAAATGACCAATGTGTTTGGTGGGGAAAATGTTTGCAAATATATTTTTTTTAGTTTTATAAAATTATTCAGTCGAAATATGCTAATTTTTATTTAAAAGTGACTCCAATTATTTAAAAAATAGAATATGTCAATTACACTGTTTAGATTTGGGAAGAATCTGTCAAATATGCTGTGGTGGTACGGGTTTTTGGCCCTATTCTTTTCCTAATAACATTGCACATTTATTTGATAATGCATTAGCCCACATAGTATGCAACCTCTATCTACTATACTTGTATTCACAAACCTTGTTGGCATTTATGATAAATAATTGTTTATTTAGGCAAGGAACGTGAATATCATAAATTTCATTGAACCTGAATTATGATCCAGGCCAGGCTCATATGCTGTGGTGCATGACAACTTTCAAAATAGACTATGTCCTTTACAAATGCGTCACCGGAAAGGAAAGATGATAAATAGCTGGAAAATCAAGAAAAAGAAGAAAAATTCACAGATAGCATTTGCAAAAATGGTGTGTGAATTCTGAACAGTTATAAACACATTTGGATGTAAGAATGGCAACGATGTGAGATCTGTGTATATGTGTGTGTTATTAGTTATTACTTCCTAATCATTTTAACTGCCCTGAGGACCAACTTGCAGAAGAAAACTCTGACGATATATGCATATATTACGTAATTTTTTAACGAAAAATATTATATATAACTTCCTAATCAAAGGGTTTAATAAATTTCAAAGGGTGGAAGTAGATCAACTAACATAATGGTCCATTAATTGTCCCATCAGCTCCTTTTGTCTTCCAACACAGTCACCAAATAATACCAGCAATCATGCACAACAGTAGTTTCTATGATGGAGTTTAGACACAATCATCACTAGACTTGTGAGTTTCATATACAGTCACATACCAGTTAGCAACCTTACTATTATGGGATAAACTTCATCCAAGTTTTATTACACAATTTACAGTATTTAGTAAGTGTAAAGATCATTAAGTTAAGAAAAATCTTGTAAGGCTTGAAATTAACTTGTTTTTTAAATTCAAAAATTGAACATGGCATTTATTTGATGTAGATTTTTTAAAGATCCAACCTGATCTAAAAGTCTTTTTCTTTTTTTTTCACTTTCTTATCAATAAGAAATGGCAGAATCCTTCTTTCTTAATTTTGCTTATTTATAAGTATTAATGATTGTTTAGCGAAGCACAAGTGACAGTTGAAAACAACGAACAGTTGCGAAGTCCAGCTTGTGGTTTAATAAATGTTTAAAACGATGTAACTACAGTTAGTCTCCCTTGTAATTTGCATTATTTACATTTATAAATTTCTTCATTGAAAATGGGAGTAATATGTGTACTTTTAAAAGATAAATTTGTGCCAGTATAGAAAATTAATAAATGATAAATTTAAGTAATATGTGTTTTATTTCCTTCAAATAAAATTTTGAATTTAAAATTATTTAAAAAAATAAAAAAAATCACCTAAAAATGTAATTTAGATCTACATCTAAAATATGTATAATAAAAATGATGTGTAATTTTCTATTTAATGAAAGTATAGGCATAATTATACCTAAATTCAGGAAGGTCCATGCAAATTATTTCAAACAATAAAATTTTAGTATTCATTCCTAAAATCATAAAAAAAATTAAATGATTAATAAAATAAAAATAAAGACAAAGCTTAAGTATAATTCTTTATATTTTTTATATATAATTTTTATTAAAAATAAAAGTTTACCGTAATAAAAAAAATTGACATTTAAAGTTGTCACAAAAGGTAAAACTGTAAGTATATATATATATAACTAATCAGGTCTATTTAATAAAAAAATATTTTATTTATCAAAAAATATAATACCTTGTAAAATTTAATGCATTCCAATCTCCCTCTATTTTTTTTAACATTTAAAATTCTGCACAAACATTACAAAATATATTTTATATTTTAAAATTCATTATCAAATTATTACTTTACTTCACATTATACTCTTACCTATTATATTAATTATCTTATTTATTTATAATTTTTATAAGATAAACATTGATTATTAAAATAACATTATAAATAAAATATTAATTGCTCATTAATTTTATAAAATAAAATAAAAAGTGAATTTGTTAAAGTGTTAAAAGAAAAAATTGGAAAGAATGATTTTTATTAAAAGTCTAGTTCTTATTGATTTTTATATAGTGCATGTATCTTTTACTTGAGATAATCATGTTTAAGCTAAATAAAACTATTATAAAAATAATAAAATTTTATTATAATTTTATATTATTAATATAAATATATATTTTAATACAAATTAATATTATTAAATATTAAAATCTATCTAAAATAGTTTTTAGCATTTATAATATCAGCTATATCTGACTTTAGTAAGATTATTTTAAGTGAAAGATACTTATAATAAAAAAAAACATTTAAACTCAATATTTTAAAAAAAAATTCGAATCCCTAATTAAAAAATATAAAATTTGAGACCAAAATTGAATCCTGAAATGAAACAACCTAACAAGATGGGAGATTTTGTGAATGGGGATAGAGAAGACATGTATTTGGTGGCATATTAAATACAGAGCTTTATTACTCTTGCTGGTCAGTGAGCTGTCAATGGTGGATCAGTCATCACTTAATCTCATCACAAAAATCCAACGGTCAGCTTCTTCCACTTCCTTTCCTCATTCAATGTTTTCCAGTTTTTGTTTCAGTCTTTTCAGAGATATAAATTTCTGTTATAAATAACCTCTGGTCCTACCCTTTAAATATTTTCCATAATTTCAGCTATTTTAGTTACTATCATTTTATAATTATTCTAAATTTATCTTTTCAAAAATTTAAACAATATTTTTTAAATTTCTTTTGTTTAATCAATGAATTTCTCTAAATTATTCTATAGAATAAATAAATATATCTTGAAGACAAGTGCTAGGACCGATTACTTGGTTGGTTTATCTATTGAACCATTCAGACTAGTTTAGTTTTTATAACTATAGCTATATTTTATTATAACCACATATATTTTATTTAAATATTTTAATTTTTAACATTATATATATGAACTATTAATATTTTCTTATCAATCATTTTTTATAATTTTATGTAATTAAAACTATTTTTTTTTTGTTTTAAACTTATATGTTTCACATTTCACCTTTATTTTTAAAATACCTTACAATCTGTATTATACTTATTAGTATTTAGTATCCTTGATTTCCATCTCTTAGTTGTAAATTCATATTATTATAACCTCAAGGAAACAGCTTGGTTTTAATGGAGCCATTTTTCGATAACTTTAATCTCCTATCACTCTCCTCGTGTGCGATCTTAAAATTTTCTTAAAAAAAGTAAGAAGTTAAAAACAATCTACTTTTATATTTTTATATTTATTATTTTAATTTTATCAATCTTAATTTTTAGAGTTAAGTTGAAACATAAAAAAATATATAATTCTTCATTAAAAACACATTCATTATATTAAAATTATAAAAAATATAATAAGTATTATCAATGTTAATATTTTATTTATTTATTTTTATTTTCCTTTTTTATCATATTATACTTAATATCCCTCTCTCTCTCTCTCTCTCTTTAATTTTTCTATTTCTCACTTTTCTCCTGAAATTTTAATTTTTGAATAACAATGGAGACATTTCTCGTACGTATGGGACGCATTTGGAGTATATTTATAGGATGGACACACACAAAACTAGGCCAACCAGAGGCAGCCACTTAGAGGTTGGGAAGAAGCAGTTTCTTCAGTGAGTGCTTTTCTCAGACTCAATGGCGTCGATTGGTGCAGTCAAATTCTTGCTGTATTTGGTTCTTTGCCTCGTCAACTATCTACCTCTTTGTCAAGGTTTATTATTATTATTGATCTCAAGCAAACCCTCTACTTCTATGATACTTGCATGTTTTCAAGAGTTCTCTCTGCAAAGCTGATTTTTTTCATCAAAATACACAAAAGGGGTTCTCCATTTTTCATATCTCTAGTTTCCATTAGCTAATGGCATCCGGGTTTTACTTCATATGGAGTTTCACTTCAATGGCTCACAAAAGGCTTAGATCACAGGCAACATGTTCAGTTTGTTTGTTGATTAAACATGCGGCTGTTTTTCTAATTGAAAAAATAAATCTTAGAGCTGAGTTTAAACATAAAAAGTAGTAACTTACTTTAAAAAATATAAATGCTAAATAACTTTTTTTTTAACCAAATGTTGTTATTTTTATACGTTTAAAAAGGACTGAAGTTAACATTTTAAAAAAATATAATACTTAGTTTACGTTTTTTGGTTTGGTGAGGAAATGTGATAATCTCTAGGGATGAGGGATCTTCATGAAAATGGGACTTAAGGGAATTTGATTGCAGGTAAGGAGAACTGGTATGAACGGTACCCATTTATCAGAAAAGCAAGTTCATTCTCATCTTCACCAAGCAGCATGAACAATGGGTATGATTACATAATAGTGGGAGGTGGCACTGCAGGGTGTCCATTGGGTGCAACCCTGTCTAAGAACATGAAAGTTTTGGTGCTAGAAAGAGGAGGAGTCCCTTTCAACAACCCCAATGTGTCCTTCTTAGGGAACTTTCACATTACCTTGGCGGATACTTCACCAACTTCAGCATCCCAATACTTCATTTCAACCGATGGAGTCCTCAATGCAAGGGGAAGAGTTTTAGGTGGTGGCAGTTCCATTAATGCTGGCTTCTACACTAGAGCAAACCCAAGGTACCTTTCAATCTTTTCTTATATCCCATTCTATATATATATTAGTCAATGACCTTACGTAGATATCTTAATTAACTTACACATCAGTTCTTACAGAAAGCACTTGCCCTCGAGCAGGATATCTGCTAAAGTAATAATTAAATATCTTTTATATATTTTGCATTTAATTAGATTTTGACGGCCATGTTCCTTCTCCCATGTTATGAGAGAGAAGAAAAAAAAAACTACAAAAAATGATAATATAAACTTAAAATTATTTGTTTAAGGTTCATAACTTACTTTTATATTGTTCTGTCTTATAATACGGAAAAAGTCACGAGAAGGAACATGAAAAGGAATCTATATATTGAAATTTTTACTAATGTACGTATTATCACAAATTAATAATATTGATCAGATTTAATATTTGATTTGTGATTATTTCAATTGTTGTTTACATTTATGAATTCACACGAAATTTAAAGTGTAGTAAATTAAGTGAAATTTTTATCATTATTATCCGCATAACAATAGCAATGCATAAATCTCAAAAAATATAAAGCAAGTCGTTGACAATGTGATATATTGATGGTCTATATTAATTTCTTTATAGCAATAAAATTATTTATTAATACAATGTATGATAATGTTATGTTAATTATTTCATTTATGTTAAATAAAATGTATAATCATGAGTCTAACAAACATTTTTTTTTCTAGTGTTACTCATGTGTTATACTTGTCTGCTTCGAAAACCATCAAGTACTAACATTTTAATTCTATTGTGCGCTTAAGTTTTCACGTTGTTTTACTTAAACTTAAATAATAAATGTCTTTGATTTTCTTTCTCTTTCATTATTCATTAGGTTTTGTAGCTGATTAATGTTTCCAAAAGAAATTGTGTAGGGGGATGAACATAAGAAGGGCACACAGCAATGTAGTCCTTTCAAAATGAAACATTTAGATGGGTGTCATGTTACCTATTTACATTTAATTTTAATCCAAGTTACCTATTAATTAAATGATGGACCAAGGTGAAAGTAGATGACATTTATGGCACTCCCCCCACTATTGACCAGAAGCAAAAAATAAAAAATAAAAAATAGCAATCCCTCACCCACCCCTTCTACCCACCCTACTAGCAAGCAGGCAGGTTATGTTTTTCAATTGTCAACTGAGAACTTTAATATTTTTTTTTTATTTTGTGTATAAATATATTTAAAATAAAATAATTTTGGTTTGAAAAAAATTATTTTAAAAGCGTGTTAAAGTTTAGAGTAAAATTCTTAACCTAACATAAAAATTCTTTTTAAAATATAATTAAGTTTAACCGTAAACAATTTTCTTAGAAATAAAAGTTATTAAGAATCACAATGTATTTTCATTAAACACGATTTTGTAGAAGTGTTGATAATAAATCTTCATGATTTTTAAAATTTAACTTTTAACCTGTCAACTAAATTACTTATTACTAACTCTTCTTCTTCTTCTCTTCTTAAAAAGGGGTTTAAGTCTCCCTCAACAAATCCAAATATGCTCAAAGATGAAGTAGTCAATGGTATCCCATCAATTTATGTTTACAACATTTATGACTATCTGTTTTTATATAATCCCTATTTCATCAATTAAATGCGCATTGTGTGGTCCTTCATAGCCGTATTTCATGTCACGGAAGGGGTTAGGTGAGGGATTCACATCTAAGGAAAAGGAGGGAAAAAAAGTGCAGCTTACACAATAGTCATTCAATCTGTTTTAAGGTTCTCTATTTTTTGGTAAAATCATTAAGATGCGCCCATACACAATGATAATTGATAAACAAAAATTGTTATCCATATGGTTGATTTGGTTTTTAATAAAGCATTTATTTTATGAATATTTTTTTTTCAAAATTATTTTTAAATTAAAAAAACTATTTACAAAAATATAGTTGAAAGGTTGCTGAAAAAAAAAATATTTCTCAAAGGTGTTGGTAACATTTTTCATCGGAAACCTCGGAAGTCGTAACCTTTGAAATAGAAATTCGCACACACGACTGAGAATTGGTATATATGCAATGTGATGTACTTTTATGCTCTATACTTTTAATATTTTAAAAAAATACATCATACGCTAAATTAAAGTTACTTAATAAAATATGAATCCCTCCATTCTAAAATAAGAATTATTTAGAATGTTACATAAATATTATAAATTTCTATATATTAGGGAAAAATTATCAGAAGATTCAATTAATTCTTTTTAGGTGTAACTTACTGATCCTTTATCTCTTAAAATAAAGAATAACTATTGAGCACCAATTTACAGAAGGAAGAATAATGATGGAAAAACATAATAAATATTTTGTTAAGGTTATAAATGGATAAATAATTTAGAATAAAATATACTAAAATAAGACTTATTTACTAGTATCCGGTCGTTAAAAATTAAAAGATTTTTTTTTTGGTAACAAGTAATTGCGACTAACATAAAACTTTGTTGGTTTGAGGAAACAATTTAGCATTAATATTTAATGATATTCCTCCAAAGCATTAATATAATTGAAACACGTATTTTCTTAACATTTCTATACTAATTAACGTGCAGATTTATAAGGAAGGTGGGGTGGGATCCGAAGCTGGTAAATGAGTCATATCCTTGGGTTGAGAAGCAGATTGTTCACCGTCCAAAGTTTTCATCGTGGCAGAGAGCAGTTAGAGACGGCCTTCTAGATGCTGGTGTCTCTCCCTTTAATGGCTTCACATATGATCACAAGTATGGAACCAAAGTTGGTGGAACCATCTTTGACAGATTTGGCCGCCGCCACACTGCTGCTGAACTCCTTGCTTCTGGGAATCCTGATAAACTTACTGTTTTGATCTATGCCACTGTCCAAAAGATTGTTTTTGACACAACAGGTACATGTAAAAAACACATTTTAATTTATGAACATTCCAATTATGTAACTATTCTTTTTTTTTGTTTTCTTTTCTTATCATATTATATCATGATCACATGTATTACTTTTGTAGTTTATTCTTGTTTTTCTCCAAGTGTAATAAACATTTTTCTATAAAAAATATATTTATAGTTAAATTGGTCTACTTGATGGGGAGTATATATGTCATGTCATGTAAATTTTCACGTGGGAGAACTGTGTGAAGAGAGATATAGAAGCATACAGTACACTAAATAAGTGAAGTTCTCTCAAAATTTATGAGATTATATGTGCAAGATCCTTCATCCTTGTGTCTATATATCTCTTCACATCACATGTTATTGTTATGTAAAAGATTCACACGAGAAAAAAAATATATATTCGTTTGTTGAAAGTTTATCAGGTTACAAAGACATGACTGAAAATGGTGATGGTATTGTTGCAGGAAAAAGACCAAGAGCTACGGGGGTTATTTTCAAGGATGAAAATGGGAAGCAGCATGAGGCAGTTCTGGGAAATGACAGGCAGAGTGAAGTGATTGTGTCTAGCGGGGCAATTGGAACTCCTCAATTGCTATTGCTCAGTGGAATTGGCCCAAAAGAAGAACTTCAGAAATTGAACATCCCTGTGGTGCTTGACAACCAATTTGTTGGGAAAGGCATGGCTGATAACCCCATGAACACAATTTTTGTTCCTTCTAAGAGACCAGTTCAGCAGTCACTCATCGAAACTGTCGGTATTACCAATTTGGGTGTGTACATTGAGACTAGTAGTGGGTTTGGGCAGTCCAGGGATAGCATTCACTGCCACCATGGTATCTTGTCAGCTGAGGTGTGCAATATACTTGCTAAATTTACTTATTTTATGTGGACCACATTGAAATGCTTATCAATTGTGTTATTACTTATTGTAACATGTATTAGTGTCTAAATTCCATTTAGCTTAATAAATCAATCATAAGCCAAAAACACTAAGCAAACTAGCAAGATATTGATCTGAAATTGCATATATAATAACAAGGTACATAGACCAATGCTAAGCATTAAACATAATTTTTTTAAAAAAAATTTATATGACAAACCAGATTGGGCAGCTCTCCACAATTCCACCTAAGCAAAGATCACAAGGAGCTGTTGAAGCTTATGTGAAGAGCAAGAGAGACATACCGGTAGAAGCATTCAGGGGAGGCTTCATCTTGTCAAAAGTTGCCAATCCTTGGTCAACAGGTGAGCTCAGGTTGATCAACACAAAAGTGGAGGACAACCCTGCTGTTACTTTCAACTACTTCAATCACCCTTATGATCTTAAGCGCTGTGTGGAGGGAATCCGGTTGGCTATGAAGGTTGTGCAGTCACAGCACATCACAAACTACACATTGAGTGATAGACAAACCACAGAGAAACTGCTTAACCTCAGTGTGAAGGCTAATGTCAACCTCATACCCAAACATGCCAATGACACAAAATCACTACAGCAGTTTTGTAGAGATTCTGTTATCACTATTTGGCACTACCATGGTGGGTGTCATGTGGGGAAGGTAGTTGATTCTGATTATAAGGTTCTTGGTGTTGACAGACTCCGTGTGGTAGATGGTTCAACCTTTACTGAGTCACCAGGAACCAATCCTCAAGCTACTGTCATGATGATGGGAAGGTATGTACATAACATAACACTGAGTAAACATGTTTGGATAAAATTTATGACTATTTAGAAGTTAGGGTACTAACTTACCAACAAATATAATCTTCACCTTTTGGTGTGCTAATGATATTTTTATGTTTGTGACAGGTACATGGGACTGAAGATTTTAAGGGATAGGTTCGGGAAATAGACTGGTATTTAAGGATTAGTATGTAATATGAAGGTTATGTCAACAAAATGAAAAAAAAAAAAAAGTGTAATTTGAAGACAAGAACAATATTAGTTGTAGGAGTGGAAGTTCATGTATTTTTTTGTTAATTGTCAGTGAAGAGTGATTATTAAACAATCAAAAAAGCTTTGGTTTTTCTAAAAAGAAAAGTCACGGTAACTTCTCAAGGGCGGGTTTAAACTTTAACCCCAATTTTACAGTTATTTGTAAAAATAAAATAAAATAAAATAAAATGTTTTCCTAAGGTGTATTTTTTGGGATGATTGCTGATAAAAAAAAAAAAGGTTTTTGGGTTGATTGATTCATGACATTTGTAATACATTAGTTTGCTCACAGACATGACTTTTGGAATGGCACCTCTTTATAGTACACATGCCTTTTCTCTAATGGGAAAATGGTAAAGAAAAAGAAAAAAGAAAGCATAATGGAGACGTGGGTGACACCTCTTTTGCTATGTATTATCATATACGCATTAGTGGATACGCACAACAAAATCAAAATCTTTGGATTGAAAGATTTTTCTAGAATGAAACAGGGTCTGAATTCATTTGTGCAACGAAGGAAGTTTTAGCACAAACACCATTCTTTAACTAATGCACCATTCATTTGTACTGACTTAGAAATTTCAATTGAAAAGTTTTCCTTAAAAAATATGTTAAATTGCATTAATTACATTTTGAGACAAATGTTTTGCTTTTGATTCCTTTAGCATTTGTCTTTTATAAATATGTACCTCTAGATGTTCTCTATGCTCTCAATTGTTCAGCATTAATTAATTCAGTATTCATGATGCATCGAGTCCATAAATTTGATTGCAATGAACCTACAACTGCAGAATGTATAGCTAAAGATTTTCAAAAGGAGAAGCGTCTTGGGATAGAATAATACAAGACATAACTCCTATATCAAATTCAAATCTAGTAACTTTTATTAGGACCAATGAAAAGTTCTAAAAGGAACCTACCAATTACATTCTGTAGCAGAAAAATGATTAGTCCACCAGAATGCAACAACAACAAAAAAATGGTCTTTTAATACTGGAATTTGGACAAAGCAGTAATCTGCATTTCACAACTAAATACGTTTTGTGGGTGTTAAATGTCTGATTTTTACTTCAGCAGCTCAAGTTTCTGTACTTCAATAGTGACATGAATAGAACACATTGTCTGAAGTTTGTGTCACCAACTTCCAATCCTATCCTAATAAGCAACAGTAAACAAACTTGCATCGTCGTTAGAATTTGCATTCAGGCTGTGGCAAAAGTTTAATGAGATCGAGAACACAGTTCAGCTGAAAATTCTTGCTCCTTCTACACTAACAGCAGTTTCTCCCAGAAGGCTCTAGTGAAAGGCCCTAAAGTAGAATGCTGATAATGCTACCTTGGTTCTTGACCAGAATGATTATCAGGCTGAGACAGGTAATTGATACACTCTATCAAGTCCACCCTCCCACCTGGAACACTAGAAAATTTCCCTTCTACATCAGTTAGGAGACCATCTACTCCAAAACTCCTTGGTCTTTCATAGCTTGTTTCCTCAAACTCACTGCATATCAGCTTCAAGGCCTGAACAACTTCACCCATGAAAGGACGTTGAGTGACTTCTGGTTGCACACACATGGATGCAATTGCTGCAACTTTTACCACAGTATCAAGAGAAACACTGGACTTTATAACTGGGTCTATGATCTTCTGCAAACCCTCCTTGCTTGTCAGAAGTGGACGAGCCCAAGCAACAAGGTTTTCTTGACCTGGTGGCTGTGACAAATCCACAGGCTTTCTTCCAGTTAGGAGCTCAAGGAGCACTACTCCGTAGCTGTAAACATCACTTTTGACAAGAAGGTGGCCAGTCATTGCATATTCAGGAGCTAGGTAGCTGCAAATCAAGATGTCTCGACAACGAGACAAAATCAGTTTTCATCTTGAGGAAATGCATCACAGAATTCGTAATGCATCCATAAAATAAAAATTCACAGGGTTTTGTTGAATACCAGATATTTATTGGACTGAAATTACTACACTATAAACATGTTAATTAGATTATCACATCCATCAAAGCATCAACATGAAAAGGCTGCTATGGTAAGTGATTATTACCCGAACGTTCCCATTACATGTGTTGAGATGTGCTTGTTTCCCTCCTCCAGTGCCGTTCTAGCCAATCCAAAATCTGAAACCTTGGGTGCAAAATCATGTTCCAATAAGATGTTGCTGGATTTGAAGTCCCTGTGGATGACACATGGGCTACAATCTTCATGCAGATAAGCCAATCCCCTAGCTGCACCAAGTGCAATCTTCATCCGGGCATCCCAATAAAGTGGACTGGTTTCCTTGTCAGCACCTGAGAAAAAGAAGAACATTCAAAAGTCATACACTTATGCATTGCCTTCCAAAAGTGTTGATGACACTTATGAACAGTGACTTTGCTTACCATGCAAGTGGGATTCCACACTGCCATTAGGGACAAGCTCATAGACTAAACAGCGAGTCTTTTTGTCTATGCATATACCTATCAATTTAACTAAATTTCTATGGTGCAAGCGGCTAAGCATCTCAACTTCTGCCAAGAACTCACGGTCACCATGCTGGTCATCTCTTTTGAGAACCTTCACTGCCACATCCCTCCCGTCATATAGGCCACCTTTGTAAACAAGACCAAAGCCACCTTCTCCTAATATTTTTGAAGCATTGAAGTTATTTGTTGCTCTCTCTATTTCATTCAGAGTAAAGCTCTTAGCTGATCCTGTACATATTATTGCTCCAGAACTGAAAGACATTGATCTAGAACATGGCATGCTCCCATAAGTCAATGACCTAGCACTGGCAGCCCCTGCTTTGAACACATTCAGTTTTATATTTACAGTGAATTCCTCTTGCAACTACTTGCAGATGGAGACTCAAATAAATACTATGATGTGGACTTCCGAAGAAAAATATCCAGAGAAGTCACGAAAAATTAAAGACTAAGTTAGCATTTTAACCTGAAACTCCTGAAGTATTTCAAAATGAGTAAAACGTTCATTTTGTCCTTCAAATTAACACTAAAAGGTTAATAGGTTAATTTGATCTTTAACAATATAAAAAAGTAAAATTAGTCACCATTAGTTAGTATAGTCATTAACATTATTATAAAACAATTTAATCCTCGACTTTGGTAACTATTAGTCAAATTAGTTTAAACTTAAATGCGCATCAGTTAGTCTGGTCCCAATGTCAGAGACCAAAATTCTAGTGGATGTCAAATTCAGGAACTAAATTAACTAATTTAGCAATCTTAGGAACCGAAGTAATTGATAATACTAATTTTTGAAACCAAAGTGGAGGACAAAATTTGACATTTTGTAATGTCAAAAATCAAATTGAATGCCCATTTCTGCATTTTACTCATTTTAAAATCTACAAAGACTGACCGGATTTACAAATGATAAAATATTGCGCACAAAATGTTTTGTTTTAATTTGAAACTAATAGAATACTTAAAACAAATATAATCCCTAACCAAGTTCTATACAGTAGTTTGTCGATAACTATATAGAATCATTTTCTTTTTTCATGTTAAAGATTTTAACCAAAGGGTAGTAGAATAGGACTATTTCTAGTTGCAAGAAATAAATCAGCATGCTTATTAATTGTTTAATTACCTGATCGCTTTGAAGTGGATGAAATTCTGACATCAGGAATTTGTTCAGGCTCAAGAGCGTAGGAACTGCATTTCATGAGACAAAGCCATGCAACTCCAAGGAATAGAACAAAGGTAGCAAAAGATGACAGCACGATCATAATAACCATCCTTCCACCACTCCCTTCTTTTTTCTTCCTTGAGATATCTACTCCTAAAGGTTTCACCATTGTTCCATTGTGGCCACGACCAGGGTATTGTTCAACATATATACCAGAAACACTTGAAGGTGGAGATGGTGGAAGGCCTGCATGTGTTGTCCAAAAGTATAAATGAAACCAAGTATGCTATATAAACTGACTTCATATTTCTAGAAAAAAAAAAAATTGTCTTAAGAAACTAATTTAGAACCTGGATAATGAACATAGAGCACTTCATAGGCACCAAAAAGTGAAGCATCATTGAGAATCTTCCTGTTCCAGAACTTCTTATATATTAAAAAGGCTGTTGTATCGTCAAATTTCCCTCCTTGGGGTACCAAGTTTATGAGTACAGTAGTTTTCTCTAGCTGCTGACTAGTTGCATCAGCTCCCACAATGCGTACTTGATTATGGTTCAGCAAAACAGTGGCTGCAATTTCTTTGGCTAGCTCGGAAACCAAAGGAAAAAACTTGTATATTGCAATGCTGATTCGGAGTTTAACTTGAAGTGGCCATACACAACCACAAGGTGATCCAGGAGGTGTATATGTCAAGGGCTCTGAGCAACTTATCATCATACAATCTACAGATAGAAATAGGATCAATATGTGTACATTGTTTGGATAAATGAAAAAGAAGGAACCAATGTAGATGTGTAATATATATATAATATATATATATATATATACTCCTCTAAAACATTAGAATTGCATGATGAAGTTTAGAATAGCACCCTTGTCAGGCGGTGGAGATGGTAGAACCGAAGCATATGCTGGTGGAGGGGTCTTTATCTTCTTCAACGATGAGCCTAGAGGTGAAATTCTAGGCGAAGGAGAGGGTGCTGATTGTGATGGACAATGCATGTGATAAACAGTGAGGTTCTAAATCTAGTTAGCAATCTTGGTAGACAAAATATAAGAAACACAGGTAAGAGATGAACAAAATGAGTGTTTTATACCATTACCATTCAAGTAGTGTGATAGAACTCCTGGTGATGGTGCAGGTGCAGGTGCAGGTGAGGGTGCATGAAAATCCCAGCTCAAAGGTGAAAAGAAAGGAGGTTGTGACTTGAAGACTTGAGGACCTACATTTTCATAAGAAGTTTATAAAAGAAATGTAATCAATTTTGGGGGTGGGGTGTCAAAGTGAAGAAATGTGAAAATTATACAAAAACTTTGTTTTTCAGAGAATCAAACCATGATGAGTATGAGGATGGATTGGATAAGTTGGTCCAGGAATTTGATTGCTGGACTTCTCTCTGGAATAGTGATGCTTATGGTGTGATATCGGAGAACCAACATAACTATGCGTCCATTTCATTTTAGGAACTTTGGGGAATGATTTTGAAGGTGAAATTGCAATACTACGAGGAGCTTTAGAAGAGGCCTTGGAAGGTGGAAGTGCAATACTAGCAGGAACTCCAGAAGATGACTCTGACGGTGGGAATGCGATACTTGAAGGGCTTCTGATTCTTGAATGGTGCAGATTGGTCACTACAGATAGAAAGATCCAATTTAATTTTGGATAGTTACGAGTTTGAACATTGTAGAGAAGTTATAAACTATTAAATAGGTTGATATAAAACTGCCCATCTGGCTCTAATTTTTGAGATTAACGAGAAGGTACTTCAACTTTATTGCTTGTTTTGGCCTGTCAAAATAGAGAGAAATTGCATGGCCTGAACTAAATATTTCATTGATTGCCTCTTTTGATGACCTTCAACCTGTTCTGAGGGTATAGCAACTTATTTTTCATCTCTCTAGGCCTTTCTAAAACCATAGCAAAAGAATTAGTTTTCTGCTTATTACATGCATTATTGTCCAAATTGCAAAATTAGACCTGCTGCTTCTAAAATCCAAAGTGTGATGCCTATTAATGATTGCACACTTATATTATCATTTATCCTATCATCTGAATGGAGCCATCACAAATAACAAACTGAAATATTTGACTAGCAACACTAAATTATGCCCGCCTTGTTAATGTGTGAAAAGTTCCCTTCAAATAACAGCTTCTTTAATGTAATTTGAAAACTTGTCTCGGTAAATAATGATGGTTCAAACAAAGTTATTGCAATGCTATATACCAGATCAGACAGACTTGTGTCTCAATAATAGAGTTTTGGTCTTTACTTCAAACACATTTTACAACTCAACGAGAGTGAACATGAGCAAACATATGGGGAAGTTAAAGATATATAGGTCACTTTGACATGTTTGAATTGAATAGATTGAAACTTCTAAGAATCTCATTTATAAATCTACAATGTAAAAGAGAGAATCAACATGAAAACATACAAGAGCAAAGACTATGGACATCCAAATATGCAGAATAGTTAAGTTGTAACTATATCACTCTCCAGTGGCTCCATCTATTCACTTTCAGCAACCGAAAAGTTCCCAAAGCAAACAAATACCCTATACTTGAATTCCGAACCACATTTCATGTCCATTAATAATTTATGGACTACCCAAAGGATCATACATGTTACTGGTAAAAACCAGTTTAGGAACATCTAAATTTAGCTCATACCTGCATATTCATGAAAGTGCGGAGTGCATATAACAAAGTGTAGCTTAATTAACAGCAAAAAAAGCTGCAACCCCATTTCCTTTAAAAGAAAATGGAGATCAATTCTGAAGATATTTCACCGACAAGCCAAGCAGTTTGGTGGAGGCAGCAGCAGCATATGCTAAAGCAATGAAGCCACTGCAAGGAACAGTTATGTATGAGAAAAACTAAAATAAAAGGAAACCGACAATGCTTACCAAATTAGTAGCACATAACAGTGTGGTAATGGCTTAACTTAAGCATGGTTTAGGAGGGAGACACACATGCTTCTTCATTTTCTAAATTAATATCCAAGCATGATGATTGTGGAATGACAGTTTCATAGTTCTATAGAAGCAGTAAGAATAGATAAAACCAAAAAGCAGAGCCTCCAGTACAATCTGAACAGCAAAGCAGAGTAACTTCTTTGTAAGAGGGTTGGTGGGGTTGGACTTGTGTGTGAGTGTGCTTGATTTTGAGAGAGAGAGAGAGAACAAGTAATGTGAATGACATAAACATTGATTGAACGAAAGAGACTCATTGAATTAACCTTGTGAGTTAATACCATAATGCAACTCTGGACTTTCTTTTTAGTTTAGTTATCCATGCAATGATTCACCCACAACATGATTCAAATATTCAATTATATATTTTTATTTAATTTAATATACACTGCTATTGCACTGGTTTGTACAGTTAAAATGTTGGTTTGCATTAAAATTTGAGCACTTTTTTATGTTTCATTTTATAAATTTTTTCATATGATAATTTTGACGACACTAACGGAGAGAATCTAGGTTAATTAATTAAAATAGTAATGTAAGATTTCACTCGATAATAATAATAATAATAATAATAATAATAATAATAATAATAATAATAATAATAATAATAATCTTCCTGATAAATCAGAAGCATAGATAGTAAGAATAGATAATTTTTTATTGCTTTACTTTTAAGTCACGTTAATAAAATCTCATGACTACAAACAAGGGATAAATTCAAACCTTCTTTTAAAATTTTTTATTTTTAATGTTTAAACCTTTTATTCAAAAATAATTTTATATAAACAAAGGATCATAGATGAGGTTCAAATATGAATTGTTGTTGTTTATTTGTTATAATTTTTTAATCCTGAAAAATATATACTATTTTTATATAGAAATTTTACCTAATTTTTTTAATTTTATTTTAAATTATTATTTAATATATTATAATAATAAAAATACATTTAATCATCACTGGCAATCACAATTAAACCAATAAAAAATAATTTTTTTATAAGTTTAATTACCTGTCTAATTTTAAGAATATGTAAAATTATATTTTTAGGCATATTAGTATAGGTTAAATTATAGCAAAAAATATTATTAATTTTTTAATTTTTACTCACTTTAAAGTATTTCAATTTACTCTCAAAAATTAAAATTTCTTTATGGGTGGGATTGTGTCCCCAGTAGAGACAACACCCCCAGATTTGGTAGTTGTTTTAGAATGCATTGTCAGAATTTAAGTATCTACACGAAAATAAAACAATTAAATAAAGTTGCTGACTATGTCCCAAAGCATGGACATTAGGTGGCAAAAAAATAAAAATAAAACGAAATAGTAATAACTATTTCTCACTTGTGTCGGTGAAGTTGCTCTAGTTAATATTGTTTTTAAAAAAAGTTGAATTCATTACAAGAAATATTTTTTTATAAATATTTTTTAAATTAATTTAAATACACAATAAAGTAATTTAAATTAATTATTATAAAAATAATTAAACGCAAGTGTAAGAATAATTATACTATCAATGCATTCAAATTAAATTCATAAATTAATTATTATAAAAAAAATATTGATGAAAGCTTTCCCATATATAATTGGACTTGTATTAATTTGGGTTGGGCTATTGTTGGATTGAAGACATATTTGTGCTGCGTTCAATCATATGAAAATATTGAGTAGACTTATTTAAAGGAATAAAACTCTCTCAATCCCACATGACTTTCATAAGTTTATGTTTGAATGGAATATATATTTTGTAGTTTCTTTCATTTCATATTTTCATAAAATACTTAATCTAAATCTGCATTTTCCAGTTATGCCCAATTGCAACAAAAACTCATTTCGCCATTAAAGCTACATGTCCATTACGATGTGTTAATTTAGAACAATTTTGTTACTAAACGAATTAAGGAACTGTGACTCTTGCAACTCCTGCCAAAACTTTCATGGAAGTGGGAGTTTTAATGAATAAAGTTCATCTGCTTTAAATGAACAAACGAAAAAGACTTAGGAACCTCCTATTTTATTTTTTGCTGTTAAGTATTGACATAAACGAATTTTTAAGGACATTGATTAAAGAACCACATCTTAGAACCTCTAACAAAAATACCCTAATATACTAGTTCACCAAAGAATAATCAACATATTACATGCCAGTTAGATATGATGATGAAAAGCTATGTAACTTAAATAAGCAATATTGGAAGGTATAGGATCAATTCCATTGGCAGGAAAAATAAATAATAAAAGGGAGGGAATCAATTTGCAATCAGCTGGCTATAATTTCTTGACTTTGATTAATTACGTGTCTTCTTGGTAGTGCATCAAGCCTCATAGACCATTGAATCGTGGCCGTGTGATCATTGCATCATCATAAATTGCTTAATTTTTGGCACGTTGAGAAAGAGAGAGTGTAGAACGTAGTAGGAGAAAGGGGTAGCATTTCACATCACAAATAGACTAATGGTTGAGGAATTAACATGTCCACTCTCAATACAGGCGCGTTGCTTTCACCCTTCCCTCGTCCTCTATAATATTTATAGGCGATGCCAGCTTCTTTTCACCTAACACCTAAACTTCTTAAAATTTTTGTAATTTTCTCATTCAACTCTCTGCTTTATATATTTCCATTTTATAATTTATCTTAGTAGCAATTAATAAACAATATAGCGTGAGTTATTACTACACTCACTTTTTCATTGGTTTATAGAATATACAAGAAGTGAGAGAAAACTCAGAGCGAGTTTAACTTGATAATCATTGCTTAATCACACTCAATAAGAACACGAGTATAATACAACTCGTGTCCCTCGTACAGAATAGTTTCATGAAATATCTATAAAATAAGGGTGGGGGGGTGAGAACGAGTTGTTTTATTTTGTCAAATCCCAATAGAAAAAAATAATTTGGTTAAAGAAAAGCAAGTTGACCATAAAGTCATGAAGTGTGATTAATGACATTGAGAATTGAAGTTTGAGAAGCATTGAACTTTGGTACGCGCCAATGTGAGAGCAAAAAGCTGGATACAGCTAAAGAGTCTATAGTTAGAATGTTGCCATCTCAACTCCACCATTCCTACCCCACTTTCCTTTCTCCAACCTCTTCCTTCTTCCAAATTCTAATGTCACTGTTTAAACCATAGTTATCGCAAAACAACCTCCTAATCCTAATAAGTAATAAACCACTCTCTCTCTCTCTCTCACCCACTCACTCACTTTCTCTGTCTCAACCAAATTTTCTCTTCCAATTTCCAAGTGCTGTAGCACGTTCTCAGTGCTCTTCATCTTCCTCTTTCAATAGTTTAAAAAATAAAAAAATAAAAAGGAAAGCGTTTCCTTTTTCTTCGTTCTATTCAGCATCGTAGACTCCAAAGAGTTACACAAACAGACACTCTTTCCGATCACCGACAACAACGTAAGTTAAGCCAAAAGCAGTCACTATGACAGACAGGGTCTACCCTTCCGCCAAGCCCGCCGCAAGCGGCAACGGCGCCGCCGCCAACCCATCTTTTCCGGCGACCAAGGCCCAACTCTACGGCGCCACCCGTCCCACTTACCGCCCCCAACCCCACCACCGCCGCCGTAGCCGCCGCCGATGCTGCTGCACCTTGTTCTTCTGGCTCATCCTCATCATACTTGTCCTCCTTCTCATCATCGGCGTTGCCGGCACCGTCTTCTACTTACTCTACCGCCCCCACCGCCCTTCTTTCACCGTGACATCGCTCAAACTCTCGTACCTGAATCTCACCTCCTCCTCCACCCTCAGCTCCAAATTCGACCTCAACGTCACCGCCACCAATCCCAACAAGAAGATCCTCTTCGCCTACGACCCCACCTCCATTTCCATTCTCTCCGGCCACGTGGACATCGGCGACGGCACCATCCCGTCGTTCCTGCACGGGAAGAAGAACACCACGCTGCTTAAAGCTTCGATCTTGAGCAGTGGGCAGGCACTGGCGAGTGATGACGCGTCGCGGTTGAAATCTAGCATGAAGAGCAAGAGTGGGTTAGCGTTGAATGTGAATTTGGAAACGAAGGTGAAGGCCAAGATGGGAAGCTTCAAGACACCCAAGGTCGGAATCAGAGTCTCTTGCGACGGAATTAAGGTCACTCTCCCCGCCGGTAAGAAGCCGGCGACGGCGTCCACTTCCAACGCCAAGTGCCAGGTCGATGTTCGGTTCAAGATCTGGAAGTGGACCGTTTGAACTACACCACCATCACAGCGTCGAAGAACAGCATAGAGAGAGGTGTGTTGTGTTTTTTCTTTTTAATTTTCCCTTTTTTTTCTTGTTTCTGTTATTTACTCTCTTTCTTTTTCTCTTAGCTTCTTTTGTTTAAATTCGGATTTTTATTTCGATATATTTTTCGAAAATTTGTCCATATTCATAATTACTCGAAAGCGTGTAAATGGCAACAAGAGCAGCTGGGGTTTCCGTCGGTGACAGTTGTTAGCATGTTGTACACTAGTATATTTTTTTTGCTTCAAAGATTTGTATTTTTCTATTTTATTTTGTATGTACTTTATAGTTTTGCCCTGCATGGTACCATTATTTTAATCCATAGTAGCACTTATATAATGTTGAATTGGCTAAAAGGGCATCGTTTATAATCTTTTATTTTTTGGGGGAATATAATATAACATTTGTAGGATAATCGCACCAAGTCGTTGCTGAAGTATATCTAATAAACATTGTCTAATCATTCATCAGCTTTCAACTACTTGGAATGAAAAGGCAGATATAATTTTTTATAATGATGAACAGTGATTCATCAGCTTTCAACTACTTGGAATGAAAAGGCAGATATAATTTTTTATAATGATAAACAGTGATGCGTACACAATTTTTTCAAGCGACGGTGTTCGATTTGTAAAAATAAAGAATGATTAATTAAAATGAGTAAACTGAGAGTAACATGAAAAATGGTGGGGAAGCAGGTTATAAACATTTAATATTGGAGAATGGGTAAGAGATTTGACTTGGAGAGGATGAGGTGTGTGGTGTGGTTCTTACAAGGCAGTGGCACGTAGGTGCGAATCGCTGTCACTTTGAAAAGCAGGAATGGTAGAAGTGGGAGGTGCGGGGATTAACTTGACTTGATAAATTTATTGGTTTTTTGGGGCTGTCGCTACTCACTTTCCTCTTCGCCGGGGCTTCAATTATTGTGCTCTTCTCATTCCTAACTACTTTCCAATGGGACCAGCTTCCCACTCAGGTGCTTTTTTCTTTCTACACAGACTAGAGATCAATTTTCCAAAGACCTACCTCACTTTTTTCTTTAAATTTTTTTTATTATATCACTTTCTTTTTTAAAAATGAAAATGAAAATTTGCGTCTTTTTAGCATAAGATCTTGTTGAGAGTAAAGACAATTCTATGTACCTATTATGAAAAACTCATTTAATATCAGAAGATAAACATTTATAACTCTACCAAACGAAATAGGAAAGGGTGAATGTTTACAATCACTTGTCCAACTAATAATATAAAGGCAATAAGTGTATTCCTCTTCCAACCCTATATGCATTGTCATTGACTTGTTATAAATTATCCATGATTGAACAAAAAGATTATCAATCTTTTTAGCTAGAGATCTTCACCAGCTACCTTTTCTTTTTATTTCTGGAAAATAATTTAGAGAAAAAGAATACCATCTCAATTTATTCAAGAAAAGAGGTAGGGACCCAAAATTGCAGCTTATTAAATGTAAAATCCTGTCTTCCTGAATTCAATTAACCCATTGGAGTTTACTCTCCTCTATCATATAAAGCAAGAAAAAAAGACCAAATATATATATAGCAGAAACGAAGTTTTCACTTTGGGGGGTTCGGGTCACATAGTTTTGTTTTGTTTTTGGAAAAGAAACTTGTTTGATATTTTTTTTTTACATATTTATCAATATAATTAAAAAGACTAGTTAAAAAAATTCAAAATTAGAAGTCAAATCAATGTTGATTATGTAAATATTACTAATTTGAATGAATTGTAAAACTTATGAAATCCATTAGTTACTCTAATAGGCTATGGAAAAATTTGTTTTTATCAAATGAACATATTAAAAACACATTCTTCAATACATTCCTTATGATTAATTTATTTTAAAAGTTAAAACAATTGTTCTCTAAACTAATTAATTTCAATTAATCAATTACGAAAAGCAGGCTACTGGCATATCTCTCATCGAATTCATTTTTCATGATCCGATTAAACCCAAACCATTTAAAAACTAACCTTTGTATCGAACCAAGAACGGCTTATTTCTTAACCCAGTTAACTTCTTTGGATGTGCAAGTTTGGATTGGACCCGATAAAAGGATATCTAGTATTGGGCCTTTCAGCGATTAATTGGGCCAAAAATGGTGTAAATTTAAAATTTGTGACTTGATTCCCTAAACCCTAAGTATTTGAAATTTAACCTATTGAGAGAGCAGCACTCTACAAAACTACTCAAGCCTCGAGCTTCATGCTCAATGCAGCCTCTGAGCGTTTCCTCTCTCTCTTTTCACGTTTCCAACCTTTTTTTCTACTCTCATCATCAAACTCAAATCTCACTCGTTCAATTTCCCACGTACACACCTCACCGACGCATTCATTCTTCGCCACCCACAATGAACTTCTTGATTCTTTCGATGCCCTTCTTCAACGTTGCTTCACTCTCCAACAAGCTCGTCAGCTTCACTCCCAATTGGTTCTCACCACCGCGCATCGTTCTCCCTTTTTGGCCGCCAGGCTCATAGCTGTTTATTCTCGCTTTGGTTTTGTCTCCTACGCCCGTAAAGTGTTTGATGCGATCCCCGTTGATGGTCTCCAACATTATCTTTTGTGGAATTCAATTATCAGAGCCCATGTCTCTCATGGGTACTTTGAATATGCGCTTCAGCTTTATGTTGAAATGCGTAAGCTTGGATTTTTGCCTGATGGGTTCACTCTTCCCTTGATAACACGGGCTTGTTCGTATCTGAGGAGCTTTAGTCTCTGTAGAATTGTGCATTGCCATGCTTTGCAAATGGGTTTCCGGAATCATCTTCATGTTGTGAATGAATTATTGGGTATGTATGGGAAGTTTGGGCGAATGGGGGATGCGTGCCAATTGTTTGATGGAATGGTTGTGAGAAGCCTTGTGTCGTGGAATACTATGGTTTCGGGTTATGCTTTCAACCATGACTCATTTGGTGCTTCTAGGATTTTTAAGCGGATGGAGTTCGAAGGTCTGCAGCCAAACTCTGTGACGTGGACCTCCTTGTTGTCAAGCCATGCTAGATGTGGATTTTGTGATGAAACCCTTGAGTTGTTTAAGGTGATGAGAACACGGGGAATTGAAATCAGTGCTGAAGCACTAGCCGTGGTTTTATCTGTTTGTGCTGATATGGCAAGAGTTGACTGGGGCAAAGAAATTCATGGGTATGTTATTAAAGGTGGACATGAAGATTATTTGTTTGTGAGAAATGCACTGATAGGCGCTTATGGAAAGCATGAACATATGGGGGATGCACATAAAATATTTTTGGACATGAAGATCAAGAATCTAGTAAGTTGGAATGCTTTGATATCATCGTATGCTGAATCTGGATTATGTGATGAGGCCTATGCAGTGTTTTTGCAGCTGGAAAAATCAGATGTTCATTCCTTGGTGAGACCCAATGTCATAAGTTGGAGTGCAGTGATTAGTGGTTTTGCTTCTAAGGGGAGTGGTGGGAAGTCACTGGAACTTTTTAGGCAAATGCAGCTTGCCAATGTAAAAGCCAACTGTGTGACAATGGCCAGCGTTTTATCAGTTTCTGCAGAGTTAGCAGCGTTGAACCTTGGCAGGGAGCTCCATGGTTATGCTGTTAGGAGTTTGATAGATGACAATATTTTGGTGGGAAATGGTTTGATTAATATGTATATGAAGTGTGGGGATTTCAAGGAAGGACATTTAGTGTTTGATAACATTAAGAGTAGAGATTTAATCTCATGGAACTCGTTAATTGGGGGTTATGGAATGCATGGGCTTGGTGAGAATGCTTTAAGAACTTTTGATGAGATGATTGGAGCTGGAATAAAGCCAGACAACATCACTTTTGTTGCTCTTCTCTCTGCTTGCAGTCATGCTAGACTTGTTGCTGCGGGGCGCAACGTTTTTGATCGGATGGTCACAGAGTTTAGTATTAAACCTAATGTAGAGCACTACGCATGCATGGTTGATCTCCTTGGTCGTGCTGGACTCTTGAAAGAAGCAACTGATATTGTGCAAAACATGCCAATTGAACCTAATGAGTATGTTTGGGGAGCTCTTCTAAACTCATGCAGAATGTACAGGGATACAGACATTGTAGATGAAACCGCATCACAAATTCTAACCATGAAGTCAAAAATAACTGGGAGCTTCATGCTGCTGTCCAATATTTATGCTGAAAATGGAAGATGGGATGATTCTGCAAGGGTCAGGGTGTCTGCAAAGACAAAAGGCTTTAAAAAAATACCTGGTCAGAGTTGGATTGAGGTGAGAAAGAAAGTTTACACGTTCTCAGCAGGGAATTTAGTCCATTTGGAACTTGATGAAGTTTATGTGATCCTTGAAGAATTGGCACTTCACATGTCGAGTGAAAATTATAAACTCAATAGTTGCTTTAGAGTACAATGTGTTTACGACCAATCAGAGCTCTTCATGGTTGCAAATTGAGAGGCTAGCTAGATATTATGCCGAGCTATCAAGAAAATTAAATTACATAATTTGTTATCATGCATCAGATGTAGTTTAATATTTAACGCGTAGGATCAATTTGTTTTACACATTATTTTTCAGTCCATTAACATTGATTTTAAACATTTTGAAGTAATATTTGTGATATTTTTATTTTTTGATATAATAAATGTTTTTTAAGAAGAAATATTTAAAATCAGCGATAGTTTTTTTAATGAATAGTCCAAAAGACCTATTCCAACTTATAACCAAAGGATATAATGAATTTTTATTGTTTATATCAAAATATTATCATACCTGTACTTGAGAGGAAACGGCCTTGGACAGTTGGACTCTTGGGATTGCTTGATTATGTCGAAGAATTTTGAGTTGGTCAGTAACGATGATCTCTTAGTCATTTCCGAACAATGTGTAAAAAAATTCAATTATATATATATATATAGACACACACTCTCAGACCGAGTATATTTTATGAGAGATAAAACTCTTCCTTAAATTATCTTAAAAATCACATATTAAAATAATATCCTGCAATTTAATCACGTGTTCGGTCGCATAGTCTAAAAATATTCATCTTTAACATTAAAGTTTATCCATTTCTAATTTAACTTTACTTTTCTTGGAAGGCATATTAATATGAACAATGGATGAGGTGAGGTGTGTTGCATAGGTTATAATATTCTCTTAATATTTGGGGGAAAAAATGAAAGAATAGATAAAAAAAAAAATCAGAAAAAGCAAGTGTGATGAAAATATCAATTGTTCTTCCACTCTATTGACGGTAAAGAAATGGAGAAGATGGATTCTCGTGATTCCAAGTGTGTAGTGAAGTGAAGGATATGGAAAGAGAAACAGCATTAATGGGATTCACATGGAGGGTGGCTGAAACAGAGCACGGAGAAATCACGACGACACTTTCCTTTTTCTTCAACCCTCACAAGAAAACCGTCAAAACCTTACACTTTGTTCTCAATTAATTTCTCCCATCCATGCATTCTTCTTCTTCTTCAACCTCACTCGTTTGCTTCTTCCATTCCCATTCCAATGGCAGCGAACGAATCAGAAGAATCACCGAAAAGGGTTCAATACCCACTAGACGCATCCTCATACAAGATCCTCAACGAGATCGGAGAAGGCACGAGCGCCCTAGTGTACAAAGCAATGTGCATTCCCATGAACTCCACCCTCGTAGCCATCAAATCCATAGACCTCGACCGTTCTCGCCCCGACTTGGACGACGTTCGCCGCGAAGCCAAAACCCTTTCCCTCCTTTCCCACCCAAACATCCTCAAAGCCCACTGTTCCTTCACCGTCCACCGCCGCCTCTGGGTAGTGATGCCCTTCATGGCCGCTGGTTCCTTACAATCCATCATTTCTCATTCCTTCCCTAATGGTTTAACCGAACCATGCATCGCTCTCGTTCTCAAAGACACTCTCAACGCTCTCTCTTACCTCCATGCCCAAGGCCATCTCCATAGAGACATCAAAGCCGGTAACATCCTCGTTGACTCCAATGGTCAAGTCAAACTTGCTGACTTTGGTGTCTCTGCTTCCATCTATGACTCCTCCTCCTCTTCTTCTCTAATGCTCACTGATCTTGCTGGCACGCCTTATTGGATGGCTCCCGAGGTGATTCACTCCCATACGGGCTACAGTTTCAAGGCTGATATATGGTCCTTTGGGATCACTGCTTTGGAGCTTGCTCATGGAAGACCTCCTCTCTCTCATCTTCCACCTTCCAAGTCTATGATGCTTAAGATCACTAAAAGGTTTCGTTTTTCTGATTTTGATAAGTACAGGAAGGGTAGTGGAAAGAAGTTCTCTAAGGCGTTTAAGGATATGGTTGCTTCTTGCCTCAATCAAGACCCTTCTAAGAGACCCTCTGCTGAGAAGCTTCTCAAGCACCCCTTCTTCAAAAACTGCAAGGGACCGGAGTTTCTGGTCAAGAACGTGCTTCAAGGGTTGCCCAGTGTTGAAAAGAGGTATAAGGAAAGCAAGGTTAATGTTCGTGCTGATGGTGATGGTGATGATGACGACAATGATGATGATGATATGCAGCGAAACGTGGTGAAACAGAGAAGGATCAGTGGGTGGAACTTCAATGAGGAAGGGTTGGAACTTGACCCCGTGTTTCCAAACGACGATGCGTCGGTGAAAGAGGTTCGGTTTGGAGGGGAAACGGTTATCCAAGAAATGGGGGGTTCAGAAGAGAAAGTGAAGAACAGGGAAGGGATGTTGGGGACTCTGAATGTGTTGAAAGGAAGCTTGGAACAAGAGCTGTGGCAAGTGAGGTTTCTGATGAATGCAATAAGGGGAGAGGGAGAAGAGACTCAGACTGGGGATCATAGCGAGGAGCAAATGGCGCATGAGATTCCAATGCTTAGGGCTGAATTGGAAAATGAGAGGAAAAAAAACTTGCAGTTGGAGTTGCAGATAGAGACCTACAAGCATCACCTTTCTTCTTTTTCTAATTCTTCTCAATAAATTAGGATTACATATATCTTAATCTAAATAAGGGTACTTGATAATATCCATGTGCTTTCGTATGTGTATTCGTTAAGCGATCAAATCGAAAAATCAAAAATTAAATTAATTGAAAACTAATACGATTAATTTTTCATTAGATTAGATTGAAATTTGGATTCCATTTTAAAAATCAATACCAAACAAACTGTTCATTTGAAACTGTCTATTCTCACTTTTTCTCACGCGAAACTATCTATTGCAAACTTTTTACATACAAATTATTTAATTTCTGTGCAAATTAATAAAACTCTAACAAAACCTTGTCTATCTTAAACAAAACCTCTGATAGGGCAACACACTCTTATTAGAAAATGTTATGAATTAATTTTGACGAACAAAGTATATCATCATTTGCATTTCCAAACGTTGTCAGGAGAACACCAATACGCGAATTCAAGTAGTTTTATGCTCAGCTAACACGTTTACATAACATTGTCATACATATCATACCCATTTGTTGTCATACATATCATACCCCTATTTAAAATTAGCCATGATTCTTGGCACGCAACATGCATTCGCGGGTGATTATTAGATACTACACGTTGCATTAAAAATTACACATTCTCTAAAAAAACTGAATACTATAATAAAAAACCAAAATTTAAATTTTTGAACTACAACTAAACTAAATTACTTAAAAAAAATAACCCATTGTGTATATGGCGATAACACCAATTACTTGCATTATTTTCATTAGTTTTCCTTTTGGCTAGACTAATGATGAGATCCAAGATCCGAATTCATTTTGTTCATGAAGTCAAGAACAGGCTTTTGATCATCGTACCTAAAATCGACAACAGGTTCTTGGTTATCTTCTAAAGACGAATGAGACAAAGGAATAGAGTTCTGTAAAACCCCCATGTTGATGTCTTCATGTGAAGGATTATAACTGACGTGTTGTTGATGATCTTGTGGCATTGATTCAAGATAAGGTTGAGAGACGCCATTGATGATGTCACGAGAGCTAGCCTTGAGAAAAGCAAGATGTTGAAGAATAAGGTGAAGTTCGGCTTCGGTGTACTCAATCTGTGACTGCAACTGGTGAATTTGTCTGTAACAACCGCCAGCAGGATCTTTGGCGCGCATGTCAGATTGGTAAATAATGGTGTTCGCAGCAATATCTCTGTGTTGAGGATCAAGAATCTTCAGCATATTGGTGATTCTACCAACGCCAAATAATCTGTGCGCGTTGAGAAATTGGTTTTGACGATCGTGAGGAAAATAAGGTGCGAGAATGCAATTAGTGCCACACTTTTTGCGTTGAAATTTACATGCAGCGCAAGCTTGTGTGTTGTAGCTTCTTGATAGGTTGCTTTCCATGAATAAAACAGCGGCTTTCCCGGCTAAAGCTTTGCCTTTTATTTCTTGCCTTGATTTGTTAATTAAAGCTTATTTTATCGGTTATAGATTTTTTAATATAAAAAAAAACTAAAAAACAGATGGATAAAATCTATCTGAGAGAGATTCAGTTGTGCATAATTTTAGATCTTTTGACCAAATCTCACTAACCTTATTTTATCTTAATTAAACAATTTGGTGGGTATTTACTTTGTTCATTATCATTCTCTATAATTCCAAAATTCTTATAATTCAATTCAATTTATATGTCATGGAAGTGATTTTAATGGTATATAATTCAATTCAATTCAATTCTATTTTATCCCAAATATATTTTATTTTAAAATTTATAATCAATTCTATTTTAGTTGAATATGTCCTATTTTAAAATTTATATTTAAAAATTAAAAGCTTGCAACTCCCTTAAAGAGATATAATTTACGACAAATGTCACCCAAAAAAGCCTAATTTAAGGTAAATGCTTTATCTAGGAATAATCATTATCCTAATTTGAATCACAGAAAGACCTCCTCTTGTTAACTTTATTTTGGGCATATAATTCAAATTTCAGTATTAATAAAACTCAGTATGTGTTTTCTCAAGTCATTATTTTGGCATCATACGTTGCAAGCTATTTGTCCCTAGTCAAATGGCAATTTGTGTCGGTAACATGCAACAATTCTCACAATGATAATCGAAGAACTGGGTCTGCACAATCTACAAATTAGGGGAAAGTATTGGGAGTCATAAGCAAGATGTGAATGACAAATTTGAGCATACGCTTAGAGGAATGTGTCAAAAAAACAAATCTTGCACTGATAAATTAGAAGTAAATTATATATATATTAGACAGTTAAGTCTAAAGTATCAAAACTGGTTTGTTTAAACAAACAAGCTTTGATCGACAGATTCTTCCAACAGAAGGGAAAGGGGTTAGGACTTTGGACTGGGTCAAGAAATATTGTTAGACCAGACGTGAAATAAGATTACAAAGAATAAGTTTTCTTTCACTAGTTTGTGCAGTTTGTTTTTCCTAAATAAGATTAAAAGGCTTCAGATAAATATGTAACTTGATCCCTAAATTTAGCATCCTAATTATATTTAATCCCTGAAAATTTTTAATGCAATTTAATCGTTAAATGTTATTTTTTGGTCCTTAAATGTATTCACTTACATTTTAGGTCTTTTTAATAAAAAAAAGTAAATAAAATGAGAATAAAATATAAAAAAATTAACATATCCCAGAATCAAATTGTAGACAATAACACTTTCGAGGACCAACGAATTCCCCCAAAAGTGTCACTTTTAGGTACCAATTTGTGTAATTACTCAACTTTTAAAACACTAGGATTTTTTTAAAAATTTGTGCACAGACGAGCATAATAGCAAGGTTCGAAAAAACGATAGCCATACAGAAGAAGGATTAATTTTCAAAGGTAAAGCTTATTTTTATGAGATGATATTACAGCTGATGAACGCTCATCCCACATGTGAAGTCTGCCTTATCAACTGTGTGTACAACAAGTTCGGGGTCTGGAGATTCTAACTCGAGTATTACCTGCACATTGATTGACAAGAGTGTAACCACTTTTGCACTGGGAATCAAGTTATTTGTGATTCTCATTGTTGTATATATAAGAAAATTCAAGCAAATTGCTAAATGACAACTAGAAACAATTGAATAAAGATGTGGTTAGTAGAATTAGAATTTCCTTGCATTTATGTTGGTCGATGATAACTTAAGAAACATAAGTTTACATTGCATAAACAATAATAAATGCTAGAGTTGTTAAAAGCTATTGCTAAGACATACCAAAACGTTAGTTCCTTGCTTAAGGACTGGAGCAGGAACGTAGAGGTTACACTGTGGTCCTCTCGACTATCAAAGAACCATAATGTTTGTAAGCAAAAACAAATAGATTTAGAGAACTAACTCTTACATTATGCAACATAAACACATATATAATACATTTAAGAGGAATAAAAACTAGTTTACCGGCCAATATCTTCCTATATTGAAGTCATTAACGAACACAATGCCTTTTCCCCAGTTGCTGAATGATAGAAATGTATCCTTGACCTGACTTGATTTATCAATTAAGAACTGGCCAGAATAAAAAGCAGGTTCTTTTGAAGTATTCTCTGTAAGAAAAAGAAACGCCTTGGTCATTGATTTGACATCAACATTATAAAATACCATGAAGTAATCACTGAGAAATGATTAGTACGAGATACAAAAAGAGCAACGATAAAGGTACTTTTTTTGTTTCCTCAAATGTATTTTAGTATATACCATAACTATAAATCAACTTTTCTCGGGATGATGATATTTCACTGAATGCAGAATATGTGGCCTGAGTGATGCGATTGTAAGTTGACGCTTCATTCAGGTTGTGCAAAGGAATAGGGAACATTTTCCACCCTTGTACTTTTTCCCCGTCCAGATAAACAGAAGACAGAATGCCCTGTAGAAGTTGTGAAAAAAATCAACCAATTACAATCAGACATTTAGAGTATCATCATCATCTTCGGATGACATTTACCTTCCTATCAAAGATGAAGGGCCCATAATTTACACGACCCATGTTTTCAACCTACAAAGGGGAGAAAGAAAGCATTCAACTAAATCCCATAAAAAATATTAAAATCTGAAGGAAACTCTTCAGAAGTTCATGTTGGCATCTTAATCTATATAAATGCCTTGACTTTGTAATCATAAATAATTGGCTATATAACTAAATTAAGGAGTTAATTAATAATTAATGTCAACTTACATAAACCATATAAAATGTGCCAATACAGCAACTAACTGCCAATATTGACCATATTACTAATTAAGAAGCTGTGACATGTTGATTTTTTATGGAATCATGTGATTGAGAAGAACCAAAAATATGTTTAAGCCTAAAAACATATAATTATATTATTTATCTTATCTTCTTTGAGTAATGTAAAGCAACAAGGATCATTGACTTGTGGTTCTCTTAACTACCATTCAAACTAAAGTTAAAATTGCATAATTATTTAACGATCGTGGCACTCCCTTATCATCCCCACAATGAATGACAGAGATGAGGTCATGGATCTCTACCATGTGAAACAATCAAAACAATAATATTGCTTTTGCTTTATCCAAGATATAAACTGCATAACTCAAAAGTTAAAACTGCTAAAAATATTTTTCCCAGTACAAAAAGAAATGAAAATACATAAATAAAGCAGGTATATAGTATATACCAGAATAAATAAGTTGATGTTAGAATGGCATTTAATGTCAGGAATGCTTAGCTTGTTTTTCAACCATCTTTCAACTGTACCAACATAAGTTGGCCTTGCACTGCTTTCTTTGGAAGGGCATGAGATAAATACTTGAGCTCTGTCATGCAACTGCACATTCATCATTTATTATATATAGAGAAGTTATATTCTTCTAGATAGACAAGACATCCTGTAAACTTTCTAGCTATTGGGTAATAGAAATAAGATGATAGTATCTGAAGAAAATAGCTAGAAAACAAAAATGAGAATAACCGAAAGAATTCCAACAGCACCTTTGGTATGAACAAAATTCTTCCACCTCTGTTTGCTTTATATTCAGTGACATACAATAAGAAACCAAACAGCTGCGAACAAAGGCCAAGCTTCAATAATATACAATTTAGGAATCTTGTGTCAGTATGAATCACAATCACATACCTGACCCACATGCTCCATTGACATTGGAGTTTCAGATTTAAACACATTGGTGGAATTGGCAAAATCAAACATATCAAATAAGAAAGCCTTTCTTTGCAAGTGAATTGGTCCATATCTTGTCTTCGCATTATTAGAGGGAACAGCTGGAAGAGGTACTGAGCTATATCGGGCTATAACCCTTCGAATAGCTGAAACATATACACGCACAAATTTAAAATCCCGCTTGAATTGTCATACTGCAAATAATAAAATTTAAGAAATAATGAAATAGCCAGAAGGGAAAAAATATTAGTTTGGATCAATGAAAAGATATTTGCAACTGAACTTGTGATATTATATGCCAGCACAATACTAATTAAAGTATTAAACATTATACATTGTAAAGTTCCTTGCACAACTCAGTTGAAAGCCTGAAAATGAAAGTATACACAACATTCATACCATTGTATTTTGAATTGTCGATATCACCAGCTTCCTTAATTGGTGCATCCTGGATATGAGATAGTCAGTCCAGTTTGCAATATGGATATATGACAATTCACTGCAGAAAGAAGGTGCGACATAACAGTTAAAAGATTCTAACATAATCATATGAAGTGAGATCAGGCTTGTAGTCAGCATCATCTTCGCCAGTATTTGCTCCATTATAAAATCCAAAGTTTGTCCCACCATGTGCCATCTGAAAATTAGAAAATCCAAACCAGAAAGGATTATTCAAAATGAGATTTTTAAACAGTACCAAGGTAGAGGTTGAGACACACATAGAGAACTGCAGAACCATTTTTTCGCAAAATTTCTTCAAGAGCAGCTGCTGTAAAATCAGAATCAGTCTTGGCAATTTTCTCTCCCCAATGTGTAAGCCACCCAGTGTAAAATTCACTGATATGAGAAGCAATGAGTATTTAGCATTTAATAAACAAAAATAATATTTTATAGGAATACACTTACGCTGACAATGGTGGTGATTTTCCTGGGGCATTGAACTCCTTTTGTAGTTTGAATATAGGCCAAGGGTCATCACCAGTAGTGAAGTCAACAGCTACAAAAGAAGAATATGTAGTGGGTTATATGATAAGATATGATCAATGCAATGTTTGTGGTGTTCACACACACTAATCTGTCCTGGCTATATTGTATCGCATATTTTGGTCATTTTCCTATTCACATATATTTCTAGGGAGGAAGAGAGAATGAGAGAAGAAAAAAAACGTTTGTAAAATCACATAATTTAACATATATAATAATGAAATTTCACCTGAAAAGACAGCATCCCCACGAATAGTTCCTTTCTCAAGATTTTCCCTCGATCCACCATCTGTGGTGTATCTAAGAACAGTGAATATAAGGAAAGGATTAATAGAAAAGGTCGTCACCCTAAAACCAACCTAGATATTGTACTTTTCCATTATCAGTTTAAATGTAAAATTTTTAGGGGTATACTTGTACACTTTAAATAGTAGTTCAAAAGTTGGAATTCAAGAACATAACAACTCTTACAAAATAACATCATGCCCAAGATGACTTCTGGCCAGGGTGACTAGGTGATGGAGATATGCTTTGTCATCTCCATAAGAACCATACTCATTTTCAATCTGTGTCAAACAACTCTATACAAGTCAATCTAATTCTCCATTCATAAGTGGCAAGCATTCAAACGAGAAGGAACACAGATCATGGTGATAAAAGTCCTACAGTAATAAAAAAATTTCCAGCATTCAGGAATTCACAAATACAGTAATACTTTCATATTTAGACAAACTACCCTCCACTAAATTTTAACTGCATAATTTAAGTTTTGGAGAAAAAAAGGGATGAGATATGTTAAATAATAGGATTCTTATTGTTTTATAATCTTATGATGGTAGTAATATTATTGGGCTGGGCTTGTACCAGTCAAGTTCTATGTACAACATTAGTATTTGACCTAGATTATCAGAACAAGGTATCAGTTATTTGTCTCTAACATGCATCATATCAATCGTTCAGAATACCTCTTCTCATTTTCCATCTTATCTGTATAATTTCAACACACAGATTATGCCATTTTCCAACTTAAAAACACAGACTTTCTGTTTTTTAAGTCAGAAGTCAGAACATAAACTTTCATATATTTTATGTTTTGTAGACATCTTGAATAATAATGCCAATCAGGTAGATACAATTAATAAATTCTACCCAAAAACAGCATACCTGAACCATTATTATAGGGCCCCCATTGCCATAGAGGAGAGGAACAAATTTTGGAAGCAGGTTACTCCACCATTTTTCAACCTTAATTGGCAAACTATAATAAGTCCAAACTTCAATAAAATTATAAAAGTAATGTATCAACATGGAGAAAGAAATACAACAAATGCTTTGAAGCACATAGATATTTCAAAGAAAATTGTGGTTTTTAGACTCAATCTTTCAATGTGAGCTCAATAATCGTAAGGGTTTGTTTAACCTATTCCATTTAAACCACTATAAGACATTGTTATAATGCCACAAACAAGGTTCACCTTGTCCTTTCTAGAAATAACTAATAGGTGGTTTAAGCATAGCCTCACAGCAAATGCATTAAAAAGAGTCCTTCAACGAGGCTGATTTAATAGTAAATAGGTTCATTCAACTTGCTCAGCGCCATGGTTTGAATCCCACCCACAGCTCATTGTTAGGTGGCTAAGTAACCCCATTTGCAAAGAATCCTTATGCAGTAGTCCCAACATACATGTTTGAAGGTACTTCCAACCAAATGTGTGTGGTGGTGAAAAAATCCCCATATTCCCTGCTGGGTGTCATGGACACAACACAGTTCCCATTTTCTTATGCAGTGTACATGGAGAAACTTTTATTGCATCCTTGTGTATTCATTATATTTACATTCAAAGTTCAAACCATAGTGGTAGGAGTTCAAATAAACCAAGACTAATCAGACTAAATTTTGGTTATTTTGATTTGAAAAGGAATATTGACATGGGAGGCTCTCATCAGAAACAAAACCTAAGGAGCTTATTACCCAAGCTAAGCCTAAAATGCGTCAGGTGGTTGATAAAACAAGAGACATGCAAACACTCAGCACTCACAAACACCCATTAAATACATAAAGACACCTATGAAACAGGTATTAGTTCATCTTGATATGGGCAATGTTATTTCAAAATAACATCTGCATTTGTATATTGTTCAGCTTTCGAAATTCTAAGTGAAATCTCCACTTCCCCTGTCACAACTTGATGGAACTCAATTCAGCAATGTCGAGGTTACATGTTACCATAATCTTAATTTAACTTTAAGATGTAACAGAAGCAGGGAAAGACCTAGGAAGCCTGGTCTGAGAAGAAGTAGCAATAATCTCAACCTTGAGGTTCCTTTGTTGCAATACTATCTATCAAATGCTCGCCTATAAACAAAATCTTTAAGCTGCTGTTATAGAGGGAACAAAATAATTTCTTGGCATCATCTTAGTCCTACATCAACCATCACTACCAAGCAGCAAGAGGCTGCACCCACTATAGAAGCCACAAGTTGAGATGCTAAGCCCAAGGATCAAAGGATGATGATGGACTGATTAAGAAAATATAATGTAATTCATAATGAGCATCGTATGATTCCCACATAAATAAGAGAAAATGCATCAACATTCTTCTTGGAAAACTTGGATTATCATGCAGACAGTGCAGAAACTGTTAAACATTAAAAGACTTAAATGTTCAAAATTCAAGTGGAGAATGCTAAAAAGGAACATGGAACATGGAGAGGCTATCTAATAAAATATGGATAAATTATAAAACACAAGGCATGTTGAGGTGTGTTTCCATAATTACAAAATGTGAAAGGGAAAAGCAAAAAAAACAGAAACGCATATAAGAGATAGAAATCTAGAATGAAAAACAGAAAAATACAATTCCAACATTAAGATTTGTGAATATGAAGAAGTCGGTTGCAGGTACACCGACATTATCATGAAATAGAGTAAGGAAAGCATACTAGTTGAAGAAAAGTAGGATCAGATGATCTTGGTCTGGGGGTTGGGTTCATGGAATGGAACCAACCTGGGAAACCGCCCCAATCCCACTCTGAAATAAATCAATAGTCTTGATCATTATTTTCAACAAAATATCAACAGCAAGGATATGCCAAGTGAGGGGGTGGGGTACTAATAAACTGTACAAAAAAGAAAATAAGATATCAAAACATAAGATTGTATTGTAGAACAATGTCAAAGTTAGTGCACAATGTATAACAAATGCTCTTTTGCTTCTCTTAGTTCTCTATATCAACTATAAAGAATAAGAAATGAAAATAATTGTGCCAAAAGATGGCATGGACTGCCATACAGACATTGGATTGGCAATAGAACATAAATGTTGCCTTCTCTTGTTTAGCCATATTACACGGGGAAGAATGACTTTTTGCTGCATGGATTCTGATAATAAATTAGATTGGTCTCTCAGATTTGAAAATCATTACAGCAAGATCATTAAAGTTTACTTTATATTTTTTTACTAATAATTTTGCCTATATGCTGGATAAAGGCAAGCAATTAAAGTAATTCAAGATCTTTATTAAAGCAATTGCAGCTCAATGCTAAACTGAGTGATTAGGCATTTAAGTTAAGATATCTAACCTGCACATATATATGGTCCGGGTCGAACCATCACAAGGAGACCAAGTTTGTGACAAAGGTTGAGAAATGATTCAATGTTTGCAATACCCTCAAATACAAGCTTTCCCGATTCTGGTTCATGCAGATTCCAAGGAACATATGTTTGAATGGTGTTCAAGCCCAACGCCTTGGCTTTTAACAGTCTATCTTCCCAGTACTGCATATTAGAAGTAATAATCATATTCCCATAATAAAGCATTTAACTTGCACAAAATAAATATCTCATGAGGTCTCAAAGAATAATGGGCCAAACTTCATTTGTCAGTATGTGTTGTCCTTATGCGAAAGATAACAAGAGGTGGTGATAGGACACTCCATTTTCTTGTTCAGCTATGTGCATAAACTAGCAAAATAAAAGAAACCAAAACCTATTTAAAAATGAATGCATTGATTGCAATGCAATTACCATGTGCCCTTTGGCAGAGTGTTAAAAATCCCTCTTACTAAACTAAGAGATGTCATGTGAACAAGAAGTGATACCTCTGGATGCACTCGAAAATAATGCAAATCACCACCAATGATCTGAAAAGGTTCACCATCTTTCCAGAACATGTCGTCGGCAATCTCAAAGTTTCTGTTAACCTGAGTAAAGCAGGGTCGAACATAATGATTAACCAACAAATTATAGTTCAATTTGTCTTAGAATTGAAGACAGAAGCTAAATTCGGGAAGTGTCGAATGAAGATACCTTGTTGAGATGAGAATGAAGGGGAAAGTGAGTTGACAAAGAAGGAAGAGGAGCGAAAACAGGAAGAAAGGCACAAAAGAGCATGAAAGAGATGAAGATGAAGAAAAGGTAGCTTCGTTTCTTAGCCATGGCTAGCAGTTTGGAAGCTGCACAGTTGCTCTTCACTCTGATTCTCATTCACCCACCCACATCACTGTTCATGCGGGTTATGTCTTACCAAAAATATTTAATTACAGTTATTTAAGCAAAAGTTGCATCATTTAAACTTAATACGATATAAAAGAGTTAAAAACAATAATATGTGAAAAATTAAATAATATTTTAATAAAATATTTTATAAAAAATAAATTAACATTGTACAAGTTTTATTATAATCAAAACGTAATTAATCTTAACATTATTTATATTATATCCCTTCTAAATAAGCAAAAAGGAGAATGTTGGTAACGAGAGTGTTTTTCAAAGAGATTTAGGATTTGAGGTTAAAGATTTTTAGGGTTTAGAATGAGTGGTAGAATAGCATCCCACGGCAACTAATGTACTAAGCATATCGGAAAGGAAGGGGTAAAAACTTAGACATACATCATTTTGTGTTCATGGTTACTTTTATTACTTCATTTAATTTTAATATAATATAAAAAAAGTGCTTAGTTATAAAGGGGTAACATTACATAGAAAAAGATTTACCAACTCTACACAACTTGAACAAGCATTCACGGATAATATGCACATCCAAACCATTTGCATGAGTCATTTTTTGCTTTTGAGACCAAAGCCCATCGAGTCCATTGATCAACTCCAGCCCAATCTAGTCATGCAAGCAGTGAGAAGTTTCCTTGGGCTTGGGCATGGGCTCGTGAATCCAAGACATTGTGGGTGCATATTCATGAATACACCATTGTGGTATGAAGTGGGGGATGGAGAGAGAAAAGTGAAAGGTGACAGACATGATGCATGATACATGATACATGTAGCATATATAGGATCGAGGGTAAGAAAGAAAGTGACATGGGCTTGGGTCAAACAGAAAAGGTGACATTATTTTTTGGCAAAGGGGAGTGTGGGGAAGCATCTTTACAATGACAAGTCAACTGGGGTTATGGCTTCTACCTATGCCCACAACCCAATCATTCTGCCAATTCTCAGCTTTTGGAGGTACCAATCGCATATTGTTAATTTTACTTATTCTAATTCACACTGCAGACAAAAAGCAGCCCCAACAAATAACATTTTAAACCATTGCTAACAGTAACACTAGCTCCACATACTCTTGGGGGACTGTGCTTTATTCACTCTACATAGTTACCTCTTTTCCCTTTCCTTTTACGTTGTTTAGCTGTCTCCGACAAAGGAATCTCAGCACTTTACACAAATTTGACAACCATGCAATTATCCTTTTGTTATCATCTTCACCCTGTTATTTATTACAAAAGCATTTTAAAGGCACCCTTTCATTACGTATATCATTGAATACATTTTATACAATGTTTCTCATTATTTTTAAAAATTAACTCTTAAATAATTATTAAATTAATAAAATTATTATTATTTTTAATTAAATATTTTCTTTTTTCATACCCTTAACCACTTTTTTCAATGCAATTGTTAATCTTCATTGTGTGATTAAAGATCTGAACCTAAAACCTTTTTTTGTGACTATTTGATCTTACTATTCAAATCTGTTTGATTATCTTTGTTTCTTTTATCCTTTCCTTTTCATGTGTAAGATGAAGTCTCATGAGCGTAGAGCATTGGGATTCAAAGGAATCTTCCAACAGCGGAGATGTTTTGCCTTTGCCAAGCCAATGAAAAGAGAGGTGCCAACACCACTTTCAAAACTTGCTTCTTATATGAATATCCACATATACTGACCTAACATAGCAAATCTTAGGGCAGGGATGACGGTCTGTTTCACATTTCGTATATTCTAAAGAACTGAAACACCACACCACCATTGTGCAAACGACACCTCCAATTCCAAAAACAAAATCAATATTCATATGCACTACAAACCATGTTGGAATTGTTTAAATACTAATAATTACTGACTTTTCAGCTAATTGGGTTCGTAGTTATTTACATAAATAATTGTTTGTTGTAATATAATTATGTTGTGAGGTTATTTAATTTAATTGATTAACTTTGATCATTACTGTGTTTCCATTTTACTACTCTTTATTATTTAAATAGCTTTTAGTCTCATTTAATAAATGTAAATAATACAAGTTTTTTTCGTACTTATATCACATGGGGGGAAACGAAAGATGAAGACAACTTTTTAATTTAATTTTAATCATGAAATGTTTGTGTATGACTGTTCTAATATAAAGTTTTTTAAGTTCTGATTTAAATTCATCATCAATTAGCCTTATTAAATTTAGACAATATTAACACGTGAAATGGTCTTCAATTTTCTCATAACGTTCCAAAATAAGACAAAATAATCCGCATTGTCAACCACAACATGACTAAGAAAAAGAAAGAATATATAATATGATATGTGTGTATGAAAAGGAAATATCGTAGCAAATTTGTTCTTCTTGTTTTAGAAATTAAAATAAGAAAAACAAAAGATGGATATAAAGAATCCTCCCTCGGGATTGAATCCCACTTGTGCCTCCATCGGGTATCAAAGGGCATCTTTCTTTCCTTTTAGTTCCTCAAAAATCACAGCAACAAATCTAAATTAAGCTAACATGCATATCATAGTCCTGATTCCTTCCCCTCACAAAGAATCCAATGCTTTTTTATATACTCAACCCATCCCCTCCATAGTATATCCCTTAACAAACTTTATACTCACAGCACATGCATACGTCCCCATGATCAAACTCTTTTATAAATTCTGATCATATCAATGTTGCTTCCATGACCATGTTTTGTTGCTTTCTTTATTGAGCTAAAGTGTTTTTTTTTTTAATTTCCTTTAATTAGTAATAATTTATTCTTCAACATAGTTTGAGTAACTTCACTTACTACCAAGTTTGTTATCAATTTTTCAATAAATTCAACTTAACATTGTAAAAATAAAGAACAAACTTTCTATCTCTATGAAAACCATCTTTTGTGTCCAGTTATATATACTGTTTTGTTTTGATCTGGTAACTTACCCATTGATCTTAGAAAAGTTGGGTTTTCACTACTAAGTTCGGAGCAAGTGATGAGAGATCTGAAAAAGGTTAATGATTAAAATACATTTGGTATAAGTGATGAGAGAAAAAGGCTAATGATTAAGAACTAGGATAAAGTAGTAGGGTAGGATAACATTTCTCGTCGACCACCTTATAAAGATTCAGAGCTCTATCATGAGAACATTTCATTAGTTCATAATTGCCAAAACTAAATAACGAATTATTGATCAATGGTAAAAGGATATTCTGCCGATTTGATCGTTGAGTGGTCCACAGGATGGATTAACATTAACACCACACATTGAGTCAATGACACATCGTAGATTTACTCAAAGATTCCACTACTTTTGATGTTATTATTATTTGAAAAACAACCCTTTGTTATTAGGCATTAGAGAACCAATGCAACTAAAAGTGAGTCTCTTGAGATTTCTTAGAAGATCACATACCCAGTCTTACTGTTACATTTTCTCCATCTAGTTAATCTGTTATGTGAAATTTCAAATTTTAAATATATATTCTAATTTTTCGTCAGATATATACTACTGTTCTCTTTTTTAAAAAAAATGTGTTTATTTTTGTGTTTAACACTTGAACTAAAAATAATAATATATCCTACTACAGTGAAAAGTTGCTTAAAATCCTTGGTTCAAACCACGTGTTAATTATCTTTCCCATTAAATAGTGCCACTGAAGAATTGGAGTGGGAAGGGTTTGATTGATAAATCTTACGCCACATGAATTCATTTATCTTGTAATCAACTCCATTTAAACTCAGGTGAAAATGGGTGACTTTTTGTTGGGGTGAGGATGTTCTTCATGCAAAAAGTTCAATTATTTAATAATTACTTAGCTTGCTTTATAAGAGGGTTCACTGAACATCAAAAGTAGATATGAACACTGATCGACACAATTTATGGAATGCCATTTATGATGGTAGTTAATCAATGTTTATGTACTTTCTTTAACGATGGTAAAGCTGCGTGGACTACAGAATAAAGAAGGCAAAGAGAACGAGATAAGGACGGATCTTGTTATTCCTATCACAACCAACATACTTCAATTTCAATCCAATGGCAAGAAAGCATAAAAGACAAAATATTGTCAGAAAAAAATATTAAACTAAATCCGAAAATAAGATTAAAAGAAACATCATCATCCCTTTCTAGAAATGGGGGAAAAAAGAAGGGAAAAAAAAAAGGTGAATATTTGTTACGCAAAATTTATTATTGTCTAACCACGTTATATTAAAATCGATTGAAACCACTCCCGTGTATTGGTATTAACAAAATTTATGCTTAAAAAATTCAATAGATATTTGTCTATTGATTATGAGTATTTACTTTTTTTAAAGTAAGAATAAATTAAAAGATAAATTTTCTCAATTAAAAAAATTATAAAAATATAGTTGAATCAGGATGTATTATCTTTGTTAATATATATATGAAAATTTAAATTTTAAATTACATTTGACTAGGATGATACTTATCTTAGAATTATTTTATTTTAAAAATATCTTCGATTTGATATAATACATTAAGATCAAATTTTAAATTGGGTCAAAATTATATTTCAGTAATAATGCTTAAAAAGAATAAAAGATCGTAAAAATAAAATAAAATTTGATATTCAACATGAAAGAAATTACATATATAACTCAGGATAGTTTTTAAAATCATTCTCATTTAAGAGTATTATGTGAATTTATAATATGAATATTATTATAATTACACAGAATGAAAAACTTAATTTTAAAATTATTTAATTCACTTCAGGGTTTCAAGGGTATTTTAAAGAACACAAAAAATTATTTGACGGATGTCATTACTAATACAAGATGCTAGAAACATGGTACCTTAAAAAATGAGTAACCTTTCTCCTACATAATTTGTTTGCATCTTACAATGTAAGAGAGATAAAGAGGGAAGAAAGATACAAATAGGTCTATTAATAATTAAAAGGATGGTATAATATCTTATTGTATTTATATTAACCAAATTTGATTTATGAAAAATTAATGTGTTCGCTTTTATTATGTAAATTTAGTGTAAGTACATTGGGATTGTAAAAAAATTACACTATCATCTAAATATACATTGATATATAAAAGAATCATTATTTCTGTTATAATTAATATAAAAACCATATTAATATTGTAAAATTGTTCGTGCTAATGATGTATCAAAATTAAAGTCGTGTTTAAAAATTATTTAAATGCTATTTAAGAAATTAAAAGTTGGATTCTTCATTAAAATGTATACCAAAATAATCCTTCTATGAATTTTAATATATTTTGAATGTAACTATTAATAAAATCATATTATTTATTGATTTGAACATTAGTTAACAAAATCTTATTATATCGTGTCTTTTTCAGGTATTAGTATTCATGTAGTTTCTAGATATGGCTAAAATTAATTTTATTGTCTGGCTAGTTTCTGAATTTCGCATTCAATAATTAACAACCGACCAACAAATAATTATCATGAATAGAATATAGCAGAATGCCGCGGTGCACCATCCAGGTTTTTATATTTAACCTATAAACACATCAAAATTACATTAATTGCATTAAAACTGAACAATATTAAGGGAAAATTAAGTTTATAAAATAATAACTAATTATAGGGAACGAAAATATTCGGATTCAGAAAGGTTCTTTCCTTCCCTTTGGGAAGACTGACAGTATAACATAAACAACAGTAAAATTTAGAAGAAAGAGAAAATAAATAATTTATAATAATGAAATAAAGAAAAATAAAATCGACAGATATAAGAAGATAAGATAAGATATATAAAGCTAACCTTAACCTTGCCAAGGCTTTTGGGATTGGTTATGTTGGGAGGAGTTCATGCAGTTACCAATGCCAGCAATGTTGAGGATATCAGTGTGAGAGAGGGGTCTAAGACCCAAGAAATCTCTCGTCAACCCTTCACTTCCTCCGGCGCTGCCATCATCGGCGGCGGTTGTTTTAGCAATGGCACCGTGGCCAGCAAAAGCATCCTCAAAAGAAGTCCCTTCAAAGGGAGAAGAGAAAGAATCGATAACATGATGAAGGAGTGATGAAGGAACACCACCGCCACCAGAACCACCACCAGTAGCATCACCAGCAGAAGCAGCTTTATGGGCATAAGGTGCCAAGGCATGGTTAGTGGTGGTCATGATCTGGTCATCACGTGAGGACAAATTGAAACTTGAGTCAGCAGACACGTGAGTGTGTTGGTGGGTCCTAATCATGGAACCTGTTTTGCTCATGGTTGCACCCATTTGTGCTGCTTTCTGAAGCAACGCTGTGGCTGACATGTGAGGAGAGGAAGGTGCTGGTTGGAACGCTGGGAGAGTGGGACCGAGTCTAGGGTTAGGGTTTTCATGGTCTTGAACTTGATCCAACCTTGGAGTGGTGAAGAATGATGATGAAGATGAAGAGAGATCAACGGTGGGTGGAGCAAGCCAAGGGGGTATGAAACTCTGTTGCTCTTTCTTCAGTGGGAAACCATGCATGTCTTCAAGGTTCACTGGTTGTGGTTGTGGAGTTGGAGAAGGGTGATGAAGTGGGTTCCCTATCCCTGTCACTGCTCTTGCACTCTCCTCTGCTAATGCATCACAGAAGGCTCTGTGGGTTATGAAACTGTCCCTCCTGAAACTCATAAACAAAACAAAACATGCATATTGTTTACACACACAAAAAAACAAAACCAAAAGTTGTCACTATATATGCTAAAGTGCTGTAACATTTTCAGTTTTCCAACCATTTTTTTAGTCACTCTCCCACAGTACTTTGGACAGATAGACCATGTTAGGCGCCTGGCGGTGCATTAAAATTGTTTCATTTTCTCTTTCTTTCTGAAGGGTGTGATTAATATTATAGCTAGGTACCTATGTGCCTGCTATATCAATGTATCAAGTATCAACTCTTCTCTATTGTGAGAAGGGATAAGGAATGTGAATTTAATTTATTGTTGTTGAAAATATGAATAGCCCAAAAGAAAAGGATGTGAATTTGAGTCAACCTCGGATTCAAATAGCATCCTCCATAAATGAATGATGTCTGACTTGTAAACTGAAGCTGAAACTGGTAGGTGGTCATTGGTAAGAGTAAGGGTTTTAGGTTAGTTACCTTGAGAAGAGGGTTCCACAGTCACATCTGTACTCCCTTGTGCCACAGGTCTTGGAGTGAGCTTTCCAGTCTGATTGAACAGCATACTTCTTGGAGCACTTGTCACATTTCCACTTCTTCTCACCGTGCTTTCTGCAGAAGTGCTTCTTGATACCAGTTAGGTCCCCCAGGGCCCTTGATGGGTCATGGTGCACGCATGTGGGTTCTGGACACACATACACCTTCTTCCTTATCTCTTTGTTTGTTCTCTGCTTCAGTTTCCATGGTAAGTTGTGCCCTCTTCTATGAAGCTGAAGATTCTGATCTCTTTGAAACCCTTTGTTACAGATCTCACAAATGAACCTGTTGGTGGCCAGAAGAGTCTTTGGAGACAAGGCGACAACTTCAGCTTCTGGGTCTAAATAAATATTTAAATAGAAAAAGGAAAAAGAATACCCAATTCAGATAAACAAGACAAGGACATACAAAAAACAAACCAAAACAAACGATGCTTAGAACTTTGTTTGAATAGAGAAAAGAAACCTGGGTTGCCAGGAAGGTTTCTCTTTTTCTTAACTTGAGGCTGAGTTTGAGTTGATGGTGGAGCGAAGTATTGTTGAGAGTAATCAGTAACAATTTCGTTCCTGTTGCCTGAGGAAGCACTAGCTTCACCAGATGCAGAAGTCAAATTAGACATGTTTTCCTCCACTAATGGTAGCTGCTGCGGTTGTTGTTGGAACACCAAACCCTTCATCACCTTTTCTCATATATGAACATTTTGGAATCCCAAGTATGTGTCATGAGCCATAGATCTGAGTTTTCCGTATGTTACAAGTCTTGCTTCTGGGATCCAAGGACAACCCTTACCTATAACAGAAAGGAAGAAAAAAGCTGGACTTTTGAAGCACGAACTGGACTAGTAGTAAGAAAAATAACAGAACAAAGAGTCAAAATTGATATACAACTCAGGAATATAGTCTTTGAAATCCCAGCAAAGAAACAAAGTATATGGGAAAGAAAAAAAAAAAGTGGAGAGAGTTCTCTACATCTGTGAAGCAAAATACTTTAAACTTAATTAGATGGTTTCCACTACTTGTTTGGCACCAACCCAAGAGACAATTTTCGTTTTTTTTTTTTGCCAAGAAAATCCAGTGATGACCACACTAATATGAACAAAAATATAGACTCAGTAACTCAAAGTTCATAATCAGAGAGAGAGAGAGATGAAGATGTGGTGAGAAGAGGGATTCCCTCTGTATCTCAGCCAGACCAAAACAATACCAGAAACCACAAACCAAGGAGAACCCTACGGCTAACTCTGACGTTGCGCTTTCTGTCTTTTCCTCTGTTCTCTTTCTCAACCCCAGAAAAATCCTTTCTTTCTCTATTTATTGTTTAATGTTTATATTTTGCTTTTAACCAAGTTCAATTATTTTCGCTATAAACTTTTGTTTATATATATACACTGCCCTTGCCTTTCCCTTCTCTCGTAAAGTAAGCAGAAAAAGGGGGGTGGAAAAGCAACCATGTAAAAAGAGAGTATCATTTGTATATGCAGATAGATAGATATGTAATGTAACATAGGCATTTAGAGAGAGAGGAACAGAGAAAGAGAATGATAGGATGAGAGAAGTCCTCTTATGTTACTTAACATCATAGGCAGTGGACCCTCCCTACCCTGCTTCCCAAATTTTACAGTGACATGATTGATTCATTGATTAAATTCCAACCAGCATGGCTAAAAGCTTCTCCCTTCTTCCCTTAATTCTTTTTTATTCTTCTCTGTTCGTTATCATTGTAACTATTGCCTATAAAAAAAAAAGCTGAATATTCTGACATTTTTTGCATGGCTATATTAAATAAATTAAGACCTCTGTTATTAATTTGTACAATATTTTTATATTTGTTTTTATTTTCTCTCTTTTTCTTCTACCAGATAGCTAAATTAGTTATAATATCGTATGGTGTCCAAAAACATGTCGCTCAAACAACATTTTCTTTGGACTAAAATCTAAACAAACAGATACATTTGTTAGGTTATGAATTTACAAAGACAAAGCTACCAAACTCCCAAATCCTTAGCCCCCTCTCCACCTTTCTTATTACCACCGTATCTTATACAAGCGCAATTTTTGGTCGGCCTTGTCATTTTCACTTCGCAATGGTCATTATCAATATTAAAAAAACTATTAATGTCGTCGCAACTATAATATGGGATCAACCTCAACTTACAAGTATCAAATTGGACACATTTAATATCATATAATCACCCAGTTCATTAAAATTGCAAGCCATAAATATAAGTATGAATATTCAATTCATCCAACTTTTATTTATTTTTCTCTTTCTCTCTCCCCCCCCCCCCCTTATAATGCATGTTATAAGTCTCTCCTTGCACTTAAAATAAATAAATAACATTGACATGGGCTAACGTTACCTTGCCGGTACTCATGCTCAAGTTGACTCCACGGTCAATAATAGCAAACAAGTGCACCCTTTAAATGAAATCATTTACTTTAATGTGTTTATATATTGACTAAATGACTGAAACTAGATAACTTAGCCTTAAAAAATTACTGAAATTATAATTCTGGTCTATTCGATTTTCCTTCCTCACATTAGAATTAAAGTCGTATATAAGAAGACTTTTTGCAATGATTAAAAATTGGACTTTTCAGCTTGAAGTCTGGGGGTTAATTTTCGTTGTAAAATATTGAGTGAAGTTATTTTGTAACTATGATGCTTTTCACTGCGCATCACGAATAGGTCAAGTGAAAGCTAAAAATATAAAATTGAATATTTTGCACTTGACATGTGTCTGGTTTGTTTAATATGCTTGATTATATTATTATATGTAAGAAATATGAATGTTTCTATAAATATATATTGCAATTTGATTGTATAAGAATATTTTTTGTATTGTTTCAATATATAAAGAGTATGTGGGAACAGCAGAACTACATTGTTTTTTGGCTTGTTCAGCTTTCGATGAGGTTGTGTAGCCTGCACCACGTATGAACTTTAAAAAGATGGTAATATAAAAACATTTCCTTTTGTCATTATCTTGTTTTATTCTTCCATGATTATGGTTTTGAAAATGGCAAGACCAAGTCACAATGTGCTCTCCCAGCTCATCTTTGCCATTAAGTAGTATTTATTACAGGGAAAAAAAAGAGGGGGTGGAACAAAGGTGAACGCAATAGTACTCCGTATCTCCTTTTCTTTATCCATAGAAATATAAATATAGATAAAGGGTATTATAAAAAAAAAAAAAATTAAATGAGAAAAATATTTTTAGAAAATATTATAACATTTTAAGAAACTAAGAAAAGTAACTTAAAAACAAATTAAAAAAAGTTATAAATTTTGATATCATCAAAATTTAAATAAGCTAATATTACATCCTATAAGCTTCGTCTTTTTTTAATATTTGAAAACAAATGCAAGATAGTACCTTATTATGAAGAAGATACTGAAGAAATCATGATTAATTAATGGTTGGCTCCTCTTATTTCGTTCTACGATTATGTTGGAACAAGAAATAGGTCAAACTCTGGAGTCAAGTCATGCGGCATCAGAATTCAGAAACCTCTGCAACTGAGATCAAACTTTCAGACATGCAGACTTAAAAAAATCCCTATATATTCAAGTTAAAAAACACACAGATGTATATATAGTTCCAGTGATTTATTTTTTATATTGTCGTTTATATTTAAAATCTAACAAGTCTATATATAGAAACAATAAATAGTACAAAAACGTACAGTACTTCTATTTGGATTAAATTTTAAAACAAAAATAAATAGAGTCCACTAAACACATGAACAAACTGTGTATATGCTCCTACAGTAGTTAATGGCGTTCATGCAACAACACCAGAAGTACACGAATCTGCATAAAAAATTCAAAACTGAAGAGTACTGAATCGATGTATCTATATAATAGTTGCAATCATGGTAAGCAGTAACGTGCTAATGCAAAAATTTAGAGTTATATTATTTTTATAATAATGTTTTTTTTATTATATATATAACCTGTTTAATAATATTTTTATTATATAATAATGGGACGGCGAGTTGGAGACTCTAAATCATACTTTTTGTTTAGTGCAGAAAAAAACTCAGTCAATGCTAAAAACTTCTCTTTCAAAGATAGAATAAATTAATAATTTTAAAACTAGCTCTGTCTTTAGATAATTTTAGTTTGTGTTTAAAATAAACTATAATTTCGCTATATAATTAAGAAAATGTAGACATAAATGCCACGTGAGCACCGCCACCTTCGCCGCCATCCACCAGGAAGCTTTGGGACGGTGGATTCGCAACATGTGTGGTGGTGGATGGTTTGGCTTCTGGTCCTGAAAAATTAGATGGCAAAAAAATACGGATATTAATAATTTTTATTTAACAAATTAAATGTTACCATATTTTTTTTAAGTTAAATAATACCAAATTAAAGTGTTGTTGAGCTTATACAAAAGTTATGACGATGATTGGAGAACATTTTGGCACGAAAAACGAGTCAACACAGGGTAGCACTGTTATTGGACACTCATTGTTGTACAAAGGTGCCACAAAAGATGTTGCCAATACATGTACGTTAAAAACAGTGCACTTACTATTATAATTTAAAATTAACGTTTTTAAAGAATAATTCTTATATATATATATATAACACTAATTTCTCACACGTCCTTTTACTTATTACACGGATAAACAAATTAAATATATTTTATATTTTTCAGTTATTAAATACATGTATTTAATAAAGTACAGAGAGGATTAAATAAATAGTAATAGAAAGATACAATATTACTGTTTTCAAATATTATTTTAAAAATATTTCTCAAAACAACACAAAATTATATTAAAAAATACATTTCCTATGGTGAAATTTATTATAAATAAATATCAATAGCATTTTAAAAAATAATTATTTTGTTAACTAAGAATAGTGATTAACAAGTGCTTTCAGAATAATAACAAGAAAAACAACAAGTATTTAAAAAATATAACTTTGTTAAGCGGTATTTTTATAACAACAATTAAGAAATCAACAAATAAAATTTATGTTTGATTGCATAAATTTTATGAGAGTTGCATTATTATATTTTTTTAGTTGAAATAATTTAACTGTTTGATTAGCATTTATCATAATTTAAAGTCTTCTAATAATATTTCATATATTTATTCAATAAAAATTTGAATGTTTAGCATTTTAAAGATATTAAGAATTTTTACTTTATATTATATTTTTATTTTATAAAGTGTTACAAATATTTTAATTAAAAAACTACACTATTAACTAATCAAAAATTATTTTTTAAAATATTTAATACATTTATAAAATTAAACTAAAATATTTTTTATCAGTTGATCCATGTATTCAGTGATTTATAATTATTATTTATAATTTATCAATAAAGTAGTATTTATCATATTGGAAGGAAAAAAAAGCAAATATTTAACTTTTTAATTTATAAACTAATTTTTGTATTATCAATAACCTAAACTTAATTAGGCTCTTCGTTATGGTAGAATAGTCAGTCCTTTATAAACCGAAGCATACATTCAATAATATATATTTTAAAACATCAATATGAATATATTAAAGTTTTTCACTGAATACTTGAGAATTCTTATTTTTTATAATTTTAGAGACTAATAAATTTCATTTTAATTTTAAAATAATATCAACAGTATTGTATTTCCTTTTTGTTATCAGTTTGTTTGGGGAAAAAATTGTTTCAATTTATTCAGCTTTTGAAACTTGAATACAATATTAATTGTTATTTTATTAGGTATATTTTTTTACCTCTATTTAAATTTTAAATAATTTACATATTTATCACAAATAAAAGAAAATAATAATAAAATCCATATTAAATTTTAAAAATAATATCATTATGCATTTTAAATCTGTATATTGCCTTTTAAAGTAACAAAAAAAAGTGTTGACTGTTTTATTAAATATTTTTTAACAGTATTTTTTTTTGTCTCCAAATACAAAAATACAAGTTCATATTTAATATTATTTCAATTTAAGACATTTAATAATATATTTATTACTTTTATTTCATATATTTACAAAACACAGTAGACAAGGATTTAAAATAGTATTTTTAAATATTAATAACATATTAAAAAGTGCTTAAATTTTTATTTTATTTTTTTCTATTTAGCAGAATTTAAAAAGTCCAAAAATAAAAACAACTTAGAAAATAGATTTAGGCTAAAAAATCTTCAAACAATCAAAGCTAACAAAAGGAGTTAAAAAAGGGAGAACCTTCTCAAAATTAGAATCAAACTCACTTTCAGCTTAAAACTTAATCAATTAATTAGCTCATTGATTGTTTTCTTAAAATATTAATAATATATTAAAAAGTGCTTAAAATTTATAGAATTAAATAAGAATTTAAAAAAAAAAACTAAAATCTGAACAATAATAATTTTTGTACAGTGTGAATGTCTAATTAAGCAATGGTGCTGTTCGTAGTATTATACAAGGCCTTCAATCATGCATCTATATTTTGGATTTTCAAAGCTCGAATTTCAATAAAGATTTGGCATAGTTTCAATTTAAACTTTTTCCCCTTCTATGCAGACAATAGATTTGGTCATGGTCCACTCCATTCACTTGTGGGTCACACACTCGTCTTTTCAATTAGTTTTTTCTTTTCTTTCTAATTATTCCTAAATAATTGCACTTAGGTATTCATTCCATGCATGTTACACCATCAATACGCTCCATAATTAGGTTCTACCAAAACCTAAATCAAATTTAGTTAAATAAATTTGAGTGTTTTTTCTTTTAAATAATTGATGTGTGTATCTTGCACTAGATTCCAGTTGCAATTTAAAGTGCCTTAACCTAACCTAACTCTATGGATGATGATACAATCATAATTTTAGATTTAAATTAACAATTTTGACACAATGCAAGACATTGAGTTGGGATCCACGAGTCAAGGTCGGTATTAATTATATCCCCTCCTAATTTAATTTTCCTTTTTTTCTCTATATATGTAGTATTATGTGCCCTGAGTTAATTTGTTAAAAATAAATACAATAAATTTATAAAAACAACATGATTTTTATAAGCTATTTTTGATTTATTTTAATAATTTTTTTAGAAAAGCTTACTTTAATAATTTTTATAAATTATTGGAATAAATTAGAATGTTAAATTTATGACACAAGTTTTTGATAAAAAATAAATAAATATGCACTTAAATAACTTATGTATCTAAGTGTGTTCTAATTAAATTTGATAATTTTTATTTAATATATAACATGAGTGTATTAAAACTTAAAGAGTTTTGTTAGTATTTTTTAATTAAAAATTAACAAATAATATTTTTATTAAACATTTTGATAAAATGTATTGAAACTTTTTTTAAAAATTGTATGTTTTTATAATTGTAATTACTTTTTTTTCTAAATTAAAAGTATATTTTATAATTGTAATGTGTAGCAGATGACATCATTCTTAACACTCACGAGGGACATTGTAAGAGAGACAAGGAAACCGGTACCCATGTCACGAGATGAGAGGAGGCAGGGCAAAACCACAATCATGAAGGATTGAGGTGGGCTCCACTCTTTCTGATAGAGAAACGCAGTTCATACGATGATTGCCACGTGTACGGATCTGATCTAGTTGTTCGAAACGCATCAAAACTCTCATTGTCGTCATCATCACACGCTTATTCCATTCCATTCCATTCCATTACATGCTTACCGCAATTCACACGCTGCCCCGTACCCACCAAAATAACCACTCCACGTGGCAAAATCTGCTTCGTTATCAGAATGCAGCTGGAGAAACTTATCTTCAGAAATATAAATATTTTTTAAAATTATTTTTAAGCATTTAAAAATAACAATTTTTATTTAAAATAATAAATCAAACTATGCGCATCTGATAGGATTGAAAGTGTTATTTCTTTTCTACCATTATTTACAAATCACAACAACAATAATGATAATAAAATACGAAGATTAGTATGGGAATGACGTTAAAAGATAATATAAAGTTTGAAAATCTGAATACAAGTATCTCTTCAAGTTAAAAGATAATTGGAAATTAATATATTTGTTGCGGGCCCACGGTCATGAGGCCCAAAATATAGGGACTGGCTCGTTTAGATGAATGGACCGTTTAGAAAAAATAAAAATAAAAGAGAGAGTATTGTATTAGGGAATTATGGAATATCTTATTGCATTCTCAAAATTACGAAAAACACATCATACATAATTTTAATAAAGATTTCATTTTTGTTTTTTTGCTTTTGTATCATTGAGCTTATTTATAATCATTTTAATTAAAAGCACTTTAATAATGTTAATATTTATTTAATATTTTTTTGATCACGTTATACATATTATATTTATTATCTCTCTTTTATATTTTTATGAGTGTATAAAAAACATTTTCACTTAAGAAGCAGAATCTAATCATAGTTTATGTTCAAACATGTATTTAAAAAATAATAATTCCAACGACCAACGATGAAACTAAAAGGACAAGTTCAATTAAAATCCCTCTCCATCTAATAAAAATAAAAGCAACACACGAGAATCCTTCTTTTGAGCCACGGGCAATCTACTGTATCCCACAAAAATAAATATATATTAGGTCAGAAAATTATTGCAATTTAATGTTTTAATCCATTCCTATCTTCTTTGATGATCAAATATTAATCCAACTCAGTTCTCCCTCCCTTTCTCTCGTATAATTTTTTATTTTTTACCCTCTTCAATAATTAAGCACATTTTAAGTAAAATAATGCGTAGAAATATATATTAAAACCTTTAGATTTTGAATTATATTATTGTTATAAACATGTAAGTTTTATCATCATCATCTACTTTCCAAAAAAAATAAATGATCTCGACTGGTTGCTTCAAAACATGATCATATCAAAATTTTCTCATCAAGATTGGCGTGTGTATATATATATATAGTAGTCATGAGTTTTTTGGCTGATTGAAAAGAATTACCCATAAGAATAAGTTTTTTGTCATTTTTAATTTCAAGACACTCTATGCAACTCATGTATTGTGTTAAAAAAAAGCATGACCGAGTGAAAAATAGTATGATATATTAAAAAATATATATCTAGAACTAATACGATTCATTCCATTTCCATAAATTAATAATTTGAATTTTATACTAGATTAAAAATTTCCATATCAAATCATGGTTTATATGCATAAAAAAAACAGTAAAGGACTTAAATTTATATATTTAACGAAATAAATTATCTTAATTGAATTTAAAAATTAAACTCTAATGATTTACAAAAAGATTAATTTATGAACATGGTTAACTGTGATCTTTATTTTAAATATATATATATATATATATATATATATATATATATATATATATATATAAAAGAAAAGGAGCTAAACACCTGTTTAACACCTTCAATATTCAAATAATTAACTCCAAAAATGTTGAAGCGAATCAATCAATTAAAATTAAGTTCATTATTATAAGTAAAATTGAAGTAGTTGAAGAAAGCTTTTACTTTTAGCTATTAACTCACGAGAAAATCTCACACTTCATCCCCTTAAATGGATATACATCGATTGACCCGATGGAAGAAGAAAAAGTTTATGGTCGAAACAAAAAGTTGACACTCAAAATCTTCACATATATGAAGAATATATATGTTGTAGATAAGCACAAGCTAAATTCTGAGTTGGAAACTAGTCGAATTCACCAGAATTTTAGGAAATGTCTAAAAGTAACAAAGCTAAGCAGTTGAAAAGAAAAGATTGAAGCCCTCTCTCATTAAATTCGTAAGAGGCTACATGTGTTCATACTCTGATACTATGGTCTTTGCTGAATGTTAACCACTTTTTCTGGATAAGTTCGATTCGGAGGTTTCCTATGTTAATTTCTTCGTCAGCAACCCCATGATGTCAATCACACTCGTTGCTACGTTAAATATCACTAAAAGAATGACTATCCTATATATACACCCAAATTTTAATAAAATTATAAAATTTAATATATTAATAATATTAAATGTTATATTTTTTAATAAAAAATATTCATGCGACCGTCTCTTGTAATTTGATGTATTACAGTATATGTATTTAATTATAAATTTATAATCTTGAACTACTGCAACAATTAAGGAAAAGAAAACTTTATGATTTGTTACAGTCTCTTATAATTTGATGGAAATTACTCAAGCTTTTCACCATTGAATTTTAGTGACTTTAATTGTGATCATTTAATGTATGCATACTGGTCATATCAAGTGAATTTATAGGATATTCAAATACATGTAAACAAGTTGCAAACCGACACGGAACTCACGATGAAAGAAAAAAAATAGTATAATTGTATTTTATTGACTGAATATAAGGACATAGAAATCATACTTTCCAATGAAAATAGATAAGCTGGAGTTATATTTTCCACTGCACCTCCTTATTAGTTGACTTCTGACATAATTTGACTTGTAAGAACTACAGATTAATACTTATTTTCCTCGGTGCTTCTCTCACATGATCTTTGAATTTTCTTTCTAAACAACTGTTAATAAATTGGACTAATCACTTCTTTCTGTGACTTGTGTCGCATCCCATTGGCGAATTTCAACAATAGCCAGCAGTATACTCCGTGCAAATTGGAACTCGGATAGTTTACATTTCAAAAAGTTCTGCATGACATGCATTGAAATTTGTTTATAGCTGTGTTTATTATTTTATTCTATTATAAAACAAGAAATTTTTAATATTCAATATATTGCAAACACTTTTTATCAAATAGTTGAAGATCCGAATCTATAAATAGATATCAGTTTACGAGCTTCCCTCACCTCACCTCACCTCACCTCATTCCATTATGGCCATCTCTCCAATTTTGTTGTTTGCTATCTTCTCTCTCATTTATGGCAATGGCGTTCTTCCCATTGAAGCTACCCACCATGTTTATAGAAATCTTGAGAGTCTGTCTTCTGATTCCTCCAATCAACCTTATAGAACTGGTTATCACTTTCAACCTCCCAAGAATTGGATTAATGGTATATTTCCAACAAAGTAGTTTTAAATCTTCTTTCTTTATTCTAATTTTCTGTGGCAAATATTTTACACCTCTAACATTGTTTTTTTATTTTGCCTTTTGTGTTTGTCATTTGACATATTATGCTGAAATGGACATCTTTCAGATCCTAATGGTGAGTTCTATTCTCCTTCATTTAAAACATGCATATTTATAGACAATAGATTAAGGTATTTACATGTTTACTCTTAGCTGAAGATGTTATGTAAATGGTTTTTTGTGCAGGACCAATGAGGTACAAAGGACTTTACCATTTGTTTTATCAATACAATCCAAAAGGTGCTGTTTGGGGCAATATTGTTTGGGCCCACTCTGTATCAAAGGATCTAGTGAATTGGACCCCACTAGATCCTGCCATCTATCCTTCTCAACCGTCTGATATCAAGGGGTGTTGGTCAGGCTCAGCCACTATGCTTCCTGGGGGCAAGCCAGCCATTTTATATACAGGAATTAACCCCAACAATCATCAAGTTCAAAACCTAGCCATCCCCAAAAACATGTCTGACCCATTACTTAGGGAGTGGATTAAGTCACCCAAAAATCCATTAATGGCACCAACTACAGGTAACAAAATAAATTCAAGCTCATTTAGAGACCCTACCACTGCTTGGTTAGGCAAAGATGGGTATTGGAGGGTGTTGATTGGAAGCAAAGTAAATACTAGAGGAATGGCAATTTTGTATAAGAGTAAAAACTTTGTTAATTGGGTTCAAGCTAAACAACCACTACATTCAGCTGAAGGCACTGGAATGTGGGAGTGTCCAGATTTCTATCCAGTTCTAGATAAGAGCCCATTAACCATTGGTCTTGACACGTCTATGAATGGTGATAATGTTAGACATGTACTCAAGGTTAGCTTGGATGATACAAAACATGATCATTATTTGATTGGGTCTTATGACACTTCCAAGGATGTCTTCATTCCGGATAACGGATTTGAAGATGACCAATCCATTTTGAGATATGATTACGGAAAATATTATGCCTCAAAAACAATTTTTGATGATGGAAAGAACAGAAGGGTCTTATTGGGTTGGGTTAACGAATCCTCAAGTGTTGCGGACGATATCAAGAAAGGATGGTCTGGAATCCATGTAAGTTGGGATCAAATTATTAGTCCATTTTTTAAATACAATCAAAATCTTCATTAAAAATATAGGCCTTGAACTATTTCTAGTTACATTAGGTTATCGAGCATGGTTTGTGCTATATGGTTTAACATAATACAAGCCAGCTCGTGGCCCATAAGCACAAAGTCAAATTGATCCAATTTTTTAATAAAATCAGTTGGGTAAACTTTGTTCAATAATGCACATACATTTGCAGACTATTCCAAGGGCCATCTGGCTTCATAAATCGGGAAAACAGTTGGTGCAATGGCCGGTGGTGGAAATTGAAAGCCTGCGTGTGAACCCTGTTGTCAACTGGCCCACCAAAGTGGTCAAAGGTGGTGAACTGCATCAAGTTGCTGGTGTTACTGCAGCACAGGTATTCTTTACTTAGTTACAGTCTTGTAAAAGTAATACTATATTTGCAAGAGAAATGCCAACTAATCGTTAACATACTAATTAACACACTTTTAATTTTTTGGAACTTATAAAATTATGAGTGAGACGCGAGTCTCAATAAATTTTAAGCAATAATATTAAGTATGTTAAAAGAATATGTTACTACTATCCCTCATGTCCTTAATATGTAAATTTTTGCATTTATATCAGTGCACAACCATATGCCAAGTTACTTGAACGAAGAAATAAATACAAGAGTAATGTAAATTGCATTATATATATGCTCAATAATGTGTCATAACTTTGACTGGTTTGACATTATAACAAAAAGTACTACATGATTATCTTAAATAAAATGAAATATGACCAACAGACTAAAAGAAATTTAATAATATTATTCCCTATGTAAACATGGATATATACTATTCTTTTGATATTAATCAATAATTAATTTTTCTTCGCAGGCTGATGTTGAAATTTCATTTGAAGTGAAAGAGTTTGGAGAGGCTGAAATATTGGACCATTGGGTAGATCCCCAAGTTCTGTGTGGTAGAAAAGGTGCAGCCGTTAAAGGTGGTTTGGGACCTTTTGGTCTGCTAGTTTTTGCTTCTCAAGGCTTGAAAGAGTACACGGCAGTGTTCTTTAGAATATTTAGATACCAGCATAAAAATTTGGTTCTCATGTGTAGCGATCAAAGCAGGTTTGTCTTTGTCTTCTATCCCTTTCGGTTAACTTCTAAGAAATTTGATTGCTTGTCGACTTGAGATTGTCAAACTTTTCTCTGATATGAAATGTAATACTTTGACAGGTCTTCTTTGAATAAAGATAACGATATGACCACTTATGGGACTTTTGTGGATGTGGACCCTCTTCATGAGAACCTGTCGTTAAGAAGTTTGGTAAGTTGATGTAATTTATGAGAACATAAAGACCAATCAATAACTTTGTTAATAGATGAAAGGTTATTCTTTGGATTGTAGTGGCCCAGCAAAAAATTGCTAGATATATAGTTGTTAGACTTATTTTAAAGATATTATAAAAGCAGAATTTTTAGATGACATGTGTATTACTATTAAATAAAATGTATTAATATGATTTATGAAAAAAATTTAAAATTAATTTGATATCGTAGTGAATGCTTTCTCTTTCCTTTACCCATTTCATAATATTTGCTATTTGTCCAGCTAATGCATAGTTTTCTTTATTCTATTCACAGATTGATCACTCAGTAGTTGAGAGTTTCGGGGGAGAAGGAAAGGCATGCATCACAGCTAGAGTATATCCCACATTAGCAATCAATGATAAGGCACAACTATATGCTTTCAATAATGGAACTGCTGCTGTCAAGATCACAAGATTGAGTGCTTGGAGCATGAAGAAGGCAAAAATCAACTGAAAACAAACATTAACGACTGAAGAGAACCAAATACAGCATTACTGTAACCAATACTTGCGTTCTTTTATTAGTGCCTCCAAATTTTATTACTGTACCGTGACAACTGTGCGTGGTATTCATTTGATAAGAAATGTAAGGAAAAAAATAATGTTTTGTAAACATATTTTTGATAATATGTTATCCATCTAATTCATATTCTTGAAAAAAATATATAATATTCAAGTAACATTAAGATAATCTCTATGTTATTCTTAAATAAGGTGTGACAGAATACAAAGAAAAGAAAAAAGTAAACTGAACATTGTGTAAAGCCACCCCATGCAGACCATGTAGAAGCCTTTTATGGCACCAACTGTTACTAACAGGATATATTGATGCATATTTTGAGACCTTACCATTGCTTGTTTGCGAAAATATGGGAATGCCCTCATTTTGAAAAATAACACATTTGGAGTTGATACACATCTACCAGTGGTGATGGTGTCAGGCATTGTTTATTATGACTACTAAGTATTCGGATTAGAGGATAAACTGTATGGGTCACCTAGTGTTGCAAATGAATTAAAAAAAAGATGGTCAGAAATCCATGTAAGTTGTGGCAATTTTTTCAAGTTAGTGATGTGCTATTTTTCTAAATTCAGACATGATGACATTAATCAGTATTGAACTAACAAATTAGAATAGCTTATTGAGCATGCTGTGTGATGTGTGATTTAATATTGTTACATAAGCCAGCTTTGCAGCCCAAAGTGCTTGTATAGCCTCGGCACTTACTATTCGTGACTTTTCTTTTGTGGACCTATGGCCTCTGCAACCCAATTACCATATATCTTTTGAACAAAAGAAATTAATTGGACAAAAACAGTACAATTATTATCCTATTCTGTGCGTTTAATTCAGGGAACTTGAATTAAGAACAATAATAATAAATAAAAGCAAATATGTTCTTGAGAACTTAACGGATAGAAAGGAATGGAAGGAATAAATTATTGACAATAAGTGATAGGGCACAATTATACGCGGAAACTATGAACAGGTGACATGAAGATCGTAACAAGATTGAGTGCTTGGAACTCGAAGAAAGCACAAATCGATGAAAATATTAACTATTGGATTCTCAATAACAAATATTCAACTTTTCATTAAAAATCATGTTAAGATATATTAAAACATTCTTTCTAACCTATACAACATTTGCATTAAATTTTAGTATTAATGCATTAAATTTTATTATGTTTAATAAAAATTACCTATGTAAAGCTTTTTAATCAAGTGTAATGTTACAGTTATAAAAATTGATATTTTATAAAACATAAAAGTAAATATATTTTTTAATAAAATGTTTTATTTTTTATTCTTTAATCAGTAACCATAGAATATTGTTACTATTTTCCAACAAACTTTATTGTCAAATGCCCGTTAACTTACTTTTCCAATTGATCTCGACTTTTAACGTCAGTTTTGAGGATGATCGTAACATGGTCATCATGATTTATTCCGCCTGGGTTATCTTTAATCAATATGCATTTTGTCTAGAAATAATAAATGTTACTCGGGAGAAATATAGAACATGCATCAAATATGATCCAACCCAACTTTCATCCCCAAACATCTGCATATTACTCAATTGAATTTATTCAGCAAACAGATTAGTCATTACATTGTTACGTGTCTGCACAACTTTCATTGTACAAGAAAATTGATGTGCAATTTAAAAGAAAATGACTTAACGATATACTTCTATATTAATAAACATTAAAAATTATATTAAAATCAGTCATTTTTTCACATTATAATTCAATGGTGTTAAATACCTCTTTTAATAAGTTCAACTGTTAACCAGTTAAACTACCAAGATTTTTTTTAACATGTATAAAATTACACATGATAAAAATATAGTAAATAATTTTTTTTTATTAAAAATTATATAACATTTAATGGTATCAGAATATATATAAAAAATAAATCTAATTAAAATGGCTAAAAACTGAGTTGCTCGCTAAAATTGTTTACTCTGGCCAAACTAATCAAATTTCACCAATCTCCAAGATTCCCTTGATCACTATCATTCTTTTCCAAGTACACTTTTTCACAATGTAATATTTTGGTAGAACAATCACAACAATGCAAGCAGATCTGTACAGTTTCACGCAATACACAATAATATGGACGACGACACAAATATACTTATCACTTTATTTTTATTTTTTTTTCGTAGAACAAAAACCAAAGAGAGAAATATAATCCATATCACAGGGCAACCCAAAGAAACCCAGGAAGAGACCCAAAATATAAGCCCCCAACCCACCACCCAAAAAGGCGCAGACAGTTGCAAATTTTGACTGAATACCCAGAGACCTACAGTAATTACTCCTCTGAAACTAAATCTATCCAGGTCTGTTGCACACAACCAAGCATTACTGCTGCTTGCATTCAGGAGGGCGCTCTGTCGGCTGATATTTACCAGGTGGGGCCCTGTTACCCCTCTGCAGTTTAGAGCAATAAAACATTGTATATAGTAAGAATACAACGTTACCAAACAGTTTCATGGAGTCTGTAGCCGTACCTTATTCTTGATCTTCCCTTCCTTTTCCTCGTCATCCTCGTCGTCATTCTCATCATCATCGTCGTCATCATCTTCGTCTTCGTCCCCATCACCTTCGTTGTCATAATCATCTTCATCTTCTATATCCTCAAAATCACTCTGTGCAGCCTCCCCTGTGAACCATGACACAGCATGAGGAATAATTTTGTCCCGGATTGTTGAACTGCACAAGAACAACAGCATAAACTCAAAACACAAAAATGGTAGAAAACAATCCCATATCACCAAATTCCATAAATGCCAATACTTCCATAGGTTGATATCTGTTTTTTTCCCCTGCCACAAGAGTGGCATAAAAGCAATTATAGTTTAAATGAAACGAATTCATAACATCATTCAGCATAAACAACTTTGCACTCAACTGGTCAAACCACCTTTCAACAAATACTTGAGTTTAAACAAACTAAATAAAAAGACGCAAAACCATAGAACAAATAATGCAATGACAAAAGCTTTCTCTGACTAGGATAGACCAGCAGCTAATAAAGTTAAAGACCAACATATAGACCACAAGATTTAATCACTCAGGTTTAAAGGAGTAAGAATATCACTCAAGTATTCACTACTGACTTACCCAATGTCATAATCATGTTCCATCAAATTCTGAAGCTCTTCAACCTATCCACACAAGCATCAAAGGCAATGGTCAATAACAATCATTTGACAACTTTCCAGTAGATATTATTAGATAGGTATAAATCAGAGACGTACAGCATCATCATCAATATCATCATCATCCTCAGGGACTTGGGGAGGGTTGAAAAAGTTGAAGAAACTTTCACACTTCTCTGTTTTTGTGATGGGTTTAGCATTCTTTGATCCTTTCCTTGGCTTCTTCTTAAGAATCTTTTGTGTCAAGCACTTTCCTGGATGCCACTCAATCTCCGTCCTAGGATGTTTAAATATTAAAAAAAAAAGAGCATATGCACAAAATGAAAACACCCATATAAACATTTACAAATAACGATATTACCTACCCTATTGCTTTCTCTAATATAGGATCATCATCGTCAATCATGTGATATGTTTTTGTTAGCACAGAATTTTTGAAGTAAGGATTAGAATCAAAATAAAACTCCAGCTTGAAGCCCTTAGGATCGTCAATTCTACAACACTTGATATCTTTAAGATACTTGAGAGCCCCCTCATCACGTTCAGTGATCTAAAAGTGAAAAAAGAAATAATAATAATTATCCTACAATCATTCTAACTGATGGAAACTGTAGAATACATATACATAGAATGCACTACCTCTTCAGCCAGTGTTTCATTAGTCTTCATTGCAGTTAGCCAGAAGTTAGGCACTCCTTTCTCTGAATTAAAACGACAATCCAAAATGGTTTCAAAAATGAATATAAATGGCTACAATGGTAAACAAAAGTAAAATAACCTACCTTCTGCATCTTTGTTGGCTTCATCTGGTGCTGCTTCATTTGCAATTCCTTCAACCTCAACCATGCCATTGACAATACCATACCTCTATAGCCACCATATACACAATTCAAAGACAAATTAATTTGTTACCATTGTGAAGCAGTCAATACTTCTGTATGCAAGTTATAAATTAGATCAAATCCCATGAAATATCCTTTTTGAGCAAGAAAATCTCATAAATAAAAAAGATATATGACAAATAGTCAAGGTTCACTGCTCATTGTCAATGAATAGCATACACACACCTTGGTGTAAAGTGGTTCATAGAGCTTCTGGTATTTAGCCTCCAACTGTGATCGCTCCTCTAAAAACTTAGCCTCCAGTTCATCATGTTGGCTCTGCAAATTGAACACCAAATCAGATTTTCATTCTGACCCTCACCGGTGCAAAATTGAAACTTCTAGTACGATAAGGCTACCCACAAGTGCTACTGAGTATTGAACACAAGGACACAAGCATGTTATCTTGAGTGAGCAGTGCATTTCTAACTTCTAAGACATTCTTGAGAGTTGAGAATATTAATTAAACAAATACACTCCCTTGCTTCTTTGAGATAAAAGCGCAAAACAGAGATTAAGCAAGTGCCTACCGTTTTTATTGGGGTTCAAGCATAGAGACAACTCCATCAATTTAATTTTCAACTCAGGAATCAAATTTAAAAAACGAAGGGAAGGAGTGGATTAAATTACAAGATTTGCTATAACTAAATAACCTGAGTATCCCTATAAACAATTAAAATTAGCATACAATCACAGATGAGAATCCACGAGATGGCAGCAGCATCAAACCTGCAGATCTCTGAGAACTTCCACGCGTTGCCTGACTTTGGGTGATAGTGTTTCCAGTATGTCCACATGCTGCCCAGCCAAGAGCTGAAGCTTATCCTGCATAAACAGTAGATATAAAACGAAATTAACAAAAAAAAAAACCATTGCAAACTCACAAAATTAACTCCATGATAATAAGACTGGAATTTGTAATCATTGTCATTGATGGAGAAATAATTCACTCCTCTTGAAATCTGAAAAAAGGTTCACTACCCCTATCCACAAAAAAAAAAAAAAACCTATTGTAATCAAGTATTTTTTTTCTTTTCCAGTAATGCTATTTTCTAGCCAATAACCACAGAACAACTCTTTTGAAACATAAAAAGTCACTAAATAGGTTTCCGCCTCTCCCGACATAACCTTTTTCCATACATTCAATCATGTCTTAAGGACCCAACTTTCTACAAACTGTGTGTTGGGCTTTAAATTCTACCCACTTTCCACCAATAGTTGTAATCAACTTTTTGATAACCGCAATTCAACCTTAAACTCTCATAATTAGGGAGAGGAAAAAACACGATATGCGTTATAAACTTACCTTCAGTGCATTCACGAGACCAGCACGATCCTCAGCACTAAGAGCTACACAAAGCCAAACACTATAATTTAGACCTACTTTTTTCAATCAACCGATAATAATTTCGAATTATATCTACAAACTAGTTCACACAGTTACTAGCGAGAACTTTTTTTGAGAGTGTGAAAAGGAAAAAAAAAGAGTAGAGTCAAAGCCTTATAAGAACGAGAGAGACGAGTGTAGTGATAAGAATGAATAGAAATTGTTGTTGACCAATCGACAATCTGAAAACGATTTAGGAATTCCGATTAAAATTACCAGCAGCGGCAGCGGGAAGATCAGAGCCAAGATCGGACATGTTTGAGGAATTTGTTTGGGAAGGGAGAAAATGAAAAGAAACTGGCGAGGAGGGAAAATGAATGAACGAATAAAAATTGGTACAGAAGCTCTGAAATGTGTCATGCGTGTCTATCTTTGTGTCTATCTTGCGTTTGTTACACGCGACAGTGGAGAGCGTGGGGAGGCACGCTCTTGTTGGCCACAGAGGTACTTGTGCAGTTGGAGTTGGACCCTGTAATATCCTGGGCTTTTTTTTTATTATTATATCCAAACCTGTTTTCAAAAACACAAATATGTTTAAAATTGATGAATTTTCTGTACACTTTATCCATGATTGTTAAATTAAAATAGTGTTTTAAATAAATTTATATGAGAATTTTAAAATTATACAATCTTATTCTTAGTAGAGTATAAATAATTGTTACTTATGATGATCAAATAATTAGGTGAAGGGGGTGGCATGATTCTAATGGGAAGAAGAAGCAAGGATCCATGGAGTAAGGAGGCTTGCTACATTTGGGAACTTATGGCTACGGCTCTTAATCACATGGTCCTACAGGTACACATTTAAGTTACCACAGAATTGAAAAACTAACTCAGGCATAATATGTTAAAAATTTCAATTTAACCTAATAAATATTTTGTGTTTCGCACAGATTTGCAATATTTTTTATTATTTAATTTAATTTTAAAATAATTATAATTTAGATATAAAAATAATTATTTTTAATGTGATAGAAAGATAAAAAATATTAAATGAAAATTTTGATTATTTTTTAAAATAAATTATATATATAAAAATAAATATAATAGTTATAACCAAAAAAATATAATAGTTAAAATTAATTTATATATAGCTTTAAATATTATAAATTTTAATAATAATAATAATTTAGTTATAAATTAATAAATATATTTTTGTATTATATAAAATTTTTATATTAAATTATTTTATTTTAAAATAAACAAAAAATTATAATTTAAATATAAAAATATATAAATAATAAAATTTTATTATATTAAATAATATCAATTATAATTACATTGAAAAATATGATGAATATATTTTTATATGCAAATTTTTATATATTTTATATATTTAAAAATTAATTAAAATTTAAATAGAAACTAAAAAAATGATTTTATTGAATACAAAAATTAATCTTTATATCAATTAAAATTTCACATATTAATACAATATAAAATATAGACAGATGTTACATAAGATAAAATTAATACATAATATATATATATATATATATATATATATATATATATATATAAAATAAAATAATAAAATAATTTTATAAAAGATGAAAATATTTGGTGAGATTCTATTTTTCAATTTCTAGAAAATTTTAAAAGTATTTTTACAAATATGCAATAAAATTGTTTAATTTTTTAAATTTTTTATTGTTATTTTTTGTTCAGCATTGTCTGTTTCATTTTTATCAAGTTGTAACACAAAATAAAATATTAAATATAACTAATTTTATAAATTATACATTAATTTCTTCTTTTTTTTTTATAAATTTAGTATTCTCACAATTTGAGATATACATGAAGAACTTATTATCAAGTCATTTTTGTTTATTTTCATATTTATATTGTCTAAATTTTTTCCTTATCAATTTGTAAATATTAAACAATATAAATAAAGTTATTTATCATTATATTGTAAACATTATAAATGAAAACAATAAAATTTTAATTTAATATTCTATATATTTAAACAATTGACAATGATAAATTTTTAATATATTTTAAGATTTGTCATTCATAACAATTATAAATTATAATAAAATTCTTTTAAATACAATTCAAAGATAATAAATATAAATTAAATATAATTTTAATCTACAAGTTATAGAAAATATTTAATTAATTTTAATTAGTTTTTTTAATACAACTTATAATGAATTTATTTATAAATTTTGTTATAAATATATAAAATAATATATAGATTTATTATTCATATATCTAAGTGATTTATAAACATTTTAAATTTTAATAAATATAAATTCTATTATAAATACACATAATAATGAGCATGTGTAATGTATAGAAAAATAAGCATGTGCAAAATATATAAGTGACCTTATACCTTTCAAATTTTAATAACCATAAATTTCATAAATTTTATTATAAATACACATAGTAATAATAAGTAAGTGTAATCAATTATATATATATATATATATATATATATATATATATATATATCTTTTGAAATAATTATTATACTAGTTAATAATTTTCAATTACATGATAATTTATCATTTGATAAGGCCGGAAAATATTTTTTCATGTATTTCAGTTAAATTCTTAAAGAGTTTAATTTTAATACATGGTTAATACAAAAAAGTTACATTACTAAAAAAATAAAAATAAAAAGCATCTTAAGTATAATATTGTAAATAATAATTATAAAAATATACACTTTTTAATCACATAACTATCTATAATTTGATAATAGCATAAAAATTCAGTATTTATCTTTGGGAACATAAAAAAATTTAGCAAGATGAATATGAATGGCTGTGTTGTATGATGCAGGGAATCATAAAGGAAGAGCAAGTAGATACTTTTAACGTCCCTCAGTATGCTCCATCCCCATTTGAAGTAAAATTGGAGGTTCTTAAAGAAGAATCATTCATCATCAATAGCTTGGTAGTGTCTAAAGTTAATTAGAATGCTTTTGAATTTGACTTAGAAAGGTCTGAATCATATAATGACGGTGCATACAATATGGCACAGTGCATGAGGGCTGTGGCAGAGCCTCTGCTGGTTAGCCACTTTGGTGAAGCTATAATTGAAGAGGTTTTTAGGCGCTAACAAAACATCTTGTATGAAGGAGAAAACTGAATTCGTCAATGTTACAATAACAGCATGAATCTATGTTTTCACGAAAGGGTTGCTTTAGTTGATTTAGTAATTTGTTTGGTTTTTTTTTTTCAGATCGCAATTAACTAACATGTTATGCTGAGGGGAGAAAAAAAAAGTATTGTTATATATCTTGGATAGTGATTTTTGTTTTTAATATATTTTACACAAAATTATGAAAAATATAAAGCTCGTCAATTGTTAAGGTTAAGCAACTAAATTTATGGTAAATATTATTTTTTAACAAATTATCTTAGTATTGAGATAATAAGGAGACAATTATTTTAAAGGACTGAAATTGTCAACCTATGACTTTAAAAAAGTTGTGTGGATCATGCGCTCCTAAATCCTAATTTAGTAAAAAATTTATTAAATTTTTTTTCTTAATATAATATATTAATAATTATTATTAATATATTAATTTCTTACATTTAAATCATTAAATAATTATATTTAGTAAAAATATATTTATATTATTGGCATTTAACATAATTTTTTATTAAATTGATTGTATATTATATTTAATAAATATAATATTAAATATTATATTGTGGAGTAAATTAATTGTTTCTATTACTTAAGGAAAGGGTTTCAATTGTAATTTAAACCCTTGTTATTTTTCTCTATGTAGCGTCACTTTAATCTTTATGGGAAGGAAAAAAAAGAGAATTGAGATTGAAGAGATATGAAAAAAAAAAAAACAATGTTTACAAACCCTAAACTAGGGCAGAGTATACATTTGGGAGAAAGCATTTAAATCAGCTAGCCTCACACTGAATGTCTACATTTGATTCAAGTCACCTAGCTGGTTATAGTTTTCACTTTTGAGCTTGAATTTGTATCTCATAAGAATGTCACTGGTTATCTGAATTTTGAAAATTGGACTTTAGTGCTTCTATGACGGCTGAAAAGTCCTGATCACCAAGGCCATGGGATTTTGCAACTTTATACAACTCATTAGCAGCTGCGGCAATGGGAGTAGGTTGGGAAACAGACTCAGCTAGCCCCAGGGCAAGTCTTAGATCCTGTCACATTTAATTTTGTGAGACAGCGAAAAATAATCATTTTGTCTGAAGTTATCAAACAGGAATGTTCATTCACACACCTTCTGCTGATGCTTTAGGGGGAATGCAGTTGGGTAAAGCGATTGTATCATGGATGGGCCTTTGGTTGAGTACATTGGAGCACTAATGGCACCCTGTGAAACTACCTGCAAAAATTGTCGTTTCGTAAGGGCTCTACAGAATGTTCTTTAAGTACTCATGTTACATACTTCCTTATGTTTAACAATGAAGATCAATACTAACCAAAGAAAGTCAGATTATGGGCAATGAGTTCTCCTAGGATTAGGAATAAGGTGGATAAAAAACAGTATAGCCAAGTAGAGCAAGTATAGCCAGGTAGAAATGTTAACATTAAGAGAAGAAAAAAATTAACAAAAGTCATGCGTGTTCTTCAGGAGAATATGCTTTCAAGTGACGGAGCTTTTACTTAGCATTGGAACACGAGGTATTCTATTAGCTATAAACATCACAGTATCGTACAAGTGTGGAAATGAATTTATTTGCATTGTGGTTTCTCTAATTCTCTATAACACATTATCACTTATTATAATTCTCCTAAATTCATCACATTAGGTAAAGGAGTTAAATGATGTTTCTCAACATCCAAATTTTGCTGCAGCCCAAAGCGATATATGAATGACTTAATAGGCTTTTAATTGATAATGAAATGACTGGCAAATACACATATATAAGTTGAAATAAAATTTTAGCTAGAAAAGCCACGAAGACTATTTTTCCAACTTGGGTAGATAATCTAGATCTAAATTAGAAAAGTAAAACACATTTCCCGAAAGGAAAAAAAAAACTCAAAATACTTTTATTTAAAACTTTCCTTGGTAACTAACGTTCCATGAAAATTAGAAAGTACAAGAATTCATGAAATCAATATGAAATCCAGGAAAATGTTTTGTAGATTATATCTGGTGGTGGGTTTGGTTTCATGGACTAGAAAATAGTCAAATACCTTCACTAGCACATCTGGATCAAGCCCAACTTTCTTGCTGAGAAGTAAGCCTTCAGAAAAGGATGCCATCATACTATGGTAGTAGATTATTGGAAAATAGAAAGAAGTAGCGTCACCTTAACCATCAGCACAAGGACAAAAGACAAAAAAAGCAGGAAACAGATTATAAAAGACCTGCCCATGATCATATTGACAACGAGTTTCATCGCAGCACCATTTCCGACATCACCAAGGTAATATTTAGACTGCATAGAAGCATTAAGCATAAATATGAAGTAATTGTTAGCTTTCCCAAAAAGATTATAGTTTTGTCTTTTTTAATGAATGGCTAGATATACATACTTTCCCCATGATGTCCAAGAGAGAAGCAACTGAGTCATAAAGATTTCTGTCGCCTGAAATATTTTATGCATTGCCTTAGTTTCTGTTAGTGCTGAATACTTTACAGAAAATACATGCATTCACATTGTTATGCACAGTTAATTATGAAAATGGGAGAATAAAAAAAAAATCTTTACAATTAAGTTCATAATTTCAAATATGCATAGCTACCTTGTATTTGAATAAGTGCTACAACTTTCATGTCCTCACATCTCAGCAGAATTTTCTTATAAAACAGGCCCTCACCAACTCTTTTGACATACCAAATTGAATATGTTATCAGTAGTGGAAGAATATGTACCTGCTGTGAGAAATATCAATTCCCCATCTTCTGCTGGCTTTTTGGAACCTGAAACTGGAGCCTGTGGGTTGGTGTTACAACTTATAATCAATGATTCATCCAACCATATGACTAAAGCAAGCAATCCATGAATGCATATCCTAATTAACCATCGCCCCATATGTGCCATAAAAAATAGATATGGAATGGAAGCTATAAACAACCTCACCTCCAAAAATAACGCTCCAGAGGATTTTATGTGCCCACTAATCAACTTAGAAGTGTCCCCATCAACAGTCGAAACATCCACGTATCTGAGAATCGATAAGGTATTAAGTTTGCCATCGGAGTAAGGTCTGTCTTTCATTTGGTTATTTTAAAAAAGTAAACAATCAAACAGGCATACGGCACGCAGAGACTACTAATGTGATGAACAAAGATATGCAACGTCTTGACAACTACAGATAGACTATAATCAAACTAAAGAAAACAATTTTAAATGATAAGGTGTGAGGAGAGTCAAAAAGGGAAGAATTTCTGTATCTGACATACAAAATAGCCAATATTCATTTCCAATGCAAATATTTAAGACTTTGAATTAAAATATGGCACCCTTTTCCTGGACCCATTCCATTTGCAGCTCCATGCTTCCCACAAGCAACATCGACCTGATATAAACCAAGATAATCACTCACCTCAGAACTAATATAAGAGCTTCAAAAATCGAAAGCTATAGTGAGATATACTCACTGCACTTTGAGGATCAGCAAGCATGGCAAATGTGACATCGCAAGATGCAGCTACTTCCTGAGGAGATGGTTTATATCTGCAGAAACAAATGCACAATTTACAACATTTTATCAATAATACTATGAAGATTGATTCATAAAATTTACTCACTTTGCTCCCAAGCTGATTAGAGGATCACACTTGCTCTTGGTTCTATTCCAAACAGTTAGATCAATTCTGCAACAAGAATGTTAACATGATAAGTATGTATATATATATGTATGTATGTTGAGGGAGGTGTATACTACATACATACCCAGCTTTCAAGAGATTATGGGCCATTGGGGAACCCATGATTCCGATGCCCAAAAAGCCAACACGTTGCGGAGTGTCAGTTACTGGAAGCAGAAAGAACAGTATTAGAAGAATTGAGTGGAAATGGAAGAGTAGCAAATAAAAATAGTTAGTACCTTTAGGTGGAGGCGAAACACTGCAAATGGGAGGAGCGGAAAAGCGCTTCATGGATGAAGGCGATGGTGAAAAGTTGAAGCGCATTGGAAGACGCTGGAATACAAAGTGATTGCACTTCACTGAGCAACCACCACAAGAGAATCTCGTACTCATTCCTTTTCTCTGCTCCCTGTTTGGATAGACAGAAAAATAAGAGATGCCGACAGTAAAATATAATATGTTTTTTTATATAATAAACCATTTTCACTTTCATTTCTAAATGATATCAAGTTATACTTGAAAATAAAAAATGCCATTTTAAAAAAAATAAATATGTCACCATAATATTTAACCTAAAAGCTTTTTTACTTGTATGTAAATAATTCATATTAATTATTTATTTTTACTTAAAATTTTAAATATCTCACAATTATGTAAAATTATTATCATTGACCAAATTTTAAAATATTGTTATTATTAATTATCGTCATTATAAATTATATTTATTGTGTAGAAGATAAAGTACAATTTTTTAAAAATTGAAAAAGTGAATTATAACATAAATTAAATTTAAACAACTAAATTACAGTAAATGAAAATTTTAAAAGATTAAAATAAAACATAAACGAAATTTAATAATGGAAGGTGCAAGGTGTGTTTAATTTTTTACGAAGCAAGGAAATGAAAAGATGGTTGTGGAAAATCCATGGACTTGGAAGTGGAACTGCAAGGTGAAGATGGTTCAAAATTCGCGTTGGGAAAGGAGGACAATGTAGTGTTTGGACGAGGTTGTGGTTTCAATACTCACGACCGCACCGTTTCTCGTCGCCACGTTTCGTTCCAACTCGAACAATCAGAGTCAGAACATGCTAGGGTTTCTTTCCAAGTCATTGGAAGGAACCCCATTTGGGTATGGACCCACGACTCGCTTAGGCTCTTCAGGAAGTTCGACAATGGTCACTTGCAATTCGGAGACCGTTTCTGCTTGTCTCCCGAGGCACCCTTCTGGTTCCTCTTCAAGAAGATTCAATCTCAGCCTCAGCTTAAGCTCCACCAACTTGATGTTTCGGAAATCGATCCCGTTAAAGGTGTTTCCTTTATTCAAATTCAATAACCTGAAACAGTCGATGGCTTTATATATATATGTGTGTGTGTGAGTATTTGTGTGTGGATGTACTCATGATGGACTTTGAAGGAGTGTTGCCTTTCCCTATGGTGTTGATATCCTCTTTCGTTCATTGCCAAGATTGTGTACCTTTCATCAATTTCATTGCTGGGAAGGTCCCAATACTTTCTGATGTAATTTTGGTTGCTGATACTGACTGTTAAGGAGTATGAATTTGAATTATTGAGTATAATGGTCTTATTATGCTTTAATATTTTTGTTTTGTCTCGGGAACCTGAGTGCAGGTAAAATGTGGTGACCTTTTCGGCTGCTAGAAATGGAAATTAAATGGTTAATGGTTTAGTGTTTTTGCCCCCTCCCAAAAAATGCAAGTTTTTTTTTCTTGGAAAAGAAGAAAAAGAATAATCTTTTCAGTTGATGATTGTTCAACTCTGCTGAGTTCATGTCAAAGATGGAATTTTTGCAGAGCAAGATTCTGTAGTATAAACAATTTTGAAGTATTACTTTTGCTAGTTTGTAAAAATTATATGCAGTTGTAAGTATCTCTGCAACCTTCCAAGGATAGTATAATTCAATTATGAATAACATAGTTTTTTTGAAATTTACAGTGATAGCTATTTGAGTCCTTTTGAAGGTGCTACATTATCATGTTGTAATTTTGAAAATGCAGAGTTTGGTTTTCTTGTGATGGGACACGAGTTTGACCACTATCCCAAGGGCATGATACGGAATATGAAGAATTGGGATTGGTTCCTTGAGGAGCCTAAAAAAGATGATGAGGATGAGGAGGATTTTGAGGAGAGGAGGAAAATGGGGAGAAAGCGAAAAACGTGTAAAGACAATGAAGATGAGGAGTGGAGTGGTGAAAGTGAAGATGATAAGGACCTTGTTGTCACTATACGGAAAGGTAAGCGACCTGGGTACTCCACAAGATCGAAAGACAGTAAAGGATCTAACAGAGATACTAAAGCTAATAAAAGTAGTGTTGAAGAAGAAGATGATGATGAGACGCTAGGAGGTTTCATTGTTGCTGATGAAGAGGATGAGGAGGATGATGACGATAATGATGAAGAAGAAGAGTTTGAAGAAGATGATGACGACGGAGTGGAGGATTAATAATAAGGGTAATAGTATAAATGATCACTGTTAAATGTGAATTATTCGAAATCGACAGGTTAATTGCTGGTTAAAATTGGCATTTGAGATTCATAATTTTGCAAATAGCTTTTATGTATGTCTATTATCTACAGAATGTTAGTTTTGTTTTATTTATTAATTTTTCTTATGGAACTGTAATTTTGTTTACTGTAATCTTACATCTATCGCTTACCCATTTTGTTTTTCTAATGTTTTAAATGAGAATATCAAATTTCTTTAAAAAAAATCATTCCCATCATCAAAATATTTTATCTTCTAATCTTAAGTGACATACATGAATGCAATTTCTTTTTTAAGTTAATACTTTTTTATTTTTTAATCTTTATTTTATATTAAAAATAATTATTTTTAAATTAAATTAACCAACCTGTGCAACGTAGACTTCTGTATCAATATTTTAATAATTTTATAAGATAATTACGATCATTAAAGCTAATTAATTTTATAGGTCAACAAAAATTTCTATAAATTTGAAAATCTATATATATAATATGATGTGAAACATTACACAAAAAAGTTATATAATAAACTTTTTATGAAAAATTAGAAAATTTAATAAAATTTAAATGCTAATTCTGTTAAATACTATATTTTTTTTTAATAAAAAGCACTATACTTATTTTTTAACAATGTGAAACTTAAAAAAAGAAAAACATCAAAGGATAAGGAATGGATGAGGAGGTTTTCAGTTTCTTCACTCGTAAGAATTTCTCCTCTATTTCTGGACAAAGATTTGAATACGATTTTATTAAGATAACATTAAATCATCAATTCATAATTTATTACTCAAATTATTATCTCTTTTTATTTTACATGACATTAATATCTTTCTTTAAAATTGAACATCTAGATAATTTATTTTATTTTGTATAAAAATAAAATAATAATTTTTATATTTTTGTGAGATCTTAATTTTAGTTTTTTTATTTTAGTTTCTAAAAATTTCAAGATCAACACCTTTTGTCCTTAACAACAACCTGATCCAATAAAAAATCAATTACATGAAAACATTTTAATTAACTATATTATTTGTAGATAAATCAAAAGGGTTAAATTAAAAAATGAAAAATAATTTTTTAAAGATTTAAATCAGATGCCGTCAAAATATAAATATATTTAACCACTATTTAAATGTCTTTCTGAGGATAATCATGAAAGAATTATGTAAAACAGTTCATTTGAATTTTGTTTAGGTATAACTATATTTATATCCTTTTAATAAATTTTTAAGTTTATTTTAACCCATTTTATGATTAAACTTATAAATAAATTATTAATGATTTTTGTTGTTGTAGGCATCTTTTTAGATAAAAAAATAAAGCATATTATATGACTTTTTAATTTAACAAAATTTATAATTTTTAGGACAAATAAATTTTTATTTTTAATATAAATAAAAATATTTTTTAGATTAAAAATAATTATGGAAATCATAAAGTATTACTTAGAATTAAATTTAAAATTATTTTATATAAGGAATTGTAGGATTACATTGTAAAAAAGAAATATTTAATTTTAAAAACCTCATATTTAACATGCAAAATATATTTTTTATTAAAACAATTAGCGATTATACATATATAGCAAGTTTACATATAAAAAAATTGAACTGCTTCTTTGAAAGAAGGTTATATTTATTTTGATTCACTTACCATTATGATTGAAATTTGTGTCACTGGATAAACCTAGAAGTAGCAGGGAAGGGGGGAGCAAAAAATCACGCAAGTTTAATTAGCGTTCTAGGGTTTTGACTCTGCCTTCACTTTACCAAAATTAGTAGCATGCACGCACAATCTTTGTTCATTTGAAGTTGCATGGTTTTGGGTGGAGGAAATAGGGATAGAGAAAAACGCTGAAAGGTTCGATTCCGATGGATTATCATCTCTCTCAACACTCTCCATTGGAATTGGAGTCTCACTCCTTTAATGTTGATGCCAACGATGATCTGCAAAGCACCGTAAAGCCCTCCTTCAATCGACGCGAGTCCTCTTTAGGGTTAGTTAGTTTTATAGTGTTCTGTAGTATGGAGAAGAGAGAGAGAGGGTGAAAGGTGGTGCATCTGCACCATCCTTTTGCATTTTCCAATTACAGCTTCTTCTTTTTTTTTTGTGTGGATAAATTAACAACTTGATCTTTCTTGTGTATTAGAAAACTCTTCGTTGGAGGCATATCTTGGGAGACTTCTGAAGGTATTCTCACTTATTCCACTTACGGATTAGATAATTTTTGTGTTCTATTCTTGATGCTAATTCAATGATTAGAAGCCATTAGTGTCGAATTATGGCCGGACGATGGTTTTGAGCCTTTCTCATTTGAACACGAGCCTTGGTTTCTAACGCAGTTGATTGTTTCATGGTGAAAGATTTTACTTCGTGGATAAGTATCTGGACTGAATTTTTTATATAAGAGTATTTAGTTAAAGCTGAATGTGATTCTGGTCTCGTATTCTATTGGTTGTCAAACATTTTTTTAGTTTCTTATCCTGTGCAAGATGTTATTAAGTAACAACGTTGAGATGCGGAAAAAAGCATTTTGGCGTTATTCTTTTTTAGCACTCTTGATTTATGCCATATATGCAAATTAAGGACTGTTTCTTTGATACAGGGCACTCTATGTTGTTGTCTCTTCCAGGAGTTTTTTGCTTTGTTTCTATCCTTACCGAACTGAATGTGGGAATATGAGTGGAAGATGAAATTGATGTTTCTTTATCTATGTAATTTTCTCATTTTGATTCTTTGTTTGTCAGAGTCATTTTTTAAATACTTCAACAAATATGGAGAAGTAATAGATTCAGTGATAATGATGAATAGACATTCTGGACGACCACGGGGGTTTGGCTTTGTAACATTTGCTGATTCAGCTGTAGCAGATGAAGTTCTGGCACACGAACATACTATAGATGGCAGAGTGGTAACCTTTTTTATAAACATGTAGACCCAAAGAATTGTAGTGCTTCTTGCCTTTGATGGGAAAGTCAACTTTGTTTTATCAGGTTGAAGTCAAGAGGACAGTCCCTAGGGAGGACATGGAAGTTGTTGGAGTATTAAAAACAAAAAAGATATTTGTCGGTGGGATACCCCAGTTTTTCACTGATGGTATAGTAAACCAGCCACCATTGCATTTTTAAGATTATTGTGGAATTTGTGTATTCTATCTCCTGACTATAATGAATTACAATGTAGATGAGTTAAGGGAGTACTTTTCTCCTTATGGTAATATTGTTGAGTGCCAAATCATGCTAGATCACAAGACTGGGAGATCTAGAGGCTTTGGATTTGTCACTTTTGACAGTGAAGATTCGGTTGATAATGTTTTTTCAGTGGGAAAAATACATGAAATTGGAGGCAAGCAGGTTTGTGAAACTATTGAATTTAAATTAAAATATTCATGTTGTTCCAAACAGAAGCTGATATTATTGAGTTGTTTTTTGTATATTCTTTTGGATCACTTTTTCCAACTATAAATATAGGTTGAGATTAAGAGAGCTGAGCCCAAAAGATCTGGATTTGATTACAGCAGCACCTCACGAAAGTCATATGGTGGTTTTGGCAGTGGTATGGATGGATATGGTGGAAATAATTCTAGAATTCATAACCATGGAAAAAGGGGCGGACAGTATACAGATTCTGGAATGAACGAAGCATATAGCCATTTCGAGGGGAGTTACAATGGAAGCTCTACCGCTGCTTATGGTGGCTATTGTGGATATGGTTATGGATTTGGATATGGTGGGCCAATGTATTGCTTTGGTGGTTATGGAGTCAATTCTTATGGTAATCCTGGTGGTTATGGAATTGGTGGTATTACTGCCTATGGACTTGGTAATGCATATGGAAGAACTGCTGGTTTCAATCGTGCTGGTGGCTATGACAGTGGAAAAGTGGCTGAGAAGGATGATGGTACTGCTGGTAGGTACCATCCTTATTGGAAGTGATTTGCTTTCCAGAATCAGCATACTGGACTCTTCCAGCAAAAGGTATGTGCTACAAAAGCAGTACCACCCTCAGGTTTGCTTGAGATATCATTCTGATCTGGAGTTGGAAAACGGAAAGTATACATGTTGTATCTAATAGATCTAGCAAAACTTTCTTGAATTTCTTTGATAAAGGCTGAGCGGATTTCTAGAATTGTGAGTGTCATATAATGAAAGATTCTTAGACGCTGGTGCATTGGCTACTAAATCGCTTATACACTTAAATTTCTCACTGCAACTACTGTGTTAAGTCTTAGGTTTATTGTAAATCCTCAAGGTGGACAAAGATATACCGAGGGCAAGACGGGATGATCATTATTAATTTAAACTAGGTTTTAAAGAAAATTGTTCGATAGGAGTTAATTCAGGAGTAAGATCAATTTTATCTTTGTATATATTGAATGCTTTTCGAATTGTGTTTTTATATTTTGGTTAAAATATTTGCATATTTCTATATCTAGAGCCTTGTTTTTTGTTCTTTATCCTATCTGCGTTTGTTTACATATTAATAAGCAAGCCTACTTACTTTAAACTGTTACGTAAAAGTATTGTTGTGGGTGAGGGGTATTCTTCAGGCCGAATTTTCGGCTTTTTGTGTTTTGGTCTGAGAATTTTCTCGGCTATCAAATATGATTGCATACAAGCCTGGGATATGGGTTTAAGACTGGTCTTGTTTGTTGGACTCGTGTTTGGGGGTATTGTTTTGTTTAAAAATAACCCAAAAAAGGACCATTCGTTTGGGATTATGAATCTACTGTAGAGGCAGTAAGGTTATGTTCAAGTGGTTTACGTTTTTCGACAGGCAACTTGTATTTACGTTAGTTTGTTCACTGCATGTTTTTCACCTTTTCTTGCTCATCTAAATACCCGAAATTGTTTAAGGCAAAATATAAAAAAAGTTAACGGTTTTGTTAAAATTAGTCCAAAGAACTAATGCTTAACGCTAAGATCTTTATTAACTTTTTAACTACCCCTTCCCTCAAAACATAACCCACCCCAAAGAGTTAAAATTCGTCCGCCCAATGTGCTGTGAAAAATGAATATGTCATGAATTATTACGAGTGAATTATTATTTTTTAACCTTCTCATGTTCAAAAAAGTCTAAAAAATTGTCATATTTTTGTTTAATTCATATTTAAGAAGAAAAACTCTTGTAAATTTAGCCTATAAATAGGAAATTTAATGTGCATTGCATATAGAAATGAATTTGAGATTTTGTTTTAGGTCAAAGGAATTTGAGATTCTTTCTTCATATTCATTATCTTTAACTTTTTGTTCTTTCTATTCTTTTATTTCCCTGTTTTAATTTTACGTTAATATTACAACAATGTGAGAAATTTAAAAATTGTAGCTGGAGCTTAATGTCGTGCAGCACTTCTTCGAATTGGATTGTATTAATTTTTAATTTAATCTTTTCTACTTAGGGCACACAATTTTTTTAAAAGCATTATTATAATAAAAAAGAGTATATTTAAAAGTATTGTAATTGTTAATTAAAATTAGATAATAAGATTGACAATAACTTATTAGTTTCATTTACCTTTTTAATAAGGGGTATATAAGAAACTTGAGGAAAAATTAATTGGAAAGAAGCCAAATTAAAACAAATACAAGAGTGTCATTAAATAATCCCATAATGGTTATTTAGAATAATTCCTTTTCGGTATTTGAAAAATAATAGCGGAAATACTTTTTTTTTTTAAAAAACCTAGATCAACGTTCGAATGACATAATGCTCCTATCGCAGTACCTCCCAACAAATGAGAGGATGAAATGACAGTCTAGGCAAAAAACAAAAAAATGAAAAAAATAAAATAAAATAAAATTCACGTCTGTGCATGCAACCATCACTTTAAAAGGGTTCTTGTCAAATGTTCTCTAGCTGTAGCCCATGCTTGAGTTAATGTCTGCAATATCATAAATTCACTGTCGGATTGAAGATCGAAATGTGTTATTCTAACCCTAACATTATCCATAACACATCAAAAAATAATTTTTTTTCACGACAAAATTAACCTTGCAAAAATTACGAGTTAGAAAATAACTGTTTAGAGTCCTCACAAATAACGTAATTTTGAGGAATAAATTTAGCAACCTCAGGTTTATATGACAAGGCATGTTTCTCTGTAATGTAAAATCAAACAACGAGCATACCTTATTAACACACAAAGAAAACAGAAAAATGTGTTGCATTACCTGCTCGGACAAGGGGGAGTCAGCATCCACGTTATGCGAGGTCACTTTTTCAGCAATAAGTGGTCCATTTGTTTCAAGTATCATCCTTGAAGGGAGCAAAATATTTAGAAAAAAAAAAAAACTTAATGCAAATAACAATCTGTAACTAACAACAGACGCATACCCTCCGTCAATAATCTCATCAAGGCATAAAAGAATGAGATCCAAGTTCTCAAGCGCCTCTCTTTTGTCAACATTGTTCCTATTAATGACACAAAAAATAACGAGTCATAAGCATGATGAGGAAAAACGCAGCCATATTTAACTAGATAATAAAATAAGACCCAAATTACCTTAACAGAAGGGTGATTGCGTCAAAGAAACCCTGAAGAACTGAAGCTAAAACGACCTCATTTTCATCGTCGTCGCCAGTGACAAAGAAATGTAGGTCTTGTACAAACTTGTAAATAATGATATTGTTCTCAAGTAACGTGATCTCAGCTATAGATAATGCGAAACAATATATCATTTCGAAAGAAAAACGAGATCAAGACTTCCACTCAGTAAATGCTAAAATAAATAAAATAATGCTCCAATTAAAAAACCTGGGTGCAAAATTTTAAGGCTAATAATTTGATATATCTCAAATTTTACTCTAATAATTTGATCATTCCATCAGCTCAGTTAAAAGTTTATTCTTTGATTCAATGATAACAATACTAACAACAAATAGCAGAAAATATGCTTTGGTATATAAAATTATGACTCGATCTCTTGACACGTATCAAACTCTTCAACGCTTACCTTCTGTTCGAGCATTTGATTTAATAGTCTTACTGAACACAAACTTCTCAAAAGCTAGCTTTGCACTGTTAGTTGGCCAGTCATCTGAAAAATACTTGACTGCCACACGCTTTCCCTCGGAGTCTAAAAGAAGAATATTCTTTATTGACCGACACGAACTCTACAGATGAAATATACCAGCAAGTCATGAAAAGAGTTACCATATCATACATCTAACCAATACCTTAAACAAATATTTATAAACATATACTATTGTCTCATATTAGTTCTCAATAAATTGTGATGTCAACAAAATCGAAGAATCTCAGTACAGGGAACCAGAGTGTACATAATATATAAAATTACAGACAACTCTCGCAATCCAGGAGAATCAAATTATGACTTGCAATATCCAATAGCAACAAAACAAGAGAAAGATGATATTTCCACGAATTGACCAAAACAACTATCAATTGATAATGGTAAAGTTCATGAGATAATACTGAGAATAGAATGTCGTAAATGGATCTCCAAGGAAAATAGAGGTAAATCAGGGTTGCAAAGATATATCATTACTCAAATTCCAAATCACTTGACGATGCATCGGAGGAAAGATTTTGAATATTGACTCAGCCTTTACGGATCAATGAAATACATAACATGAAAGAGTTGATACTTATACAATTAAGTTACGGATGGATCAGGAAATCTCAGCTATTCATGTTAAAACGTGAAAGCTATAATTTGTAGGCTAAAACAGATCCATATCTGAGTAGATTTAACGTGAATCCAAGTATGTCACACATTGTGATTTGTGTGCAGTGAAGAGAGACTCACATGGGACGCCATTTCGGAGAAACAGAATCAGTTACGGAGCGAAGGACTTCTATATAACTGTAATAATTAATTTTGTTTTGAGTGAGAGCAAGGGCAAGTCCGTAAATACAATTTTTTTTTTTATGCATATACTATTATAATTCTCACCTTCTTACTCGCCAGAAGTTTTGTTCAAACTGACGCTGAAAACTTCAAATGAAAATGGTATTTTTAACAAATAAATTGATGTGTGTTATGCCGACTTAATTGTTTACATAATTACTTTAAATAATGATAAATAAAAATATTTTTAAGAGTAAAAAATTTCTGTGAGAAACTAATCAAATTATAAATATATTAAATATAAAATAGATAAAGTTAATTTTTCATCTTTTAATTTTAAAGTAAAATTCAATTTTATCTTTTATTTTTTAATTTATTCTATTTTTTTAATTTTTACAAAAATTTTATATTAGTCATTTTTATTAAAAATTCTAATTCTTTTAAAAAAATTTATATTATAATACATGTATTGTGCAGTATTGTGAAATTTTATTAATAAATTAATAATAAACAAGTACAAATGTCTATATAAAATTATTTAAAACCTAATTATTTATTAGCAAAATTTATTTTTTTTTGCTAATATATAATTAATATTTTTATATAAATATTTGTACTTATTTATTATTAATTTATCAATAAGGTTTTAAATAGTTTGTCTAAAAGTTTGTCACTCCCTAGCCCATTTAGTCTGTGGCCCACAATGTATGAATTTGTCGAATAAATATTTACCGCAGCAACTTTTTAAACAATTTAATCAGTTCAGCCCAGTCCAAAATGTTTTTGTTCTATGCAGCATGTTTCCTGGAATCAACACCACTAGCTTGTCATAGATTGGACCCAATATAAACCTACTTGAATTTGTCATGTATAGTCTAATTTAATAAATTATAGGTCCAGCCCAATTCTCCGTGAGATGATACATATTTGAATTAATCTATATTTATTTATTTAATTATATTTTTAAGAGAATTATTCAAAATGGTTATTAAATTAGATTTTATGTAAGTTTTAAATAGATTTACGTTAAAGCTTTGAAATTAGTAGTTAAAAATATGTTGACCACCTAAAATAGGTTCAATAAGAATTGAAGCATATGTATGTATAGAGGACTTACTAAAATCCTTTGAATTTGAATGTTTGTACAAAGGAACAATAATAAATATGAACCAGAGAGATCGATAGCAGATGATTATGAACTATACATATTCAAAGTGTATTAGGTTATTATTATGTATGTTCACGGGCTGTAGAAGGAAGGACCACACTTGCATTTCCAGCTCTCAGGCTCATAATTTGCGTATTGAATGCCCAAATGGCTGTGCCTGCTGCTAGTGTTGGGCACTTGAATAGCTTCACATGGAGTGCAACCATAACACTTGTGCTCACAACTTGGTGGACTTGACCCTATTTTCCTTACTCCCTTATATGCTTCTTGCTCTATCCCTGATAATGACATATCTTCCCTTCCCATTAAACCCTTTAACATGGGGAAAATAAAATAGACACAGTAAGTCAGCACTATGCATCTTGACTAGCTAGGATACCAGAAAAACCCCTCAAGCTGCAAATTTATAGAATGAGAGAAGACGCACCTTTTCTGACTCTACAGTATACGGAGGTGAAGACAGCAGTGTCGTTTTCTCCTTGGGGCCTTATGAAGCATAGATAACACAGGAGAGAAACAATAAATTGCATGATTGATTTAGTCAATGGTTCAAATAGCAACGTATGTTCACTGAAAAGTCATTAGGCTCAAAGGATAAGACATAGGCATGCAATTTTATAAACAAATGTTTGAAAATATATACGGGTTTTTTAATACAAGAACTATCATAAATTTTAATGCATTGATAACATTAATTGTTATAATTTTAAAATTATTTATATATTGATTCTTATCACATAAGAAAAACTGAAATATATATTTACATATATAATTGCTGACTGATATAGTGAGGAATAGAAACATTGAAGCTGAGGAGGTATGATGAACACATAATTGCAAGGAAAAGTAAGATTTATTGACACGTAATGGAAAAAAGTGAATGATGAAAATGGTGTGAATTGAAGTTTAAACTATAACTAACCTGGATGGGACATGGCAACAGATGGAGGAAAAGGTCTCCTTGCTACACAGACCCAACTCATGATTTGCAGGGCTAGCAGAAAACAAAAGAATCTTGCCTTCATTTTTCTCAAAATCTCAAATGATGAATGTGGTGGTGATTATGATGATGTAAATCCTCTCCCTTCACAACAAGAGGCAAGGCATGATGATAGCTGAATTGTGGAATATAAGAAGGGCGAAAAGGGCTAGTAGCAAAGGGGCTTGCAAATCCCAAAAAGCATGCGAGAGATATTGCTTGACAAGCAAGTGATTCTGGTTACTTTTGAAACAGTTAACAACTCAAGCAAGTTTCACTAGGAACTCCTAACTAAGACTAGTCTGTTTTGCACTCTCTTTCTGCCTCTAACCTTGGATTGCTTACCTTTCAATACAAGCTCCCTCTCAAATCAATCTAAAAGTACTGCATGTACTATATATGGTGCTCTACACTTCCAGAATAACAGCACCCATTTTGGGTCTGAAACACCTGCAAGACCCTCATTATTTATCTGATTAACAATAATAACTTTGCACCTAGACTGCAGAGCCTTTGTCTTTTACTCATGCTTTTATTTCGTTGCCATATACGGAAGAAAGAAATCGATGGCAGAGTGGCAGTTATATGAAGTGGGAAAAATGCATCAGCCTCTGCACCAACAAATATTTATTGAGTTAGTTAATGGATTAATGTTGTACTAGGGTCAACTTTCTACCAGTTTGTTGTTGGGGAACACACAAGTTTCCTCTATCATGTGCCTACACCCAATCTCCACCGTTCATTTATGCTTTCTTTCCATCACATTCAATTCAATTTCCCCACATTCAATGAACACCAGATTCTAGTTACACTATTTATTATGCTCCAAGTAACAAGTCTGATTAGTTTTGCACTTTTGCACAAAAAATGCACAAAATTTTGATCTAAAGATGCATTAAATACAGGGTGTAGTTGATATAAAAAAGCACGAAATCTCAATCTAAGAAAACTCCAACATCTAGAGATGAAAGGATGGATGAACATTTGAGGTTAATAATTAAACATATTCAGTTTATTACTGTACACAAAATTGTCTTTAAATAGTTTAGTTTTAAATTTTTTTATTGTTTTTTTAATCTTTTTATTTCTATTTTAATCATTTTATATTGCTCTCTCTGTTTTATAAATTAGTAAGTGGACGTTCTTGTGTTCGATCTAATACTCAACTGACCTAGTCGTCTGTTGAGAATAAGCATGAACACTAATGATGAGCTTGGAGAAGTTGTAGAAAGGTTAGTAAAAAATTAATCAAATGATAAAAAAACGTCATCCATCAAGTGCACCTAAATTCTAGGTAGGTTCAATTTAATTCTCAATCAGAAAATAAAACATGGATTGGTGAAAAGGGATTGATAGAAACAACAAAACAAAGTAGAAAAGATTGTTCAATGATTCACGTTAACTTGTTGAACAAATAATATTAGTATGTTCGATTATAGTTTATACTATCATCTGTCTGGTCTTAATAGTAATGAATTTTTTTTTTTCACTTGTACTTATAATTAAAAATTCAAAATCATGTTCAAATACACTTCAACTGTGATTTTGTCAAATGTATTATTTCTGAATGAAATTTAATTCAACACTCTGAATCTGATTTAGAGTGTGCAAATTATAATCCAAACATGCATTAAATATGCTTGCACTAGGATTACGGGACTTTTCATTTGAATAATAAATAATTATCACTTTCCTACCAATGGAAATGTTTATATCTCCCATTCCAAAGTAGCTTTGGCGACTGAGTTATAGACAGTAACACTAATACACCGTCGGGCGAAGCACAGGCCTGTTATAAGTGGTGTTTAAAATACTAGAAAAAAAGGGAGTATTCATATTTTACTAAAATACTTAAGATATTTTTGGTTAAATATATATAAGGTCAAGTAACAAATATTTATAAGAAAAAAATAAAACAATAAAATAATATTTTTTTTGGTCTCAAATGTGATTATTTTTTATGGATGGTACATGTAATTTTTAAAAAATATTTCTTAATAAATTAAAACTAACCAATACATTTCAACTTGTAAAAAATTAATTAAAAAATATTAAAAAATTAATATTATAAATGAATTTTAATTATAAGAAAACTAAATTTTATAATTAAAATCTAAAGCTCACCTAACTGGGTGGCTCCCACTTGGCAGAGCAAGAATGCAAACAATATTTTTATGAGTATTACAAATAAAAAATGCCACCCCATTATACACCTCTGCACCAACCAATAAGGGATAACATAGCAATTCTGAACTTTAGTTCTTAACTTGTGACATCAATTGTCACTGCTCCACCTATTATTTGTGCATTGCGTGTTATAGTTCATCACAAATATTCCAGCACGCAGGGGGTAACCTATTGATGTCACCTGTGGCCATTGCCAAGAAGAACGAGCCATTTTGGTTGCATGCAAGGGGGTCACAACCTTAATTAATTAATTAGTTTAAACTTGGAACCAATAAAAACTACACTGCAACTTGCCAACACAAAGTGTTTAGTATAAATATGCCTGTTTGAGAACACACTTAGCCACAGCCAGAGTGCTTCATTTGGTGACATTCATAGAATCTGTTACCAGTGTCCTCTGTGCTGTCCTAGTACCTCTAGTTCTCATCATGTATAGAAGCTTCTAGTTTGATTAATTAAAGTTTCTGGGAAATCATATTAGCTACATGGTTTTATAGATTTTTCCAAGTAATAGAACAAAAAGAAGTAGCATTCAAATAAACAACTAAGTGAGCAGATAATGTTAATAATCATCAAAATTTAATGGACAAAACATTTAATTAACCAAACAATTAAGTGCCACATTCCTTCTTCGGATGAATTGCCTCAATTGCGGCCTCAGTCTTCTCTTTCATCCGGTCATACTCATTGGGACGCTTTATTTTGTCATCTGAAGCTCTTCTGACTTCGTCATCGCGCTTGAGGGCTATAAAGGTAATGATTTTATTTGTGTTCTAATTATTTTTAAAAATTGCCCATTATTTATCTTAAATTTTGTTGACATTTTTTTAATAAATAATCTTTTTCTTTTGAAAAAACTTATACGATTTGTCCTTTGTTTTCTAAGAAATATTACAAGAAACTTTTGAAGAGTCTGTTTTTTTAGTGTTCCTGTGAGGGTCACATTTCATAATCAATTTTGATTATAACAAAATCTAAGTCAGAGTCATTTTCATTAGAAATTAGAGCTGGATCAATTTTTTTTTTAAATATCCAAACTAAAAATCACGGTGATAATTGATTTTGGAAGATTGAAATTCCAAAACAAACATGTAACAATGGTTGTACTTCTGAACTCCAATAGAAGAAGAACTAGTTTTAGGATAATTTCATATTGGAACAATGTTGGTTAGAATTTTTGGTCGAATGTTTGTTATATTTTGTTTTGTCAAAATGTTTGATTTGATCTTGAGGCCTGAAAAATTACATTTGGGGCCTTCCAGCGCTTTCTTCCAATTATAGGGGCCCAAAAAGAATGAACTAGACCAAAAAAAAAAGGTATTGTAAGTTTGAATTATTTTTTTGAGCGTTATCATTTATAAACTATAAAGGTATGTATAACGATTTATAAAATTATTAAATTGTTAACTTAATTAATAGAAATAATTTAATTTAACATTTTATTTTAAGTGTACCTTTATTTTAAAGGATGTAAATTCATGTCTTAAATAAAAATGTTATGCCTTAGAATAAACACATGCTACTTTGATTGATTCTGTGACCTAACTTCATAATATTAGTTGGTTTCAATAAGTTAAATCTTATTATTGCGCATTGATAATGTATTTTTTTTTTTAAATTAGATAAAAATTCGTGCACATTTTCCACTTATACTGTATTTTTACTTCTTTTTTTTTTCTAATATGAGGATTTGTATTTTGCTCAAGAAGAACCTTCTGAACAATTTGCTGACCCAAGAACAAGCCTCTGGAAATAAGAAAATGAACTTTCTAAAAGAAATTTCCATAAATATCAATATCGTACAAACAAGAGAGCAGAAAAAAAATTCAAATAATGCGTAATGATTGACCCTTAAAATTGAGTTTAAGTATTTATAAATGATAATTTTTTATACAAAAAAAAAATGTTTTTAGTTGCTTATTCCAAAGATTGAATTCATTGTTTTTTCTTTTTATGTTTAAATCTAAATTTATTAAATCAGTACCTAGACTAGATCATGGTTTAGTAGTTGAAAAAGAAGATCATTGAAAAATCTTTACTCATTAATTTCTTAACTAGCAAGGCTCTTTATTAAAAGCACTAACACATGAATGATCAATCAACATCTTTCTTCCTCCATCAGGACCCATTCTTGTATTTGAAATAAACAGCCAAAAGTTTGTAGCTTTGGACTGATTCTATTTCTTTTCCCATCTCCGCGTGTAGCCCAAACTTCAACATCATCGTCACACTTTCTGCTTCCAAAAATGTTACAAAACCATGTTCGTATCATACGAGGCACTCACTCCCACGTACACATAATGTGTGAATATTCGAACCCCTTCAAACCCCTCGTGGATTCTGCAAGTCGCAATCTCTTTTTTTATTATTCTAAATAACTCAATTTGTGGGACTAAAAAGTCCCACAACTTTACCTCTTAATTTTCTATTCAAACCGAACCGGTTATTGGTAACCAAATTCCAAAGGTCCCCATTTTTCTGTAATCAATATCTCTGATTTGAAGCTACCTAATGCCTCTTCCACACTTGTGCTATATAAAAGAGGTTAAGAAGTGCCATTTCAAAGACTAAACTTTTATGTATAGATAAAATTATAAAGAAGCTAATTTTGTACTACCAGGTGAGTTTTGTCTCACCCTTCTAAACTATTACTATTGGTTATTTATGTATATTTTTCTTTTCCTCTTTTTTTTCCTATGGCTATTTTGAGCTATCTCATGTAGGCTTAGTATTCAGTGTTGAAATGCTTGATATGATTCTTCTGGCTCATGAATATTCCATCATATAAAAATGCTTTTGATGATTGTGAGGGAAGGAGCTTCTGTTTAAGTTTGTGATTTTCTAAGGCTATCAGAATTTGTGATCCTTTTCTTTTGTTAAGATAAAGGAGTTTATCACATATTCATATAGAAATAAGACTCGAACTATTACATGTCATGAGGTAGCGAAATATATTTTTATCTGAGAAATGCATGTTCATCATTTCAAGTAAATGTACCTCGAGCAGGTTGATGCAACAAATGAGTCATTTTCTTCATGTTACATCCATCAGTGGAAGATGTAATTAAGCAGTGTTTCTAACTTTTGCATAGGGATGGGAATGTTAGCGATAAGCAAGGAAGGAGACTTCACAGAGAGCTTCAAGAAAGACATTAATTTAAGCGACTTCTATAAGCCGGATCAGTTAGGTGATGTTACCACTGAAAAATCTACAAGCTTGAAGAAAAGGGTGGGAAATCTGAAGCTCCAAACTACATTCTCATTTCAATATCTGGTTTCAGAGAATTCTGGTTCAAAAGAGCAAGTTGAGGACTTGTTCAACAAACGAAACCCTGCAGTTTTGTTACAAAAACCAGGACAAATGTCTTCTCCAAAGTCCTCTGCCGAGCTTGATGTAGCTGCAGTAAAGCTTCAGAAAGTTTACAGGAGTTACAGGATTAGAAGAAATTTGGCAGATTGTGCAGTTGTTTGTGAGGAGCTATGGTTTGTTCAATATCTAAATTTGTTGTTTATCTCTTTATTTTAAAACTTAATTATGTATTTGGTACTAAAATTAATTCCTTGTTAAATCTTATTTATTTTTAATTCTTAAAAATAATAAAAACCATGTGATTTTAGTCTTTAGTAAGAGACTATCTAGGATTAAAATCAACAAAATTTAAATAAGGATAAGAAATTCTTTTTAAGAATTAAAAAGTATATCTACACATTTTTTTGCGGCTAAGTTTATGAGCAAAAGAATTCAGTGATTAGTGCTTAATGCTTACCAAACGACTATCTAAAGTTTATTCTTTGGTCCAGGTGGAAGGATTCAGTGATTACTTTTAACGAGTGCTCTATATCTCATTTTGACTCAGACAAATCCGAAACAGCTATTTCAAAATGGACAAGAGCTAGGACGATGGCTGCTACGGTACACTTTAATCATAAACTATAAACTTTTATTGACTTTGACTAAGGATTATCTTTTTATGTACTTTGCATCAATGTTTGGGCCCATTTTTGTTTTCTTTGAACCACTTTTATTGCCTGAAAGATAATGAACTAAACAGAATTTGACTAGGAATATAGAGACGTATTCAAAGTTCTCAATCTCTTTTTCCTACAAAATTTCTTTAAGAGATTTTGTTGAATGCCAATCAATATACCCTTTTCTTTTTCTTTGTTGGTAGGTGGGAAAAGGTTTGTCCAAAGATGATAAGGCGCAGAAATTAGCTCTAAGGCACTGGCTTGAAGCTGTAAACTCATACGTCCACATCTTGACTAATATATATGAGTTTTAAATTCATTTTACTAGGAATAATAATTTTTCTTTTATCTGGTAATATGTTCTCTTAGAATCCTAGAAAGCCAATTAATTGAGGCTAAGGTTGGATTCCTTCTATTTTGCAGGTTGATCCTCGTCATCGATATGGGCACAATCTGCATTTCTACTATAATGTCTGGTTTCATAGCCAAAGTTATCAGCCTTTTTTCTACTGGTAAATTGTTAACAGGGCAAGGGCTAATATGGGTTCCTGTAGATGCTAAATGCCTAAGCCCGAGGTAACTTTTAATTCCTATTTTCTAATTTCTTAACTGTATCTTGGTGACATGAAGGTTGGATGTTGGAGATGGCAAAGAAATAGACCTTGAAATATGTCCTAGAAAGCAATTGCTGAGGCAGTGCATAAAGTACCTTGGACCCGTAAGTGGTTTCACCACGCTGCATTGACAACTCCATGCATGATAATACTTGCACTAATAATGTAGTGAAAAGGTTCCATCAATGACATGTCTTATGGCATTGGTATTATAGCATTCAAGGCACCAGAGACTTAACCTATAATGACTTTATTGTTATGCTTTCCAAAACTTTTGCCAAGTCACCAAAGTTTTCTTTATATTAACCTTGTTGCTTGAAATTTGCAGGAAGAGAGGGAAGCGTATGAAGTGATTGTGGAGGGAGGCAGGCTTGTTTATAGACAAAGCAAGGACCATGTACACACTACCGAGGAATCCAAGTGGATTTTTGTTCTTAGCTCATCTAGAAATTTGTATGTTGGGCAGAAGAAGAAAGGTCAATTTCAGCACTCCAGTTTTCTAGCTGGTGCTGCTACCATTGCATCAGGAAGATTGGTTGCACACAAAGGAGTTCTTCATGTATGCTAAATGTTTTATACCTATATACCATTGATAATTTCTATCATAATCTGTTATTTTTTCACAAAATGAAAGATTCAAAGAGGATCGTAGGGATGCCTAAGCAAGAGGAGAGAAATGAAGGAAACAAATTGAAATACATTTCATTTCTTTTATAACTAAACTGATCGTCATTTACATCTTATCCAGGCTATATGGCCCTACAGTGGTCATTACCGTCCAACAGAAAAGAATTTTAGGGAATTCATTTGCTTCTTGGAGGAACACAATGTGGATATGACAAATGTAAAGGTGAATGAATCACTTTAAAAGCATCTTTCCCCTATAGACTTACTAAACTAGCCTTCAATTAAAAATCACTAAGGATCATTTTGTTGAACGTTTCTTGTATCCTTTTGTCTCCTGCAGAAATATCCAGTTGATGATGATGTGCCACCTTCTAGACATATCAAAGAGGAGCTGATAGAAGTGAATTCCAGCAACTCTGCCACTGTCAATAATTATCGTCAAGAAAATGTAGGTCACTTTGGTAGCAATATGGTGGAGGCTTCACTTAAAGAGAACAAGTCATTGTCAAGCAAATGGACTACTGGAGTTGGTCCTAGAATTGGATGTGTGAGAGAGTACCCAGAAAAACTCCAAGTTCAGGCACTTGAACAGCTCAATCTTCCACCTAGAGCCAACCGTGAAATATTTGCAGGAAAAGCACCCATTCCCTCTCCGAGGCCTAGTATAAAAGTCCATCTGTCACCTAGGCTTGTGAACATGGGTCTTCCTAGCCCAAGGGTACATGTTTCTCCTCTTTAAGGTCTTTGGTTATGTGGTTCAATGTGTGAGGCATTCAAGTGCATAGGCCTTGCTCTAGTTCTAGCATTTAAATTTGGATCATTGGTACATAATATAGGAAGATCAAGGTTACAAAGGAGCTAACCCAATATCTATTTTTTCATTTGGGTTTCCATTGGCCAATTCTTTTGGTCAGGTAGCTTCTGCTGAATTATTTTTTTTCCTTGCCCCTTAGATGCTTCATTGCATATTCAATACTGTTCAGGGGCTGAGTGAATCATCCATTCTTGTAAGTCAAATCACATTTGAAAATACAACTATTTTTTTCACCTCTCTACCTCCTTGTTTCTTTTTTAGTGGTTTGGAGATTAGCCACTGCTTCAGTATTGGTCATGCTGAGAGCAATTTATAATTTTTAACGAAAAGTACTTATTTAAAATTTTGTAAAAAGTTAAAGGATTAAAAAGTAAATAAAAAAAGTTATAAAGGATAAAATCAAAATTTACCTTAAAGTTAATGAACAAAAATGCTAATTTTGCCTATTTTTTTATACATTAATTCAAATGTTATTAAATATAAATAACTAATCAATCTAATTAAATAAGAAAATTTTAATTTAATAAATAAATTGTAATTCAATAAGTATATGCTCAAACAAATTGTTTTATCATAATTTCACTCTGTAAATATATGCTTTATTAATTTTTTTTGTTTAATATTTAAAGAATACTTTAAAAATATAGACTAATTAAAAAATGATTTATAATATCTTAGTATAAAAATATTTTGAATGAAATATAAATTATTAATGCATTAAATTAACCTTTTATTAATTATTATTAGTATAAAAAAAAAAATACTGTGTGGATGGGCCCAAATAAAACGATCTATTGAGTGGTGAATCTGAATGTTACTGAGATTTGTTTTAATGGACTTAGCAGGAGTGAGGATACGGAGGGAGAGGATCGGCAAATAATTTGCAGTATAGATAATGATGGAGTCAACTCGGAGCGTGAGAAATAATAATAATAAAATGAGTTATATTATTTAAATATCTAAATTTTATATTTTTTATACATAAAATAATTATAACCGTTAATTTTAATAATAGAATTAATAATTTATTTATAAAAAATTATAAATATTCTTTAATATTTTATAATAATTTAGAAAGAGAGTATTTAATAATCCTTAAATTTAAGAGTATGTATCATTTTTAAAATATTTTTTAAAACTAAAAATGGTATCAAAAGATGTCTCAATCTGAACTTCAAAAAAAAAAAAACATTTTTCAAGAAAAGTACAGGGGCGTAAGTTTTGATTTTGAGGATTTCGTTAGGTTACCGTTATGAATTAGGACGATGTTTCTTTTCCTTCCACCAATCTACAATTTCAAATTTCAAAATCTTCTTCCTTGCATTGCCTTAATTAACCCCAACACAACACAGAGCACACTCCTTAATTTCAAATATTCTCTTCTCTCTCTCTTTCACTGTGCAACCCAGCAGCAGCTACCTCTGATCTGCACTTCTGCTCTGCAAAAACGGTTTCTTTTCTCCAATGGGTGCTTCGGGAAGATGGTTTAAATCACTTCTTTCTCTCCGAAAGACCTCAACTTCAACTACTGATCAAGTAACCTTTTTTTTTCTCTCTTATCTGTTTTGTTTTGGTGCGGTGCTGTTATTTACTACTTACTAATATGGGTTAATGGATGAGAATATTCAGGAGAAGAGTAGTGAGAACAAGAGTAAGAAGAAGTGGAAGCTATGGAAGAATTCTTCAGAAGGGTCAATGAAGAAAGGAGGCGGTGGTGCTGTGTCTGGTTCTTCGCTTTCTTCTGCGGTGGCTGTGGTCGTTCGAGCTCCACCAAAAGATTTCATGGTCATCAAACAGGAATGGGCTGCCATATGCATTCAGGCTGTGTTTCGAGCCTTCTTGGTAACTGCCATGCATGCAATGCATTCATCCTCAATTAAGCTTGCTTGCTATATATGTGTCTCTGCTTTCTAATATCTTCAATTATTTATTTTAATCTTAAATTAGGGGTGACTCTGAAAGTCCAATTTTTTATCAAGAGTTTGGACTTAGGAGCTTCTAACCTTAGCATGACCTCATCACATGTCAAATTAGATTTTGTACAATATTCACCAATAGATCGAAATTTTCAGAAAGTGAAGTACTTGTGTAAGTTGTATGTGACTGTGAGGGTTTATTATAGAAATATCTGCAACTTTTCGGTTACTTAATTGAGGAGGATTTGATTAGTATATAAGGCATGAGTCTCTAGTGCTTGCATCTTTCTTTTATTTTTCATGTGACCTTAATTCTATTAATGCACATTGTAGGCTAGACGAGCTTTGAGGGCCTTGAGGGCAGTGGTAAAGCTTCAAGCTACTTTTCGAGGTAGGCAAGTCAGAAAGCAAGCAGCTGTTACTCTAAGGTGCATGCAGGCTCTTGTTCGAGTTCAGGCACGTGTAAGGGCAAGGAATGTGAGGAAATCCCCTCAAGGGAAAGCGGTGCAGAAATTGTTAGATGAGCACCGCAACCAAGCCGATCCTGTTAAGCAGGTTGAGGTATCATAATTTGCTTGAAGATAATGTAACATTCTCTAATCATGATTCTGAGTTATCATGTTAGGAGACACTAAAATGTAGCTAATTTGCCTTGTTATTATCAGCAAGGATGGTGTGACATTCCTGGAACTGTTGATGAAGTTAAAACAAAGCTACGAATGAGGCAAGAAGGAGCCATCAAGAGGGATAGAGCAATGGCATACTCCCTCTCCACACAGGTAATGAAGTTGAGAAGATGCTTCATATACACTTTTGTTTCTTTGGTAGTTAAAATTATTATCCAATTCATTTGGTTTAATTAACTTTTCTTGCTTGTAGCAGTCAAGAGTGAGTGCCAGTCCAAACTCTAGAACCACCAAGGCAGAGATTCCTCTCAAGCATCACAACCTAAACAATAAGAGCTTAGGATGTAGCTTGTTAGAACGCTGGATGGAGGCAAAGCCATGGGAGAGTCCAATCTCAAGGAAGAGTGAAGAAATTGTTCCTCACTTTCAATCAAGAAGGAATGGTGTGACAACTAGGATTTCAGTTGTTAAATCTCTTACAACCAGTCAATTTTCAACCATAAGCTCTGAATACATGTCTGATGATAGCCCTGTGTCTACTTCATATACATCTGGATCTTCATCTTTTCCATCCACCACTACTGCTGTGGTGGAAGCAACAAAGGAAAGAGATGTTAATCAACCAAGCTACATGAATTTGACAGAATCAACTAAGGCTAAACTGAAAGCTTGCAGGTCCTCTTCACAAAATTCAAAGAGACTTGTGATGGAGCATTGTCTGTCTCATAGCTCAACAACAGGATTTCTGAATGGAGATACTAGAAGCAATTCTGGCTCTGATCCTTCAGTTAATTTATGGAAGGATCTTTGTGCAACACCTCTAAGGGCAAGTTATCAAAAATGAGAAATTGGGAGATAAGAGTTTGTGTAACAGTGACAGCCTTAATGTGTCTACTCTCAATGAGATCAACAGCTTGTTGTCCGTTGTCACCTTGACACACTGATTCACTGAGATGAACATGCGTGCAAGTTAGGAAAATGGCTAATTGACAGTGTAGATAACATAAGTGGTTTTGTGTGAAAAATTAAATATCATACTAATATTTTGTATGGTGTTTTTACACTGATATATGCATAATAGCTTTATGTAAGAACTATCTAAAAACTCAAGTAGATATCGAGCTTAAGATGATGAGACAATGTTACTCACTTTTTTTGGGAGGTATGAATGCATTGTGGTTTTTTTATAGTCGAAATTGCATTGTTGTTATTTCCCACATTGGGTGAAGTTATGGGTGTTCTTCCACCCTTTTTTGGTATAGACATTTCTGTTTCTATTTATTAAAAACTTCTCAGAACTTGTGCATCCATGCAGGGTCTTTGTTTCCATTTTGCAGTAACTCAATTAGCAATGCTGAGCTTTTTGAAAAATATTACTGAGCTAAGATTTTTCTTGGTTTATGCTAACTAAAATCATTTATATCTGCCATTTGGATAGATTTATGTGATTTGAACCGTTTTTGTTTTGCCTAGGTAATAAAAGTACTTTATGTTGCAATCTGTAACGCTGTCAGCTCCTCATATTGATTTTAAAAATTTCATCCACTGAAAATTGATGCACATCATAGCATATACTACAATGATTTAGTTTCTAGGCTTCAACTAATGAAAAATATATTGTTTTAAAAAATTATCTTAATAAGTAAAAGAAAACAATTATTTAAAAACACGTTAATTTAAACACGCACTTAATTATCCCAAATATATTTTTATGTTGGTCCACAACTGATAAAAACTACATATACGATAGATTGAATTAAAGATATTTGATGAGCCAGACAAACAACGACCGAGTTAATGTGTAGTACTGCAGGTCAACAAAGGGAAACCCGGACTAGCTTCAGATCTTCATTGGTTTTATTAGTTGTGGACCAAAATAAAAATTATCTTTGTTTTTCTTCCTCGAAGGTTCAATCCAAAGCCTTGTACCCAACTTTTAATGTCCATTATGTAAGTTCAACCCAAAACTGTGGAAGAGTAAACTATAAACAAAATGACAAGAATAAAAAAAAAAGCAAAAAAACAATTCAAGATTCGAAATGAGTAAGGTTATTTGACAATGCTTATCTCCACTTAAGCAACAGGAATAATTTAATAGAAAAAATCACGTGCTCCAATTTATAATAATATGTAATGATGCAACTTGCATGTAGTATGGTCCAGTTCCAGTCACTCATGCTTTTGCCAGAAGGACCACTGTTATCATCGTTACCTTTGAAGTATTAATTTATGCATCATTTAACTTGTAACTATCAAGCAAAGAAGATTGATAGACACAAATAATTCTAAGGAAACACTTTTGAGCTCCAAATAGACTAAATGTGTGTTTGGATTTACATTAAACTTAGATCAAACGCAGAAGCTACAACTAGTAGTATTGAGATAAATTTAAATTCATAGACATTTAAACGCAGATTCAAACACGCTAGAAATGGTTCATCGATCAATATCAGAAATACACGTATACTGTTAGAGACTAGAGAGTATCACCAATCCATTAGTTTGACTTCTCTATAGTATATACTGCTTGGCCTACGTCCTGAAGACGACGCTGCTATTTGGTATTTTGGTTCATAGGCTTCCCACGTGAGAACAAGCGCTAACAAAGGCAAAAATCAGGATGCTACTAAAAGTTGTAAAATTTTTTGAATGTCGTTTGATGGGAATCTGGTGAAGTGAAGGAAAGAAAAAGTGTGTGATGCTTTCTTCAATTTGGAGTAAGTGATCAAACTTCCTTTCATGGGGGATTGCCATGAATAGAAGGAAGACGAAGTAGGGGCAGTGGGGCCTTAAAGGAGGCCTATTTTCTGGGATATCCCTTTTTCTGTGGGGCATTTCTAGTCTTGTTTCCTTGCTTTATAAAGAATATAAGCTCTGTTTTTATTTTCCCATTATTTGCATTGGCCCATACTGATAAGGACCAATGTGGCCCTTTAGCTATATGTATCACAGTGCCAATAATTGATTGACTAGAGAAAATAAAATTTAAGTTTATTTATTTTCTCCTTTTCTGTTAAATGGAAGCGTGAATTGCAATGGCAAAACATATTTGGCATTTTTTGTCCTTGAGTTAAAAGTGTTTATCTTTTTCTTTATATTCATCATATACTAGTGTATAAGTTTGTTTTGTGTACGTGTGCATGTGCATCAGCAAAGCAAGTATTTATTTCTCTTGTGAATCCACCTTATGGACGAACTTTTGGTTCCTTCAGCATCTTGAATCTAACCTTTATGTTCTTTTAGGCCTATTCACTTATTCAGCTATACAATAGCAAGTGTTTTTCCTTGGTGATAGGATTTTCCCTTGGTTAAGCATTGAAATATTTTCCACCCCAAGACTTTCCTTCAAGCATACAAGAGATAAATAATCTGCATGCTCATTCTTAATCATTTATTAGTACACTATCAGTTTACAAGAATTGTAGATAAAATCTATATCTTCTGGTTATTTACCATGGTAGTACATGAGATTTGAAGATAAGTTTAGGTGAGCATTATGCTACCTTTCTTTATTTAGATTCTCGTTGTATCTCAAGGGACAATGCATCTTGATTTCTTTCCTTCTAGGAGGAAAACTCTCCACCCTTTGAAGAGGGGAAAAAGAAAGAAAAAGAGGAGGTAAAAACCAACATTTGACTGAAAATGACCCATACCAAAACCAATCTGAAATCAGGAGAGGACAAAGAATTACACAGCATTCTCTCATGTACTTGTTTTGATATCTCTATAAGTCAGGAAAAAAAACAAAAGATTCTGACAGCAAGAGTCCTTTGATGGCTCAACAAATAAAGGAAAAGAGCCCGGTAGTATTAAATGTTGCATGTGCTGCAATTAATTAGGAATCTTGTTTTAACTAGTTGTTTCTTTCACCATAAGCTTGCCAAGCTCCTACTTTTTCTCTCAGAAGCAACAAATTACAAGACCTCCATGCTGCTTGGTACCCTGTTCCACTGCAAGAAAGGAATTTGTTTCCTGCTTTTATTTGACTAAAAATGTATCTCCTCTAAAATGAATAAACCTGTAAAATGATGAAGTGAGAGTTAATCTATAAGTTATTTAAATTCAAGTATTTTATAAACATAATTGGCTTTAAATCAATAATAGATAGAGTACTTTATTTTCTTATTTTACTCATCTTTCTCAATTTAAAGGAGCTAAAAGCTAGATACGTCATTCTTCAAATGCTACACGCCAATTGCTATATTAATTAAGATCATCCTAAAGCCATGCACCCCAAAAAATGACCCTAAAGCAATATTGATTGCGTTTACTGTTGAATAATAAAATCTGTGAAGAACATTGGATGAGAATTGGATGGTCAAACAGAATGAGTATGCAACAATAATAGCCGAACAATCACACCAAAATAAGATTGCCAGCCATGCTTTTTGATAACATATATATAACATACTTTTTTTTTCCACCCGCATCCCAACTATAAAACCCCTCTTGCTTTGGCAAATTTCTTAAAAATAAGCAAGTATTTAACTAATAACATCCAATCTTTACAAAGACAAAATTTAGGTGCAGTTAGTGTTATATATCAGTTAAAATTGGAAATTTATGGTGATAATTTATAATAACATTCAATATAAAAAAAAAAACCATGAAAATGGAGGAAAGAAACACGGAATTTGTAAATATAACAATATTATTGTTCTAATTAATAATTTAGATCATCCATCATGAAAAGATTAGATGACCCAATTATTTTTAGTACTATTTTTTCATGGAATCCCTAAACAGGATGTAAAAGCATACTTTTCCCCAGCTGCTTTTAGTCCATCTATTGAGATGAAATGCGTACGCAAAGTGGCCGGCAATTATATTCTTCTCGTTGTCCCCATTGGCCTCTTTTCAGTGGTAGAATTTTCAGGATAAATAAAGAGAAATGAGAGAAACATTTGTTTGACAATTTTTTTTAACCATTCTTTATTTATTGTTAGTAGATAAAAAAAATTATATATCATGAAATCTTTTGGAATCAACTCTCTATTTAGTAAAATTTGTTAGAAACTCACTCAATAATACTAAAAGAAATACATTAAAATGTTTACACAAAGATTAAGCAAGTTATTCAATGTTTTCAATTTCTTTCAAAAAAAAAAAAGTCAAGTTCGTGAGTACCTTAAATACATTAATTGAGAAATATTTACTATATTGTATTAATATTTTTAATCGTTAAAAATATATTAAATATTTTATTCTTTTACTAAAAAAATTCTTCTATTTCTTTAATTTGAATTTTAAGGGAACCTGTTAGCATTTAATTCATAAAAAAATGTCTTATCAATGAGTACTTTGTCGAACGTTTATACAAAACTTGAAGAAATGTCTGTTCGCCAAATATGTAGAAATGCCCTGATTTTTGTAGAAATATGTAGAAGCTTATGAGAATAAAACTAAAATATGAAGCTGTGAATAAGAGTAATTTGATATAAAAAAAAAACAGCATATGAAAACATAATTTATAAACGATGTTGTGGAGGCCAAGTTATAGAAGAACATACTTTCGTAGTAAAGATTAAAAAAATATTTTGATCATACATCATAGAAGGCCCTGGCCACCTTTGCCTTCTCCTTAACTCTACCTTTAATTTCGATGCTTTTCATTCATAATCCTTTGGAACTTTATACATGCATGCAAAATATTCAATAATGCAGACATCTTCTTGTAGTTCGAGCTCATCGAATATTCATTTTTCAAAAAAGGGAAACAAGGCTACCTTTCATCATATCTTTTAAAAACATTATTATTTGCTTAGATTGTCACTAGAGTTTTTACATTGTAGAGCTGGGGCATTAGCAATTCTTAAACTTTTTATTTTTCTGTCTTATTATATATACCTTTTTTTTTTCTCCAAGAGTATACATTTCAAAGAGAATGGAAAGTTTTTTTAAATGAAGTCCAATGATTGAAAAAAAAAATGATCCATATGAACTCATTCACCCTTGCAAATACAGTTACCACTCTAAAAAGGACAAAACTGGAGGGGTAATTAAATTGGTAAACCATCCATAAAGAAAGATCAAGTGTCACCAACCTCGTTGAAAACTTTCTTCATCTGCGTGTGTCCATCGTGCATCTGTTAAGAGGAAGGTCCCACCACTCTGCATGTGTGACACGTGTACAAGCCAGCCCATCCCAGAGTGAGCAAAGAAGGATCCATTATAAGGCCTACAATCGTTGCAGGGTCACACTGCACCTTTCAGCCCTTTGCTACAAACCCTAACTGTGCCACAAAGGTACTGTTCCCCACATTAAATTCACCACCTCAGTGTACTCACACTTCAGCATATCATCCATTTTCTGTTCAGACTACTCTCAGCATTCCTTTCACATTTTAATATAACCTCTTGTAACCTAGGGCTAAAGCTAGAGCCTAGAGCTTCCTTTGTTGTGTGCTAGCTACTCTTATATAAATCATATATTTATGCAATTTATTTATTTATAATACCAAAATTAATCTTTGTATGTCCTAGTAGTGCTAGCTTTGAGACTCAAGATCAGTAAGATAGATAGGAAGAGAAAAGAAAGGAGATATGGGGCATCACTCTTGCTGCAACAAGCAGAAGGTCAAAAGAGGGCTATGGTCACCGGAAGAAGATGAAAAGCTCATCAACTACATCACAACTTATGGACATGGTTGCTGGAGTTCTGTTCCAAAACTAGCAGGTGATTATATCACTGCCCTTTCTGAATATATATACATGATTTCCTTTCTATTATATTCTCATTTTCTTCATTCATTAGTTCTAAAAAAAGAACTTATGAACTGTGTTAGCTGCTATATGGTTGATTAATTATTTCATGGAGTGCAGGCCTGCAGAGGTGTGGAAAGAGTTGCAGATTGAGATGGATAAATTATCTAAGACCTGATTTGAAACGTGGAAGCTTCTCTCCTCAAGAAGCCGCTCTCATTATCGAGCTTCATAGTATTCTAGGCAACAGGTTTTTTTTTTTTTTTTCAATTGCATATTTTTTCTTTTTTTTCCCCCATTAATTGCTCTTTTTTATCATGGTTAAAGTCACCATTATTATCAAAAGGTTTGTTTGTTAACTTTTCTTAATTAACGAGTGGAGGTACTATTTGGACAGGTGGGCTCAGATAGCCAAGCACCTACCTGGAAGAACAGATAATGAGGTGAAAAACTTTTGGAATTCAAGCATAAAGAAGAAGCTGCTTTCTCATGATGTTGTTCCTTCTTTAGCCACATTTTCTGATTTTCACAGTCCTATCAATGGTTCCGTGGAAAGTTTCTTCCCTTTAACTGACAACCCTATCGTAAACTCCCATTATCACTTAGACCAGCTATACCTTCCCATCAATATCCCATCCCCAATCCTACAAGGTTTTGATCATCACAATGATATCAAGATTGACATAAACAACAGCAATAATCTCAATTTCCTACATTTTCAGAATCCAATGCCAGAAACAGTACCACCCTCCAATAATCCATCATTGTATGAAGATTCATGGTCGTGGGGCTGTGTACCTATTCATCTTAATCCAAATCAGGAAAATCAAATCATGACCAAAACTGATACCACCCCATATTATCTTGTTGAGAAATTCATCAATCCAAGTACATGGCAGCACTTGGTGGAACCAGTTGTGCCAAAACTCTGTGAGAGCATTGAGCATTTTGTCTGTAGCATCCCATATTCTTCTTCTGCTTCACAAGAACATGAGGAGGCTATTGCGTGTTACGCACCTGGTATTTGTCCACCACAGGATCAAACTGTGGAAGCCAATCAAGTGGAGTACATCGATGCCCTCATCATGTCATCGTTGCCATCATCAACAACATCATCTTCATCAGTATCATTCTATCAAGCAGAGAAATAATCACAAAACCTATATATCATTCCTTCGAGTTGGGTGTCATGAGCATTATTGGTTCCTATTACATAATATAGGTTAATTTTATGTATATATAATTGAGTAGTGGGAGAGTCTATATATGTGATGAGCTCAATTAATTCCATGCATTTCAAGGGGGGGAAACATGCATTTAATTTTCTCTTGAATTTTCGAATAAGAGGGTGAGAAGATCTCCTATTGGCAAACCTGAGCCATGCTAGTTCTGGCTCCTCCATTAAACAATGCTTGCTGAAGTTCCATAAATATGTCTAGGTTCTTTCACATGTTTGTCGACTAAAAGTACGTATCTGTGTATGATTATTTATCGTGTGAAGTACTGTATGTTGTATAACAATCATATGCATAGTTGTGCACTTTAAGTTGACTCATTGTTCCGTTGCTCTCTCTCTCTCTCTCTCTGACATATATGGATGACAACATCAAACAAAGACAAAAGCCGTACATACACCATAGTCAACTTGTTGGCACTTGAGGCCAAAATGCCCTTAAATGTGACCTTCTAGCTAGTAGCTATGAAGCTAGCTAGCGGTGTTTCTGGCAGTTATATGACATTCCATATTATGATGTGATCAATAAAGAATTAAACAAGCATCCACAATATGCACTTAACTAATCACTTATTTGGCATCTTCCATTAATTTTCTTTTACCTGTAGAAACAAAGTCCAAAACATATCGCACTGTTAAATTACTTTTGCGTTGTACCGTCTTTTGTAAGGGTCCATCCTATCTTGAGTCTTGACATTTGCATTACCCGCGCGCAGAAAATTTGATCTTGCTTATAAATTGGTTAAAGTTTTAGAAAAAGAATGAAGAACAAAACGTCACTTCCAATCTTTTGATTGAAAAACGAAAGAAAAAAGTGACAAGAAAATTGGAATGTTGATTAATTGAACGTTTTTATTGCGAATCTTGTTTTATTATAAAACGTGGAATAAGTTAATATGGACTAGTCAGTTTCATTTAAATGACGATATTAAAAAATATAGACTTAAAGATTACATAATTACTTTAAAAGCTGCATGATTTTAATCTTTTTAAATGTTATCATATATATGTGATTTCCAGCACGTTAATTGAGACATGAAAGTCTATATGAAAATTTTCATATCTATTCCCTATCTCCATCCTCTTTCATTTGGTGCCTGCTGGTTAAGTAATAAAATCTTTTAGCATTAATGGACATTTTGGCATATCAATATCTTGCAATACAAACTAAGAGACAGGAGGCCTAGGCGGTTACTTTAAGAAATAAAACTGTTCGTTTTAAAAGAATCATATCAAAGTAAAGCAAAGTTGAAACAAATTTTTAGACTGGTTTGCTTTGTTTCCGGATTGCCTTGTGGTATTGTATTTCCCTCTCATGTTCTCTTTTAGTTCAAACTCCAAGGTACTACAGTCTCTCCTGCCCTAAAGGTGACTCCAACTTTCTTTTTTGCTCATGTCGTTTACCCCTTCATCTTAAGATCTGAATAATTAGTATATGTAACAAAAGTTCTTCCTTACATAGTGTTTGGAGTCATATCTTTTATCCTATTTTTGTGTGATCCCTTTACTTGTCTCCTTAATTGAATGTTGATATTTCTGATTAAAATAATTGACAGCTAAGAGAGACGCTGTTGCCAGTTAAAAAGGAGAAACATTAATTTATTGAATTAATTATCACCAAATTTGTTTGGAGAAACAAAAGAAGGGGATAAGAAAAGGAGTCAAAAGATATCAATCTAGGTTGGATCTCGATTTTCGATTAATCTTTTTCGAATCAATTGGGTTAGCTCACAATTAAAACCAAAAACTATTTTTTGGTTCGTAGAAATATAAACCTAGAATAACCCCAACGGAAGTGTAAATGTTAAGTATTACTATTACTTGCACCCAAACAACAATTAATACGTGTAGTTAGTATCTTGCCAAAATAGTAATATTTGTTCTCCCTCTCAGAATTGCTATATTGAACTCATTGTCGAATTTTTTTGTCACGTTCCTTATCATTAGCTTTCTTCACTTAAAATATGCACCCAATCAATAGTCATATTAGAAAGCCTAAAGTATCTGAGGCACTGTAGCGAGAAAGAGACTTTTGGACATTTTGGTTATAATTTGTATAATTGACTTAAAAGTTAGGTTTTAAGTCTTCTAACAAACAAAGAGACGACCATTACGTCATCGAAAACCCCATTAAAAATGTGGAATAAGGAAACCAATCAGACTCAATATATATATATATATATACACATATATGGTTTGTGTCACCTAATTTGTGCAATTTTTCAGTTTGAGTTGTATTAACTTAAGTTGCCTAGTGTATAGAAAATGTTCGGTTACATTCAGATGGAGTTTAACTCAAGCAAATCGAAACAGTATTCACTCATAATTGTAAATGTGGACACAATGCTAAAAAGACAATGCATAAACAATTTTTTGGGGAAAATTTGGGGATCTCAACCTCTCACATTGGAGAAGGAACAGTTAAGGAAAGATTTAAAAAACACAGTTGGGACAGAGAAATGTTAAGAGTTCCAAACTGAGAATAGTTGTAAAGATTCCAGTGGTCGTCTTTCTCTTACGTGTTGTCCCATGTTTCTACAACTTCCTTTATTGTGTTTGCCGTTACCTAAGCACAGTGCAGATAGTAACACGGTTTTACTGTGACCACAACAATAGGCCAATAGCAAAATGGTGATTACTACCTTTATTGTTCAAAGTGAAGATTCTGATTTTTTTTTAAAAAAAAATATGCAATTGTTGTCAATACCATAAAGCAGAAAATGACTAAGAATGAATGAATAACGTGTTAACCGAAAAGGGGTGAAAAAAAATTACATTTTTTTCATAGTGCTTTGGTAACATGGAATCTTCGAAAGAATGTAAGTTAGGGAGACATAGACCCTTTTAATCATGAAATGATTTAATGCATACCTGCCCATTCCACTTTTGTTGATAATTATTTTTGAATGAGTGTGAATATATATGATTCAATTGCAAATTGGAATCGAAAAGAACAAACGGAAAGCTCAACAAAGCCCTCTTGGGACAGAGGGCACCGCGTTACTTCAATAATTTGAAGGGCCCAGAAGCCTGGAAGTGGACTCATTGATCTATTTTGACACAAATAGGTGGGCCTTATTTTGCATTTCTAATCAATTTTCATAGCTAAGAATCTTACAAAGTGTTCTTTCTTATGGGCCAACCATCTTCATCTTCAGAATCATTTCATTTTATTAATCTTCGAGGCTTTTCTTCGCAGGGAATTGAGCCAGAAAGTAAGCGTAGCAAATTAAAAATATAAAGGCTGCGTTTTCACTCTATCCACTTTAGCCACGTCAATCTGACAGGATTTTTTTTCTATCTTTTCCTGATAACCCGCAACCCCCTTTATTTGATTTGTTTTTGTGTTGTTATGTTTCATTTCTCCCCCTTTCCAGACCATAGGCCACTCTGACAAGACAATTAAAGGAATCAAGGTCGCTCTATAAAATTAATCATTCATTCTTTCTTGTATGTCTACGACGTGAGAGATTAAATAAGTGTTTAAACATATTCAGAAGTTTATAGATATGAATCTAATCAACAAATTATAATAATTATTACCGAGGACGTATATCAATTACAGGAATTATTCTAGCTTTAATTTATCATCTCGACTTTGAGTTATAGACAAATAATAATAATAAACGTAACATGAATTTGAACATGTTCTGAACATTGCAACAAGCTTCAAATAAAAATTTATAGCACATACACTACCTCTGAAGTGAAGTCTATCTTGGATTCGATTTAAGTATTATCTCTGAATGTATTATTTCAGCTCAGCTCGATTATTTTTACCTCATTCTCGTGTACAACTTATTGCACCTGCAAAAATGCCAATTAACAAAATTTTGAAAATAAAAAGGTTAGAGAATCTCCAATGCAATAACATAAATTACTTTTACTATTACGGCATCTTAAAAGTCAGTTAGCATCATTGGAACAGTGTTATGTGTGTTATAAACAGCTATATCTTATATAAGCAACTGTTGCTTGAAAGAAAAAAATCCAGTTTGAGAGCTAACTTGTGATATAAAATATTAAATGATAGTTAAAATATGAAGTTGTAAATAATTTGTTGAACTTATTTGATGAAGCTTTTCAAATTATACCATTGAAAGTAATGAGATTGAAATATATAAAAAATGATGTCATATTAAGATTCATTTAAGAATGAATAGTGTTATCTTTACTCATACTTTTACAATACCTTCTCTCAATGAATTAAGTGATCGGAGATGCTCTTGGAAATGCAACTGAGAAGCATAATGGCTCGGCGCTGGGATTGAAAGAACATTAGGAATTGCAATATGCAGTTTAGTTGTGTTTCTGATTTAAATTTGAACATCTGTCATTCATATTATGTATGCAGCATTTGTGTCCTATTCACCATTCTTCAACAAATTTTCCCAAATACGCCCAAGGAATATAAAAATGAAGTGAGTATTCTCCTCGAAATTTGGTTAAAATGTTTGGACGAGGGCTGTTAATAATTCTTTTCACCACTCCTAATTATTAAATGAAATTTATTAAAAACTATAAAAATATGAATAACAATCAATAGTTAATAATTAAAAATTTTGTTTAAATTAATATATTAAAGAATGTGTAACATAATATACTATCGATATCATTAGAGCATTTTTTTTTCATTTTTTATTTTTTGTTAATATACATTTTAGGTTTCTCTAGCTTAAGGAAATTTAAAAATTTTCAAGACTCAAAATTTGAACCGTTATCATCTTACATGTATTATACTAATTCTAACCACTTGAGTTATCCTGCAAAGATTTTCTTAAACTGCAGTCAAAGTCTGCAACAGGAAACAACAAAAATGAAGTCCAACTCGCAGTAGATAAAAGCCTGGCACATCAAACTAGTACTTGATGGCCCAAAATCCTTCTTAATAAAATAAAATTTCGAACAAAACAGATTTCGACAGAAAAAACAATTAAATCTAATAATGTATAAAAAATTAAATTAGGCAAGGAAAGAATTAAATAACTATGGTAATTAGTGGGTACTAGAGAGATTTGAGTTATTTTTGTCAGATGAGAAGATAAGTTAAAATATTATTGTCAATGTTATGCTAAAAGAAGAGGCATGGTAATGAAAATGGTTAGCGAGGAGGGAGTTTTGGATGTAAAAGTAAAGGCCAAAGATGGAGACGGAGATGCAAATAATTCCATGCATTGTGCCGACACTGATTAGTATGTAATGTAATGTGGGTGCTACAACTCCTTCTGTGCTTAGGGAGCCCAGTCTGACACCAAACGTGATTGTACCTTCTACCTTTCAGTCATTACAGTCAATTTATAGGTTAAATTAAAGCACAAGTTGCTCAATTATTTATTTAATTTTTTTATACTTTAAAAATTTACTTATAACGTTTTAAATTAAATGAATCTCTAACCATTCTGTTATTTTTAAAAAAATAATTCAGTAAATTATTGATTAATTAAATTAGCAACTTAATTGAATTCTATCTTTGACAAAACCTTAGTGAAAAATTTTATTAAAAATGATTAAAAAACTCAAGAATCTAACTTTAAATTTTTTTTTAAAAGATAACCTCGTTTAGTAACTTACAAATATTTCATATTTAACCTTCTTTTAAACAACAAAACGCTTCAAATTAACCTCATAAATGGAACTTACTTTTAACATTTGAACCTATATATATATATATATTTTATTTTTTTTCAAATACCCTCACGTTTGTTGATCGATCGTGATTAACTTTCATAAAAATATACAAACTCAATTTTGAAACTAATTCTTTCAACGTGAATCCTTCACAATAACAGCCAAAGGCAATAGTGAAACTAGTAACCATTTTTTTTCCTTCATCAGAGGATGTTCTAAGAAAACATCAATCCAAAGTTTAACTATCTTCAAACGAAAAAATAAAAGGAAAATTACAACTGTTCCAGTGCTTTTGCTAGTAATAGACATTACAAACATACGAAATGGCATTTTTCTAAAATATGCCCAGGAAATTACAAGAAGCATTTGCTTCAAATCAGAAATAACTAAGTGACCAAAGGGACTGAAACAATGAAGAAGGGAACAAAAAAAATGTAAAACAAAAGGAAAAATAGTACAAATTGAAATCCACTATTGAATTGGTGTGACTACCGCTTCCGCTCCATCTTTGCTTTAAGGAAGAAAAAAGAAAAGAAAGAATCATCATAAATCTCAAATGTACACAATCATACTGAATTTATATTTTATTGTTCGCCAGGAAGTGCAGCAGAGATCCAATCAGAAGCTGCCATTTGAATATCAGTTTCAACATGGGGAGAAAGAGAAAGTGGAGTCACTGCAACCTGTTCCTCCAGATCACATGCAAGAATCAGCATGCCCGCATTCAGAAAATTAAAAAACGGAAAAAACTATGTTAATTGAAAACAATAATTGATCGTTCCAACTTACATATCCGCTTTCAACTGCCCTGTAATCCAGATCATCATCTGTTTCTTCCTGCTTATTGTCCAAAAACTGAAAGATACAAAGGTAGAATATAGCTAATTCACTTGCACAAACAATTTATAATTATTGAATAGATATACCAATATAACATGCAAATGCAGGGGGAAATTAGCAATGAACCATATATGCAGGGAAGTGTCACAAGTAAGATGTAGAACAGTAGATGAACAGAAGAATGCAGATAAAATATGAAACAAGTTTTTACAATAATCCCTTCTTCACATGTTGCTATCTTCGTACTCAACATGGAAAAACAGATTAACTTCCACATTAACGCATGATGATAGCAAACTTCATTGAAGGTTTGTTATTACTCCTATTTACCTCTAGTCTGAAGTACTTCTTGACCCTGTTGGAATCAGGTTTTCCTGCAGCTCCAATTGATTCAATAACTTCCAAATTCTTTTTCTGAGTAGCCAACCGTCGAGCTGCACCCTGGAGTAGACAAATATGAAGAAGATTCGTGTATCAGCATTATTAGATTAAATGCATTAAAATTCCTTCAGATTACAGAAAACATAAAGACATGATTTCTAAGTATGCAAAACACCTACAGCTGCGGATGCATCTCGGCCAAGCTGCGCAAACTGAAGACCAAGGCCTCCTTGTTGATTGGCCAAGAAATGACCAGTTGGATAGCGGCTAGTTGAAACAGCAAGCCAGTTTGGAGTGGATCTCCACATACTTTGTTTGGTCAATTTGAAGCCCTATCAATAAAATGATACCATTTGATCCGTGTAAACAAAATCTCCAAAGAGAAAGATACAATTATGAAATATTTTAAATCATTAGAAACTAATCAGCCAAGAATTTTAACATGCACATTGCATACTAAATTATTCACAACATATGCCCCAAGTCCTAGATCATTTGCATAATACAGCAAAACATTTGAAAAACATAACCCAATATATATAATAAAATTTGCACACCTTGTTACTCGAAGGTGACGTGGGAATTTCTATATTTAGAAAGCAGCTTTTGGGAAAAGTTCCCTTTTCAACATCCCTAATAGCTGCGTTTATTAATGGTAAACAGACTGATGCTGCATCCTTGAAATCAGTTTCTTGACTTTCGTCCTTCTTCCTACAGCAGGATAGCAGGATATGATATCGATTCATAATGTTTTTCAGCACAGTTAAAGCTGAATGTATAGAGTCATCAATTTACCAGTTTAATGATATTGATAATGATGGTACACCACATAATAATGCCTCCCTCGCCCCAGCAACAACCCCTGAGTAGAACCTGGTCATTTTAAAGTATGAGATCAACACAGGTCAACACATAGGGCTGCAAATTCTGGATAATATATGCAAGAGGGAAGGTGGGGAGATTGTATACCCACTTAGATCTATATGGTTATCTATAACCAAAAGTAAACCAACTTACATGAGATGACCACAGCTCAATCCCCGGTTAATCCCACTAATAACCTGAAATTCAAACGACACTTTCATTCATAAATCTTCAGTACTTCATTATGAGAACAGGCACACACTTAATTTTTAGTGTTATAATATAAATGCTAACCAGCATGGGCTTTGACCACGAAAACAATGCTCCAGACAATGCTAGCGAAACACAATCCACGGGAGTTCCTAAATTATAAATAATAAAACAAGAACAACTTCGTGTAACTGCGTTGATAAACCAACCCACAGATCAATACAAAAATTAATAGGTAGAAGTCCTCAATTTCCATCGATGATGATGATTTTTATTTTTCAGTGCAACAAAATAAGACCAGTACATCCACATCATGTATGGAACAAGTTAACATAAACTTGATACATAGAAAAGGAAGGAAAACAGATATAATTGAAGTGACACCTGAAATCTCAAAGGCCATAGCACCATTAATTTTGGCAGAAGCAGCTTCCACAGTTTCTCGTAGAGTAACAGAGTGCCCCGAAACCGATTTGTCCCTAAAGCAACCATTTTAGCAACTAACAAATTACAAACACACCCCAGATTCAATAACACCACGAAACAGGCACAGCATGAAAAAATTTGCAAACTTCGAACGAAACAAACAAACCCCAAGAGCAGAAAAAGAAAATCAGTGCATTGCATCGAAGCGAAGAAAGAGAAGAGAAAAAGAAGACCCACGATTGAGGAACGCAAACATGGACATTGTAGAGGCCTTGTTGAACGAGAGCTTCAACGAGGTGCGTGAGGCCAGGGGATTCAACGCCATCGCTATTGGTAACCAACACAATAGGCTTGGAAGCATCGAATTCGACAGAATCCCCGGTGGATTGTGCGGCATTGTCGTTGGATTGGTCGTGTTCTTGTTTTTCTTCTTCTTGTTGTTGTTGTTGGGCCCCTTTTCTGTTGAGAAGCGCTTCTTGCAGATTGGAAACGAGGCCCGGTGGCATCATCTTGCAACGACGTCGTTGCGCCGAAACGACGAGGAATTGAAAGTTAGGAAGATTGAAAAACCCTAATAACGGAAGAGAAAGGGAAAAGAAGAAGGAGAAAAAGGGGGCAATAAAGCGCTTAAAATGAAAAGGAAGTGTTACACAAATTGGATAGACGATGAAATGATGATAGACCGCTTCTAACGCCGTTTACGTGGAAACACAACACAGTCAGAGAGAGAGAGAATTAGGGAAAATTATAATAAAAATGTTTTAGCAAAATAAAGAGGAATGAAGAAGGAAGAGTGATGGAACAGCCTTGACTAAGGCAATGCCATTGTTTAATATGTAAAATTTCAATTATAGATGTGAAGATCAAATTAATTATTGATGTGCTGTTTCTTTTTTTGACGTCTTACTAGAATCTTGTTATCATGGAAATGATACAAACAAGAATAATTATTACACTCAGGAAATTTTGTTTTCATGACGTCAATCTTGCACTTCAATGCAAAAATGTTTAATAAACTTGATGACTGAATCTACTACCTGAAATTTAAGGCCCTTATTTGCCCAGCTATATTCAGAAAATAAATTAAAAGTTATGCATTATTTAAATAGATAAAATTAAAAAATGTAAAGAACATAAATAAATATATTTTTATCCTTAAACAAATAAAAAATGATTTTCTCTCACGGGATTCACTCTCATTTTTAAATTTGGTCAAGCTAGTTAAATTGTCTATTTTATCGAATCTCTAATTTTCATTCTTTTCTGTTGATTCTATTTATGCCAAAACAAATAACGCATTCGTGAATATTTTATGATTATTGGCATTTCTTGTGTTATTTGAAGTATTTCACTGAGTGATGTTCATAAATATGTTGCACCTCTTTCGAATGATGCCTAATGTCAATTTAAATTTTTGAATGGTAGGTCAATCAGGTAAAAAAGGCGAGATTTAATATATTATATTTGTTACATGTTTAAATTTACTTTTTTTAATGAAAAATAACTTTATTTTATAACTTTCTTCATAAATTTTCATATATATTTTTTTAAAGACTAAAGACAAATTAACATAACCGCACACTAGTTATGCATATGTCGTTTGTTTTTTTTATGCAAAAATTTTATAAAAAATGAAATTTCGATGTCCAATCCGTGAAAATGAGATTGGAAAAGGATGAGAGGTGGCACAGGATGGCGTCATGAAAGAACAAGTCAACATGGTATAATGTCAGGCATTACAAAAGAGGTGCATGTCGTGTAGCCAACGATGATTACAATGATAGGAGATACAACCAAAAATATTAATTAGTGCTTATCCGATCTGAATCTGATAAGACTTTTGTTTGGAGGATTTTAAACTTTGTTTACGAATTAATGGCATGGAAAGTATGGACATGATTAAAGGCAATTTTCTCAGAAAATAATAAATATTCTTCATGGGATGATTTGGGTTAACATATTTCGCATGCAAAAATTATTTCCAACACCCCATTATATTATAATTTAACGTATTCCTTACCATAAGATTACTTTTTTTAACAGTTATTTTGATGCATTCTTTTATTATTAAGTCGCATTTCACGGTTACTCATTAATTAAAAAATTGATTTTTAATGCTTTAAAAAATGCATAATAAAAAATTAATAATAATTTTTATAAAAATATATTCCACAATTTTTCGTAATATATCCTTAAGCACATTAAAAAAATAGCGATTCAAAACACTAGTATTAAACATGGCCAGATAATAAAAAATATATTTAGAATATACTTGGAAAAAGTATTGATTATATTTACATACCACCAAACCTTCAAATTAACAAAGAAAAACACAATAGTACGATGAAATGACTTTGTTTAAATACAACGGTCATCAGAAAGTTTTTCTTCTGAAGTTTATGTTTATATAATAACGAGCTTTGTTTTCTCCGCGGACAGCTTGCGAAATCATGTATCAGTACCCACGTCAATTTATAAGATGTACTATTGTTTTATAGTGCGTGATATTGTTTGGTAACTCCTGTGCCATGCAAGCGTAGTAGCTCAAATGAGGCTATTGTGTAAATATGTAATTTCACGTTGCGATAAAGATGAATTGGTATACCAAAAAGCGATAGTTGACAGAAAATGGAAGGCAAGTTCACTTTTAGCCTTGCCTACACGTATTATGCGATATTCCAAGTCCCATTCTTCATCTTGATATTCATGCAAAAACTTTTTTGACAAAGAAAATCTTAGGTTCATGCTATTGGAGGCAAAGCTAAAGATTCTTATATTGAAGCAACAATTCCTGAGTCAAACTAATACTTACATAAAGGACAAGTAAAACATGTCAACGAGGTAGTAATTTAATCAAAGGATAACGAGCACCTTTTGTCACATGTTTCCAGTGCCCATCATGAGTTACCCCTACCCTTTCGTTTCCTAGCTCTACTTCTCAAAGCTGACACACGGGCCCTGTTCTGAGTCTCCTGAAATGAAAAGACCAGCTTAGTTTCCCAAAAAGCAAAAGCGTGTAAAACAACACCGTCATAACTCACCCTTGATACAATCATATGTTTCAGGGCTGCAACTAACTCAAACAAATATTCATAAGCTGCCTTGTGTGGCTCCTGCAAAAAGAACCTTCGGTTTAGGACTAGCCATATGAGCAAAGATGTCGGTAGATCATATATGACGCTACCTGAATATTGGAAGGCAGAGGCAATCCTTCCACCAATGGAGCCCTTGGAACCTCCACAACGTGAGTACCACCTGAACCATCAGGTAGCTGAACACTCCAACATGGAGCATTATATATGCCTAATGCCCCAAAGTCAAACTCGGGTCTCATGATCCCATCTGGATAAAATCTTTCAGGTGCAGAAAAGGCAGAGGTTGAGGCCTGGACGTGTTTATCAACAAAAGTAAGCTGGTTCAATGTTTTCATCTTTAGCACGCAATACAACATAATGATGAGAAATTTTATGTTGCTACTAATCCAGTGACCTAAAAATCCACGATTCAAACTGATAAAGACGTAAATTAACATTCAGATTCAATCTCACCCTTCAAAAATATCGTTCATCTCTTCAAATATCAACAAACAAGAGACTAAAAATTGAACTAATTTTTCAAGTTAACAGAATGTAAAGCTTGACAGACATTAACAGCCAAATGGCTATATGAAGTGATAAATGCAGATTGTCTACTATTAGAAATTCCAATGCTCTTACACAGAATTATACCCATGCATCCTATAGTTATCACATGAAAAGGAAAGCTGAGGAGCACTTCTGGAAAAATCTATTTGCTAACATACACTTTGAGAAGAGTCTAGTTTACTCGAGTCCATGTCATTAGCATCTAAATCAACATAAGGATCCACCTGGGAAGCAAGCGATACAAAAGTCAGACACAGTTAACAAAAGATGATAAATATCATTTTAATAATTTTTTTATTATTAATATGCATTTAAATGTTTATCTTCTATGCACAGGACAATTCCCACATACTAAAATATTCTACCATATAAATTCTCTTTATACCCATAATTTTCTAAATTGATTACTCAATGATTTTTATTAGTATTCTCCACATTCAATGCAAATCTTATTTTCATCCCATTTTAAGTTAACCCCAGTTAGGATTTGATCCCTTACAGTAGAAAAGAAAATACATCATGCAGATTTTGTACATTTAAGCAGATAAGAACTCATTACCGTCGGTCTTTCTGCTGATTTGAACGAGTGAAAGGATGGTTTAGCAAAATCAGGCGACTTCAACACTGCATATGCCCCCTCATTGTAATATCTCCTTTTACCAAACTGCAACATAGAAGACCTTTAAATAGATATAATAATTTATATGCTAAAGATCTCAAAGTCATACTACTTATAACAAGCTACATTTCATCACTCAAAAACAAAAGTGCATGAGATGTCAACAGTATAACAATTCCCATGTGAAGAGTTACTAGTGAAATGCATACCACAAGTTTATTATGTAGAATTTTCCATTATTTAAATGATAAATCATTTGAAAACACGCATTCCAACATACTGGATTTCTAAACAAACATTGGATCCACTAGGAGAAATTCTGACCAACCTAATTCGCAACAGTGGGAACTGCATAAACTGAATGCCAATAATACATATATGCTAGCATATATGACTATGGCTGAGCTTATGTGTTTCCAAAAAAACATTCAGTGAAGCCATTTCAAATTTTCAACTATTCAACCAAAGTACTAAGAATTATGAAATTGTGAGGGAAAATGCTACAGCTGCAACAAATGCAAAACCTTTGAATAAAGGGATTGGATAGTATTAAAAAATTGCTAGTTGCATATGCAAAATTGAACCTGTGGGTAATCTGGAGCACTAAAAAGTGTATATAGTTTTCCCGATTCTCCATCATGATCTAAGCTGTATCCACTCAACATATCCCCAAAAGCATCTCTACCAGCCCTTGCATCAGGTCCTTCATGTGATCTGATAATCAGCTATGCAGCAAGAATAATATTTACTAAGAGTAAGAATACTAAGTAGTCAAATAATCTTTACTAACTTATACTGGTTCTTTATATACATCTAAACATGCAATTCAGCTTGAACAATGAAAGGTATCATTGATGACAACTTGTGATAACAGCAATTCCAAACATCTTATAACAAGCTTAAGCATGGGATTGTAGTGATTCCATTCTTGGTGATCAGAGTGAAATAAATCAACAATATAAATGAAATCATTACTCCCCTGTAAAGGGGTAATTCATGATAAAGGAAATGAGGAACAAAACAAACCAAGTGCATAAAAATTCAAAAAGTGAATACTTCAATTTTTGGGCTGGAATATGAAAGGATGATTATAATGTATATAATTTCAGTTAATATTAAACTTACTGATTCTGGGAATATGAAAGGAAAGAAGAAAAGTAGGAAAACTATGCTTAAACAAAGAAAATAAGAAAAAAAGGGGGCAAGGACAGGAATTAGTCTGGGTTTGAAGCTTTTCATGTTGGGGCAAGGTCAATCCAGATCAAGGGTTTTGGGTCAGCAACAGCTCAAGTGCCCCTTTAAAAAGTAAGGTTTCCAAAATGCAACCAGTGAGGTAACCCATTAGGGCAGATGACAAAAATTCTCCTGATGCAGCATCGAAGGCCTCTAACATCATGCCCTGGACACACTGATGAGTTAGAGACCAGGTGAATCCTGTGAAGATACAACATAGAAGTGCAGACTTCTGAGGTGACTGGAAGCCTATAAATAGTAGGAATGGGGAACTGCAACCTGTATGGACCAAATTCATATTGCTTATTCCCTTTCTAATAAGAACACATTACGGTTTTGGCTATCCTTTTCTCTCAGCCTCCAGTCTGACACACTGACTATATGATGTAGAGGGAGAAACCCAGTAAAATAATGAAACAGACATGCTTTATTCTCCAAAACAATAGGAAGACAGCCTATAAAATTCTTTGACTAGAGGATACTGACAACGTCAAAATATCATGGCTATAAAATTCTTGGTACTATACTACTATAGTCAAATTATAATTTTGAATATTACCTTTAAATTATGCTGCTTTAAGAATGCCTCAGTGCAATCAGGACCCCACCATAAACCAAATTTTTGACCTGAATTATCCCTCAGACCATCCATGTCAGATGGTTTTGACCACACAACGTCACTCAATAATATGTTAGGACCTTCATAAGGGGAATCTACATAAGTTCTTTTAACTTCAGATAACTCAGTTAAGGAACCAAGATCCATGTTCTGTGTCTTCTTCCATTTCGATTTGTGTGAAGGGGTTGCATATATGCTACGGAAAAGCCCTCCATGAGTAATATAAACGCAGTTGGCAATAACTGAAGCTAATGGAAGCTCCTTGAAACACTCTAGGAATTTGTTGTAGACATCTTCACCTTGATCACCATATTTGGTCGATACCTCTTTCTTAAAACCATATCTTGCAGTACAATATCTTGATTCATGATTTCCACGAAGTAGATATACTCTATGAGGCATCAAGACCTGAATATGCAATGGCAGATTTTACAAACTGATAATAATCAGGGAGTAATATATAAGTATTCTTTTTGGTCACCATAATAGTTATGAAGTCATACAAATATTTCTAAACAGTAGTATTCTGTGGTTTTTTTTCCCTCCTGGTGAATATACTACAACAAGGCAACAACCACCAACAAAACCATGAAGAATCTCAACATTTATTAAGTTTCACAGCCATCACCTTACCTTCCAAGCCAGTAAGACCAATAATACTTCAATTCCCCATGCTCCATTATCTACATAATTTCCATTGAAAACATAAATCTGGTTCTCAGAGGGCACTCCTGCATGCTTCATTAGAAACATTAAATCATGAAACTGCCCATGTATACCACCTACTACAATGACTCTTGAGTCTTCTCCTAGACAATTAACCTCCACACAGTTTGGTTCTTTACATAAAATACTGCAAGCAGCATCTGTCAATTTCTCCACCAACATGGTTGGCACAACATGACAGAATCCAGATGGCAACATCTTCCGTGAAACCTGCTCAAGCATGAACATCATGTCCTGAACCCACTCTATGGTGACACAATCATCAGGGGGCCACATAAGAAGTTGCTGAAAGCATGGTGGTAACAGAGACTCCTGTACTTCATCTATCCCATTTTCAAATCTTAAAACATGTTCCATGTCCAATATCTCATCTTCATTTGTCATACTTTGTGCCCCATCAATCAGGGCATCCCCATTGCTAATCTTAGTTGACTCAACCATGGCACTATCTCTCACCCCTTCATCCACAAAGCCAACCTGTAAAACTGAACAATGTACCTTAAAGAGAAATCTTAAATACAGAGAAAAGGAAACAAGTTATAATAATAATAATAATAATAATAATAATAAAATAGCAAGGAGTATTAACCTCTTACTTGTTCTTCAAGTAAGTCAGGCCTAGTTATTGTAACTCTAGGTTGTTTATCAATAATCCCATGCGCGATTTCTTTCATCCTCATGACTAAATGCATCCTCTGGTCATCCAATCCTTCAAAGGACATCCTACTAAATATTTGAATGATATCCCTGGACGCACACACCTGCAAACTGCATCAAGTCAACTAAGAGAGGGAGAGATAAAATATCATCAATCACATAATCCATCGCAAATCAATCAATGAAGGAATTTGCGTGAACCATTTTCTCAATGCTGTAGCGCAAGGCAGTAATCACATCATTCTTGGTCACCTGTAAATAACACCCAATTTATGAGTGAATGTTCAGCAAGACAACAAAAATTGTCAAAAAAACACAGTAGCTGTTTATCTCTCTTAATCTTACCTTTCTATCTCGATCATCAACAACCCCACGTGCTATCTCTCTCATCATCACTAAGGAATGAACTTGCTGGTCATCTAAATTTACCAATGACATTGAATTTATTCCTTCTAGAATCTTCTGGCACCCACTCCTTATTCTCTCTTTGTGGTGGTCCATTACTAGAACCCAAATAGATAACTACATTAACTGTCACAAGCAACAACCAAAATACCCTGATGAACACTTTCACTCAAACTGACATCAAGATAGTTATAATAACAGAATAATGCAAATCCGAATTAGATGAATCAGGTATAGCAAACACCTCACACCTGGAATAACCTACTTTCTTCACTCCAATGCGAAAGCCCGTAGCATGAACGAAGGTATTTGAGTTGAGCAAACTCTACTGTTTTTTTTTTCTTTTGTATTTCTTGAAATTGGAAATTTGCGTGCCCTAATTAGGGTATGGCTGCAATAGGAGCTTCAAACCATTCGCTTTATGCTGAGCGACGCATGTTTCCCGAGTGGAATGAAGATTAGGGTTTGGTTGATGGTGATTCACTTATTCTAACGCAGAATAGAAATATGATTAAAATTGATAAAACAAAAACAAATGGCGGAAATGATATTATTGATAATTAATAATAACAAAATTAATCTATTAGTCTAATGATACCCTTGCGATAAAAATGTTTGTATTGAAGTGTTTTCTTTTTCTTCTATTAAAGTTGAATTTTCCTAGAGCATGATGAAGTGTTAAGACTGGTTTTATAGTATTAAAAACTAAAATAATTAGATTTTAAAATAAAAAATACCAAAAAAAATAATAGATGTTTATAATTTTAAAAATTTTTAAAAATATTTTAGTCTAGCATGAGTATTCTAAAAAACTGTAGCTTGACTTTTATTTTATTTTTTTAAGTTTTTTATTAGCAAACCCTCTTGAAGGTTAAAAAATAATTTAATTTTATATATAGATTAGCATGATTAAGTATTAAAATATTATATTTAAAATTTAACATAAAATAATAGTTATTATTGTAAGCCTATAAAATATTATTATTATTTGCATTTTGTTAAATTAATTGACTTATTAGAGTTAAAAGATTTTGAAATGATATTACTAAAAAAAACTTTTAAAAATATTTTAATTAACCTATTTAATAAATAAGTTTAAACTCTATGTAAGCTATATCTTACATGTTAAACAAGTAATTTAATCTATTTAATTAATTTGATTTACTTTAATGTTACTCTTAGTGTTATTTAACACTTACTTAGTGCACTTTCGTACTTACTTAGTACCGTTTGCATCTTTTGTTATTTACTTAGTGCACATTGATGTCCTTTTAGTGCACTTTAGTGTTTACTTGATATCTCTAGGTGTAGATTTTTTGTGCTATTTAGTGTCTCTAATGCTTACCTAGTGACTTTTGTGCCAACTTCTAAATCAAATCTATAAGTTTTGTTATTTTGTAATTAGAAGAATGAATCTAAGAGACAAGAGATGAATCTAAATAAATCGTGATAATAAAGTTATTTTGCCACTTACAATACTTATCACATATTTAAGTTGTATTTAGCTCGATGAGAATTGCACTTCAAAATGTCTCGTAAGACTTATCTATCTTATAGGTTCATCAACAATTAAATGATATTATTAAAAAAAAACTTAATTAACCTATTTTATAAATAAGTTTAACTTCAGTTTAAACATCATGTAAGTTACACCCTCACATCATTAGTCAAAAACATTTATTTGAATTAATTTATTTTAAATAATTATTTATGTGATTAATTTTTTTAAAATACTTGTTAATTGATATTTTTTTTTAAGTAAAGTGTTGGCCTAAAGACTTAAAGTAATTATTGCAAATAAAAAATATAAAAAAATGTCTATAAATAAAACTATTTCACTTTATTTAAATTAGTCAAAATTTAAAAAAATAATGATTAAATATTAAAATAATAAAGATTCTTACTTCAAACAAAAAAAAATTGACTTTTACATAAAGAATTTTTTCTAATTACTAATTACATATTTTCCTTAGACATAAATTCTGGCACATAATTAGGGAGATTATAAATTTAATTTAATTTTGTATAATAATTATCTTATATTATATATATATATATATATATATAGAAAATTAATTAAATTTATTATATGTAAAAAAAAAAAAGTTTGTATTAGAATTTTTTTCCCTCTCTTGCTTGTTTTCTTCCTTGAAGAGAGTTACATAAGAGTTTGTTTTCATAGAATAATTAACGACTAAACTATTATTTTAGTCTTTAAAATTATAAAAGTCAATCATTTTAATACTTTAATTTTTTAAAATGTTACATTAATTACTAAGTGTTTTTTTTATTTATCATTGTAAACATTTAAATCACACATTACTAATAAATAAAATAATGACATGTCATATTAGATATTATGTATGATTGTTTAAGTTCATATAATATGTGATATTTTTAGACAATTTAGTCATTAAAATTATCATCCAGTAGTTATTTTAATTGTTATTTTTTAAAACTTATTATCTACCATTTTTTGTTTTCATCATTTTTCTGATATCATCATTGTTAGGAATTACCATTATTACCCACCGTTTGAGATTTTTCTTTATTTATAGTTTTCAATTCAGTGATGTTCAATCATGAATTATGACACCATAATATTTTCCTTCTCTTCCTTCACCATATGTATATTAGGATGAGACTCTAGTAACAACACATATAGAAGTATCGTGATCTGTTTTGCTCATTTAATTCAAATTCAGATAACAAAAATGAATGTCGACATGAATCAAAATGGTTCTTAGTCTTCAACTTAGTTATTTTCTCAATTTTCACACTCTCAACTTCTTCAAATAGCCTTTTCCCTTCAACCCAAGCATGCATTCTTCAATGTGAAGTTCACAATACTTGTTTTTTTTCCCACATCTGTAAAATTAATAGTTTCACTAAAACTCAATGTAAAAACTTATTTCCTTGAAACACCCTAAAAGTCTATTTTGAAAAAAAGTTTGAAGTTTTGGTGTAATGAGTGTGGTGGAGTTCACTCACATTAACAATGAAGACATTAACTTAAATCTTAGTATGAGAGTAAAAAATGTTTCATTTTCAAATGTGGTAAAGAGCAAGCTGGGAGAAAAATACCACATTTGTATAAATTTAAAGTAGAAAACTTTAAAATCACGATTACTTACGGTAGAGAATACATATACAAATAGTTGTCAATAATAGTGTTTTTCGATAATAATAATAATAATGTTAAAAGGATGAAGAATAAGAAGAATGATGAATTTCATGAACTAAAATATTTGAAAAAATATATCGTATTAGGTATAATATTATTTTTATCACATGATTAATTAGATGTGTCACTTAATATAACATATAAATATTTTATTATTGTATGTTCAATATTATGTGACTTGATAAATTAAAATGATAAATAGAGACAAAATTTAAAAAATAATATAATACTTTTAAAATTTTAGATATTAAAATACATAACACTTATTATTTTAAATATTATAAGAGGATTTAGTTGATGATTAATTAAATTTGTTGTTTACTTTTTAGCTTGGTTTTAGCCCAATTGATAGTAAGTTAAGAAGAGGCTATAAAATTTTTCCAATTATCAAATTTATAATGTACGAAGTTAATAAAGAAGTTAACTGTATATGAATCATTTACATAGTTAACAACAACTAATTATCTTTGTTATTTCATTTTTACTTTACGTTGTTTTTTTATTAAACCACTAAAAACAAATGCTTTTGGCTTCTTTTAGCCTTGTTCCAAGCATAATAAATCTAGGACATAGATAAACCTTAACCCCCAAAGCTAATTGTCACAAATTGTCTATTTTCTGATGGGAAATAACTTCTGTAGAATATATGAAATCTCAATCCTAACATCTCGAAAGCACTGCAATGACAGTTCCCTAACAATACAGTAAACTTAATTAACCTTCATATTATCGATCTTGTTTTTACCTTTGCTCCCCTTGATAAAAAGTTTAACGATGTCGTATGAAATGTGCACGCCAGCAAGGTGCATGCATGAAATACATACACAAACAACAATAATAAACTAAATATTTCTTCTCCCAAATGGAAAAGAATTATAATATTTTATTACATAAACATAACTAGCAATACATGTACTATGAAATTATAGCTAGATTTATTTATCGATTTATATATCGATTTATCGATGGGTGAGATATTCAGCAAGCACAATAGCACTTTTCATCATCTTTGCAGGAGCCTCCAAGTAAACCTTCTCCTATTTTGCACACATAGTCACACTGTGAGTTACCAAGTGGCTCAACGCATCCAGTTGGGAACAAAACACTAACCTGCTCACAGTTTTCAGCCTGCACCACCATTTCTTCTGCAATTTCCAAAGGAAGATTACTAACTTTTCTTTTTTCAAAACATGTTTAGACAATGCCTTAAATTTAAACTTTTTAGCGATATCATCTTATTATTTGCCTTACTTACTAATTAAACGAGTGATATTTATATTTTTATTACTGTTTTATAAATATTACAAAAGACTGATACAAACATGTTTTAAAACGTATAACATAACATTATTAAAATATAGACGTACGAGAAGCTAAGAGAACAATGAAGACGAAGCACAACCCAACAAGTGATTTTCTCTCCATCGCTGATTCTCTTCTGTGTTTTTTTTTCTCCGGAAAATGTTCTTAATTAAGTTGAGGTTCTCAATGCTAGAATGCGTTTCTATATATAGAGTTCTTCAGCTTGGATTCATATTATATATGGAAACATTTGATTTAATTTACTTTGAGCGATTTTTTGTTTTTATTTATGCGTTATAGAGTAAATTATTTGTTTGTTTTTATTTATTTATTCTCTTAAAATGTTATAATTTTTTATTTAATATATCATTTTAAGGGAATTTAATAAAAAATATAACATTTATGAAGATCAAATGAGAAACTCATGACATTTAAAAGAATTGAATAAAAAATTATAATATTTGAAGTGATTGAATTAATGAAAAATATAAATTATAAGGAGACGACCACATATAACGAGGTATAAATAAATAAAATATATTATAAAATAATTGTCTAATAAAATTTAAAATAAGAGATTAAATTAAAAAATTATAAACATGCAAAATGAAAATTGATTTTACAATAAATTAAATTAATATCCATATTTTTTTTAATCTTCACTCCAAAGATTAATTTTGTATCATTCACAGTATTATTTATAATAAATAAATATATATTTGATAAAATCAATAAAAATAATTATATGTCATAAATTTATATTAATTTTTAAAAATATTTATAATATCAAATGATCAAATTAATATTTATCATATTAAGTAAATAAATATAGTTATTTATATGAATAAAAGGTGATGAATACATCATTAATGTAAATTTTATGATAAGTGATATAAAAAATTAATATATTTAAAAATAATGATTTATATTTCATAATTAAAATGAAAAATCAATAATTACTTTTTGTTAATATAAAAAGAAGGAATAGTAAAATAACTGTTGAAGAAATCCTGAAATTTATTAAAACATGACTTGTAATTTTCTAACTCCGTCCTAATATTCATATTTTATTGACTTGATAGTCTTATCAAAATCTTAAAGAAACAAGGTAGCGTTTTACAATTCAAAATCTATTTAAAAGTTACTGAGAATGTTAGTCATTGCTCAAATAAAATTACTTAAAAAATTAAAACCAGAAAAACTATAAAGTTACTGGTATTTTTGCTATGATTTCAAATAAAAAATGTTAATGTTTAATTCTCTAATAATCATCATTAAAATACTAGTGAGCACTTAACAAGATCCAAAAGTTCATAAATAATGTATCAACAAAGGGGAGGCACAGTTATTGCAGACACATTGTTTTTTCTTCAAAAAGTCTCTCTGGCTGTAATTTTTAATTTAGCCGCCTCACATAAATATTTATTATAGTGGCCCCTCCCAAAAATTCTCTAATCAAACCCTAATTAATACCAAATCTTTTTCTTAAATAATAATAAAACAGGTCAAATTGTCGATACAAACACCGATAGCACGTAATTAACTCATGCACTTGAAAGGGTACAAAAGGGTGTTCTTGACCTTCTGGAATTGGAAATGCTGAAGATGAAGTAGACGTGCAAAATTGTCATTATATATCGCAAATCATGCACAACGACTATAAAAATAAAATCATAATTTTTTTGTGTGCCGACTCATAATCAATACTAAATTAATTCAGAATGAAGAGGTTTGGAATTCTTGTAGTATTTTAATGGTAAAAGCATCTTTCAATTGGGTTTGCATAAATTGAAATGAAGTTTTTCTCCTCGTAAATTTTCATAATCTTAAAAATGCATTCTCACTTTCATCTCTTAAAATTTTTAAGAAACTATATTTTGAAAATGTTAGGTCGAAGAATACAGCTCCATAACCATATGTAGGAAATTCATACATGAATTGTTTTGTTTTATTTTTGTTAATATAAGCTCTTGCATGAATTCTTCTGTCATAACTCACAACAGAAGTATAAAAGAAAACGTTAATGGCAACACTCCATCAAAAATCGTATTTGAATTAAACTGTGATGAATCTTATCATCTTGTTTTCCAATATACTTCGAATGTTCCTATTGGCCGACAAAGCGGGTTAGTTTCTTTTGTGCTTTTAGATCACAAAGTTGGATTTGATTCCAACTCACTTTGTGCTCTTATTCATCTTATCCTTAAAAAACAAAATGCTAATTTAGGAACGACAAAAAGTTGTTCGAGACAAGAGTAGTTCAACCCAGATAGTTGTTGATTCCAGTTTTATATTTATCAAAAATAAATTTAATAAACAAATTCAATTATTGAATTGCAATTTTCCATATTTATTTATTTATTTAATATTCAATTTTTTATCTTTATTTTTTCAAAGTTGTTTTATAAATATTTCAACTGATATTTTTTATAAACATAAATTTTTCATGCATCTTAGTATTATTTCTAACTTTTTTGTCAACCAATTCTACAAGACAGTGTTTTGAGAAGGAAAAAACAATACAACCAAACAATCCCTGATTCCAGGAATCAAACGCATGGTTATAAGAGTTGAACCAGAAGACAAAATATGCAACTAAAAATCCAGAAGAAGAGATGAGAAGAACTTTATTAATTGACAAATACTGATTTCTTTATATAGTGTTTTCTTGTTATCATTTTCTTTTCTGTTTGTATCTAAGCATAGTGTAAAACTACTTTCTTTCGGAAATTCCAACTCAGGAGAAGAATTGTGAATTGTAATTATAGGTAGAAATGGTAGTCTCAAAGCATCTTTTGGATTATTAGCTCAATAAAGAAAATAAGAATACACTGAATACATACTCGATTATGTCTCTATCTTAATTAAGGTCAAACTTGGTTTCGGAATGTTTAAAGCCGGGTCACATGGCAGTGTCTTTCCTCAATAAATTGGCTGAAGAATAAAATAGTTGATGATTCATCAGCATATAATGCGATGAACATTATATGTGTGTCCTTGTTCTGTCTCGTACGTAGTAATCTACAAAGATTTTCAAATGCCAAGTCAAATTCCAACAGCATTTTGTACTGTATTCGCGACTATTCCGCTTCTTGTACCACTTTTTTTTCAACTTCAGCCACATATTTATCGTTTTATCATAATATTACTTGTTTTTTAATCAATAATTACAAGTACATTACAACATGTTGTTTATCTTACTTAAAAAACATTGCTTTAATGATTTGTAAAATTTAAAAGAATTAATCTTCAACTATCACTTTAAGATTTTTCTATAAAATTGAACTGAAAACTGTTGTTTTGAAGATATAAGCAAATACCACATTCATAAGCGAATTAAATCAGTACTTAAAAATCTTAGAAGTGTAATATATAAATGAACCCTTTTTAGAAACAATACAAAACACATAATCTATTACTTGTTATGTGGTGTGAGTGTGAAAATTATAGTTTCTATTTATCGCTGGCATTGATCCATATGTCAGAAATCCTTAACGCGTCATTTTGTGCCATTTCTGATTAGTTTGTCATGTTGTCCACACGGAGGCTTTCCTTCGAAAAGCATCTACACATTCCAACCAACTGAAATATAGAAAATAAATAAACAAGTCAAAATACTGATATTTTTAATCAGAAGATGTGTTTTATAACATTTATAAAGATTAAAGATTCATTTACCCGTCTATGAATTTGAAGGGCTAATTTTCCAAATGACATAAAAAATAATCCTTTGGAAAAAGACTCTTTTCCCATCATGTTACATGTTTTGTTTGGTGTGTCTCTCGTGAACAGATTTGGCCAAATTAAATGAAATATAAGAAGACAAAACTAATTAAAATGTTGCAATTGAATGAAAACAGTTAGTATCGCACATGTTGTCATTACTGGCCAAGCGTGAAATGGTGTATTTAGTGAGAGAATTATGTTAATCGAAAAATAAAAATTTGGAACATTAATTTTTATCACATTAATTATTTAATATCATTTTTTAAAAACTTTTATGTTGTAAAATTGACAAATGGGGGCCACGGCCAAGAACCCAAAAATCGGAGACAGTGGTTTACTGACAACACCATAATTTGGAAGTGCAAGTGATACGAGGACGCGCCACGTAGGAAAGTGGGGTCCACGGTAGAATTAAATTTGAGGGTCAACTAATTAAAATTAATGAAGGATTAAAAATTTTGTAATATTTAAAAAAGAAAAATGAAAAGGGAAAAGTAAATATAAATAAGGGGGTTGGAGGGGCCCAGAAATTCGTGGGAATTGGTTCGGACTTGTGAGGAGGGAAAGGGACAGAGTGACACAGAAACGGCCCTTTCTCTCTCTTTCTCAAAACTTTGTCTTCTTTCTGAAAACCTGCAACGCACGTTGGTAATCAGCTTCTATCTATTACTGTTACTATTATCTATCTTACACTCTTTGCCGTCTTCGTTCCTCAGCATGGAAGACGTCACTCACCTTCGCCTTCGGTGCGTTTGTTTTTTCTCTGCATTCTATTTTCTTTGAATTCTTCGTCTCTCTCTCTCTCTCTCTCTCTCTCTTTCTCTCTCTCTCTCTTAAGGTCAATTCGTTGTTTTTTTTGTGAGACTCGGTTTCGTGGTTTTTCTCTCTAACGTTAATTGAGATTTTCTTTGCGAGCATTGTTGATTGTTTCGCTGCGTCATCTCGGTTTTTATTTCTTTTCCTTTTCTGCGTTCAGGAGAAAGGAAAAAAAGTAAAACGAAAATTAAATTGTTGGCTGTTTTGAATTCTTGAGATGGACGTGGTTTAAAGCTGCATTAGCTTCTCAATTTGATTTTAGTGGATTCTGTGACCTACGAAAGGGAGCCAATGGGTTACAAGATCTCTCTTTAGCTTTTTTTTTTTTTTGGTTCCTTTTAATTTTCGTTTTTTCTTTTTAATTTGTTATATGTGGTTGTGCGAGGAATTTGAATGGTTACCGATTTCATTCTTTTCCGTTTTCACGAGTGAATTTAGATTTATTGGATTGTTATGTTCGATTGTTGGACGTGTTCTTTGGATTCTGTAGTATGCATCGAATGATCATCACGTTTATGTGCTGTGGTTTTCGTTTGCGTACATTTTGTCAGGTTTCAGAAAAAAAAATTGGGGATAAAGGGGAAGGTTTGATTGTTCCCTAGAAGCAAGATTTGCGGTTTGTTCTTGGGGGGCATGGGTCGATTATAAACTGCCTTGAGCTGAAATCCGGCTAGAATGGCACGGGGGAGGATCAGGGCAAAGCTCCGCAGGAGCAATCTTTACACATTTGGATGCCTTCGGCCAACTACCTCTGAGGAGGTGCCTCATCCACTTCAAGGTCCAGGCTATTCGCGAACTGTGTATTGCAACCAGCCTCAACTCCATGAAAAGAAATCTCTATTTTACTGCAGGAATGATATATCCACAACCAAATACAATGTTATCACTTTTCTGCCCAAGGCGCTGTTTGAACAATTTCGAAGGGTGGCTAATATATACTTCCTCTTAGCTGCTTGTCTCTCGGCCTCTCCAATTTCACCTTTCAGCCCAGTGAGCATGATTGCTCCTTTGGTGTTTGTTGTGGGGCTTAGTATGGCCAAGGAAGCATTGGAGGATTCGCGCAGGTTCCTTCAGGATGTCAAAGTCAACCGCCGGAAAGTTAGTCTGCATAAAGGCAATGGCATTTTTGGTCTCGGGTCGTGGCAGAAAATTATGGTTGGGGATGTCGTGAAAGTTGAGAAGGACCAATTTTTTCCGGCCGACTTGCTTCTCTTGTCATCAAGTTATGAGGATGGAATATGCTATGTGGAGACAATGAATTTAGATGGCGAGACCAACTTGAAGGTGAAGAGATCTTTGGAGGCTACCTTGTCTCTGGATAATGATGGAGCTTTCAAGGATTTCTCTGGAACAATACGTTGCGAAGACCCAAATCCATATCTTTACACTTTTGTTGGTAACTTTGAGTATGGAAGTCAGGTTTATCCTCTTGATCCTGGTCAAATTCTCCTCCGAGATTCAAAGCTTAGGAACACTGATTTTGTCTACGGGGTGGTCATTTTCACTGGTCATGACAGCAAAGTCATGCAGAATTCTACAAAATCCCCGTCAAAAAGAAGCACAATAGAAAAAAAGATGGATTACATCATATACACTCTTTTCACTGTCCTTATATTGATATCTTTTATTAGTTCAATTGGATTTGTTGCAAAGACTAAATATCAAACCACGAAGTGGTGGTATTTATGGCCTGACAATATTGAATATCAGTATGATCCTAAGAAAATTGGATTGGCTGGGATGAGCCATCTAATTACTGCACTCATTTTATATGGATATTTGATACCCATCTCGCTTTATGTTTCAATCGAGGTTGTCAAGGTATTACAGGCAACCTTCATTAACCAAGACATTCAAATGTATGATGACGAGACGGGGACTCCAGCTGAGGCAAGGACATCAAATTTGAATGAAGAGTTGGGTCAGGTAGACACTATCCTCTCTGATAAAACTGGCACTTTGACCTGCAACCAGATGGACTTTTTGAAGTGCTCCATTGCTGGTACTGCATATGGGGTGCGTTCCAGTGAAGTTGAGGTTGCTGCAGCAAAGCAGATGGCTTCTGATCTTGAGGAGCAGGAATTGGATCCCTCCAATTTCCCCGGTCAAAAGGAGATTAAAGTGCCACGGGAAAATATCAGAAAAGATGAAGAAATTGCACTGGAGACTGTTGTTACTTCCAAGTATGATGAGGATCGAAGGCCTTCCATGAAGGGATTTGGTTTTGAAGACAACCGCCTTATGAATGGTAACTGGTTGAAAGAGCCCAATGCTGATGTTCTTTTGTTGTTTTTCCGGATATTATCAGTTTGCCATACTGCAATTCCTGAGCTGAATGAGGAGACTGACAGTTGTACATATGAAGCTGAATCACCTGATGAAGGGGCTTTTCTTGTAGCAGCTAGAGAATTTGGTTTTGAATTTTATAGAAGAACTCAATCAACTGTTGTCATACGTGAAAGATTTTCTGCTTCAGGACAAGTGGTTGAAAGGTGAGGTGGACATCCATGAACTCTATTATGCTTATCCTTTTCCTTTTTGGGACCTTGCATGGCGGAGGGGGGCTCCAAAATTTGCTTCTGAACTCCTTGAATTGTGATGCCATATTTCTTAGCCTTTTATTTATATATTTGTTTTTTTGGATGAATTATACAGAGAGTATAAAATCTTGAATCTGCTGGATTTTACTAGCAAGAGAAAGCGTATGTCAGTGATTGTGCGTGATGAGGAGGGAAGCATTATTCTTTTCTGCAAAGGAGCTGACAGGTTAGTTGATTAATGTGACTTCTCTTTACAGGATCGTCAGCACAGCTGAATGTATGGTGTTAATGATCAAGTAGGACCTTCTCTATCAGTTTCTACAATGGAATGATTAAAATCATCTTTGTGCTTGTGGAACCTATATTCTACTTAGTCCTAGCATACTATATAACCACAGCAACTCCCTGTTTCTTGTGAAGAAGCTTTCGAAAACACCCACACGTTGCATAGAGAAACTTTCAGCATCAATCTCTAAACCTTGACATCCATTATTTTCTTGCTTGGTTGTGCAGTATCATATTTGATCGGCTGTCCAAGAATGGAAAAATGTATCTAGAGGCTACTACTAGACATTTGAATGAATATGGAGAAGCTGGTTTGAGAACATTAGCTCTGGCTTACAGAAAGCTTGCTGACCAAGAGTACTCTGATTGGAATAACGAATTTCAGAAAGCCAGAACAGCTGTTGGGCCTGACAGAGAGGCAATGCTTGAGCAAGTTTCAGATATTATGGAAAGAGAGTTGATTCTTGTTGGGGCTACTGCTGTGGAAGACAAACTGCAGAAAGGGGTAGGCTGTATCATTATTTATACTTGTGTTTCTGCTTCCCTCTCTGCCTCAACCACACTGAACTTTTTAATTCTCATCAGGTGCCTCAATGCATTGATAAACTTGCTCAAGCTGGTCTAAAGATCTGGGTATTGACTGGGGATAAGATGGAAACTGCCATCAACATTGGGTCTGTCTACTGCAAATTATTTAACTAAATAACACTGTTTCATTTATGTTTTAAGTTTAAGTTTGAAGTTACTGAAAAATGCCGCTGTAAATGAGTTTGCTGAAATTTTTGTTTCTGTGGTGCAGATTTGCTTGTAGTTTGCTTCGACAGGGCATGAAGCAAATCTGTATCACCATGATGAATTCAGATCCAGGAACCAACAACGATGTGAAAGAGGTATTTTTTCATTGAGATAGAGTAGAGAAATTTACTAAAAGACATGAGTTTCCATCTGATATTGGGCCTAGCTTTTGTCATGCCTCAGGTCATCAAAGGCAACATCTTGAATCAAATCACCAATGCCTCACAAATGATTAAGTTGGAAAAGGATCCACATGCTGCATTTGCATTAATTATTGATGGGAAAACTCTAACGTATGCTTTAGAAGATGACGTCAAGCACCATTTTCTGGGATTGGCTGTTGGCTGTGCATCTGTTATTTGCTGTCGTGTGTCTCCAAAGCAAAAGGCTTTGGTAGGACCTTTTTCATTTCTAACTTTGTGGTCCCTACTCTTTTATTATACTGCATTTCCATAGTTGATTGTTATAAATGATGCTACTTACACAATTGTTGTAGTGAGAAGTGTGTGGGACTGCATGCATAGCTCTATATTGATATTAGATGGGACAGATTAGGTGTGGATCCAAGAGTTCTGTCTTGCAAAGTTGTTATTGAAGTGCTTCTATAGGAAGAATTTATCTAATCTAATTGTCATTGCTATATCAAGTGTAAGAGTATGTATAAATTAAAATGTGTACTGCTTTCTTATATCTTCATCCCTAATCCTTTGGTGTCAGGTAACAAGGTTAGTGAAAGAAGGAACTGGGAAGACCACTTTAGCCATTGGTGATGGTGCGAATGATGTTGGCATGATTCAAGAAGCTGACATTGGTGTTGGAATCAGTGGGGTTGAAGGTATGCAGGTCAGTGTCTGACTTATGTCACAAAACTATCTCTGCATATGTTGTATTTTAGCATGTACTTTTTCTAGTTGCAAAAATATATGCTTCATATTTGCTGAGAAAGAGAGAAACAATAAGGGATAAGATGAATCCATGTGTTTTGAATACATAGTAGAGCTATCTATTTATAATAATGAGTTGTAATAAATACATGATTTACATTTATCTAGAATCACACTAATTACATAGTTAATGCATGCTAATCAGATGGTCAATATTTTTTTTTAGTAAATTTATAAATGGTAAAATGACTAACTTGATGATTTCCAGTTCATGTTTGCATTATCAGCTGTGAAGAATAATTTAGTGTAAATCTATAAATGGACTATGAGCACTCATTACTATAATGACTAACTTGATGATTCCAATTCATGTCTACAGTATCAGTTGTGAAGAATAATTTAATTAGAATCTATAAATGGCCTATGAACACTCATTACTATAATCTTTAACGTCAAGAAAATACATATTTGTGCCTTTCTGTTTGGAAGCGTGAAAAATCTGTGGAACTAAAGCTTGGAATTTCTTTTCAGGCTGTGATGGCTAGTGACTTTGCTATTGCTCAATTCCGGTTTTTGGAGCGGCTTCTGGTAGTCCATGGACATTGGTGTTACAAGAGAATTGCACAAATGGTAATTGATTTAATATCTTGAATCTTGATCACTGTTCTCAGATCTTCATGTCTTTGATGTTTTATTTGCTGTTATCCTGTGCATGGATAGAAAGTGTGTATATATATATATTCATTTTGTTTATGAATTGATTCATATGTTTCTCTTCTAAATTGATGTGTTTTGCACGCCAGATATGTTATTTCTTCTACAAAAATATAGCATTTGGCCTCACCATATTCTATTTTGAGGCCTTTGCGGGCTTCTCTGGTCAATCAGTTTATGATGACTGGTACATGATATTGTTCAATGTTGTTCTTACATCATTGCCAGTCATTTCTCTTGGAGTTTTCGAACAAGATGTTCCATCTGAAGTTTGCTTACAGGTATCTTTTCTTTAATGAGTTTTATATTTTCATCCGTGTCTGCACAATCCAACCTTCGATGTGTCATTCCTTATTGCAGTTTCCTGCACTGTACCAGCAAGGACCCAAAAACTTGTTCTTTGACTGGTCTCGAATCTTGGGATGGATGGGGAATGGCCTGTATTCCTCCCTCATCATCTTCTTCCTTGTTATCATTATATTCTATGATCAGGCATTCCGTGTAAATGGCCAGACTGCAGACATGGCTGCTGTTGGTACCACAATGTTCACTTGCATCATCTGGGCTGTCAATTGCCAGATTGCATTGACAATGAGTCATTTCACATGGATTCAACACCTCTTTGTGTGGGGCAGTATAACCACTTGGTACATCTTTCTCATATTATATGGCATGATTTCTCCCCAATATTCCAAGACTGCCTACCAAATATTGGTTGAGGTTCTTGCTCCTGCTCCTATTTATTGGACAGCAACTCTTTTAGTTACAGTCACATGCATTCTTCCTTATCTTGCCCACATATCCTTCCAAAGATGTTTTAATCCTATGGATCATCACATTATCCAAGAAATCAAGTACTACAAAAAGGACATTGAAGATCAACACATGTGGAAGAGGGAGCGGTCTAAAGCAAGGCAGGAAACAAAGATTGGATTCACAGCAAGAGTGGAAGCAAAGATCAGGCAGTTGAAAGGGAAGCTACAGAAGAAGCAGGCTTCACCGTTTGTTTTGTCCCCATCATGACCATTACAAAATATTTAACAGTTTCCAATCCTGTGGTTGCGGCCTTTTTTGTTGTTGTTCTTTTTTTCTTTTTCGCTCTAGCATCATTTAAATTCTTTGAAAAAAGCATGGGAGCTGTTGTAACATATTTAAGTAGAAGAGCTCACCAATTTAGAAAATTTTTAGTGATCAAAGTGTAATTCTCACATAGCCAATGATTATAATTCAAGTGATATTAAAGAAATGAAAGTAGCCAAGAAGTGTAGACAGTGTCACATTTTCTGTTTTCTTCGGCAGCAGGTTTTAAAGTGTATTTTTTTAATTAAAATTAGAGTTTCATATTAGTATTCTGTGAAAAATTTGAATGCATGCTTTTTTATTCAAGTATAATTTGATTTTTATTAAAAGAATAACACAGTTTTTACAAAATTATACTTGAAACATTATCTTTTTTTTTTTTTTTTCTCGCTGTACAATAAAATTTATGCTGTTTTCGGGATCCCGATGGATGAGAAAAGTTTTTGGAGGGGGTAAAAGAAAGGAATGTGGAGAAGTTATATTCTTTCATACAACACCTTTAGAATTATATTTGATTGCAATCATCTTTCATTTATTGTTTAAAATTGATGAAATGTGTCACTATTTTAAAGATATAAAAAATGCTTTTAGAGTTCTATTAATAAAACTTGCACACAAATAGAAGTTATATTTCTGAAAAAAGATTTATAACTCCAAATAAAAAGAACTCAAATGAAAAAGAAAACCAAAGTTAAATTCGGTACAACTGCAAGAAACTGAAAGAACTCAAGCTCTGACATAAGACGTGAACAGGATAGAGTGGAAAGATATAGGATGTTTGTAAAATATCTATTATCACTTTTTTAAAATCATATATATATTTGAATAATAATAGAACGGGCTAAATTTTTTTTATTGATTGATTCAATTAATAATAATATCAAGTAATAAGTGATAATAAATATTTTAAAATGACAATAATCACTTTCATAAGTTAGTGACCTGTCAGTCAGAACTATTTTGGATATATAGCAGCAGTTATCCGCAGTTGACAAGCACAATGCTATGGATGAAAAGATCTTCCACTTGCGTACAAAGAGAAAATTCTTAAAAATATCTCCCACTATATAATCCACTTGGTATTATAAAAAAAATCCATTTTATCCAAAAAAATTTCTTGTCATGCTCAAAATATCTGCTCTTTTAAGTGGTAAAAAGTTTATTTTTCTTTATATATTATTTAAACTTAAAGATTTGAATTCTAAGCACATTAAAAAAACATGGGTTTAGAAAAGATATTTCGCATACTTGAGTCTCATGTATTAAAAAAATTAACATTAAACGATATTATCTCCATTAAATAAGTTTATTCAATTTTATTTAGCATAATTAAAATATAAAGTTGCCTAAAAATGTAATATTTAAACATCAAAATCAACGAGAGTCAATTAAAGTAATATATATTTAATTCTCTTTAAACAAAATTTTAAGCTTAAAATTTATGCATGTAAAAAACTTTGTTGTGAGAACTGATTTTCCTGTTGTGTTTATACTCTCCACTCAAATAAGATTGTTCCTAATGCAAAAATACGTATAATTTAGATTAAAAAAAATTCGAAAATCAAAATATTAGTGTTCCAACGTCCTCCAATATCTATTGAAGTACTCACACCACTTCAACTTTTCAAAAAAGAATATTGAAGATTTTTTTATCTTTAATAAGTATATATTTGATTATTCTTAGACTGTAAGCAAATATTTCCTTGTTTTACACTTAATTTAAATATACAATTATTTATATATTAATGGGAAGGTGGCTGAGAAATACGTAAAAAAAATAAAAAGAAGAAAGAAAATCCCTTTGGATGAAAGCACGAGGAGAGAGCAGAGAAAATATTAGAGAGAGGGAGAGAGAGAAAATGTTATTTCCAAACTTGCCCCCAACTTTTCTCGCATTCTCACTTATGTCCTTTTCTTTTCCATTCCATTTCTCCGCTGCAACGCCTGCACTTCGCAACTCCTCTCCTTTTCAATTTTCAATTTCTAGGGTTTAATTCCCCAACCTAGGGTTTTGTTCTGATCCAAATGGAACCCCGCGTTGGGAACAAGTTCCGTCTTGGCCGCAAAATTGGAAGCGGATCCTTCGGCGAGATCTATCTCGGTCTGCTCTGTTTCTTCCACACTTTCAATTTATGCTTTTTTTCTTTTTCTTTTTAGTTTTTTAATTCATTTTTCTTCAGGTGCGAATATTCAGACAAATGAGGAGGTTGCGATTAAGCTCGTGAGTATTGTTACTTAGTCCAATTGGAAATTGTAACCTCTACTTTTCCTATTTGCTAATCTAAAACACAACTTGCATGAATGGGTAAAAGTTGTTCTAACTCACTAAGGTGTGATTTCTTTGTTTATCATCTTCAGTTGGGAAATTTTAAATGGTTGCGTGCACTGTGTAGTGTCTTGTTGCTCAATTTTAACGAATGTGCATAATTGAAGTAACGTAGATGTGCTTCATGGAATGTGTGATAGACATTTGACGAAAATTGACTTTTTGAAGAACTGTGTTGACGGTTGAGATTTAGGGACGTGTTTAACTAAATGTTTGCCTTTTTCTCTTTGCCTTTTGATTCAGGAAAGTGTCAAAACCAAGCATCCTCAATTGTTGTATGAATCAAAGTTGTATAAAATACTGCAAGGAGGAAGTAATGTCCCGACTTACTGAATTTCTATCTTTCCAATCTATTTGCTTACTATATGGAATTCATATTACTCAACTTAAATGTTTTTGGGTTGGCTACTTTTATTTGGTAGCTGAGATCCCAAATGTGAGATGGTTTGGCGTTGAGGGACATTACAATGTCCTTGTGATGGGTTTACTGGGCCCTAGTCTTGAGGATTTATTCAATTTCTGTAGTCGGAAATTGTCCCTGAAAACTGTTCTCTTGCTTGCTGATCAGATGGTGGGATTCCCTGTGTTTTGTAGATACTTTTCTAATTTGCATTTACTGATTTCTTTTTTGAAATGGGGAAATTGTGAACTGTTTGCAGATAAATTGGGTTGAATATTATTACTCTGACTATTTAGTGGGAAAGTTTCCTAGATTGAAGTGCTGACAGTGTAGAGTTTACAAAGACAATCAATCAAATTTAAAATTCTTTTATTTCCAATTGTTCATGCTATTTTCTATATTATTTTATTATGAAAATATGTTTCAATAATCAGTGCATAAATTGCTATTAATTCTTGTTACTTGCAAAATATCTTTAAGTAGTCTCTTTGTGATAATTTTATTACTCTGTTTTATTTTATTTTATTATTTATGGGAATATACTTTCAAGTTATTATTGAAAATAATTCTCGAATTTTGTGGGGTCTCTCAGAATTTCACTTGTTTCAGAGAGAATAAGAGTTTGACAGGAACTGCTAGATATGCTAGTATGAATACTCATCTTGGAATTGGTATGCTGTCAGTGTATCTCTTCATCAAACTCCCATGCCATTATATTTATTCTTAATTGATTCTGAACTTGGGGAATGCTCTTTTGTGCTTTATTAGAGCAAAGCCGCAGGGACGACTTAGAATCACTTGGATATGTTCTTATGTATTTTTTGAGAGGAAGGTAGTTATCCTTGTTCCTGTGTTGTTGTCTTTCTTGATCTCCTATTTTAAATTTAATACTTTACTGAGTATTTCTACAGTCGTCCATGGCAGGGATTGAAAGCAGGTACTAAGAAACAAAAGTATGAGAAAATCAGTGAGAAGAAAGTTTCTACTTCTATTGAGGTGAGAAAAAGTGGGTATAAAAGTGGTTCGCTACATATTGTCTACCCCTACCCCCACCCACAATCGTGACAAAATGTGGCATGCTTCTTTGTTAGTCTCTGTGTTGTGGCTACCCCTCAGAGTTTGCTTCATACTTCCTTTACTGTCGGTCACTGCGGTTTGATGATAAACCAGATTACGCTTATTTGAAAAGGCTTTTCTGTGACCTTTTCATTCGTGAAGGTTTAAGCCATTCCAATTTCCTAGTTATATTTCACTTTGAGATGTACTACAGTCTTTGATAACTAGATGGTTAGGTTTTAATATGTCATTTAATGTGTTTTGGCTGGTGTTCTCTTCTTGCTCCAGGACTTCAGTTTGATTATGTCTTTGATTGGACCATTTTGAAATATCAGCAATCTCAAATTGCCAAGCCTCCTGCTTCTGCCATTGTAAGTAGTGGTGCACTATACAGTGGCATAACATTTGATGTTTGGTTGTTAAGATTAGGCTATCTTACTGAAAGCAACACTTGCTGGGTCCCGCTGCTGGACCAAGTTCTGGCATGCCACAAGCTGTTGTCAATGCTGATAGACAGACAGGTGTAGTTTTCTTTCCTTTTTACTTTTAAGACCCCAATCTATCATTTTAGTATTATTAGTGTGCTGTTTCATACTTTGTTGGCTCAAATGTCTGTTAGTTATTCTATATAGATTATTTTTGTTTTTCCTTTTATTTTGTCTACCTCAGCTTTTCCATGTTTTTATGGTATGTTACTTTGCACTTTTGATTTTTAATGTGGCAATTTCTGTATAGGTGGGGAAGACCGTAGACATACTGGTTGGTCTTCAGCAGATCCTACTCAAAGAAGAAATTCTGGACCTATTGCAAATGATGTAATATTATCAAGACAAAAAGGCCCTTTTACAAATAACTCAACTGGATCTAAAGATGTTATGGTGAGTATATTTATTTATGGGATTGCTTATGACTGTGAGCTAAGCTATTTCCTGCAGAGAGCTGAAGGTTGTTGTATTTATGTTTAAAAAAAAAACTGTTTTATATGGAATGTGAATCGTTTTAGAAGGGAAAAATTGAACATTATTCCCATTTATCTAAAAATGAGAAAGAAATTATGAAGCTATGCGTTGTTGCTTTGTTTCTTTTGGTCATAACTGGAAATAAAGTATTGGCCATATCATTTGTGTTTACGTGCACGATTTATATATAAGATAAGCAATTTTCATTCTTCAGGAGTCAGCTTTATGATAAAAAAAAACCTATATAACATTCTTTAGACCTTCTGCGTTTGGTTTTGTGCTGTGCTGAGAATATATCGCTGGAGTTTAGTTGTTTTCTGGCAAAAGAAAATGAATACAGTCCATGAGTACAGTAGGTTTCCCATAGTGATTGCGTTATCAGGTTTTGTTGTTAGTTCATGGTTTTTATCGTATTTGAAATTGCTTACTAGTAACAGACTTAGAGTTACACACCAATCTCTTTGTATTGCAGTTTGTTTTCATGTTTTAAAATTTGTGTATAGTACAGGCAGTTGTCTAGTTCTAATTTCTTGTGGTCAAGTGGATCTACAAGGCGAGGTGCTGTATCCAGCAGTCGCGATGCAGTTGTTGGCAACGAGACTGAGCCCCCTCATCCTCTCACCAGGGATGCTACTCAAGGAGCACTCCGAAAAATCTCTGGGGCTCAAAGAAGTTCTCCTATCATGCCATCGGAGCACAACCGAACATCCTCAGCCAGAAATACGTCAAACATGAAGAATTTTGAGTCAACTCTCCGAGGTATTGAGAGCCTGAATTTCAACGACGGGAGGGTACAGTATTAGGAGCTGCCTCTCTTGATCAGCTAAGTAAATTCTTTGAGGTTTTATACTCTCTTCATGAACTGCGGAGTGGAGTGTTATCTCTGCATTTTGTTGGAGGAAAGCTGGAACAAGTTGGGAATTGTCACTATAAAGTATACACGAAAGATATGCTTATGTGGTTTCCTGACAAACCTGGCCTATGAAAAGGCTCTTCTGTTATTACAGTTTGCATTGTACTCACATTGTTTCTACTTCACTTTTACTATTGTTTCCTCTTTCATATTATTCAGCAATATCCCTGGCTTTCTTGGCCTTTTCCCCCCCTTTTTTTTTTCGTGGATAATCATGTATCTTGTTGACATTCATGTATCTTTAAGTTGTTATTTTGAAGAGGGTTTTACTTGATCACCATTCAAGTCCAGGAATTGATCTCACGGTTATATCTGTGTATAGGAATCAGGAGTTCTGTTAACATTAATCATGGGAAATTAATGAAAAAAATTATATTAGGAGAGTAAATATTTATTTTATAATAAATATTTTGAATAAAACATTTCTATTTTTCGGTTGCTGGTGTTAACAAACGAAAAATTAATGTGATGTGTGTTGTCTGCTTCACTAAGCTCAATTTTAATTGACCCATGTATTATTTACGCGTTTGGCCTTTAACATTCTTTGGGCGAAGTTGGACTTCGAAGTGCATTAGCAATGGACGCAAAATACACAAGATCTTAAAATGTGACAATTGAAGTGCATATCTTTTATGTGTGGTTGAAATTTCTTACATGTATTTCAAATCCCACATATCTTTTATCTTTCTAAGTCTTTTAAGAATGTTTCATATTATCATATATATCAATATTATAAAGAATCCATCGATAATTTTAAATGAAATTTTGGTCAAATCCGACAGCAGCATCCATAATAATAGCAAAGGCATAAAATATTTTTGTGATATAACATTGGTAATTTATTTTAAATTACTTATCACTAACATAAATAAAAATATATTTATCCTTAAACTTCAATAAATTATTGACATAACATATTACAAATTAAATCAAAATCAAATGTACCTTAACAAGATGTTCACTTTTGAAATAGCTTTTCGAGAAATTTCACGGAACAAGCAACAATGTCTTGTGTTCTCTCTCTAATAATACAGCCGATACATTATGGGGTGAAAAGCAGGGCAGTGGATGTAGAAGTGTGACCAAACGCAATTTCTGGAACAAGACACTTTATTTTCTTTGGTTTTAGTGTATATTATTACATTACTATATGATTAACCAACCATAAACTAGTTAAATTGTGCCTTGTACTTTCAATTCACGAATATCATTACATTACTATATGAGTGTTATCGGCCATCAAAAAATAAGATGGAAAAATAATCTGAGTTGAATTAAGAAAGATCATTGTGAATGAATTTTATTTTTTTTTAAATTTAATACCACTGCATTCTTATAAACTCAGGATCAAATTAAAGTAATCTCACTGAGTAAAGCACTTGGTGATGATGTTTAATGACTCTGAATTCATTTTGGAACATTTTGATATTTTCCAATTAACATTTTCACTCATAAAACCGTTGAGGTTAGCAAAATTTGAAATGCACTTTGGAAAGATTAATGATATTTCTGAATATTTAATCATTCAAAGACGTAACAGTGACAAAGGAGAAAACTTCCTCTTTTGCCATCATTTTCTTCCTTCCTTGCTTACAATTTGTTTTTTTGGGTTGCTTTCAATCCAGCTACCAACTATAATACAGCGAAAATAATGTTAGAATTCTCCCAAAACTAATCCAAGTTCTTGATTTGGATATAATTAACCGAATAACTAGCCAAAACAGAACAGAAACAGAGTGATTCTCCCATAATGCATTCATTTTTATTCTTTTTGACTTATATAATTACAATAAAAACAAAAAACAATTCAAACCCGTAATATTCATCTTAATTTTGAACTGATGATTAGGAAACTCAGCAGTAGCCAAACTGGAATTTCATGCAGCAAGGAATTAAACTTTTTAAAGGATGGAGATTTAATGTAAACATTACTCAAAGACCAAAGTAGTAAGCAAATTACCATTAAAAAAAGAGTAGTAAGTAAATACTAAATCACAATTCATTACAGAAAAATGAAAAACAAAACAAAACAAAAACAGCATTCTATTCACCACCATCCGTAGACAGCTTGAGTGCATGTGTTCTTGATCCACCTCAAACTCTTCCTCAGAGATCCTTTCATTCTTCCCTCCGCAGCATATATTTTATACCCAGCTACTCTTTTCTTCCTCTGCAATTCTGGGTCATTGAAGCTCCAACTTTTTGATGGTTTAGAAGCTGTGTTTTTCCCTTTCTTCATCTTCACCTCCTTAGCATCATAAGCATTATTAGCACTGTAACACCTCAGATCTTGCATGCTTGTTGGGGCCACCTTGCCTCCAGAGTAGCTTTCATTCTGGAACCTTTCATCTCTGCATGACTTGGATCTGAATTCCATGATGGGAACCCAAGAATGAAATAACTCAGGATGTGTCTTCAATGGCTTTGCTTTTTTGTAGTTGCATGTTGTTAAGACTGTTTATTGCTTACTTTACTAACTTTAATTTAAAGTAAATTATAATTTTGGTCTTTTAAATTAAAGTTCACATTAATTTAATTTTTGAAAATCTTTGATGTAAAATCAGTTCTTAAAAATTTGTCTTTGAAATAATTCTTCCGATAATTAAGCTACATAAAAAAAAATAATTTAAACTGTTAAGCATATTTTTAGAGAATTAATTCAATGTCATAAATTTTGAAAGAACATCTAACGTATTTTAATGAACATTTAAATCACCTTTATATTTTTTTTAACTTTTTTTTATAAAAAAAAAGGTAGTAGTTTCATCGTGTAATTTATATGATAAAATCTTTTGAGTTGGAAGCAGTTGAAGATGTTGATTTGTTGTTTTCTTTAATGGTCAGTGGGGTAGCGACTGATCCAACTTTCTCAACAGAGTAGAATTGCATGAGACTTTTGGGTTTGACTAGCTTTAATGCGTGGAAGTGTTAAAATTAATAGTGAAATGGAGGTAGCTGCCAAAGGAGTATTTGATATTTTCATATAAATGAAGATTAGTGAAACAAGCTCTTATTACCTTAATATACTTTGCTACCACTCTCTAAATTCCCCTCACAGGAAGTAGGAACTAGATGCAAATAAGCAAAAGAATACAACCCTTCTATAATCTTAGATTACTAACTATGTTTAAAAAACCATAAATAAATAAATTATATATATATATATATATATAGCAAGGAGGACATGAACTATTCCAACAGATTTCTATTGCTTTTAAGTGCACGTGGTCCTATTTGTGTATTTGTTATATTAATAATAAGGAATTTGCTAATAAGAAATCATAGGCCAATGGTTAAGAGTACAAAGATTAAAGGAAAATTAATTTATTTATTAATTGGGATTACAAGAATATTTAATTCAAACTTCTTTGAGTAATTTTAAAGATTTAATGTCAAACGCTCCATAACTAAAACCTACAAAATAATTGTAGCTAAAGTAAGTTTTTTGTGTAATTATAGAAATTTAAAAGTAAAATTTACAATATTGGAAAAGTTGATAGCATCTATATTTGATGTTATTTTTAGGAATTAGGAGTAAGTGGATAAAAACTGGGATCAGAGTTGGATTGGAGACGTGCCCCAGAAAAATAATATATTTAGCGAAAAAAAGGAATCCAAAGCAAATTTTTTAACAAAACTCTAGGCCCTATCTCTGTTTATAAAAAAGGCAACGATTTTCTGTTTACCATTGGGGTCCAGTTCTTGAATAATACGACAATGGTTTAAACCTTGACTGTTTTTCCTTAAAAATACCCACAAAAATGGCTAAAACAGAGAGGAATATTTTCTTGGGAAATATTCCAGTTTAAGCAAGCACATAAAAATGTTTCAAAATGAAATTATTATATCTACCAGGATGTTGTTCTCTTTCATAGCAGCAAGATTTTGGAAAGTTTCTCCCACAATTTTCTACAAACTTTGCTTTCAAGTTTTGGCCGAAAGTATTAAAAACGTAATCAATTATAATTCATTATAATTAGCATGGTAAGTGTTAGTACCATTAAAGTAATGCTCTGTAAACTAATGGAAAATGTCCCACCAAAAGACCCACTTGATAAGGGAGTTAGCATGTGTCTTTCTCAACCTTACTTTAATGATGAAGCATTGAAAACGATTTTTGTTTAAACTTGAGCCTTTCTAGTAAGAGATTAATTTTCGGGGGTGGATATTTCAACAAAATTACGTTGATAACACTATAGGAATGTGCTTGTGTCTCTATTTCGCCCTTAATTTTGTAGTGGGGGAACATATAATGCTACACTTTACGAGCACCAGATTTTTAGGAGAAACAACGTCAAAGAAAACTTCATATGCAAGCAACACTCCCACGTATAAGAAATTCATAATCATGTCAGTGTCATTTGGATAATATTTTCGCTGGTAATTTAAAGTTTAAATGAACAGGTAATTGTGTGCACGCATGGATTTGATTTTCCACGCTGTGCTCCATCCCTTTCCCTTTTTCTTTTCCTTCTCCGTTCCGTCTACCTTGTAAGAATTCTATGAGCCTCCCTTTGAACCAAAATAAAATTCAAAATGAAAATACTATAAAAATTGTAACCATTAAGTTATTCAATTATTAATCAATCACCGTAAAATAATGAGAATAAACTATATAAAGTAGAAAGAAAATTGAATAATTAATATGGAGTGCATTAGCAGTCCATATTAGTTCTATATTTAGTGTAATCAAAATTCATAAAAATATGTGCTAATTCCTTTTTAAATCTAACATTTCCATGACTTCTAGAAAAAGGATCATAACATCACGGTAACCCTAACTGCGTGCTTTTCGATATAAACAATAAAGCCCATAGTGTTTGAAAGTAAACGACAAAAGTTCATCAAGAAAACGGGATTTGGAGCTTAAACAACTGCTATAATCAGATGAAATACAATATATAAACATTGCATTTAGATTAAAATTTCTTAGTTCAAAACAAGATTCATAACTGGGGATGTTGGCTATGACAGGTAGACGTAATAAATGAAAAAGGCTTGCTAATCTAATTAAGAAATTAATCAAATTTTATGGAATCCAATATAAATAAAGTCGGGTATGTTTGAAATCTAATGGGTAAAAATGGTAAATGACAACAAGAGCACAAAATTGTAATTGTCAAAAAGTAAAAGCCCCGATGACTTAAAGAACAAAAATTAACTCATCAGAGCAGATCAGCAACATTTGATGGCAACTCCTCTACAGTCACATTGTAAAACTTCTGAATATCAGACAGCATTCTTGCATCATCCAATGACACGAAGTTTATGGCAACACCTTTTCTTCCAAAACGCCCACTTCGCCCTATGCGATGAAGATAATTTTCAGGTTGGGTAGGCAGATCATAGTTTATAACCAGAGACACTTGCTGTACATCTATACCACGAGCTAAGAGATCAGTGGTAATTAGAACTCGAGAAGAGCCAGAACGAAATTCACGCATGATGATATCACGAGTGTTTTGGTCCATGTCTCCGTGAGTGGCTGAGACAGTATGGTCATTGCCCCGCATCTTGTCAGTGAGCCAGTCCACCTTGCGCCTGGTGTTCACAAAGATCACACTCTGGGTGATTGCCAAAGTCTCATAAAGGTCGCATAATGTCTCTAGTTTCCAATCTTCCCTCTCAACATTCACATAAAACTGCTTGATACCTTCGAGGGTCAATTCATCACGCTTTACCAGGATTCTCACCGGCTTATTCATGAACTTCCTTGTAATCTCTAGGGCTTCAGGTGGCATTGTAGCAGAGAACACTCCAACCTGAATTTTAGCTGGCAATAGCTGGAAGATGTCATAGATCTGCATTACATGTATTAAAAACGTAATCAATTAGCTATCTATCTTACATAATGACTTCATCTAGTGCTTTAGAATGTGTTTTTCAGATGAAGAGAACAAGATTTCAACATAATGAAAAATATTGATGACATCGTTCTTGAAAGAACATGTATACGACAGTCAAGAAACAAAACTCCCTACCCAATTCAATTTTTTAAACAAATTGAAAACCAACAAACCTGATCTTTGAAACCACGTGAAAGCATTTCATCAGCCTCATCCAAAACAAACATCTTTATGTGGTCTGGGCGAAGAGACTGTCTTCGCAGCATGTCAAACACACGCCCAGGAGTGCCCACAACAGTATGCACACCAGCTTGGAGAATGCGCTGATCCTCACGAACACTGGTCCCACCCACACAAGCATGAACCTTAACACCCAGGTAATCACCAAGAGCTCGCATAACCTTCTCAATCTGCTGTGCAAGCTCCCTTGTTGGTGCCAAAACCAATGCCTGACACTGAACTAATCCATAATCAAGCTGCTGTAAAATTCCTGAACAGAATGTTGCAGTCTTCCCAGTTCCAGACTGAGCCTGCTGAATCACATCCAGACCTTTGCAGAAAGGAACGATTCCCCTTTGCTGTATTGCAGAAGGTCTCTCAAAACCTTTAGAACAAGAATAAAAATCACATATAAATTTGTTGTAAAGTTAAGCACGTATAGCATTTATTTTATTCTTCTAAAAATGCAATACTGATGCTCCAATTCAAATATGTTTTCAGTTTTAACCCCAATAAAAACAATTGGAAACCGTTAATCAAAAAAGAAAAAAACACTTAGAAACTATATTGGTTGTTACCCCGCAGATTCATTTATTAATCGTATAGAAATTAAAACATTTTGAAATGGAAACTGATGTAAATTCAGAAAATAATAATTCCACGCATATGCAATAAAAAAGTATATGCCCTTTTATTGGTATCAACTGACAACTCTGACCACTGCACCTACACTCCACTTCTTAAAATAAATCTTAATAAATTTTAATCTTCAAATTTTCTACAATCAGTTACCCAGCACCAAATAATTATTTATAATTTTTGGCTTGAACTATTATTAAAGTTGTAAGAAGATCCTGATATTCAGGTTGTACATATTAAGAATAAAAATAATATAACTCCAGTAGGGTAACATTGTAAAGACCAATGTCAAAAATTGATCAAAACAGTGAGTGCACAGAATCAAAATTTGCTCACCTAGTAATTGATAGTGTCACGCTGATATAAGTATTAAGTAGAATGCTCGCAACACACTCGTTTAAAGATACTCTTTAATACAATCTTAGTTATTGGTTTATTCTCTAAATAGTCAATCTAGTTTCCTCATAAGCAAGTGGCATTTTAAGTGTGTGCTGATTTTTTAGATAATGAACCAATTATTAAGAGTGTGTTTAAACTTTGAAGGAGTACATTGCTAGCAATCCTCAAGTATTAAATAAGCAAAATCAAAGAAACAAGGGAAAACAACCCATCAGCCATACCATAAGCATATATGCCTCTCAGAAGATTTTCCTGCAAACCCATTGCATCGAAACTATCATAGACTTCATCATATGAGGTGAAGAATTCTTGCCCGTCGGCAGAAAGGCTGTAATTAATTTTCAAGTCATCAAAATCGCAGAAAACCATAACAAGGAATTTAATTCAATCATCACACGCAGTAAACAACACAATGCATAAGAACTTACAATTCATTCATCTTAGAATCATATTGTCGAGAATCAAATTGCGATCCCTCCGGAGCCAAACCTGCCATCACTACACAAGAAAAAAAAATTAACTGAAAAAAGATACACAACATAAACTCTAGCACACTAGAACCAACAGCACAAGGAAGTCCCAAAAATTATTGTGAGACATAGCATGCAACATAAGAGACTCTTCTTTGCCATCGATATCAGATAAGAAAAGAAGCTTAAGAACATTCCAGAAGCACCAATTATTCAATAAAAAAACAAAAACTAATAAGATGAACACAAGTCCTCAGATTCAAAACATAAAATAATAATAATAAAAAAGGAGATTTAGGATGAAAAACAGTGATACCTAAGTGTTATGAGAAAGAAAGAGTGATCTGCGCCGTGGAGTTGAAGAATATCGTAGCTTAGCACTGCGTCTAGGTTTTGTATTAGAGCCGTAGGCCTTTCCTTCTTACGTGACCCAAACAACAAAACTAACCACCTTTCCACATTTACCCTTCTACACCATGCACTAGTGCACAATTAATCTTCAATTTATATTTATTTTTAATTTTAATATTTATCTTTTAAAAAAATAACATTTTAATGAATATTTCGTGATTGAAATTTTTTATGATATCTATTTAGTGGGCTTAGGCAATTGTAAGCCCAAAGTGTTTATGTGGAATTTATGGTGGGCTTGGGCACAATCCAGCACTAGGCGATAGGTAAGCCCAATGTTTTTTTTTTAATTTTATGATATCCATGTTACCATTAATTGCTGCCTTTGTGCGAAACATTCATTCAATATACTCGTGGTTTTGACATATATCCAGCATGCTTTTGTTATTTTGTCCATTTTTGCAGAAGTTGTAATGGTGTTTTTATCTTGCCACAAACATGTATGGCATAAAATATCATTTTTTTAAAATATCTTTAGTGTTTGGTTTGGCTTGTTACTTATTTTGTATTGTCTTCTTCCATTAATTTTTCTAAAGACTGCCACTAACAGAAAGCAAATAAACTTAACTAGGTTAACATAAGTCATAACTATATTTACTTTTTATATTTTTTATATAGTATGTCTCTTTGGTTCTCACATGCTTCATAAACTTTTTAAAGCTAACTTTTTTCTTTTTTCTTTTTTCTTTTTTAAATAAACTAAACTAGTTTGTAGAAGTGAGTTACACCATATTTTCTATTATGATATAAAAAATTATTCAATTTTAATTATATTTGATCTTTTTATAAGAAACAAAAAACTAAATCATTAAGACTAAGGAAAATAATTAAGTCATTTATGTTTTTTGTAAATATAAATTTTATTTTAAGAATAATCATGATATTAAATAGTGTAGTTAATAATTTATATATTTAATGATACTAATAAAATAAAAATATAAAAGAAATTTAACAATTAATGCATCTTAAATCTATTATTTGTTTTTTATAACAAAGACAAAAAAATGCTCTATTTTATTTTTTATAAAAAAGACTAGAAATAGTATTAAACTATTTATAGATATCTAATTTTATAAATTTTATATTAATTCATAATAAAGTTAAAATATTCTTTATAAAACTTTAACAACCCTCTTTAAAATTAGATATTAGGAGTGTGATGTCTTACGTTAACTAAAAATAAGGTTAAAATACTTTGTTAAGACTTAAATAATCATTCTCTTTATAGATAACTTTTAGAACTAAGTTATATCTTATTTTTTATTCGATATTCACATGTTATTTTCATAAAAAAATGTTGATGAAAGTTTACGCATATAAAAAAATATACAAAATTTGAATTATTTATAACAAGCTAGTAATAGAACCAAAACTTTGATTTTTTTCTCTTTAATAAAACTATTATCTAAATTCGTATAATAATACTGTGCACGATTTATGACACAATAATTGTAATATATGTCAAAAATTAATGGGATTTCAATATCACAAACTAAAGCTGTCGTTTGACAGAATCAAACAAACCCGGGATGATCGATTTGTCGTAGTTAGCTTAGTGGAAATTAATTATTACTAATCAAAGATATTAGTATGTGGCAATTTATCAATTTACTTCAGGCTATGCATAATCTATTGTCTGCCCCATTTGACCAACTCTAGAAAAAAAAATTGACCCGAACTAGACAGTATATATCAATTATCACAATAGAATAATTGGTCAAGTAAACCATTTACTTTGGAGACCTAACCTACATATTAAAGAGAAAAAATATTTTTGTTCATATATTTTTTTATAATTATGAGAGATATAAGTAAAAATGAGGGGGAAATGTAAGATAAAATGAATGATATAAAGGAATGAATTAAAGAAAAAGATTAGTTATAAAATAAAAATAAAAATGTGTTATCAATTCAATATTGTTTATTGGTCAACAACACAAAATGAAACACCTACTCTTTTATCTTATGAGATAAGCTGATCCTACAATAAAATAAAATAAAATATAAAAAATAATATAGAACCCGTTTAACAATTCTAGCAAGAACAATCAAGCGTAAAGCGATGGCGGGTAATACAATTTCAGCCTAAGCTTTAAAAAGGAAATACTTATTGGACCGAAAAATGGAAATTAATACTTATGATCTTTAATATTTAACATTTTTTTTTTTTGGTTTTGTAACTATCATTGATAACCAAATGATTAATAATAACTGTATATTATATAGAGCTGTTAACTTTTATTTTTAACTTAATTTCACTGCACTGTTAATATAAAAAATAAGGTCATATCAGTTAATATATACTATCATATGATTTAAAACACTTGACTGTTATTATAACATTATTAACTCAACCTGCTAAGTGTCAACACAAAATTAAACGAGAGAATAAAATATTCTATACTGAAAATGAATAAAAAACTACACGGGAATAAAATATGATTGACAGGTGTGTCTATTGCTATTATTTTAAAATGTCTATCATTTCTTTTATTGAAATAACTTTATCCAAAATATCATCTTTATCTTAATTAATGGAATTAATTATAAAAACATTTTAACTAAAAAAGTTAAACAAGTGTCACAATAAATTCATTAGAGTGATAAGAAGCACTTCCTTAAATGATATAGAAATTAGTTTATATGGAAAGCAGTATATAATTAATATACAAGCATATATTCGCGTACTTGAAGGAATTTTCAACTTAATTTTCTACGAAATAAGACTAATTAGCATATAAATATCCTTATAAGCACCAAACATGCAGAAAGAAAACACCAAAACCCACTAGAATATGATCTCTATCTGGTTATAGTATAGCACTCGCCAATGTATATTGAAAAATAATTAATAAACGAAGTAAATTCTATGCATTAAGTTAACATTTAATTAATTTTTAACACTATCAAGTTTCTCTGTTACAATTTGTTGTTCATAATAACTTATCGTAAGAAGGTCTTGAATTCAGTTCCTCTGTCATAAAATTATCGGTATATATTGTCACGATGTAATGTATATATAAGTCCCACTTGCATGCATGCATGCAGTCCTTATGGCACTTTGCACTCGCTGTCTTCGTCGCATGGACTGCATTAGACACCTTTCACTCACTCTCAAAGGATCACACGAGTCTCTCGACCTTGGAATTCATAATTAATTCATTTATACTTTGCATGCATGCAGTTCCCTCCCAAGCAAGGAGTCTTTAAAATATATATATATATATATATATATATATATATATATATATATATATATATATATGAAAAAAATATTTTTATATCAGTGTAAGTTTAAAAAAATTTATATTTAATAAAAAAATTTTATTTAACTTACATTTAACAGTAATAAATTATAACTATAAATTAAATAAAAAATTTAAATTTAATGTAATTTTTTTTTAAATTTATAACAATATAAAAAATATACCCCACGTGTATATATATATATATATATATATATATATATATATATATATAAAACGGATCAATGAACTTGTGTTAATTTTTCTTTTCAATAATTTATAACAATAAATAATCTTGTACGGTTGAGATATTTGCTTTTTTTATTTTATTTCCGTACTTGATGGATAGTTTGAAAGTTCAAACATACAAACACGATCACGAATTTAAGATAATTAAAATAAATTTTTTTTGACACAAGTAATTATTATAATAAATTATCAAGTTATTAAATGTGTATATAAATAAATAAAATTGACATTAATTTTAAAAGAAAAGAACGGATGAAACTCGCAGTCGCTTCTCTATGTCTATCGTCGGAAAAAAACAGTCTTTCAAATTTATGTTTCTTTTTTTAATTTTAATATGTTTAAACTCAAAACTGTCGACTAGTTATATGTTAAAAACAAATATCAATTAATGATCTATATAAATATTTATTGAAAATAATATATTTTGTTATTATTTCAATAAAAAAGCATCATCTTTTATTTTTAATTCTGTTACTTAAAATATTGATTATTAAGATAAAAAAAAGAATAGTAGAGCAGAAGTAAGATTTGCTCGGTCGCCGCATTTGTGGTATCTGTGGTGCACTGTTTGTGATTTTGGTGTTGACATCTGTTCAGTGTTGCCAAGTGGCTCTTCATCAAAGTACATGAGTGTCCGCACGTGTCATCAGAAAGCATGCATGCATGCAGTGCTGTCAAGACATTCAGTAGAATTTAGCATTTTTTTAATTTTAAATTTAGATCTGCAAGCAATATAAAAGTTGAGTTTCTGTTCTCAACTTTTTAATTCTTAATTAATCCATCCACAGTACCCGCACATCGACTACAAATGAATCAATGTAACGTGATAAAAAATAAAGATATGAAAAAACAAATAAAATAATAATTAATATATAATGTAACGTGCATAAGTTAAAAACTTGAAGAAAAGAATAAAAATATCAGCACTATCATTGTTACCATGCACGCATTTAACAGTTGACACATTAGTGTTGGTCTGTATAAATAGCTGCATTGTGCGCTTGAGCTCCTCACAAGCAAAGCCGAAAAAAGATAGTGGCAGAAAGTGTTGGTAGGTTGTGAAGAGAGGTTGGAAACATGTTTTCGGGTGTGACGGGGTTGATCCATAGGGGTCACAAGATAAAAGGAACAGTGGTGTTGATGAGAAAGAATGTGTTGGATGTCAATAGCATAACGAGTGTTGGGGGAGTTATTGGGCAAGGTCTTGACATTGTTGGTTCTGCACTCGATACTCTCACTGCCTTCTTGGGTCGATCCGTTTCTCTTCAGTTGATTAGTGCAACCAAAGCTGGTGGTTTCTTCTCTTTCTTTTTTTTTTTTTTTTCATTTTACTTCTTTCCCATTTCCACTTATAAGCAATTCTATTTATTTCAATATTTAAAAGTTAGAAAAATGGTAATCTTAATTGTAAGGACTGGTTTTAAAATGATTGAAGTAATATTGATTTTACTTTGGTTTGATTTTGAGTTTGTTTTATTGAATTTTTTTTTTTTACGGTAGCCAATGGAAAAGGAAAACTTGGAAAGCCTACTTTTTTGGAAGGGATCATATCTTCATTACCAACTTTGGGAGCAGGCCAATCGGCATTCAGAATTCATTTTGAATGGGATGATGACATTGGAATTCCTGGAGCATTTTATATCAAAAACTTTATGCAAACTGAGTTCTTCCTTGTGAGTTTGACTCTTGAAGACATTCCAAATCATGGAAGCATCTACTTTGCTTGCAATTCATGGATTTATAATGCCAAACACTATAAAAGTGATCGCATTTTCTTTGCTAACCAGGTGATGTTTCACTATCAAGTAATATTCACACTTCAATATTATCTTTAAAACTTTACTATAGTTATTTTCTACCACTTTTCTATCCACGTGTTAATGTGTTATTTATTTTGAAGTTCTTAAGCTTTAAAGGCATTAATAAAAAAATTGACAAAATATGTGGCAGACATATCTTCCAAGTGAAACACCAGCTCCATTAGCTAAGTATAGAGAAGAAGAGTTGCAGAATTTAAGAGGAGATGGAACAGGAGAACGCAAAGAATGGGATAGGATTTATGATTATGATGTCTACAATGATTTGGGAGATCCAGACAAAGGTGAAAATCATGCACGTCCTGTTCTTGGAGGGTCTAGCACCTATCCTTATCCTCGCAGGGGAAGAACTGGTAGAAGACCAACAAGAAAAGGTTAGGCTTTTCTTGGTCGATTACAAACATCAATTATACATATATATGATTAAAATAAAGTTGAATTAGGCCTTAACCCAAATCTAAGAAATTTTATTCTTTAGCATAAATGTATCATTAACATGTAAAGATCCGTCAATTTTATATACAATTGTTTTACTAATTAGTAAAGTTCAACGTGTGAAGACACAAGATAGACCAACATGTGTGTAGTTTAACTTAGAATTTAGAAGAATTCACGTGAGATTATTTGAATTGGCATGCGTTGGGTGAATGTCAACATAATATAAAGGATGACTATAGTCTATAGTAACTTATTGTCAATATTTAGGAGTACCTAGAAATAATTATTTTATTGAACTTTCAATAGTTTTTCAGTTACAAGTTTGAAATTTTCTTCTTTTATTCTTGCTAATTAATTCTATAATATTTATTAAACAGATCCTAATAGCGAGAGTAGGAGCAATGATGTTTATCTCCCAAGAGATGAAGCTTTTGGTCACTTGAAGTCATCTGACTTCCTTACTTATGGATTGAAATCTTTATCTCAAAATGTTATCCCAGCTTTGCAATCTGTATTTTTTGACTTGAATTTCACACCCAATGAGTTTGATAGCTTTGATGAAGTTCATGGACTCTATGAGGGTGGAATTAAGTTGCCGACAAATATACTTAGCCAGATTAGTCCATTACCTGTGCTCAAGGAAATCCTTAGAACTGATGGAGAACAAGCCCTCAAGTTTCCTCCTCCCAAAGTAATTGAAGGTATCTCACATCTTAAAAACTACTCACATCCAAAAAGTCCCTACAACAACATATCTTCTAAATTAATCCTACTGGACAATGGTTATTCTCTATCATTTGAACAGTGAGTAGGTCTGCATGGATGACTGATGAAGAATTTGCAAGAGAAATGCTTGCTGGTGTAAATCCAAACATGATTCGTTGCCTTCAGGTAAGCCTTATCAAGAGTTAGATTTTCTTAACATGTTTAGTTTGCTATTGAGGATGGCCTAATGGTGGATCACAATTTATCATAAATACTTTCTTACAATTATTTCTAAATTTATTACTGCAGGAGTTTCCACCACGAAGCAAGCTGGATAGTCAAGTCTACGGTGATCACACTAGTCAGATAACCATAGAACACCTCGAGCCTAACTTAGAAGGGCTCACTGTTGATGAGGTATACAATATGATATTGATTCAAATTAAAATTTTATTTGAGGAATTATATTATTTTTTATGTTTTTTTAACGTTGTTCCAATATATAATAATGACTAAATTATATTTGGTTGAAAAGGCAATCCGAAACAAGAGACTTTTCCTACTAGATCATCATGACTCAATCATGCCATATTTAAGGCGAATAAACTCAACCTCCACAAAAGCTTATGCAACTAGAACCATTCTCTTCTTGAACGGTGATCGAAATTTAAGGCCACTTGCCATAGAGTTGAGTTTGCCACATCCTCAAGGAGATCAATCTGGTGCTGTTAGTCAAGTTTATCTACCTGCAGATCAAGGAGTTGAAAGTACTATTTGGCTACTAGCTAAGGCTTATGTAGTCGTGAATGATTCGTGCTATCATCAACTTGTCAGCCATTGGTATAATTTTTTTTATAAAATAAATCATTTTATATATCTATAAATTGATTATTAATACCACTTCATGGAAAACAGGTTAAATACTCATGCAGTTGTTGAACCATTCATCATAGCAACAAACAGGCATCTCAGTGTTGTTCACCCAATTTATAAACTCCTATACCCTCACTATCGTGACACCATGAATATAAATGCCCTTGCTCGACAATCCCTGGTCAATGATGGTGGTATCATAGAACAAACATTTTTGTGGGGAAGGTACTCTATGGAAATGTCTGCTGTAATTTACAAGAATTGGGTTTTCCCTGATCAAGCATTACCTGCTGATCTTTTGAAAAGGTAATTCTTATTCTCATTTCTTAGAAACATAAACTAATTAGAAAAGGATAAAATTCATGTGTTGTTCTTTAATTAATGTTTTAATTAAAATTGTATTTAACATTAAATATTATTGAAATAAAATTTTAATTTTGATCAGTAAATAATAACACTCAAGTTTTGTCCTTATATAGAAAAATCAATTGAAGACATAAAATTGAAGTCGCTTTTCATGTTATATGATTAATATCTCTAAATTTTGATTTAGAGGAATGGCAGTTGAGGATCCATCTTCCCCTCATGGCATTCGCCTTGTGATAGAGGACTACCCTTATGCTGTTGATGGACTTGAGATATGGGATGCTATCAAGACATGGGTCAAAGATTATGTTGGCTTGTACTACACATCAGATGACATACTTAGACAAGATTCTGAGCTCCAAGCATGGTGGAAAGAACTAGTAGAGGTGGGTCATGGTGACAAGAAAAATGAGCATTGGTGGCCTAAGATGCAAACTCGTGAAGATCTAGTTGGATCTTGCACCATCCTCATATGGACTGCTTCAGCACTTCACGCAGCCGTTAATTTTGGACAATATCCTTATGGAGGTTTAATCTTGAACCGTCCAACTCTTAGTAGACGATTCATGCCTGAGAAAGGTTCTGCTGAGTATGAAGAGCTAATCAAGAGCCCACAAAAGGCTTACTTGAAGACAATTACACCAAAGCTTCAGACCCTTATTGATCTTTCTGTTATAGAAATCTTGTCAAGGCATGCTTCTGATGAGCTGTACCTTGGTGAAAGGGACAATCCAAATTGGACATCTGATACAAAGGCATTAGAGGCATTCAAGAAGTTTGGAAACAAGCTGGCAGAAATTGAGCAAAAACTCTCACACAGAAACAATGATGAGAAGCTGAGAAATCGTCATGGACCAGTTCAGATGGCTTATACTTTGCTTTTTCCTTCTAGTGAGGGAGGATTAACTTTTAGAGGAATCCCCAATAGTATCTCTATATGATCAGGTCTCTAGTTTGTTAAGCATTGTGGTTTGGAATAAAGATACAAGTGAAGGAATAGAAAATCCTTCATTGGTAATTTAGCGTGTTTGAATGCTTTACTTTTTGGCATTAATAAAAGCAGTTGTTTATGTAAAATATTTTGAAATAATAAAAGCACCTATGTTTATGTTTTATGTGCAGTGTTAGCTCATATTGGGTGATTGTGTCCACATAGAACAACACCCTCAATCCTATTAACATGTTTCATAAAGAAAAAGTGTTTTAATTTAGGTACAAAGGAATTCATCGCTACATATTTAGACGACTTCAAGGGTAGCTCATATCTCTAAACTAAAGATTTCGATCCTCTGAAGTTATTGAGTGAAGTGCACAAATCTTGTCCATTCAACTTATTTAATCACATTATAAGTTAATTCTAAATTTTATAAATTCAATTGTTTTTTCACGACTGTCCTCCTTTAATCTCCGATATAATCAAACATAAATCACGAACAGATATTAGTAGAGCGACACTCGCGCTTCTATGAACCTTTTGGAGATAATTGATTAGTTTTTCCAGATACATAAACAATTTTCAAGTATTTATTATAACAATTGGATAATATATGTTTAAATTATTAAAAAAATTTCATTATCTCCTAATTTAAATATTTGATATCTAATTATTGTTTTTGTTACAAGTGTCTCTTCTGTTAAGATATTATTTAAGTATTTAACATTAAAAGTGGTTAAATGATACATTCAATTAAAATATTAATGTAGTTAACTTGCATAGAGTAAAATAGAGTGAAGAATTTATCATGAGTTTATAGTCTATTGTCATTTAGAAAAATCTTGTAGAGTGAAGTATATATATATATATATATATATATAAATTTGAATTATTGAAAACAAAATGAGAGGGTTAAATGTGTTAAGATTGTCTCAGCAAATATTTTGCTATAAACTAGTTTTGAGAATTAGTATGAACAAACTTCAGATATTCAAGCGTAAACTATAACTGAGATGGTGGTATCTTAATTAAGAATATTTTTTTTAATTCCATCTTGCAATGCTAGTATAGCTCAAACACACAGTCACTTTTATTTACTTTTCCATTATACACAAACACATCTTTCTTTATTATTACCAAACATGAAAACATCCCACCAACCCAAATACATACATTAACCATACATAGGTCCTCTACTTCACTTTTATTTAGAAACAAACATGGGACTTGAGCAACATAGAGCTCTCAAATAGAGATACTGTTGGGAATTCCTCTGAAAGTCAACCCTTCCTCACTAGAAGGGTAAAGCAAAGTGTAAGGCATCTTAGCTGGCCCATAGCGGTTTCTCAATGAAGCGTCATTGTTCTTCTGTTGGAGTTTTTGCTCAATATCTGCAAGATTCTTTCCAAACTTCTTAAAGGCCTCTAATGGGCCAGCATCAAAAGTCCAATTGTCACCACCATCTCTCTGACCAAGGTATAACTCATCAGAAGCATGCCTTGACAAGATTTCAATAACAGTGAGGTCAATAAGGGTCTCTTGCTTGCCAGTAATAGTTTTCAAAAACTCCTTCTCAAGGTTCTTAGCCAAGGCAGCATACTCAGCAGACCCTTGCTCTGGCATGAATCTCCTACTAAGAGTTGGCCTATTAAGGATATAACCTCCATATGGATATTGTCCAAAGTTAACAGCTGCATGAAGGGCTGAAGCAATCCATATGAGGGTAGTTGAAACTTAACTCTGCACGAGTGTGCATCTTTGGCCACCATGGCTTGTCTTTCAAATCACCATGACCCACCTCCACAAGGTCTTTCCACCATGCTTGGAGTTCAGGGTCTTGTTTAAGTGCATCATCTGAATGGTAGTAAAAAGAGACATATTCTTCCACCCATGACTTGATGGCTGCCCATATCTATTAGAGTAAATTATTAATGTATGCTGTATACCTTTTAGAGTAAATTATTCATTGTAGCTTTTTACCATCACAATTGTTTTAGGGTGGGATGGTTAATACTTGAATATATCTATTTACATTTTTTATTTTTAAAATTACCCTTGTTAAAACTTAAAAGAAGTTAAATCTTTAGTAATTATTGTTCCGTCGACCAAATTTATCTATATTTACAAAAGTTAAGATCCTAAATCTACTTTCATCATATCTATGTTTGTTTAATACATGTAATCAATCACATTTTTCATACTTTAATTACGAAGGGGATGATGTGTGATGAAAAGATTAGAGAAAAATAATAATGAATTACCATCATTCTTGGTAGCACTGATCAACTGGATGGAGATATGGGATGCTAAGATAGTAACAGTATCAACAGCAGAGCCAATGATGTTAATGGCGGTGTCGGCGATGCCCTTGACAGGATCGGTGATGCTGGTTATGTCCAACACATTCTTGCGCATCAACACCAAAGTGCCCTTTATCTTCTGACCACCCTTGTGGAATATTGGGAGCATCTTGTTCTTTGCTAATATACCTTCTCCAACAACAATCACTGTTCTCGTTAATTAAGATTGTGGCTTGTGAGGAACCCAACCAAAGGATGCTTAGTATTTGTAGAGAACAACAACCAATAGTGCCATATCAGATGGGTTTTTCAGATGCGTTTTCCATATGGCAAGTGAAAGATAGAGACACTCACATGGAAGAAACATAAATGGATAATGTTCACTGTTATGTTTTTCGTTTTAATTACCAACACTGAATTCATCTTACGTGTTCAATATTTGTTACCATGCTTAAGAGTGTCTTATCATAGTAATCAAGAAATGCATATCATATTCTTTTGAAAATTTTTATTAGTTTTTAGAAAAACCTAATAATTATAGTTTCTTATAAAATAAACATATGTTGCAATTTTTTTATAATGGTTTTTTAATTAAAATTTTACTAATTTTTAAATTAAAATTTTATATAATTGACAATTAGTTATTATTTTATTTTAACGAATAATATTATTTTAAATATAACTAAATACTAACTAATTACATATGTATATATTATTATCACAATAGTATTACATAATTCAAAACAAAATATTATAATATATTTAAAACTTAATAACATTTTATCTATGTATCATAAAAGTAAACATATATTATCTTTATGTCTTTGTATGCATCAACCAAGTCTTGGTATGCTTACTGTACCAACTTCCAAAACATAATTATAGAAACTAACCAATAGAAAAATCGAACAGTCCAAATTTAAAGGAGTTTCTTTGGTCTATCTCGATATGATTGCATGACAAAATTAAAAACAATTGCGTCATTATATCTATAAAAAAAAATATCAACATATTAAATTCTTGGCTTAATTATATTTTTTTCTCAATCAGCATATTTTACAATAAATTTTTATAAAATTTTTAGTCAAAATATAATTCTAAAAAATTAAAATTTAATTACTACTGTCAAAGTGCTGAAATAGCTGATGAAAAATCAGCTCACTCTTAACAGTACACAATATGTCATATTATTTATTTTTTTATATTTAAAATTATATAATTATAAATAAATTCCTAAAAATATTTTATTTAATTATACAAAAGTCTCTTTAATTTTTCTTTTCTTATTCTCACACCCTTTTTACATCCCTCCCCAACCCCACCCCTTCTCTCTTTTTCGCCAGCCTCGCCTCACTCTAACTTCGCAATTTCTTTCCTTCTCAAAACTATAAATACAAAAAAAAATTATTTTAATTTTTATAATTTCATCTTTTTGAACAAAGAACTACAAATACAGGTAATAAATTTTAAGAAAATATATTTATATAACAAAAAAGTGCTATAATTCACACAAGTAAGAAAGGTAAAGTACAAAAGAGAAAAGAAAACATGAGATAATGTGATAGAGAAATAAAAGATTATTTTATAATCTTATTAAAAAATTATGATTTTTAATTTCAGATAATATTTTTAATGAAAAATAAAATAACTAAAAATAATATCAAATGCATTATATACAAAATATATTTTTATTCTTTATATTTCTTAAAAAACTTTTTAAACATTTTTTTCGTCTTTTATTTATCGTTAGATAGGCAAGGACTTAACTAACAAATATTTAATTAAATTTGGACGCATGTTAGAAAAAGATCATACAAACTATTAACTTAGGGAGATATAGGAATGATATTTTATGACTCAATAATAACACTATTAAATTGTGTTGCTTGCGTGTGTTTTTTAAATTTAATAAAAATAAATTGATTATAATTTTTATATCGTTGCTAAACTATTAATTAATACATAATCAAAAAATAAATTTCAATAATATATAGAATAGATTTTATTTTATTTTGATAATGTGTTAAATTTGTAATTTTTTTAACGTATACGATGAACTTTAATACACAGAAGATTTAGTTAGATGTATATTAATTGTAAATAATTATTTAATTATAAACGATAGACACCTAAAATAGTAAGTTTGAGAAAATAAAGTTTATAAAATATCCAGTTCGCTATATTAACTGAATTACAACGCGGACTGGAGTTAAATAATATAATATATTTAGAAGTATCGTCGACACGAATCTCACGATTCAATATTATAATTATAATTTTTTTAAAATAAGTTATAAACATTAGTTCCTTAAATATTTATTATAATTAGATAAAAAGTATAAAGTTTTAAGAGTAATATATTCTGATTTTGTCAGATTAATATTTAAAAATTGAAGTTAATACTTATTTTTTTTTTACTGATACACATTTTCTCATATAAAACATTTAAACATAATAAAGAAAATATTTATAAAAACAAAAAATATTATTAAATAATATGCTAAAAATTTTATCGAACAATTATGATAAAAACATATATAAAAATAATTCTAACAAAATAGTTTAATTTTGTAAGGTATATAATTGTTTAAATAAATGCTTGGATGTGTTGTAACTTGTTGTACTCGTTCAAGCGTTAGTGTAAAGAATCTTAGTCGCTGAAGGTTATACGGCAGTGTTGACATATTGATGGTAAAATCTTATCCACTGAATTTGAAATTAATGTTCCAGATTCACCCAAAGTCAATGACTTTTCTCACAACAAAGTTAGAGAATCCACATTCTCCATTTCAAGGTAGAGAAAGTAGCCAGATTCAAAAAATTTAATGAAAAATATATAACCATAAAAACATGACAGAAGCTAAACACAAAATAACATTGCTTGTATTATTTGCAAACCAAAACCAAATCGAAGACTCAAATACAGCATTGAATACACACGATGATTAAATAGTAGATAAGATACATTTCTAGTAGTCTTGCGTCTTTTTTATTGTAAGGTAGGTACGTACAATAGTAAAGTAAACCACAGGTTCCTTTAGATAGAGATGCTATTAGGAATTCCTCTACAAGTTAACCCTTCCTCACTGGTAGGATGAAGCAAAGTGTATGGCATTTGAACAGGCCCACTTCGATTGCACAGACTAGAATCATTGTTCTTCTTTGAGAGCTTTTCCTCAATTTCTTTGAGCTTGTTTCCAAACTTTTGAAAGGCTTGTAATGCTTTTGAATCAGAGGTCCAGTGTGGATTTTCCCTTTGTCCAAGGTAAACTTCATCAGAAGCATGCCTTGATAATATTTCTATCACTGAAAGGTCAATGAGAGTTTGAAACTTTGGTGTAATTGTTCTCAAATAAGCCTTTTGATGACTCTTAACCATTTCATCATATTCTGCAGTGCCTTCCTCAGGAAGCAGCCTTCTTGTAAGAGTTGGACGGTTAAGGATCAAACCTCCATAAGGATATTGTCCAAAATTAACAGCTGCATGAAGGGCTGAAGCAGTCCATATGATAATAGTGCAAATTTCAACAAGCTCTTCAAGTGTTTGCAACTTAGGCCACCATGGCTTTTCTTTCAAATCCCCATGACCTATTTCTACAGCTTCTTTCCACCAATGTTGGAGCTCAGAATCAGCTCTGACATCATCGTTTGTTGAATAGTACAACGAGACATACTCTTGGGCCCATGTGTTAATAACACCCCATATCTCTAATCCATCAACAGCATAAGGGTAATCCTCTATCAGAAGACGAAGTCCATGTGGGGAAGATGAATCCTTAACTGCCACTCCTCTAAAACAAGTAAATTACATATATGTTAATTATTAACATCATCAGCAGTTAATTGTAAATTTACCATATCATATTATCGTTATGCTTTGTAACAAAATATATATGAACATGTTGCCAATCTAAGTCACATTTTGTAGTGAAATGTTTATAGAGATTTACCTCTTGATAAGATCAGCAGGTAGTGCTTGATCAGGAAAAACCCAATTCTTATAAACCGCTGAAGACATCTCAACAGCATACTTTGAAGGCAAAAAAGATCTCTCTATTATGCCATCAGCATTAATCAGAGATTGCCTAGCAAGTGCATTGATGTTCATGGTGTCACGATAGTGAGGAGATAGAAGTTTATAAATTGGGTGAAGCACACTAAGCTGTCGGTTTGTTGCTATGATGAATGGCTCCATCACTGCATGAGTATTTAACCTATGGACAAATAAAAATAAAAAATCAGACATAACGTACACTTCATGCACACACACATACACAGAATGTTTATGTTGATTGCAATGAAAAATTTATACCAATGACTCATGAGTTGATGATAGCAAGAGTCATTTACAACCACATAAGCTTTGGCTAGTAGCCAAATTGTACTTTCAACACCTTCATTTGCAGGTAAGATAACTTGACTAATGGCACCTGATTGATCCCCACCAGGATGTGGCAAACTTAATTCTATGGCCACTGGCTTTAATGACCCATTTTCTTTCAAAAAGAGGATGGTCCTTGTAGCATAAGCCTTGGCATAAGTCTGATTTATCTGCCTCAGATATGGCATGAATATATCATGGTAATCTAATATAAATAACCTCCGGCTAGCAAGTGCCTGTTCCACAAATTAAAATTAATTTTAATTAATCATAATATAGGCACCAACTGTAGTTAATTAAGTGGAAATGTATTGTTCAAGTGTAACAAGTCCTTGGCATGGTTATGAGACACTTAAATATGTTTACCTCGTCCACTGTGTACCCGTCTAGGTTAAGGACATCTGCTGTTATCTTGCTGGTTTGATCACCATAGATTGTGGGATCTAGATTGCTTGTTGGAGGAAATTCCTACCATTGATTAAAGAATAATATCATGTAGAAATAATAAATATTTGTCTATATCATTCAGTTTTATCAGATGGTCATTACTAGAAATATAAACTAATTTAACATGGGTATTAAATTCGATTTTATCAATCGATACGTTTGGCAATAAATATTTGAACCTACTTGAAGACCACGAATTACGCAAGGATTTACACCAGCAAGCATTTCCCTTGCAAATTCTTCATCAGTCATCCATGCAGATTTACTCACTGCTCAAATAACAAAGGAACTCATCATTAATTAAATGGAATCACTTCATCAAAAGCAAAAGTTTGCATTTGTTTTGAATATGATATGACTACTACGATACAAAATGCATGCCCAAAGGGTTATTCAAGTACAAGTGTTTCATATTTTTTTTTTCAAGTACAAGTGTTTCATTTAATGTATGTTCAAAAATATTTTTGTTAATATATATAGATATAATATAATTATCACACCTTGAATAACGTGAGGTGGTGGAAACTTGAGGACCTGTTCCCCATCGGTACGGAAGAGTTCTTTGATAACTGGTAAGGGGCTAATTGTGCTAATTACGTCGGTAGGTAGCTTAATTCCACCTTCATAGAGGTCACGCACCTCTTGGAAGCTATCAAACTCTGGTCGCGTGAAATTCAAATCGAAAGCAGATTGAAACGCTGGCAACACGTATTGAGATAAAGATTTTATTCCATATGTAAGAAAGTCTGAGGACTTTAAGTGACCAAAATTTTCATCTCTTGGAACATAAACTTCGCCTGGTTTCTCACACTTGGGATCTGTTCAAATTCATTAGTAAACAACAATAAAATAAAAACTTTGATCGCCCACAAAATTGTAATGTTACACCAATATATAACTGTACCATTAAAGCAATTATGGACTGATATATAAAGACTCTCTAATATCTACATCAATCATTTCAATTAAAATATGTATGATACATGCATATGTTTAATTCCGCGGACCAAACATTATTAAAAAACCAATGTTATATATATTTTTGCGACGGATCAATTAATGTTATACTGAAACTTCACACGTTATACAAATTTATTTTAGTAATGGAAACATAAAAAAAAAAAAAAAAAAAAAAAAAACTAACCTTTCCTTGATGGGTATCGACCAGTTCTTCCCCTACGAGGGTAGGGATGGGTAGATCCTCCAAGAACTGGGCGAGTAAACTTTTCACCGTGATCTGGATTGCCCAAATCATTGTACACATCATAATCATAAATCCTATCATGCTCCTTGCGCTCTCCTGTTCCATCTCCTCTTAAAATCTTCAATTCTTCTTCTCTGTACTTGACAAGTGGAGGTGGTGTCTCACTTGGAAGATACGTCTACATTAACATTAAATTAGTCTTATCATTCATAGCGTAAAGTTCAACAACTTGCATAATATATACATACATATATGAATATGAATGTATGCAGTAGTTGCCATTCATTTATATTGAATTTTATAAACTCGTAAATAGCTTACATTGTTGGCAAAGAAAATGCGTTCGCTTTTGTAAAGTTTTGAGTTGTAAACCCATGAGTTGCAAACAAAGCGGATAGTTCCATGGTTTGGAACGTCTTCAAGAGTCAAACTTTTGAGGTAAAACTCAACTTGCATGTAGTTCTTTATGTAAAATGCACCGGGAATTCCCATGCTATCGTCCCATTCAAAATGAATATTGAATGCAGACTCTCCTGCTCCCAAAGTTGGTAACGAGAAAATAATACCTTCCAAGAACGTATCCCTTCCAACTTTTCCTTTTCCATTTGCTACAAAATGTTCCACACATAATTAAGTTACCCAAATAGGTTAATTAAGAACAAAACTTTCGTTAATAATTTACTAATTAAAATTAGAATTTTACTTTAATAAAAAGCTTACATTTAACTAATATTAATTATTACAAATTATCAAAATAAAATTCTTATTTTATGAGTAAATAACACAACAACACTTAAATTTTGTGCATGAATTAAACTATATATATAAATATATTTGGCTATGATATAAAGGAAGCTTTTTAATTGGAAAGTGATGATTTATGGATGATAATGGAAACGGATTAAAGAAAGAACAAACCATCAGCCTTGGTAGCACTAATGAGTTGGAGTGAGACGCTACGGCCCAAAAAAGAAGTTAGGTTGTCAACTGTGGAACCAACAACGTTGAGACCGGTTCCTATGAGTCCCCCAACATTTCCACTGGTAATATTAGCGACGGTGTTGAAGTCCAACACATTCTTTCGCATTAACACAACGGTCCCTTTGATTTTATGTTCTCTATTCATGATTCCCGTCACCCCTGAAAACATCTTTGCTACTTCGTAAAGCTACCAACACTACTATTTTTATTTGGCAAAATAAGAGAATATGAAGAAAAAGGGGGGAAAAAGCCTATGACTTGTGAGAAAACCAACCAAACTATGCTGGCTATTTATAGCTATTCTTAGGTGCATTTTTATTACGAAGTGTATACTACTTTATTCTGTGGATGCTAATTAGTTGCTGTCTTTTATATTATTAACATTTTGAATGACGTATTAACATGATATATATTAAATAATATAAATTATATTTTTCCTTTATTCTATAAGTATAGCTAATAATTAATTGGATATGTATCGCAGGTGATGATGAACACTTAGTTCTCAGCATGCAAGGTGTCACACCGATTCCATGCAAGAAGGACAAGAGGCATACTTGAACCGAAGAATAATGAATTTGCATGTGATTTAGTTTGACGCCAAGTGCAAGTGTCATTAGGACCGCATGCAAGAATGACACATCCATAATGAAGGCAATATAATAAGATTTAATACGAAGGCAATATAATGAAGACAAAAATATGTTTATTTAATTATTTATTTTTTACAAAGTTCTTGTAATAAAATACCTCGCACAGTTGATAGAAATCCAGTCTTGTAAATTTCCCCAGGTTGACGAGTACTCACCATGAGATAAGGAGAGCACAATTCTCTAATCTCCTGTAAAATTATAAGAATATTAATTTTGAATCCTTCACTACTGAGCATGTGATAATGATGCATGAGATTCCATTAACCTGGAGTACCGTAGAGTCCATTTGATGTAGCTTCTGCTATTAAAGTTTCAGGATGCTCAAAGGCCAAGACATTCCTCTCTCAAGATAAGGAATGTAGTTTATCAATCAAGTTTTTTAAAATCATTTTTCTGAAATTTTATTAGATACTACCTATGTTCAGTGTGTGCGTCAATCATAGACCATTATTAAGGACCATCTCTTCTATTACACTCGATAAGTGTTATTTATTTCAAAGATATAAAGCATGAATCATCTAGTTTTAGTCCACTGTTGTAGTTTATCTGTAATAATTATATCTATATCTCTTGCATACACCAGATAATGTTGTTGGCCATTTTTATTCTGTTGGCTCATAAAAATTCTAATGACAGTCATGGGATTTGTCGCTCTCCATTCATTCGAACTAGAGTTTTATATGCTTCTTTTGTTTTTTGTTTTTTTTGTTTACTACTGCCACTTTTTATTTTCTCCTTGTGTGGGTTTCCTTTTGATTGATGTTCTGGAATGTATATATATATATTGAGCATAATTTGACAGGTCACAGCCTCTCTCACCTATTATTATCAAAATAAACTATTTTCTTCATTATGATTTAACAGTAGATGCATGTGCCATTGACCACCAAGATCACATTGAACGACTTTTCACTTGCTTGTTAGCATAGAATATAATACCAAATTGTGAGTCAAAGGCATGGTTTTTCTCTCCTAGACCTCTTACTATCTGTTTTTTGCCATATTATAGAATTGGGCCTCTTTCGAATCCTTTTTCTAAACTGATTCTTAGATCTTTTTCTAAGAGCAGTACATTAGTTTGCGAGCACATCATTTACACTCAACTGAAAATTGGTCATTAGCTGGGAAATGCTTATATCTATGATGTGAGAACATAGAGTGGAAATATTGATATTGATTTAGCTTAATGCCATCATTACGTTATATATCACCCCAAAACTTTTGATAAGGTTCTTTTTCTTGTTTGAGTTTCAATTATGGCTAAAACCTCGTGTTTCACAATTCATGAAAATAGACTTTTCTCAGACTATCAATTTTGTTTAGGGACATATCAACAACGTTTTTATGTTTAGTTTTATTTCAGGTTGCTGCTTTGGCTCTTCGTAAAGTTCCTCTATGTAACACTCTACGGGCAGATGATTATATTCGCCAATCGCCAGTAAGTAAACAATTTTAATGTAATTATTATATTATTGCCATCAAATTTGTATACTGAGGCAATGCTGATTCTTTTGTCCCTCTTTATTACCTTTTCTAAGGCGCAGTCAATGTTCACTTCATAATCATTAATGTCTTTCTATTTTTCCGTTTACACGCCTGAAGAATACAAATTTTCTTCCTTCATGTCATGTCTGTAACCCTCAGCTGCAATATATGGTTTCAAGACTCAAATTAAGATTGTTTTCTATCTTCATGATCATGACATGCTAAGTTCTGGTCACTTCATATTTTGTTTGCTCAGGTGCAATTGGAGCCGACTGTTTAAGAGCATTCAAAAGCACTATTTAAAATCCAGAATCCATGTTGTTGTAAGAATAGCCAGAATGCCTCCATGACATTATTCTTTCCCAGTGATACGAGAATTGTTGACCTGGGTGTGTTATCCGGGCTGATTGTTACCTGACCTTTTTTACAATAAATTCTTTAACCTCTGAAGGCAAATTCGCGCAAATTTAGCAAATTTGCATTTTTAATAAACGGGTAATTGAGGAATTCAATGCAATAAAATTTTGCTCTTTCAAGTTACTGTAAATACTAGACGGCGTGTTTCAGATTTTCTTGTTAGATGGTGTGAATAATTGAAAGCAATAATATTTACTTATTTCCCCGCATTTCCTATGTTATTTTATTCACCTTCAATTCATGGAGAGTTTTGGAGTGTTCCCAGGAACATATGTAAATTTTGTCATCATATTACTATGCTATCATCAAGTATAGATCAAAATAAACCAAAATAAATAGGAGCTACTTTTAGTATAAACAAGGATGTGTCACTTGCTATGCACTAGCGTGTAAAAAGATTAAATATTTTTTAATTCTTTATAAACATTATTTTGGTTAAGGTTATTTGAAGTATTTGTTATGGCATATTAGGATGGGAAATTTGTTGCCCAAATGACAAGTTCTATAACAAATATATGAATATGCGATGGGAATAATTGAAAACGAGTTTATCCTTCGGTGTCAGAAGTATAAACAAAGACTGTAGTTGCTTTTGTTCTGAAATAGAACGCGGATTTGGTACTAAACAAAGAGAACAGAGCGGTAAGAGTTATTTTCACGAAGTCATTAGGGCAAATAGAGTGAGACAGTAAGTAGGCCATGGTTGTAAAGCCCTCACCGTGGATTGGTCCTTGCCAACATTCATATTCAATGAAATTTCAAGATCTAGCGAATAAGCAGAGGTGCATAGTTGACATTCTTAGTATACAGCCATAATTTCTCTGTTATCCCTCTTTGTTCCGTGAACAATATCAACCGATCTAGTAAATTATCTCGTCCATATCACATCACCGGTTAACTTACCGTGTTCCTCTCTCTCTCTGCATTTCATATCAGTTCCTAAGGCTTTATTGGGAGTTTGGAGGAACTTAAAAAGGGTTCATACAAATCCTCCCACCCAAATTGGAGTAACTTAAAAACACAGGATCAGGGGACTTATAAAACCTTCCCTTCTCATTTAAAGACTCCGAAACAAGTATTATCACAAAATTAACTCTGAAATAAAGCCTAACATACCTGAGGGATCCTTTTTCTATGACAAAGTGATATTAACAAAACCACGTCCGCGTCAAGACTCCAGTTTACCAATATCGTTCATTAAGTTATAAGCAGGGAATAATAATCAACCAGAAAAACCCACCAAAGCTTCTTCGCAGTAACTACTAAGTAGAGTTAGCTGTATCATGTATGTATCAAACTTCAATAATCAACCAAAGTTGAGCTTATTTTATAAATGGAAAGAAACATGACCATATAAAGTATAACCCCCCCCCCCCCCTCTTCTCCGCCTTATTTTTTCATTCACAAAGAAGAATAAGTTCAATCACATTTATTTATATATCACTTAACAAATCCAACACAAAAATAGAGACAAACAACATAACGTTTAGGTTGCTAAGGAACAAATCAATTGCAGGAAAAAAATAGTCCGGGAAACGAAAAACACAGGAAGCTGCTAAAACAATACTTGAAAAAAATAACTTCCGTATTGAAATTGAAGTTCAGAATAAATCCGAAGCGAATAACAACAGAGGCTATCCATCCTTCAACGAGTTCTAGCCCTAAACAACACCTTGCAACACAAGCAAGAAGCAACAGTGGGTAATTGTACACAGAAAAGCTAAATCAATACTTTTATTCCTTTAGTTTGAGCAGAAAAAATCAATGAGGACATCAAGTAAGAGGTGAGAGATTGGGCCAGTTAACAGAATAAAAGCTTGCGCGTGTGCTCATTGCACTAGATGAGAGGAAGCCACATTAGAATAAGTCATTGTTATCTGTGAAAGCTAAACTACAAGGATGGTAAGAGAAAATCTGTCGATAGTGATTAAATTCAAGTAAAATATCACATCAACTGGCTACTGAAGTCTCGGAAAACTTTAATTACGTGCACAAAAATTATTTCCTCTGGAAAACTGCTCCTGGCAGGAAGCAGTGAGTTATCAACTGAGATAGTTCATTTGATTTACACATATGCAAAATCTATCAGTTGATAGCTTCATATGATGATTCATAGTCAAACTAAAACCACAACAGCAAATGTTTTGTCATCTCATACAGAGGACAAATGTCTTCTTTCAACTAACTAAATACAAATTACCCGATTAAACGACATACCAATCATTGACAATACACTAGTAGCTATAAAAAATCATTTAAATAAAAGATTAATCACAGTATTCTTTGTTAGTCTCCCAAGATACAAGGTATAAATGTATCCCAAACTTGCAAACAGAAAATCTCTAATGATATTTTACAAAGAACCCATCAAACGGTACACAACTTATACCGAGCCTCGCCACCTAATCGGAAAACTAATGCATTAGTCCAATAACATATATCAGATAATGAACTATATTTACACATGAAATTCCCCAGAATTCATAAGTCCTAAGGTAATATATATATAATACGAGCTTCTTTAAGCACAAAACTTAACCAACCATTCAACTTCTATCAAATCATATATCAAAACACTTTTTACTATAACACCCTTTGCACACTCTTCCATTAACATGCATAGACAGAGGAACGAGATTTTATATACACTACATATATCCAGCATTAAAGCCGTCCCAATTATTCATTCATGAAGAGTCGACAAATTACATTAGAAAGGTTAGCCATTATCAAGCTGAAAAAATATGCATAACAAAACCAATTGTTTGCGACAGCAACACTGTCACATAAAGCCACGTAACCCAAAAATTGCTCAAAATTGATAGCAACCCAAAAAAAAAATCAATAAAATGAAGAGCTCACACAAAGTGACGTTCTCATATAGGCACGTAACGTTTCAATGCCTGCTTCGCCGTAACAGCAACTCCAACCACCACGCCGCCAACTGCACCCGCAACCGCCGCCGATCGCACCCCTCTGGCTGCTCGATACAACGCGCCGGTGCCGAGTCCTGCCGCAACGCTGTTCCACACATCGTCGGTGTCTCTCGCCGCCACAATCCCGCTCTCAATGCCGGCGTAAAGCAACCCTATGACTCCGAGACGGTTACCCCACGCTCGACCCGAGTGACCGGACGAGTTCAGAACCCTGTTGACTCTAAGCTTGGCGCTGTCGCCGGACTCGAAGGATTTGACGCCGTCGACGAGGCCGACGGCGGCACCACCAACGGCTCCGGCGAGGTAGCCGCAGCCAGTGTAGAAGGTGAGGTTCTCTCCCCAGGAACGACGCTTGCGGCGAGCTTCTTCGACAAAGAGGAACTCGGGGGAGGTTGGGAGGTGGTAGAGGTTTCGTATGGGAACTTCAAGATCCTTGTAGGGGTTGTAGAGGCGTGTTTGGTTATTGGAATCGGATCCTGATTCGCGATCGCTGGTCTGGTAAGCCATGGAAGAGGCTTCCAGACGCTAGGGTTAGGGTTTCGCGGGTTAGAGAGTAGGGGAGAGAGAGAGAGAGAGAGAGAGAGATTTGCAGAAGAGCGACGCTGTGTGGTGTGTTGTGTTGAGATTTGGGGGAAAAATCGGGTCGCTGTGGCGGCGCGTTATGGAGCCGGTCCGGTCAGATTCGATTTCGAAAATGGACCGGACCAGACCGGACTCCGTGTTGAACCGGAAATGAGAAAAGAAACTTCTAGCTCGGGATCAGAAACGGTGTCGCTTAATTTCTACACGTGCTTACAGATACAGAATTCAGCACCGTTGGGCATGTTAACCCAATAATTTTTATAAAAATATATAATTAAAATGCTCATACATATATATAAGCTTAAAAGATGAAAGCAATACTAATAATAAGTAAAAATATAAAATATCTATAAAAAATAAAGAGTATAAAAGAAACTTTAATTATTACTAATTTTTATTGTATATTTTTCATAAAATTTATAATTTTTATTATTTTATGCTAAAAATTTATAAAAATAAAATATCTTGTGTGAAAAGGCGAATGATTCTAAGCTTGTCACGAGAGTGATAATTTTTGTACTATATAATAGTTAAGTTCTCATTTTAAGAAGTATGAATATGAAATGCAAAATTAATATAATGGCTGTAAATATCATTAAGTTAAATTTTTTATTTTAGTCTTTAAGATTTTAAAAATTAATCTCTATTATTAATTTATAATGACATGACATACATTTAATAATTATGCTACATAACAGTTATTTTAAGATAATAAATGACATGATAGATTTAAAAGCATATTATGTCATTAGTTAACAGTAACAAAGATTATTTTTAAAGATCTAAAACTTATGAAAACTAAATGTAATCATATATAGAGAGATTAAATATTTATTTATCTTTATTACAAATATTAGGAATACATTTTATAAATGCTGTAAGTTGATCTTAATTCGTATTATACAAATACATTAATAACAAAAATTGAAAGGTGAATAGCACTCTGGAGATTGAGGATTACAAGTGGATGTACAAAGTGAATAGGGAAGGAGAGTTTGGTGATAACAATGCTCCTTCATGTGTTTTTGTTTGATTAATTAGAACCCACGTAACAACATGCAACACTGTTGATATTGCTTGCTACAATATTCCCTAGTTATAAGAAACAAGACATAAAGGAACTCATGAATCGTGGGAAAGACGTTTCTTTGCGGAGAGAATTGACTGAGCAACTTATAAACAACGAACAGTCTCGATAAACATCCTTCATATTCATTTTCCCAATTTATGGTAAGAGAAAGCCTGGTTTCAACAAACTACGTACAATGTTCCACATTTTGCCTGCGGACTTGGGTAGTTCGCATCTCCTCATATTCAAACTGATCTACGTTGAATTTTCCATTTCCATATTAGGATTGTTATTCATTTCCTTCCTGACTGTACATGATACAATATATATCAATATCAAAGCAACTTCATGGATAATTTATATGACTTGAGAATCTTTAAACTATTTAGCTTAGTCTTTCTAAAATGCTGGCCAAGAAGCATATGAAGAATAAAACTTTAACTGCAGTTCGAAGATGATTTTAATGTTATTCTATATTCAAAATTGAAATTTTATTTTGGCTAATTCAAGTAATAAACATCAGCGTTAAAGGTCTATACTTGTTATTGAATTAAAATTCTAATCTTGATTAAAGAATAACATAAAAGACACTAATGATACTATATTTAAGTTTAAAGAATAAAATTAATAGAGTAGGTTGTTAACTTGGAAATTTTGTTTAACTAACCTTTAAGGAGGGGACAATATGAGTGTGAGTGGATGCTTCTCCCAGATTCCTGAGTCGAATGAGCTGAGGCAAAATGACAGAACCAAGGTCTGGTCTATCGCGTCTTCTCATCTCACAACACTTCAAAGCCAACCTAGCATATGATAAAGTCTCTTCAATGGGCCAATCCTTGACATTTGGATCAAGAACCTCTGGAAATTTTCCTTTGCTTATAGCCTCCTCAACCAAGTGAGCCACACCCATTGGAGACTTTCCAGTAATAATCTGTAGAAGCAATACACCTAGTGAATATATATCTGATTTTACACCCAATAAACCCGTTTGTTGATACTCCGGATCAATGTAGCAAAATGTGCCAGCTGCAGTTGTTCTATGGTATTGGGTGGTTTTGTTAGCCACATTAGGGGGAACAAGCCTGGCCAAACCCACATCAGTGATCTTGCTCACATAGTTCATGTCCAAGAGAATGTTTGCTGGCTTGAGGTCACGATGCACCACAGGCTCAGGTTTTGTTTGGTGAAGGAAAAGAAGGCCAGTGGCAATTTCTGATGCTATTTTGAATCTAACTTTCCATGGAATTGGTGGTGTGTTATCTATCTGGTAGAGGCGATCTTCTAAGCTCCCATTTTCCATGTACTCATACACAAGGCATCCGTACTCTGGGCATGCACCTAGAAGTTGAACCATGTTTGGATGCCTTATTGTGCTTAAAACATTAACCTGTCACGTACCAATTTGGTAAACAAACATTGATAATTCTAATCTATGCTGCAAAATAAAAGAGGTGTTGCCATTGGTGCCCAGTTTAAGTAACCAATAAATAATATTTTTTTAAAATCATATTCAAATGTATTAACACAATGAGTGTATTTTTATTTTATTTTCTTAATCAGTGTCTTAAAGGCATTGATTAGCAATTTTCATTAAAAAAAATCTCAAGTGATATTTTCTTGTACCTAATAATATTCATGATCTTTGTTTCTGCCAAAAGAAAATTATGGTTATTACCTCTTGTTGAAATTGCTTCTCTCCTTGGGTTAGGTCTGGTCTAACGGCCTTAATGGCAACAACAGTGTTATCAAGCACCCCTTTAAAAACAGGTCCATAGCCACCTTCACCAATTTTGAGATCATTGTCAAAGTAATGTGTCGCAACTTCAATTTCTTTAATATTGTATCTTCTAAATTGAATTTTGTTATGTGCAGTTGCATTTAATGCCCTGTTCCTCTCTTCTTCCTCATGCTTGGCTCTTGTTTCGATCTGTTTTCCCTTCTGGCCCTTTATTTTCTGCCTCTCTACCTCTTCCATGGTCAATGTAGCCTCTTCAGCGAGCCTAGTTTTTTCTACGTTTCTTTCTTCTTGCCTAAACTTTTCAAGCTCCATTGCCTGAATGAAAACACCAATCTTTTAGAAAAAATAAACTTCTGTGCAGTGCATTGTTCTGAAAGCAATTGGGTTAGATAGAATTTACAATATGACATTACCTTCTGTTTTGCGGCTGCAGCTTCCTTGCAGCTATTACACTTCTTTGTTTTACTCTTCGGTTCTAGTTTTAATTTCCCCGTTTCTATCTCATTGCCTTTCTGTAAGATAACCAAGCAAGGAGGAATATTCAATTATCCACTTATAAATGGAAAAATGTTCAGAAAATTTCAAGGCCATTGATGAGAAAGTTACTTCCGTTAGATACTTCAATTTTTTTAACTCTTACTATTGTTGATTGAAATGGGAATGAAACATCAGTTATGACAATCTAAACTTGCAATGTTAAGAAAAATGTTAACTTTTATCTTTAGAACTGATTTTAAGCAACAAAAATATAAGTTTTTGTTACAAAAATTTTATTACATTGAAAATATAAAGTGTAATACATGTTAAAATTGGTCTAAACACTGATATTAACAAAACTGCAAAAGAGAAAGAAGCTGGCCATGTTACATAAGCAAGTCAATAACTCACTTGCAATTTATATCCAAATGGAAATGCTTTGAGTTCCACTTTCCTTGTTTTGATTATGAAATGCATATCCCAAATTATTGTTTTCCAAGATGTGAAATTATGCTGAAAGTCTGACTTTAAAATATATAATGCAGTACTTACAGGTGAATGTTTAGAAGATTTGCTCCTACAAGTACAAGTGTTTGAATTCTCTACAACATCTTGATTTTCATTTGACGTCTCATTCAATTGAGAACCAAGTGCCCTTGAAGTGTCACCTGTGAGGGAACTTCGATTCGATGAATTTTGTGAGGAGCTGCTTTCATCCGATAATTTTGGTGAATTAGTTTCTCCATTGGTTGCATCCTTGTTTTGATCAGAACTTACCCCGTCGTTGTTTGAGCCTTGCCAAATTCTATACTTGAATGATTTTCTGTACAAATTATTGTCAAAATGTCAAGGACATACAATCATTAATAATTAGTCAAGGTCATGGCAAAACATGCTCTGCTAAGAAAGAAATTTATAGAAATTATGACAAGTTAATTTAGATCAATCGATTGGCCTGAGTAGAATTGTTTATCTTAGAACTCAATCATTGACAAATTTTTAATAAAAAAATTAGCAAACCTGTTTTGGAATATGAAGACACAGAGTAGTTAATTGTACTTTTACAGGTACGTCCACTAACTAGATCATTTATCATGTAAGTATTTGAATTTGCTAGTATTTATGTAAGTTGGCTATAGCTTCATAACTAAGAATCATTGTTACCACTCCTTAGTTACTTCGATCGATAATGTTTTCAAAATGCATACCTTTTTAAATCTTCGGACCGAGAATTTGCCTTGGGACTAAGAATGTCTTTTATAGATTTTGTTACTGTGATACTAACATTTTGAGAACGACCTGCAGGTCGAATATTGTGCACTTTTCCTTTTGATATAACATGCACCATGCAAGACTCTGGCAAGGACCTGACTAAGCTTGTTGCCACATCTACCTCTTTAAATTTCCTGTAGTTCACTTTTAGCAACACTATTTAACTTGTTCAAATCAAAGCTTATAAAAATAACCCAACTTTTCAGCAGCAGGTAAAATTAATATGCTATGTGCATGTGTGTGTCCAAAAATTATTTGCATGTGGTGGTGTGTGATAGTGAGAGACAGAAAGGACCTTATAAGAGCATTATTCCAGCGGGGAGCACCAACAACAATATTGCCGATAGAGTTGTAAGTGACGTATTCAGTCAGCGCATTTGGAACGTCAATGTTATGCAAGATCAACTCCTTTGCTACTATCTGAAATATTCAATGTCCGTGATCATAAAATAACTTAATATAACTTGTATCATTGAAATGAGTTCACATTTAAGTAGATTTGATGCAAAACCAAACACACCTTAAATGTGCATGACATTTACGTGTGTCCTTTCTAAGTTAAAATGAGCATTATATTGAAAAGTTTAATCAAATGCATGTTAAAAAAACTTTTAAACATAAGAGTACAAAAATTACAATCAGTAATACTCAAGTAAACATAAATCTATCATCGTGCAAATGTGAAATCAAACGCACACTAACTAGTGAAATTCAGCAGGAAAACTAAATTAAATTTAGCTCATTAATTGATGACATCCAAGGTACTTTATAGGTAAGCAATTACTCACCCCCTTTCGTGCACAAAATCCTCGAAAGGGAAGAAAAAACTGGTGCAATTCTTCCTGGGTTGGTGGACGACCTTGTATAGGGGTAGCATCAATATCATCTGCATAAACCATATACATATAAAAGGTTATCTACATACATTTCCTTAAAATGAAGATAATTAATTGTTTATATATATATATATATATATATAAATATGAAAAATGATGGAAGCAAATTAAAAACACAATGTGAATTGATTGTTCATTACAATAAAGTTTGAATGGGACGATAATTAATAAACGTACGAGGATACAAGGTAGTAGTTCGGACATGAATGAGGGTGCAAGAGGATTTCTTCGTCAAAAGATGTTCGACAGCCCACATGACGGCGTGTTGGCTGTTCCGGTCGCTATCAATGGCGACGACGGTGGACTCTTCCTTTGCATTTGAATCCATAGACGGCGGTGAAGATTAATTTGGAACGGTAAGTTGAGATTAATTTGATAAGAATCTAAGAACATGTTCATAACCAGTATGCTTAATTCCCATGAATGGGGTTTTGTTCCTCTTTTTACTATTTTTGGCCACATCTGAACACCCCTTTCCAAACAACTTGTTTATAACAAATATACCTGAGTTGGATCTAACTGTAAATGTTTGGAATGTCAGAACAACAGGGATAACAGGCTGAGAGGATAGTTATGGATTAGAACCTACCTATGTTAATGTCAGTTAAGAAATAAAGAAAATTATTATTAAGTACATATACCTTGAGTTTTAGTGAAAGAATAAAAATAAAAAATTTATAAAAAATCTCGTTCATGCATATTTAATTTATTAAAAATTTTAATATATTTATTGTGATTTTAAAACATATTCATTTTAAATATTAAGTAATATCCTTAAATAAATTAACAAGACTTGAAAAAAAATTATCTTGCAACGGTATAAGAATGTCTTCGCATTCTCCTCTACCTGGATATGGATTAAGGTTGTTTGTATCTTCTGTATATGAGAGTTTTTGGAAGTTTATGATTTTTTATTTTTAAATTTTTTTAAATAAAATTATTATTAAATAAACTTTTTCGTTCTCTTCACTTAATTTCTAAACAAAGTCTAAAGAAAAAATAACAATGGCATTAGCATTAATGTTATCTTATAAACAAAGGTGGTGTTAGCCCAGAAAAAAAATAAATTAAAGGTGATCGCTGTTATGCTTCATTCGTTTTGATGGATATGTTACGATTAATTTAATCACAACACATACCTTTGTGCATCTAAAGATTAAAAAATTGAGGGGGGAGCAAAGGGCAAAAAATAAAATAAAATAAAAGAATACAATAAAGAAAAAAAATTAAAAGTTTGACCGGATCGTTCAAGTAGTTAATTTTCTTTATATACACTGTAGATGAATATATTTTGTTACAATTTGAATTGCTAAGTTTTTAGTCAATAGTTATTATTATATTTTATCTCTGAAATATATTATGCTGCCAAATTCTTCTTTCTAAGTATTATATCTATATTTAAAGCTAATCTTAAATCTTAATTTTCTATTTCAAGGAATCCTTCTTATGCTGTTTTTCTATTTCTTGGAGAAGAAGTATGAAACTTGACCATTCTAGTTATCGTGCTTCTTGATACTATCTATTATTCACTTTAATCATTTTGAATTTTGATATTGACTACTACCGATTCTGATATTCAAGAAACTAAAACAAAATGGCGACTATTTATTTAGAGTTAGTTCAACGTTTCAACTTTAAATTATACACTTCCATTGAGCTATATATCAATAAAAACTATATATTTTTTTAAGGTAAAGGAAAGCTCCACCAAATAAGAAATAAGAAACGAAAGTACAGTTGAGTGTTAAATAATGCATTTTCACTGTTAATTTATATCGGTATTTAAAAGCTTTACGTTTATTTTGAAGTTATTGGTTACAATTTTCAAGCTAGATTTATATTTATATTATTTTTAACTTATATTCAAACGTACACTATATCTTTCAATCCTTACCACGCAATCTTTCAACTTATTACATTGTTTTTTATATATGGAACTGAGCACAATATTATTTTCATTAAACTATATGTTTGCTTTTCTTTTCCAAACAAATGGATATACAAAATAGTATTAAAAAAATGTACTAGAGTAATTTTCCTTTGAAGAAATTTGTACATATAAAGGAAGATTCGTGTTCCTTATATATAGAGATCACAGGCACAGCCAACAGCTTAAAATAGAAGACAAAGTCAAATAATCTGTCTCAATAAATAAACATGAGCAACCCAAAACATCACAAACTGAAGGCTTGCGGCGGAAAAATTGTAGAGGTTCTAATTTTATTAGACACTTTATTTCAGCATAAAGAACAAAACTCACAAGCTGTCGATGATGACATAAAACTAATACTGCATAACACGCTTTCCTTTAACATCTATACAAGGAATGATATTGATGTTTCTTTTTAGTTAATTTCATTTATAATAATCTTACTAAATAGAGAATAAACCTACATTATATATGTGTGTGTATGCACATACACAATTCACGTAATAATAAAAAAAATGTCTTTTAATACAATTTTTAAATACATTTTTTATCATGTAAATCGTTTTTATTTTCCGTAAAATTACATAAACTTATTTAAGGGTCATTATCTTTCCCAAGTTTAAGCAATTACGTCACTCAAAATTTGTTTTAGATCTAAAGAGTTGAGTAATATGTGTTTGTCTCACGCGGAAAGCATGGCGATGACCGCATCATCCTAATGTCTGCTACAACCTAAAACATTTTTTAAGTTCATTACTACAGCTCTATTTATTTTAATGTCTTGATGCAAGTCATGTTCACAAGTAAGAGCAAGAAATAGAATATGAATAGCAAAATCCAGGAGTTGATTGATGGAAAAAAGAAAAATTAAAAGAAACATTTGTAGCAAATTTCCAATGTTATTATTATTCTCCTGAACTTGATGTATAAGTAACGTGTTATGGCATGCATTTAGTCCAATGATTGGTCACTTGTAATAGTTTGCAAGTATCAAACAATATTAAGGGTCAAGTCAACCTTATTACAAGCCTCAATCAGCACATGGACATGGTCTACCACCATTTTCTATTTGCCTGTCATTTCCATAAGACAGCCAGCACCACTGAATTGCCAACAGTTTTTAAGTCATACATGTATTCATATTCCCATTACCATTTCCACCAATCTCATAAATTATTTTTGTTTAAATGTCTAAATTTATATAAAATAAATAACTTGAAGCAACAAATAACATACACATCATTACTTTATATTAAATAATCACGTCCTTCACACTATATAAGAAGCAAAGTGCACAAAAAGCACAATCAAACCAAAGCAAACTGTGCATAACAAAAACCAAATGGAAGAAGAGGAAGACGTGTCGCCACCCTTTTGGCTGCAAAACGGCGGCGCCGACAGCCGTCTCTGCCGCTCATACTCGCTGTTTCTCAGCTCCGGTGCACTTCTCGTATGCCTTGTGGTGGTTGCACTTGCATTCACCTTGATCATTGTTCCTACATTGCACTCTTTCATTTCCCACGTTTTCAAACCCCACTCCGTGAAGAAGAGTTGGGACTCCCTCAACTTCGTGCTTGTTCTCTTCGCCATACTATGTGGTTTCCTCAGCAGGAACACCAACGATAACGAAACCCCACGTTCCTACGACACGACACAAGAGTACGAGAAACCCAACTCGGAAACTCCACGATCATGGTACCACTACTCGGATCAAAATCCATCGTATAAATCCTACAGCCGGTTGAGGAGTTTCAACTCCTACCCGGATCTCCGGCAAGAGTCGCCGTGGCTCGCCGCAGATGAACGGTGGCGATTTTACGACGATACCCACGTTAACGGTTACCGGAAGCAGAGACCGGAGGCCAGAGAAGAAGAAGAAGAAGAAGAGGGTGTTAAGAACATAGAAGTGGACGTAGCAAAGGATGTTCCCACTGCGCCGCTACGACCGGCGTCGACACCGCCAGCTACGACGGAGAAGAGGAGGAGTGGGGAACATAAGAATAGAAGAGCAAGTGCAAGTGCAACAACTAAAGAGTTTTTGGCATCGTTGAAGGGAAAGAAGAAGAAACACAGACACAGAAGCGTTGAAAATTTTCAAACCATTCAAAATTCTGAATTTTCTACTCTGCCTTCACACCCTCCACCGCCACCGCCTCCGCCTCCGCCGCCGTCATCAGTATTTCACAACGTGTTTTCTTCCAAGAAAAACAAGCACAAGAAACTTAACTCTGCTTCGCCGCAGCCACGTGATCATGTTTCATCCATGCGTGTATCCAAAACCGAACCGTTTCATGGGGGTGTGGCTACCCTTAAACCCCGGTTATCAAATAAGAGAGAGGAATTAGATGCCTTGGAAGAAAATGTGATTACTACTGGTAATGAGTCACCTTTGATCCCGATTCCGCCACCTCCGCCGCCGCCGCCGTTCAAAATGCCGGCGTGGAAGTTCCGGGTGCAGGGTGATTTTGTTAGAATAGATAGCATTAGTAGCTCGAGTAGTGGTTCGCCAGATTTAGATGATGAAATTGTGGAGTCACCAACGGGTGAAGATGATGGAGAACCTGCAATTCTATTGTTGTATCCTAGTTCTGATGTTGATACCAAAGCTGATACTTTTATTGAAAGGTTCAGAGCTAGTTTAAGGATGGAAAAGCAGGGGATAGGAAGGTCTAAATCCAATCTATGTCCTCCATCGAAACCGGAAACCAAATAAGGTGGACCAAGTTGAATTGAAGGTGCAAAATTGACAAATGCCTTGTCTAAGTTCTTTAATCGATTTCCTTTTGTATTCTTTATTTAGTTTTTCATAAGTGAATTCTTTCGCTCTCACGTATACATTGAGTTCAGCTTCATACAGAAGAATAGGAGTATTTTTTCACAATACAATTTTTGCATACACACAGACACATCTTTTGTTTTGCCTTTTTTTAATGTATAAAAGCACGAAATGTTCAATTTAGAACGTTGTGACTTTATGACTGTTAAATTGTGCGTATCATATGGTTCATAATTCCTTGGATACGGCTTCTGCAGTCTACGCATTACGCTTCTGTTTGGTTTACTTAACAGAAGCAATTGAACAAATACCAAAATTTAAAAAGCTCGTCATATAGTTAGCCCAAAGCTTTATGGCAACTTTTCATCCAAAGAGCAAATGTCTCGAATGGACATATTTTGAGAATAAAACGCTCAATCCTACCTTGTATTTACTTGATTTTTCACAATCCTTCTCGCTAGGCACCAATGTGAAAACCGGTACAATTCTTCGTTTGGCATACATAAGGCTATGTCGGAGTATCAGACATGCCTGCTTGAGGACGGTTTATGTAGTTTTTCAAAATATAGACAAGTCTCCAGTACTTCAGTTTTTCCTCTTGAAAAAAGAATTCCGAATGCCTTTTCGTATCAGTTATTTAGTTGTAATTTTCTTATGTCGTAAAATATGGCTGAGAAAACAAGTGAATCTCTCTCTAAAGGGAATTTTATTAACTGTTGTAAAAGAAATTTACAAAGATATGAAGAATAATTTTGTTACTGCTCTGTTCGGTTTGCCAAATTAACGTGTACCTTCATTTTTTAGTGAAAACTTTCCTTACAATTATCTACGTCTTCGACTACAGAACGGGTGGGGGACAGGAGGGAGTGTATAGTAGCTTCCAAGAGTGGCTAACTGATTTACTCTTTAATAGGTTACTTGTCCTGAATTTCAAGTATGCTCGTGATGAACAAAAATTAAAAGTGTAAGTCAAAATTGCGAGGACCATCCTTCGTTTGATTGCAGAGAGTTGCTCGGTAACAACCCCACTTAGCTTAACAAAGAATTTTGTTTAAACAATATGTTTTGGGGATGGGGTATGGTGTTGGTCAGAAATCCAGTAACAAACAAGGCAGTGATGAGCACTCCTCATCTTATGATCTTATCAAATTCATTTTCTAAGGGAGCTATTAAAGGCTCAACAAAGAAAATCTACAACAAAACCAGTAAGCTTACCCCACCCCAATATGGAGCAGCATACAGAATGCAACAAGTAAATTATTACAACATCCAAAGCTAGCTCATAAAAAGACAATACAGCGCCTAAAGTAAATAACCAACAAAACTTGCAATGCTAAATGCTAACCTAATCAATGAGCCTTACTCTGCAAATACTTCTTCAAAACATCCATAACAGACCCAAAATCCGCCTTCACTTGCATGGGCGGATTCGCGAATCGGCAAGCCATGTCCTTGATATCCTTGGAATGGTAATCAATCTTGGACTGAGTGAACTTCAACCCATGAGCAGTACTCACCACCACAGTCCTATCAGTAGCCTTAATAACCCCACTTCTCCTCAACTTAATCAAAGCAGTCAAAGCAACCCCAGTGTGGGGGCAAATAAACATCCCAGTAGAATCAGCCTGAGCCATAGCATCCATCAACTCCTCCTCAGTAGCTTCCTCCACAATCCCATTAGAATTCTTCAAAGCATGTACAGCCCTGTCAATGGAAACAGGATCACCAATTTGAATAGCAGAAGCAAAGGTAGTACTAGCCTTCACAGCATTAAACTCCTTCCAGCCAGACTTGAAGTACAAATAAAGTGGATTTGCATTAGCAGCTTGAGCACAAACAAGCCTTGGAATTTTATCCACAAGTCCCAATTCATGACACATACGAAACCCTTTATAAAAAGCATAAATATTGCCAAGATTCCCACCAGGCACAATGACCCAATCAGGAACCTGCCAATCAAACTGCTGCAAAATCTCAATAGCAGCAGTTTTCTGCCCCTCTAATCTCAAACTGTTCAGAGAATTAGCCAAATAAATAGGCAACTCAGCAGTAACCTCACGAATCAAGTGCATACACCCATCAAAATCAGTGTCAATACTCAACACAAAAGCACCATTTGCAATAGGCTGAACAAGCTGAGCAATGGAAATCCTATTAGCAGGTAAGAAAACAATGGAAGGGATTCCCGCAGAAGCACAATAAGCAGATAAAGCAGCAGATGTATCACCAGTGGAAGCACAGCCAACACCAACAACAGGACGATTCATCTTCCTCAGACGATTCACCTGACTCACCAGAACCGTCATACCCAGATCCTTGAAACTCCCAGTGTGGCTAATTCCACAGTGTTTCACCCACAAATCGTTCATCGAGAGAAAATGTTTTCCAAATCGTTCGGCCCAGAAGAGGTTGGAGTTTCCTTCAAAAGCGCTAACGATGTCGTCGTCGTCGATCTCAGGCAGGACCCATTCCTTCTTGCTCCAAACGCCGGAGCCATAGGGCCAGGTGGTTTTGCCCACGCGCGAGTCGAAGAGCGTGCGCCAGTACTCGCCGTCGAAGCGTTTGAGGGCTTCCATGTCGTGTTGGACGTCGAGGAGGCCACCGGATTGGGATCGGTAAACGATTTCGTCGAGAGAGTATGATTCAGTGGAGGAAGGGTCGGCGTTGAAAGGGACGTACTTGGCGGAGAAGAGGTGGTCGTGGCTGGCATTGTTCCGCCGTGCTTCGTCTCTAATGTTCTCGTCGGCTGGGCGGCGGTGTTTTGCGACGGCGGCGGAGTTAGTTCCCTGAGATTGGCATTTAATTGTTAGGTTTGGAGAAGAGTTCGGAAAAAAGGGTTTTGGTTTTGAGGGTTTTGGGGAGAAAAGTGAAGAAGAAGAGTGAATCAGAGAAGAAGAAGCCATTGAATTGGATTGAGTTTTGAGCGAATCAGTAATCCAACTTTTTAATACTTTCCAGCCGCCGCCACTTCTCCCAATCCCACCAGACAATACAGATCTTTGTTTCTAGTTTCCCTTTGTTATACATCATTCCTCCTTTTATTTTTTTTTAATTTATTATTTTTAGATACTTAAATTTTTCTATAAAATTATGTTGAAATATTTTTTAAGACCATTTTTTAGTTACTTAAATGTTCTTTTACTTTTGTTTTTAGTGGAATTATTTGGTTAGTTGTGCGGTTTAATGTTTTGGGGTTGGGTTATGGATAATGAGATGCACAAAACCCTTTCTTATCAGAATTTAGCATTATTGCTCTCAGTATAAAAAGGGAGAGGGGCCTCTTATTGGAGAATTAGATTCCATTGCACTTATGCAGAAACCAAACCCACCAAGAACAGAAAACCACCAATAGTGATGGCCCAAATGGTCAAATCCACCTTGGTGCAATATTGACTAGTGTTATAAAGATCAAATTTTAAATTTAAGTCACAAAATAAACATAATATAAAAAATTAAAAAAAAATACAAATGGCACAAATCTTATTTCATCTCTTAAAGTCTCATATCAAATAAAAATTATGACTAAAGATAATTTGTGAATATTTACCCTCTAAACTCACTGAGACTTTTTTTATGAGAAAAATAGAAAGGCCTATAAAAATTAAAGTAAACAATATCTTAGAGGTTTTAAGCTTAACAATGTTGCAGACAGAAGAAACACTTAGGCTACCCATGAAATTCCAAGACTCTCAAGTTCAAAGAATTTGATTAATTTAATTTACACTTAAATATATAAACTACAATTAAATCAACTTAATTGTTTTGATATAATTTCTTGAATCCGTCATGTTGATCTAAATTAACAAACATTCCTACTCACTGCAAAATGAGATGCCAGTGTTAAAATTCAAGTTAGAGACAACCCCACCTTGATCTTAAGCCAAGTAAATTATTTACTTATAAGACAACTTGTGTCACAAAGACACAAACCATTTTGCTCCACAGTTCATCACTTCATCTTGCTTAGGCCACCAATAACTTAGGGCCAGACCTGTGGACCATAGTGCACATTTGATCAATCTTGTCACCTTTTTCACTTTTTCATTTGACCACAAATCCACTTATATTGGCACCTTCTCTTTTCTCTCTCTTTTATTTGCAAACAAAATATTTTTCACGTTTTATTTGAAATAAAATAAATCAGTAGTGATATTATAAAATATATATTACAGAAAATGGTTATTGCAATTCATGATAAACATACAAAAAAGTATCAGGGAGCCCCCCAAAACAACCCAAGTTACAAAAGATCGCATAACTTCACGAATTAATTTGCATCCTTTTGTCAGATTTATGAACAAAAGGATGCAAATTGTTTTATATTCATCTGAACTTTATCAATATTTTTACTCCTAATTATATCTCTTCCTTTTAGGTCACCCTTGATTTATCCAAATGACTAGTTCTCTATATTCTTTCAACAATATTATCCATTAACTTTTTTTAAACTTTAACATTTCATCTTATCTATTCATTTCTTTGTTATTCATATTATCAGATGAATTATTATTTTCTACCCCACCTTGTTGTTTGCCTACTACCACCCAATTTCATATATATTTTTTCATATTATATTTTATTTTCAAATAATATCACTGAAAGATAAACATTCCCTTTGGTAGAATAAAAAGAAAATGAAGAAAAAAATTAAAATTAAAAAAATAAATTGTTTTCTACCTTTCTTTCACTTTCATTTCAATAAAAGAAAATATTATCCATGCTTTTGTTACTTGCAATTTGTTTCCCTTATTACTAAATAAACATAAGAGTAAGGTCAAGCATAACATTGACGTGGAAGAACATGATTTGGTTTCAGAATAACTTTTTACATAGTACCAACCGCACCTGATCCCAACCGAAGGCAATGACGGATAAGGGTTGCCATGTCACTCGACCTTTTCCCACACTTCCTCTCAAAATTACAATCACATCCTAATCAAACGGACACGTGTCAGTTTATAATCGTTCACATTTCCTTACTTTACCATCAACTAGATAATTACGTTTATACAGTATTTACTTGACAAATTATTGATATAAATTTCGTTTACTGTGTCATTATTTTAATAAATTAATTATATTTACTTTTAAATAAACATATCTTGAATTTTTCAGGTGAATAAAATAAATTAATTTACAATTCTTATCATTTTATTTAACTTCACTATTCGTTGTTGATTTTTCACTTCATAAGGATTTTAATTTATGCTTAATTTTTTAAAAATATATCATTTTATTTAAAATTAATTTATTTTCAATCTTTATATTTAAACAAAAATACATTTTAAATTTATCCTTACAAAACTAAAATTACATGGTTTTTACAAGTCTAAAAAGTAAATAATTTTTTAAAAATTCATACTTTTACTAACTAAAAATATATTTAAACTTTAATAATTTTTAAATAAAATTTTGGTTTGGAATGTTATAAATAAAAAAGGAATCTAAATATAGTGGAAAAGTGTCTGCTATTCCGGTTCCCCCTTCCTTGTATGTCTCCCTCTCCCTCTCTTTCTTTAACTACACTCTTCACCAACCCACCTTGTCATCTCTCTCTTCATTAACACTCTTTTTCTTTCTCTTTGGCCATGCTCCTAATTCTCTCTTCATTCCATCCACGGATACAGAAGTGCTAGATCCACTCATTTCAGATCCAACACCACAAAATCCACCACGTGCCATTTTAATTCAATTCACAAATTGTACAGTTAGTTTTTTCCTATTTTCCTTTTCTGGGTTGTAGAATTTGTACAGTTAGGATTTGTAGATAATGGGAGGAGTAGGAATTTGAAGGGAAAGAGGGGAGGAAATTTTTTTTCGATTTGTGGGTGTTTGAGAAAGTGGTGAAAATGAACTTGGGTGCAGCCGAGGAGGAAGATTCGAGTGCACAAGTTCATGTGCCAGCGGATATTGATTGGCAAAAGCTCGATAAGTCAAAGTTTTTCTTTCTTGGTGCAGCCCTTTTCTCTGGGGTTTCTGCAACCCTTTACCCTGTTGTTGTATTGAAAACTCGCCAGCAAATTGCTCTATATCAAGTTTCTTGCATAAGGACTGGGTTTTCAGCGATCAAACTTGAGGGTTTTGGTGCTTTGTATAGAGGGTTTGGCACTTCTTTGATGGGTACAATCCCTGCTAGAGCTTTGTACATGGCTGCACTTGAGATTACCAAAAGTAACGTAGCCACTGCTACCCTTAGGTTTGGACTGGCTGAACCAACTGCTGTTACTATTGCCAATGCAGTTGCAGGGTTGAGTGCTGCTATGGCAGCTCAACTTGTGTGGACCCCAGTTGATGTTGAGTCAGAGGTTGATGGTTCAAGGTGGTTCTAATTCTAAGTCCTCACCTCAATATATCAATGGGATTGATGCCTTTAGGAAAATTCTCAAGAGTGATGGGGTTAGGGGGTTGTATAGGGGTTTTGGGATATCAATTTTGACTTATGCACCTTCAAATGCTGTTTGGTGGGGTTCATATTCTGTCGCACAAAGGCTTGTTTGGGGTGGGGTTGGGTACTACTTGTGCAAGAAAAGTGGTGAGAGTGGTGATAATGAGTTGAGGCCAGACTCTAAAACAGTGATGGCTGTTCAAGGAGTGAGTGCTGCAATGGCTGGTGGCATTTCTGCTTTGATTACTATGCCTTTGGATACCATAAAGACAAGACTACTAGTGTTGGATGGTGATGAAAATGGGCGTCGTGGACCAACAGTTATGCAAACAGTGAGGAATTTGGTTAGGGAAGGTGGTTGGATGGCATGTTACAGAGGGTTGGGACCTAGATGGGCTTCAATGTCAATGTCTGCAACAACAATGATCACTACTTATGAGTTTCTCAAACGACTTTCCACTAAAAATCAAGAGATTTTGACCTGACAAAGGATGAAATTTATAACAAAAAGAAAACAGGGAGAAAGGAGGAGTGGTTTTGTCCTCTCTCTCTCTCTGGGGTCTAAATTATGCCCTTACTTTTTTTCCAACTAGTCCGTTTTTTTATGCTCTTATTTGGCTTTTCCTAGCCAGCACGGCTGCTTGATCAATTATGAAAAGTTATCGTAGGTCATCTTATTAATATTCTGAAAACAAAAATCTTATAACACAATTATAATTCTTTCGATCCCCATTGATATTATGTACATGCCCTTTCGTATAGATTTGGGAGTTTGACTATATCAATAAATTAATATCATCATGGGCTGATGTGGTTTTAAATCTTACAGATGTAATTCCTGACTTAATAACTATGAAACCTTAAAATCCTTCAGATTTCAATATTGTAGCTCTCTAATTAAGTCTCGTTTACCATTTTCAATAAGGTATTTAATGTGTAGCTTTGTAATTGAATATTATATAAGATACAACCTACCAAGGTCTTTCCAACAAGAACTCTTTGAATTGGGTATAGCAGCCATTGGTCTCATTCGGAATCTTGGGAGTATTTTTCAACTCACACGCTTTTCAATGAATAGATCAAGGCTGGTTAGTGGAAAGTGAGAACAACTTTAAGATAGTTAGATCCATCTGGGCTTGGTTTGGTTTGTCGTGGATAACTCTAATTGAATGGTGGGGCAGAGGGGCTACCAACATGTTGGGTAGGTCGACATGGGAGAGTAGTAGTTAAGAGTCTCATTAATTAAAAATGTGAATTATCTTCTTGAGATTTCGTTTTAAAAACTTGGCCTAGAAATTATCATTTTCCCCCACACATGTCATGGGTACGTAGTCGCCTAAGATATAGGCCAGACAGCTTAAAAGAATCGTTATATTTTGTTTTTATTTTTTTGTTTTGGGGGGGGGGGGGGGGTGTATGAAATACAAGAGATACATAAATAACGAATAGTATCCTTGCTCGGGTTGATGCATGGCATTATTTACACACAATAGCTGCACGCTTTCCTTTTCTTTTGAGATAATACGAAGAATAGAATGCGAGGTTGAAAACTAGACTTAACATTTCCAAATTTTGCATCCGAAGAAAATCCATGTGATGAAGCTCCAATTTGATGAACTATTATTATTATTATTATTATTATTATTATTATTATGGTATACTGTATTATGTGCACGACACTTACCTAAGCTATCTGAGGCAAGTCTCCTGTTCACGACCCTTACATTTTGTTTTTTTGGCTTAGAACGGCGATTTTCTGCCCCTAGGAGGATTCCACGATACGTTTTCAGAAATGGTTTTGTTCAGGGGGTCGCTTGATAACGTGTCTTGTTTCAGCCTTTATTGGTTGTGTACTGTTTGTTTAGATATGCCTATCTGTGTTCTAAGCTCCTATCATCTGGGTCAGTCTGGCTTGAAGTGATGAAAAGCCTTAGACTTCCAAACATTGCTTCCCCTCAACACTCGAAAGGGACTACAAAAAAATTAATATGCTAAAATTTCATCCCATTCATTTGGTGCAAATGTCATTGTACTTTCATTTCCACAAGATTTAAGTGAACAGGATATCATGGTTTCAACCCCACTTGTATGATGCCGACGTGGTTCCTAAGCTAGGACGAGGCTTGGGAAAAGACTTGAACTTCTCCAAGCAACAATGCTTCAACTACATATAGATAAACCCAAGTAGGCATCAAATCACTAGCAGGGGACAACAAAACCAACACAGCATAAATCCTACAAACTAGGCAAGAAACCTACATGTATCAAACAGAAAAACTAGCCATCATACATCTAGAAAGATAAACATATTAATCAGATCAGTAAGGACTCGAACAAAGTTTTTCCACGATGGAAACTTGCTTAGCGAGCTCTCTTGTTACTGCATGTCGGGCACTTGTATTGCTTGATATGCTCTGCCCGAGCAGGGGTGATCTTCACACATTTGCCATGGAACCACTTCTCGCAGATGTCACAGCAAATCCAAAACTCATCAGTACCATAGTTCTCACCACAAGCGCCACACAAGGTCTCTCCATGTTCATCGTCATCTTGCTCTTCTAGTCCTTCATCCTCATCTTTCGTTTGCAATGCCTTTGAATGTCTACCCTGAGTTTCAGAAGCTCGCTGCTCCACCAGCCAACAATTTGATGAGAACACAAAATTATGAGTAAAAGGGAACCGCAAACAAAATAACACTACCTATACAAGTCAGAAATTCTTAAACCTCCCACACAAATTAGCAAGTACATTTACCAAATCCAGTAATGATTAAACATTCCATTAACAGTCAAACTTCATTCATGCATTTTAAAAACAAATACAATGTCACTATCAATGAATATCCACATTCTATACATTGATTTAATTCCAAATAACAATAGAAAAATGACATAACATACTAGGATTCTTTACTCTCTTTTTAGTTCTCCATCCTGACAGATTCGGGGTAGCAGTTGCAAATTCTAAGAGGGAGTTCATCAACTGTTCAATACTCAGAGGAAGTCATAACTCTTTCAGACCAAATTTCCTCTTACAGATACAAAGCTTCTAAGAATTAACCAGTGCAACTAATTTATTCATCTTACTTTATTTTTTATTTGAATGTGTGAGTGACGTCAAAACTAATACACAATATGCAAGGCAAAGGATAAAGTTTTACAAGGTTGATTCAGATCATTTCTCGCTGGCTACTTTTTTGGGTGACAAGGGTCTTAAATGAGGAAAAGAACAAGTTTAGTTCTTTACAAATTAAATTGATTTTGTTTTTTACTCAAAAGTCGCCAGCCAAAACATCAAATTTCACACAAGAAAGAAAATATCAAACTTTTTCCCTTTTAAACCCTAATTTCTCATCTTATAAATTCTTTAAAATTCTATCAAGTTTCCACCAATTTCTTACTTCTAAATTTTTCAAATTATTTCACATCTCAAATCCATCATAAATCTTTAAATATTTAGATAAAAAAAATTTATAGGACTTACTCAATTTTAAAAGTAGAGGACTAGATTAACTAAGAAAAAACAAGGGACCAAAATCATACACAGGTTAAAATAGTCACTAAAAGTGAAATTAAGTCCTGCATTTAAATGTCAACTATTGGTGTGCTGAGAAAATTTACCACTTTAGAGCTGAACTTAGATTTGCTGCCACTGTTGTTTGAAACTGAAGACTTTTCTTTAACTTGTTTCTTCGCTGAACCAGTAACAACTTCAAATATTGTTGGTAGTTCATTGATCATATTGAATAGTCGTTTCCTGCATTATAATAGCCAAATCATGAGTAGAATGATGCAGAAGAAATACAACATTACCGAGTACCCAAAACAAATAAACCAACTACTAAATGATGACTGGAAGAACATTGACTGTGGCTGCTAAATAAATAGACCACTAGGGATATGCCATTCACATGATAGTCAATACATAAGTCCTACATAAGTCCAGCTCTTCCTCCTTGCACTTAAGATAACTAAATACTCAGTGGACATGAAACTGCTATGTCTGTTCTCTCTTGCTCTCCTCTTTTGCCTCTTCAACTGTTTTTTCTCTACAAATCAACTGAGATAAAACATTGACGCTGCAAAACAACTATTAAGAATATATTTGGATACACAGCTTAATTAAGCACGCATCCACTAAGCCTATGAAAGTTTATGATAAAAAATTGAACACGAAACTTATTACCATGAGTTAAAAAGAACTTATTTTGATAAACTTTACTAAAACCCTTAATAAAATAAATTGAAAAGAACTTATAAAAGTCAAAATTATTTTTATAAGCTGCATATAAGTTCTTTCAAACACTTCCCAAGTGGAGACAAGCAAAAAGAAAACCCCTACCGAATAACAAATAAAAAAAAAAAAAACCTACACAACCTGGATCAAACCAATGAGATTAATCTGACAAGTATGAACCCAATTGCTCCCTTATTTTCAACCTTGTCTTGAACCAATTTCTTTACATGTTGGCTTGAGATATAAGAGTTATGCTCAGAGTAACATATACCTGTCAGTTTTATCAAACCCAAATCTGGCTCCAAAATAGAAGGCAAGGGCAAGTAACCATGTATCACTGTGAACAGAAACTAAAGATAACCAGTCTTTTTCCTGCATCCCATCCCTAGCAAAGTTTATACCCAGCACAGGCTCAGGAAGCTCTGGAGGAACTTCTTCGACAGGTAAATTTACTTCCCACTGCTCATTAGGTAATCCATATAAGCACAAATTCTCCTTCTCTGAAAGAATAAAATGACTGATGTATAAAACTCGTAGCTACCAGTTAGATGATGAAGAACAGTAAATTGTAGATTGAAATACATCATCAACTCAACATCTGAGACGTGTACAAATGACAATCAAGTTTAAAACAGTGATACTAGCATATCAAATTAATTGCACTATACATGTATTAGAAAAGCAAAGTAAGAGCATCCGAATTACTCAAGAGGAAGTAACTGCAAAGTGCAAACCACTGAAATAAACAATTCAAACCTAAAATTAGTGTAACTAACCAGGATCACATTGACTGTAGAAATCTTCAACATCTGCAACAGAATAACCAAAGCAAAAAAGGTTAAACAAGTACAAAAAAAAATAATTAAAAACCTTCATACATATAAAATCTAAAAACAAAATACAAAAAGTAGATAAAAAGTTGTCATGTGTGACGCATCAAGTTGAAGTCGCAGATCTCGCAATAAAACAACCTGAATGTCGTAATTCAATAATTAATCGGTAGCAGGTTAATGTCCCTATGGTAGATTACTGAAGGCATGATATGTGATTCATGAATTAAATTTTTGAAGTTTTTTATGAAAAGAAAAAAAGGAAAAAGGAATAAGAATTAGTAAGCATGCAAATGGAGAAGGAAGTGTCGAAGAAGCGCACCGGTGGTAAGGGCTTTGATGATTGCAGTTCTTCGGCCCTTGAAATCCTCAAATATGTCTTCCACAGAGCGACTTCGCGCCTCCATTCTCAGCGAAACTGAGAGAGAGTGTGAAGACGGTGACGTTTTGGGTCTCACTCTCTCTCCTCTTTGAATCAATGAGAGAGAAGAGAAGAAAACAAAGGAAGCGCAGTGGCAGCGCAGGGTATGTTATGTTATTTGCTTGCAATTGCATGATGAGAATGAATGAATGCACGCTGGTTGGATCCCCTGTGCTCGCATCCACTGTAATCAAATTCTGACATGGATGTTTCAACGGACATCAATTCTCAATTTCAACTTACTCTCCAATGATGCAATTGTGTTGGACCCACCAGCCCCCAACTTGCAATGATGTTTTCCTTTCCTATTTTAAATTATAAATTTTCTAATACATGTAATATTAAATAATATAAAAATATTTGTAATAAATGTTATTAAAAAAATTTATATTTAATAGCATTAATGTATTTCATTGCATTAAATTTTATAATTTTATTAAAAAATTATTACATATAACTTTTTTTTTGTGCAACATTGTACAGATTAAAATAATTGTTTAAATTAATTATATACTTAATATATCTTTTTTTTTTTATCCAAAGTTGTCTCTAATAAACAAATAGGTTAATAAGTCATTGTGAACTTTACATTTAAATAAAATATATAAAAATAAAAATTATTTTTACATTAAATTAGATATTAATAAATAAAAAGATTAAATTATTAAAATAAAGATACAAAATTATATAATAGAGATAGAACGCATAACTGTTTATAGTCCTAGTTGCTATGCTATTAATATTAAGTACTGATCTTACAAGCAAACTAAAGGTGTTTTGATGTTAGCACCTTTATATGGCAACTCCAATGATTCATTGTCTCTAGATTCTGGTTAGAGGTATCAATTTTAGTAAAAAAAAAAAATGCTATCTGTCCACCAATATCTATGAAGGCCTTAACAATATCATAAAAAGCTAATAAAAAATTAAGATGGATTTCATGTAGGAGGTGGAATGCAAGTACTTGCAAATGTTCGGACAGGAGAATAATAGCCTCAGAAAAAGTCAAAACCGCTGACATAAACATCATAGGATGTCAATAGTTGATAAAATTGATTTTAACAAAGGTGGCAACGAAGCATCAACATTTGAGTCAAATTAGAGACCAAACATTGGAAGTCATTTGCATTTCAACAAAACATGCCCCGGACACAGCATCAACATAGTAAAACATTGTTTTTGATGAATCAGTTTCATATAATTTTGGGCTATAGAATAGGTCCTTATCATTGTCCTAGAAAATCAAAATAAAAACAATAGTAACAACATATTAAGTATGAGCCAAAGATGAGGTCTCAATGGAACACAATCAGAAACAATCGTCTCCCATCTGAATAAGAAAGAATAACTGTTATGGATACAAGTGTGTTACATGAAGACACAGAGATGGCATTGATTCGGGTAACCATGTTTCAGGAAGATTTCATATATGCCTCAGAATAGCATGGTACTGCTTTGAAATCACATATATGGTTTCTTTCTGAGATAAAATGGTAGAGTATTCAGACAGGAGCAGCTTCCATTTTATGAAAGGTGATTATTAATTAATTTATATAAGAAATCTAAAGAATTGAATATTTTTTACCAATACCATTCAGCCCATTATAGATAGAGAGCCAGCTTCCTTTTTTTAATCAAACTAAGGAAAAGGCCAACAAGAACAACCATGCTTTGTTGCAAAGATTGCATCTCCAATCAATAAAATTTTATAATGAAAGAAACCATGTATTAAAAATAAGAAATAAATTCACCACTATAAATAATTATTTTGATAAATAAGAAAAACAATGAAAATATAAGAACAAATGAGATGCAAAGGAAAACTAAAACAACTTTAAATGGACAGATAATAAGATTTTTAAATATAATATAAATATGAATTAATAAAATATAAATAGGGTCATTTTTTTATACGAAATTTTTATTAAAATATGATGTTTTGAAAAAAATTATAAAAATATGAACTTTTTTCAAAAATCATCAATGATATTTTTAACCATTTTTTTTATTTTTTCAAAAATCATTGGCGGCAATTTTTTATTTTTATATTTTTTTGAAAAATTGTTTTAAAACTTGGTAACTTTTCGTTGTTATATCAGTATTTATATAAAAAAAATTGTTCAGTAGCAATTTTTAAATTTCATATTTTTGTAATTTTTTTAAAAATACTATATTTTGATAAATATATTTTTTAGATCACATATTTAAACAAATATTTCACATAAATATCATTATAAAATAAAATTACAAATAAAATTATTTGTTTAAAATGAAATAGAATACCAAATTATAATTAAATATATGTATACAATTATTTACTAAAAGTTTTAGTTTTAACTATCTATATGTATAATATAAGTGTTTATATATTTATTTTAGATATATTAGTGCAAGTAAATAGGTATTAATATTATTATACCCATCAAAAGTTACAGACATTTATCTATATTTGAACTCAAACTTATCAAACAAATATCCATCTTATCCATTATAATTAATCTTTATGGATACTCAATAGTTGTAAGACTTGTTTTCATCCCTAACATGACTATGTATGAAAACACATTATGTTTCCTAATACACTGAATGTGCTGAGTGGAAGGCATGATCTGTCAGATTTAATTTAATATAGAGAATTAAAACATGTCAGGCATGATAGGCTAAACAAAGAAAGCAAATTTCTTTCCAATAAAGTTTATAATTTTTTTTATAACAAATATTATTTAATATTTTTTTTTGAATAAATACTTTACATTATCTATAAATTAAGAGATATGATATTCTTACAAAAACTTCCTACAAGTCATACAAATACAAAAAGATAAATTATCTCATTATTATTTTTATTAATTAAAAAACTACATGTTGAACATGAAACTTGAGTTTTGTCTTTTAATGCTTTTGTATAAATTATGAAATAACTTTTGTAAGAATATTATTTCTCTTCAAGATATTAACTGTTCAATTTTGTTTTGATGCCTTATTATATTCTTATAATATTATTGTAAATAATTTTGGTAAAAATATAATAATTCATTTTTAGGAGTTTTAAAGCCATTCAAAATTGATCCAGAAAAATAAAAATTAAAGAAATTATTGACAACAAAATTTAAAAACAGAGAAAAGTGCATTTGCTTTCAGTTTAATTCAATGTTTAATTCTCATATTAAAAATTAAATCAAACAAATTGATCAGTAATTATATTAATTTTATGATATTGTTAGTCTATCCTTCCATAAATATAAATAGAAAGTATCTTCTAATAAACATATTTTCACTTTTAAAAACCTGAGATTATTACAATTTATAAATTATAATTCATACTAAGTTGTAATTTAAGATGAAATTCAAGATTTATAATTAATTTTTTTCATAATTATTATATATTTAAATTTTTATTTAATAAGAATTATCTTTTAAATGATAAATTAATTACTAAAAGAATTCATGTAATTAAAAATCTACTTATTCTCTAATTAATAAAATTATTTATTTACTAATCAAGAAACCAAAGTTATATCTCTTAAAAAATAGAAAAAAGACGTGACAAAAGAAAAACCAATCTAAAACTAGAAGTTTTATATATCATCGGTTCCGACCTTTTGTGTCAAAACTAATCCAAGCCACACTGCAAAATTTTCAATACCACATCACGACCTTTTTAACCTTTATTTTTCAGTTCAACAACCAACCGCGAGAATCAGAATTTGTTAAGAAAAAGGGCCGTAAAATTAAATTCTGAATTATTTAATAACTTGAGAAGACTCACTTTCTCCCTTTTCACTAGGACTAAAAAGTCCCAATAAAGTTTGTAATTAGTACACCTTTGACAATAATTCTTTGAATTGATTAACTTGTAGAAATGCCACAAATCTACAGTAAGCCATGTCTTAAATAGTCAAACGATAAAAGTATATAAAAGTTTTAGCAGTATGTAAACTAATATGGTAGCAACCAAACTGCTGCAAGTATATCCGAGTGTCAGATGAACGGGCAGTAATAAAAAGTAAAATTTGCATGGTATTAAAGAGAAAGAGGGAGAGGAGAAGATCAATATGTGTGTTAAGCTATTACACGATAAAAGCCTAAGAAACCCCAAAAGATTTGTGGGTTAACACAAGGTCATAAAATTATATCCCAGAATTAGCCAACTTGCCTGTAATATATATAAACTTTTTGAAAATTTCCCATCAGCTGCAGATATCGTCATTTAAAACTTTTCAGGACATCCACGTTGATTATTCTTTTCAAGCAAGGATTTGACTTGCCAACAAGAATGCAAACAGCCAAGTTGTTAATAATCCCGTCCCTTATACGGCATTTCCTGTAAAATACCGAGATGGGGTTCACGGAACATTAATAAGTACAGCTCCCCAAAATATATTGAATTACAGCTATAAGATTGTTCAAATTCAGTTGAGATTCCTAAAAGTGAAGAAATGTCATGTTCCTCCATATTGACAAGGAAAATTGTCCATCATGCATGTTACATCAAGGTGGAGCGTTAAGCATGTACTAAGTTATTGCGAAGATAGTTGATTTTATCATTCTTCCCAAAATGCTTAAGACAGGAGAGATGAGATATATAAAATTAAAGATTACGCATATGTTTTCTAAAAATATCAAATAATAAGGGATCAAGAATAAAGATAAATGGTAATATATAATATAAGCAATTTCAACTAAATACCCATTAAAAAGGAAGAATAGAAATATGAGAGTTCTTACAGACAGATAACCGGGCATGTATAAAGCTTGCCTAGGATGACCAAGAAGCTGTCCATACTGCAATTAGATATTAAGCAATTACCCTAAGCACCAATACTCACGTAACAGTCGCTAGTGAGATACTGCAAAGTGATATTATACCTGTGGCACATTCGGATGAAAATATGCTTGAGATGGCATTTGTGCTACTTGAGGATTATACATGATAGGCTGTGGCCCAGTAAAAGTTGGTCCAATCTGCAAGCCATATACAAAATATTCAAGTTTGTTAACAGAACCAAGGCAAAAAGGAGATTATTAAGCTGAACAATAATTGTTCATAGCCTCCTTTACAAACTATTTAATCATAGCTCTATGAAGAACATCCCCAGAATATCAAAATTAAAGCCCCCAAACAGCAAAATGGAACATTTATCTTCATATAAATTGATTAGCTATTAGAAATCTAAAACACATTTTAAACACCATAAGATTGTATAAGCAAACAGGTAGTCATCATAACATAACCTGCACAACACACAACATGAATATGTTCTGATGGTAGTGTTTGCAAAATGACCAGGTCAATTTGACACCAAATAATAATGCATTAATTAAATGATGCAAATCAAATTTTGCAGTAAGCCACATGGAAGTAACTGAATAACTTACTCCAATACCCATGGGCATGCCTGGCATATTTGGTACAGTAGTTACATTAGCTGGAATATAGAAGGAACTATCAGACACTGGAGTGGGAGGCCGAGCAGGTGATGGAATAAAACTCTTTGCATTAGGGTTGAGCTTGAATTCCTTATAACGTGAAAGGGAAAATAATACAGGGGAAACTCAGACATATTGCTAATATAGGAGACAGAACCAGCTAGTGAAAAAATTCCTTTTTCAAAAAGTCAATCTCGAACTTTCACACCTTTGCATTGGGATTAAGAGTTGATTTTTCAGAAGACAATGAACCAACTGATGAACTTGGAGATAAACCAGGACCAGAAGCTGTCACACCTCCAACTGATTCTGACCCAGATGGTGTTCCACGTGAATTTACAGATTTTGTTTCCCCATTATCTTTGCCACATGCTGAAATCTCAGTCAAATCTCCATGTGATCCAGTCTTCTCATTAATTTTTGATGATGTGTCAGATGAAGGGGCATAGGAGCTGGCATTAGGAGATAATACCCCTTTATCAGAGACATCCTTCTTCAAGTAGAGTGGTGCCTGTGAATCTGCACCAAAATTTACTTAAAAGGAATAAATATATGATGAAAGAAGCAACCATTAAAATTAAGTTGCCATTTGGAAGTACTACAGAATACTAACAGAAAGCTTCTGCACTTCCTTTAAAATAAACAGAACAATTTACATGAGAACGGTTTATTTTGATCTGCATCATTTCAGGTATAACACTTTAGATCTGTTCAATACAAGGAAGTTAAGAAAAATGTTTCACAAACCCTCAGGTTTTGACAGTTGAACATCCTCAGCTTGCTGCATCAATTAAAGAAGAAAATAGGAATTAGATTTGGGAGTGTTAGAACTAATAGCAATCTTGTGAGATATTTATGTAGACACAAGTTTAAGTAGTAATGCTGAAACTTCAACAGTTCAACTCACAATCAGATTTTCTTCTTCGGTACTACCATTGGCTCCATGTTGATTACTAATTGAGTTCTCTTGAATCCTGTAAGGTTTGTTGGATATGAAAATTCAAAATGATGATGATATTTATGCTTTTCACTTCGGCAATGACATTTTGGAAACAATATAAATCATTAGTGGAAACAACTAATTATATACAGAAGAGAAGAGCAACACCTGCTTTCCCCATCAGATGAGGAGTAGCTTTTGGCAGGGAGTTCGGATGCTAACTGCTTTGCATGATCATAAGAACCAGAGCGGCTTAAATCCACACCAGTACTTGACTGAGACGATTGTGGGTGATCCGGAACACATAATTAACAGTAAATATTACAGTGAATTTAGAAAGTAAAATAATTACTTGGTAAGAGGAGAGAGAGAGAGGAAAAAAAAAGGTAAAAAGTTCAAAAAAGTATATTATGATATCAACATTTTTCCTGGACAGGCAATCTATAGTTCTTAGTATCATTGGATGTTAAAGCTGTACCAATTTCAAAAGCATAATAAGACTCAGAATTTTCAGAACACGTTAAAACAGAATTTAATATGAATGCATCCCAACTCAAAAAATAATGGTCTTACGACTGAATTTTGGCTAAGATCCTCTAAAGGAAATTTTTTTAATCTAGTACATTTTACAGTCAATAATCAGAAAACTTTACATGATTTCTCTCACTAAATTAATTTATATTTTGTCCCATTGGGACCAACAACACTGAGTCTGAACTAATAATTTAGAGTATGTTTGATTACTGTTTTGAAAACAGTTTTCTGTTTTTAAAAATAAATTACAGTTCAAATTTGTATTAAAATTTATTTTTAAAAACAGAAAATTGTTTTCAAAACAGTAATCAAACATACCCTTAATATACAGAACCACAATACAGAAGCAGAGTAGGAGACAACAGATCATTCTTTACATAACCAATGCTTTTCCACAATATCTAAAAGAAATTATTCGTCAAAATCGAGGTATGCATACATGCAATATGGTAGTATTTTCTATTCAACAAGAAAAAAAGACAAGCCAGCATCCTCCAAATGTGACAAATGACAAAGAATTACTAAATGCCACACTTATGAATTATGATAATTAAACAATGGATTAAGAAGATACCATGGAGGAGGAATTAGCCGATGTTTGAGTTCCGTCATTTCCTTTTCCACCACTTATTTCACCAGGCCTCTTAGTGACCGAACCAAATGTACCACCAAAAGTTTCAGAATTGTGTGAATCAAACACTATGTCCTCATTTTCATCATATCCACTGTCATCAACATGCTTACCCCTACAGACTGAAGAGAATCTAGTTTCTTCATCAATATCAAAATCGTCATATGAGTGAAGGCCTCGTTCCTGTTGAGAAAAATCATGTCGTTTGAGGTATTCAAATACACAACACATTAAACCAAAAACAGAAGAAACTCACAAGCAGCAAAGAAAAACAAGAAAAGAAAAGTATCAAAGCCACACCAACCTCTGCAAGATGAAGATCTTGGGTTTCCTCACCCTCAATTTCTCTAGCTATTCTTAAAGCTTGCTTTTCCAATTCTCTTGTCTGAGGCCCCTTTTCAAGCTTTGTTGTATAGAGTTCCTCATTGAACGTGCTTTTTACACCAAACAATGCCTCATTTGTTTCAAACTGATTCCATCCCCTTAAAAAATACAAAAAATAAATTGCCAATGAAAACCAAAATAGACATTCATTGAATAAAAATGAAATTAGAAAAAAGATGGAAAAACCTGTATATAAAATAATGATAGAATTGTAGTGATTCCATATAAAGTGTTAATCATAACATGCATTGGAGGAAAAATATCATTGATAAAATAATTGGAGAAAGATATCATCGGAAATCAACCACTTACAGCTGGACTCTTGCAAACTATAATTTCTTGACCTTCCAAATAAAGAGAATAAAGGCAATTAAGAGTGCATGTGGGAGACAAAGTAACAAGAAAAGAAATAGTTTACAACCTATTCCAAGGGACGTCAAATATGTTTTCCAGTTCAGGGTATTGTGGATCATCTTCATCTGGTACCCAAGGTTTTAATTCTCTCCCTTGCTCAACGTGACGAGATTGAGATATCAACGAATCAACCATGATTTCCTGATGCATATCATTGTGAGAATCATCGGGTAAGCCGTCCCTTGTAATAGCAACATCCTGCCATGATTGACATACCAATAATATTATCAGGAAACTAGTTGGAAATGTGTTAAAAGCTACAGCCCCTAATCCTAGAGTAAAAATTTTTCCAAAACCAACACTGGCTATACAGCACCCTAATAGAAACTCCTAAGATTGCAGATATTTATCTAAAGTAACTACCACAATTTCCAAAGTACATTGCAAATACTAGAAAAGTAGCAAACCTGTGCTATAACTTGTACAAGTTCTTTGGCAGGAATAATTAAAATCTTTGAAGGGGGCTTGCTTACAAATTCAGCACCAGATTTTTGCCCTCGTAAAGAACCATCCTTTGTTAAGTGAGCCATTTTCAAAATGATTCCTAAAATAATAAGACAGCATAAGAAGAAAACAAAGTCAAATACTCTGATGGTCCGACCTATAAAACTAATTATGAAAGCAGTAGTCAATTCAGATAGTAATCTAGAACAACCTTAGTCAAATCCCAATTAAACAAGAACTCTTATTAGAGTAAGGTAAATACCAAAATTTGCCAGAAATAGGAAATAACAAAATATTCCTAAAAGACAAATTATCCTAAATGAAAGACTTCTCCATTCTGCTTCTGCTTTAGTTAGCTGTGCAATAATACAACGAAACAGTATTCAATATCACCAAAATCAATAAAAAGAACATGCCAGAACATACCAAAATCTTTGTCCGCATTTGTTGCATGAAATATTCCAGAGTATATAGATCCGTTTTTCACCTGGACTTTCACCTGGTGCCCAATGAGACATGTTGTTACATATACTAGTCGATCATGTGAAGGACTCTCATAACTACCACATTTACTGCCAGTCACTGCACCTGTGACAACAAAAAGCAAACATCAACTGATCAACATTGTGAATACAGCAGTAAATACAATAATAAATTATTCAGCTATGAAGTTTACCTGTACTTGTCAATCTGCTGGCATTTAATTTTCCAGACAGGATCTTATTCTCTGACTTAGTTGCCCCTTCTCTTTCAGATTTTCGGCGGCCATATCCATTAGAGGATTTTGGCTGCCCAGGTTGTTGCAAATTCATCCTCACTTACTGCCCCTGCCCCTCTAATCTAGAATACTTGGAAATTTAATTACAAGGGTACATTCTATGAAAGATGGCAAAAGAAAGAATAAATATAGATTTATAAGACAATAATCCCCAAAGTGCATATTAGTAAAGATATATACAACTAAATATCAGCAATAATGAAGCTATGAATATAAATGGTTAATAATTAAAATATAAATATATCTAGTTAAAAAGTGGGAATTAAATTCTTGCTATTGCTATTATCACCACCACATCCTTTAAAATATTTTATTAAATTGAGAAATATTTAACCTAAATATGGGACTTCTCTTAACTACTAATTACAATAAACCATAACTGTGTATAAGCAAGCTCCTTCCAAAATAAGAAGAAAACCCATTCATACATGAAAGGTGAAAATAGCTCAAGATATATTCACAAAGTAACAAGATTAAAATATAAACGACAAACAATCTAACTCAATGGAAAACTTGAGGTCGAGGGTGAAAAGTATGCCCACCAATACATGTGACTATAACTGCCATCTCCAAATGGTTTTCAGAGGGGCTTACGTTACACGTAATCAAAAAAAGAAAACATACAAACTGTCCAGAACAATTTTGTATAGCATAAAAAGTAAAAAGTAAAGAACAACAAACAAGTCTGGCTTAATGAGAAACTCGAGGCTGAGGGGAAAAAGTATACCATCTCACATGATTGACTGTAACTGCCCAAATGGTATTCAAAGAGCTTACGCTATACGCGTTAAAAGAAACAAATTACTCAGTTAACAACAAACAAATCTGGTTCAATGAGAAACTCGAGAGGTGGGGGGAAAATTATCCAGCTACCCCTTAATCCCCGCCACCCACCCCCAACCTTTACTTCCAACCACAGCTCCGAAGTCCTACAATTGCCGGACCTCTCTCATAGTCTCATTCCAACGACTCCTAAACAGAATCATGTACCACCTCTAAGCAGAATCCAATTTCTCTAACCTAGTGGTAGAGTAATATTATTTTTTCTCTTCATAAACAATAAAAGGTTCATTCAAAAACAAAGTTTGTGCAGATGAATTACAAGAAACGAAAAACAAATAAACCACTGTCTGGGGAAAATTATCACACATTGGCAGAGAATCTAGGAGGACAAGCAGATGGCGAGCCCATACACATTAGGCATCCACTCCCTACATTGCCATCCCAGTGGAAGCTCTCACTGCTATAACATTTATTGTAACATTCTGAATTTGAAACCCTAGAAGAAAGATAAAATCCAGAAACTGAAGCCCTTTGATTGCATGCTTGACCATATGGAAGCCAAGGTGTGAGGACAGAGCGATAAGAAGTTAGAAATGGAGAATCGCGTGGCGTATATACAACAGTAAATCTTATTTACATTACAGCGCCTGAAACAGATATAAACCTTACTTGGAGGTGGTCTTAGGGAGTGTACAGCTCCTTCTGAGGTGAAAACCCTAATTAGCGAGGAGCTATAACAGGATCAAAACAGATGCACGAAAATAAGAAGCTAACGGAGAGGAATTGGAAAGAGAAGCCAAACGAAAATGAGTTAACTGGAAAAGGGAATAGCGTACCTGAAAGAGGTTAGGTTGATGAGAAGGCAATTTGCGGAATCCAGTAGAGGTGGTGAAGAAGGATTGTGGTGATTGAGGAGCTGCGTGGAGTGACCGGAGAGTGAGAGAGAGAGAGAGAGAGAGAGAGAGGGAGGGTTGTCTCGGTCTGATCGAGAGAGAGAGAGAGAGTGGTTTATGAGAGTTTGAAGGAAGGTCCGAAACCGAGAAGCGAGAAAGCGCTGTGCTTCATAAACACCCAAAAACCAATTAATAAGTGATCAGTGTCCTCGCCTCTACCCTGTGCCTTCTTTTTATTGTTATTATTTTGCTTTTTAAATCAGCAAGTTGATTATTGTTACTCTTGCAATCATTTTTATTTAGTAATTTTTGTTTATAAATGTTAATTTTAATTTTTAAATTAAAATTCAGATAATTAATAATATAAAATATTATTATATTTTTATCATTATAATATTTTTTATGTTTAAATTTAATTTTACTACTTAAAATTAATATATTTTAAAATTTTATTTAAAATGCTAGTACTATTGATTTTATCATCCGGATGAATAACTTATTTTAGATAAAAATATTTAAATGAGATTGATAATAAATACATTTTTAAACTCTTGTATGCGTTACATATTTAGTTGATTCGTTGAGAGAGAAAACAAATAAGAAAAATAATATTAATTTTAAATTTAATTGGAGAAATAAAAAAAGATAAAAGGTATATTTTAAAATAATAAGTCATTTATTCATTTAATTTCAATTTTAAATTTTTAACTTTATTTTCTTTCTACCTAAACAAAGGTCAAATTATAACTCGAGTTGGATTAAATTAAATATAATGTTAAATGTGTTTCGTTTTAAAATGATTAAAAATAATTTAATTTTTTTTAATTAATGTAATTTTACCTATTTATTTTTCAGTCTATTTATTTTCCAGATTTCTCGTCAATTAAAGAATGACTAGTTTGTTTTCTATGTCAATTAAAAATATGAACGTAGTTAATTATGGGATCTTGAAATTATTTATTTTGACCAATAATAGGTTTCTTTTTATCTTTTAGCTCATAAAAATAATTCAAAGGCTTTAGGAACAATGACGGTAAGAAATGAGTATTTAGTTTTACTTCGAGGTTAACAACCAAAAATACACTTTATTATTAAAAGATTTAGTCTGGGTTTATCTGATCTTAAAAATAAGATTAAAAGATCAATTTAAAACAAATAAAAGAATATTTTTAAAAACTTGGTGCAGAATCAACTTTTATTTTATTTTTTGACGGTTGATTAGCTATTTAATACAATTTATATTAAATTCAATACATAAAAAACTAATAATAAGGAGCAGTATTAAATTAAACAAAATAAACCACCATAAACCATTAGATTGCAGACAATAATAAAAAAAATCCATGCCAATTTGACAGGTAAATGGAAACTTGGTATGAAAACTATTACATTGAGAAGAGCAATTAAAATATAGCTGTACTAAATCACGCATTTTCTAAAATTGATAACCCAATCCGATGTTAATTATTTTATTTTTTCATATTTTTTATATACTATTGTTTTTATATTTACACTATTTAAAAATTTCAATAGAATATAGCTGTACGCATAATATATTTTCTTAATGATATTTTATTATAATATATATATATTAGTTTATGAAAATTCCTATTCATACTTGTCTTTGATCGATAATATTATGTAATATAAAATTTAAAATATTTAAAAATATTAAATTTATAATATTCCTTTGAAAATTAAAAGTCAGAAGCTTTACTTTTTCATTTGAATAGTAAATGAATAATATAACTCGTTAGAAAGCCAACCTTTGCTAAACCAAGTTGCCTTTTCAACGATAAGATCTAAATTATCATTTTTATATTATAATACTGAGCGCTCATTTTTTTTATTAATACAAAAAAAAATTTATCGTGCTTTTTTCTCTTTATGTTATGTAGTTTCAGCATTATTAACACTTTTTTTTCAAAGCTATTGATTTATTTTAAAAACTATTTTATTACACGAATTTTTTCAACTTGATTTTTTAAACTTTTAAAATCCTTTTCTTCATTTTAAATATCATCTACTTATATTTTCATTTTTTTAAAAATATGTTTTGTTTCTCTTAACTTAAGTTACTCATATTATTTATTTATTTACTTAAGTATACATACTATATAATTTTAAACACCTTCTTTTTAAATCATATCTTTTATTATAAATTAGAATATATTTACCATACGCGAGAAATTAAAGTCAACAATAGCAACACAATGCATATGAAACCAGTCAAAACTTTATGAGTTCAGTAACTGGTTTCATTAAGTTAAACACATTCAGTAAATAAATAAACCCAAAAAAGAAAAATGAATGTAAAAGAACTACAACTTCAAAATGTATTTGTCAAGTTGTTATAAACACTGACTTGTTTTGCATAGATGACAAAATAACACGTTATGGACACAGCCACCGCAATTCAACAACGCAATTTCTTAGGGACTTCCATTGACCATTTTGTATTTCATTCACATACCGATTGTACTACAAATTGACTAATCAAAGTCCACCGTACAAATCAACCCACTTGCTTTCTAGAATGGGAAAAATTCAAACTTAAATTTCAACCAAAGAGCTATAGACATATTTCTTCACACACTTAGCACATAGGTAGTAATTAGCAATATAATAATATAAATACACGTTCCCTAGCTCTCAACCTTGCTCATCAACCAAACAGAGGAACAGAAAATGGGAAACAAATTGCTAAGCATTTTTCTAGCGGTGGCCTTTGTTATGATAGCAAAGGTGCCCAAAAACGTGAGTGCTCAAAATTGTGGGTGTGAGGCAGGGTTATGTTGCAGCCAATATGGGTATTGTGGTAGCGGTGATGACTACTGTGGCACAGGGTGCCAACAGGGTCCTTGTTATGGGAGCCAAAACCCACCAAGTTCCCCTAGCAACGATGTTAATGTTGCTGACATTGTCACACCAACATTCTTCAATGGCATAATTGATCAGGCTGACTCAGGTTGTGCAGGGAAGAACTTCTACTCAAGAGATGCTTTCCTCAACGCTCTCAATTCTTACAATCAGTTTGGGAGGATTGGTTCTGTCGATGACTCCAAACGCGAGATTGCAGCTGCTTTTGCCCATTTCACACATGAAACTGGACGTAAGAATTAGCACTTGAACCTTTCTTCATATATAAACTCCCACTAAGTCATAAATATAATCATGTTTTGATTATTTGTACAAAAAACACTTTTTTTTTTTTCATGCAAATCTTTTAAAACAAACAACAAAATGAAAGTAAAGTAGACAGTTTTGTATTTAAAACAAAAAACAAGAAAATTAAAAAAGCAAACACCTCCATAATCATGTTTATTATCTCCTTGGCACGTTTCTAACACCAAATCTTGAAATGGGATGCAGATTTTTGTTACATTGAAGAGATAGATGGAGCATCGAAGGACTATTGCGAAGAAAAGAATACACAGTATCCTTGTGCTCCTAACAAAGGCTACTATGGGCGGGGTCCGATCCAATTATCTTGGAACTTCAACTATGGACCTGCAGGACAGAGCAACGATTTCGATGGATTGAATTCTCCTGAAACAGTGGCCAATGATCCTGTGGTCTCCTTCAAGACAGCATTATGGTATTGGATGCAACACGTGCGCCCTGTCATCAACCAAGGCTTTGGCGCAACCATTAGAGCGATCAATGGTCAACTCGAATGTGATGGTGCCAATCCCACCACAGTTCAGGCTCGAGTTAATTATTACACTGATTACTGTAGACAATTGGGTGTTGCTACTGGTGACAATCTTACTTGCTAATGTTCTAACCACACACCACACATATTTTATCATTATATATGTGTAGTATAGTATGAATAAGTGATGATATCATCGTACATGTGTTATTTTTTCCATCACTTCTAATAATACCACTTTCGCTTAATTTAATTATTGTCATTACTCTTATGGAATATTTCCCAATTCAGTTTAATTTTGGCTGAAAATTCCATTTTCCCAATGCTCTGAATAGTCATCGTAAAAACAATCAAGCACTAGAATTTTTTTTAAAATGATTAAAAATAACAAACTTTTAATAATAATAAAGGATGAAAATATTAAACACACCAACTATTACTGTGATATAATTTAACAAGGAGTATACCAAAAAAAGAGAAAATTACATAATGAGAAACATAAAATTTACGCGAATAAACCAAGAAAAATAGAGAGCGCAACACCAAGGGAATAGGCTCCGACGAAGGTCCCAACCAATTGAGGGGCGGGGCGAGTGACGGCACCGATTCCGAGAATCCCAGCGACACCGACGGGAACACGCAGCATGAGCGCTTTGCCGGCGGCGGACAAGACAGCGTCGGTGTATAGCTGATGAGCCCAATTCTTAAAGAGGAGGGGTCGAAGGATGTGATCGGGATCGGGATCGGGATCGTGATTGGGTGAAGACACGTGGCGCAACGCGGAGTCGACTTGGGAGCGATCGGGGGGAGTGGGTAGCCACTTGTGGATGAGAGGGTGTGAGGTGTTGGCGTGGATGTAATCGGAAGCAGTTTTGAGTTGGTAAGGTAACACTCCTTCGAAGGCGTGCTGTGTGAGAGAGAGGCAGTGAGCGAAGGCCGAGTCGCATGCTGAGTCGAACTCATCCGAGTTTGCTAGACTGTTCTTCACTCTCTTCGACGCCGATAACCCCATCTTTCTCTCCTCTCTATTCTCTATCCAATCCAATCAACCCGTCATACTCGTACCCAAAAGAAGAAGATCAAAATGAAAAAGGAATTTTAAGAGACTAAATAAAATAAAAATTATTTTAAGTTATACATATATATATATATATATACATATATATATATATGTGTGTGTATATATATATATATAAGAGACAAGTAAACAAATAGAAAAAAAAACTATATTTTATTTATCAGAGAGATGAAAAATTGTTGAGACAACATTTATAGGGCAAGAAACAGAGGATCTTAGTTGACAATGAACAGAAATTGGATATGATAGTAGGAGTGCCTCAAATTCAATGGTTGGGTGGTGCACGGAGTTTCCACCGGCACTCCGTGAAACCTGAAATCCCTTCGTTAACCTCAAACATTGTCCGTTTTGATAAGAAGAGAAAAGAAGTGACAATATGCGGACTCCGTTCAAGCCACAAAACGCGTCGTCGTTCAAGAGTAATCTCGAAAGAGAGCATTGAAGTAATTCACGCTTTGAAACTTGCGAAATCCCCCCAAAAGCTTCAACAAGTGCTCAACACAAGACTCTCAAGGCTCTTGAAGCCAGACGTATTGATCCTATTGGACGAGTTGCAACGACAAAACCAACTCCAATTATCCCTTACGGTAACTGTTAGTTTCGTTTTAATTGCAATTTCAATTTCAATTTAATGATAATGATGAATTGAATTAGGTTTTCAACTTCATTCGCGAGGAGCTAGGATATGATTCGCTGCTGCGGGTGTACGCGGACATGATACAGCTGCTGGGGAGAAACAAGAAGACGGAGATGGCAGAAGAGTTGTTTAGTGAAGCGGTGGCGAAGGGATTGAAACCGGACACGAGGATATGCAGTGAGGTGATTGGGGCCTATTTGCAAGTTGGAATGGCGGATAAGGCAATGAACATTTACGGATCCATGAAGGAATGGGGTTGTTCCCCCGATGAATTGACCTTCACTATATTGATTAGGAGTCTAGAGAAGATTGGCCAACAAGACCTCGCCGAATCTCTCAAACAAGAGTGTGTTCATTATGTCCACTTGCCTCATAAATTCGTTCGACAAATCCAACAGAAACATGTAAGATTTATGTCCTGTTTGCTTATCGATTACAACGTGCTTCCACCAATCCCTATACCATTCTTAGCGTTTTTAATTTCGTAAATTTCACTCAAACGTTGAAACCACGTTTCAACTTTCAACGTGATTTTATCAAGTTTCCAAACATTCACTTTAACTTGTGCTTGATGCCAGTCACTTTTAGAGTTTTTGGTTTGTAGTTTCTAGTTTTTGCGTTCAATCATGTTTGTTGATTTTCTAATGTTTTTTAAACACACTTTTAGTATTTGTTTAATTTAAAGTTGAGTAAAATTAATTTTGATGAAATTGATTTTGAGTTGTTAAATTCGAATGAGACACGTTTGTAAATTGATTTAAATGGCACATTTTTATTAAAAAGTGCAAGAATTGATTTTGTAACTTAAAAATAAACAAATTTTTATTTTCAATCCGTGAAAGCAGAGTAACAATCAGGTCATTGCATTCAACCGTGCCCTCCAAGCAATTTTTAGGTGCTATTTCTAAGATGAAATTTTGTCTTTTTGTACAGAGTGTGCGCTACCTAGTTCATTCCCCATCTTGCATGAATGTGTTTTATTCTGTATTTTTGTTGTTGTAGCAATTTTACAAATTTACCTTTATGTTTTCAGGTCAAAAAGAGACATGCGGATCTTGTATGAAATTTTCCAACATCGGATGATGGTCTTTTTAGAGTGATAGATTGTGTTGGTGGGGTGGGTTTGTAGCTGCAATGTTGATAATATCATTTGTACTCTGATTTAATAATTAAGGAACGATTGCTGAAGCAAAATTCACTATTATCCTGTAATCAAAGTTTTGAAATGTTTATTATCTGCTCTTAGCATGTTGAAATACGTGGTAGGTTTGTAGCTGATATGAATTCAGATTTCAGACGCCAAGTTTTGTTTTCCCAAAATTTTTCAATCAGCAATTATAACTTACATGTGGTGCTTCTGCTTGTGCCACGATATACCTGATATTGATTTGAATATGGTAGAAAAGTATAGTAGTGCCTCTTGTGTTGGCTTCTTGTAATGTTACAAAACATTATTATTCTTAATATTAGCAAAATCAAAGTAAAAAATATGACCAATTAACAACGCTATTGAAATGAAAATACTTGCTGCGTTAGCTCATCAAATTTTGCACATCTCACATCACATCGCCACATTCCTACATGCAGCTTGAAGTTCACTAAGCAGAAGAATCATCAATAAATCTGTCCAACAACTGCTAATCATTTTAATTCACGCCTAATATTCCAGTTTTATCCTATCAAACCTTATAAGAAACTTTTGCCCTTTTCATTTTATTGGAATCGGATTTCTGGTTTTCCTTCTCTAATTTGATAAATAACCATTCCAATGGTCCACATCATTATTATAGTTGAATGTGAACACCTGTGAATTCAACGTGAAATGGTGTGCTAAAGAAATGGAAAGTAGCTAACACTTGGTGCTGACATTACTGGATTATATATATAAAAAATAATACAACAAAAGTAGCCTCTCTTTCCCTATTTTTCTATCTATCTCTCTATCTCCTGCTGCTTATTTTTATCTCTCCTTTACAAGAAATTACACGGCAAAATACATGTAAAATTGGTGAAAAGAATCGGTTCATCTATAAAAAGCACCACACTCTGAAGGGGAAAAAAGTTTGATGGAAACTGGGGGAAAAACCATAAAATAGAATAACTAAATACAGAAAGTCACAATTGCCTGCTCAGGTAGCTAAATGGCTCGGAGAGTTGTTGAACATGCTGTGCCACATAAATGCACGAGAAAGTACCATCTCAAGCTCCTGGTGAGTCCAGTTCTGAGTTGGAAGGTGTTGGAGGAACATTACCAACTCTTGGAAATCAAGCTTCTGGAGTTTGTCTGACCACTGAGAAAACAATGATATAGATTTAGAGAATATTCATTCTCTAATATAATTGATATCATTGCTAAGATAAGTAATATGTAAATAATCTAAAGAAACTAACACCGGAAACATAGAAGGGAACCAAAAATGAATATGTAAACAAACTGAATAAACCATAAACCATACTTAATACAGTGGAGATGAGGAAAGGCATAACTAAATTGTGTGCTTTGAAGTGACAATAGAAATCTGGGAATAGATTTAGGTTTAGCTAGGATGCTTGAACTTTGCATTCTTTACAAAGTAAACATAATGCAGATTGAATAGCATCCCCTACTAGACCCGAGGAGTGACAACAAGAAATGCATAAAAAGGAATAAGAAAAAGGTAAGATGCTGCACAGCAACTTACTAGAAGTTTTTGCAACTTGGCATCCAAAATGGAACCACTGAATTGATAAGATAATGAATGGAGAATAGGATTTTACCACTGGATACAACCCGCCTAAATGAGAAAGAAGAATCCAACATAGAGCTTCTAAATAAGTATCTTAATTTTATAAGACATCCACCATAGTCATTAATCAACTGTCACAAAATTATGCAAGATTATACAGTACTTCAGAGCTAGCAATAGCATGTCAAATTGTGGCTCCAGGTTGCTAGTAAAGCATAAAAATTCAGTATAACTGCAGATAACATAATAAATCACAACTGTGTTTATTGTGATTGTTAGAATGCATAATTTTACAGAATATCTTTTCTCTGAAAAAGGAAGCATGAAGTGGTGCAAAAGACAAGGCTGTTTTCTGGCAAAAGAATTGCAAATAATTACCAGTACCTACTGAAATGTACCAGAGGGGGAAAAAGATGCATTGACCAAACAGGCCAGCAAATACTATTCCTTCTTATTTTGGCTACAGGATGAAATTTAATTCAAATAAATTATAATGCCAAAAAGTAAGTTGGCTCACCGTTAGAAGAAAACTGGCAAATATATACACAAGGAAGTCTGGTAAGGCATCTCCTTCAGCTAGATATGTGTCCCAAAGACGTGTGACGAGGTTGAAGGGTATCTAATTACATAAATCAGATATCAGTTAACAAAAGCATAAAATTATGCCAAATTTGTTGTTCTCCACAATTCCCTCTAACCAAATCTACTAGTCCTTGAGACTGTATAATATATCAAATTCTTGAGAAAACTACAGCACTTATAAGAAGAAGAAAAATCAGAGCAAACCTCACGGATTAGAAGACAGTTGAACCAGCGGAAAGCAAATTGAAGAAATTCCAGTCCTTGCTGCTCCATATGGTTTGAAACAGGATCTGGTGCAACTCCGAATTTCAGTACAGATTCAATATGGAGATATAAGGATAATAGTATACTCCCCACATTTCAAAATATAAGTTGTTTGCAAGAAATTTTGTTTCATTACATTTGTCACTTTAAAAAACCAATAAGTCATTTATTTTATTTTATTTTATTCAATTATATCCTTATCTCTCAATATCTCCTCCACAAAGAGAAACAAGAGAGTATTAATGGAGATTGAGAGGATGATTTAGTCAAATGTAACTGAGGTATTTCAAAGCATTCATAATCCTTGTACCAAAAACTTAAATGGCTAATATTTTGAAATAGAGGTAGTAGCAAGCAAAAAATGAGAATGTTTGATAAAATTAATACAGATCCATACCCACATGCAATAGTGGAGTATTTAAGTTCATGTAATTATAGTGAAACTTGAAGGACAACAACAGATCTGAGAAAAAGGTTACCGTCAATCCTCCTGACCAATTCCTTCAACTTAAAAACCAGCCTTTGAATTCCCGGTTGAGCAAATGTGTAATGGTCTTGCATTCCATCAAGCAACTTTGACAAGCACCAATAGCAATCAGCCTCTACATTAGAGATTTCATCTGAAGATAAATCAGACATTGACCAATTATCTATGCTCCCTTCCAAGTATTCTGATAGAAAAACAACTAAAAATGGTGTAACAAGATCATTTATTCCTTGAACATATCCACTTGCAGGATGTCGAATGGCCCTAGCAGAAGATGAGGAAATCATGTAAATAAAATAAGTAATAATGATAACATACAATTAGTAAGCAAAACTTGGTCAACAAGAAGGATGATCCATAAGTAAAGGGCTCCAGAGTATTTTAACTGTATGATGCACTTAAAATGGGAAAGTTAGATGACAAAGGTCCATTGTTGTTCACTTGTTCTATAATCTTTTTTCCAATTTTCTTTTTTCAAGTTATTGCTCTAAACTGCTGCCAAGACAAAACAGAAGTATACAAGACCAAGACCATAACAATTATTCTCAGCATCTTCTGAAAGTGCAATAAATATGCATCGTAAGGCAATTCATACCATCTTGCTGGTTTCTAACACTGAACCATTTCTAGAAGGAAATCTCCTTAGTGTCCATCAAGATGATGATAATTTCGTAAGAACAACAGAACGAAATATAGGATCAGTCCAAATTCGAATGAAGTTAATCCATCATATGCACCCCTGGTTTATTGGAGCTTAACTATGAAGAGTAAATTGATACACAGCATATGTTAAACTACAGAGACAACTCCAAAGCTAGGTATTGTAGACAAGATTGAGGGACCCGCTTTTAAACCTTGTGGAACTTTCATAACCAAGCTAAGAGCCATCTTTCATCTCAGAAAAAAAATTCCTCAACAAAGAAAGCTAGACTAAAAAATTATCAAGCCCAAAAAACATGGTATCAATAATATCTAACCATGTGTACAGAATACGCTCCAGTGATTTCTGAACTTGCTCTTGCTGGAAGAAAGAAACATCAGGCACAGTTCTTGGACAATCAACACCAATCTAACCAACAAAATGTGCAAACAGTAAAAAAAGAACCTTATTTTCATCAATAACATAGTAATCAAGTTAGGCATATGTTGCAAACTTGCAATTGATAATACCTGGCGTAGCATGTTTATCTCATCATCTGAGCGTTGTGTATCAGGAATATCATAATACTGTGAAATATAGTCAAGATACTCAAGGCGCTTCCTTCTCAAAACTCCCTCCCTTCTATCTGAATTAGGTGGTGCATATCCCTGTTTTCAGTTCATCATTAAATTTTCAAGAGGCAAAGAATCCATAGAAAACATGTGGTTGACCTATTTACTTAAAAATTGATTATCTATCAGGTAATACTTCTTAATTTCCTTTTAAAAAATCTTCATGGTCTTATTTCAAAACAATTTTTATATAAGCAGAATCAAGGTCCTTATAAAAGAGAATTTCTACAGCACACCCTCAATTTTTCTTTTCTTTATGTTATATATAACCAAATAAAACAAAAATTCACATATACTAACAATTATGATCTAGACTCCAAACTTGATGGCTATCATGCTTGTGAAGTTATGACAGATAGCTATCATGAAATAGCTGAAGATCATAGAGCTTACCAAGAGAAGTCTCCACACTGTAGGACGCATATAATCTGGAACACCACTCCAAGCTAATTCACGCAATTTCTCTACAGGATATATAAGGAAGAAATATAAGGCGAGCATCATCAGTTCACCGCTGAAAATTGAAAACTAAATGGATATTATGGATGCACCAATGTATTACAAAGTAGGCAAACATGAATATTAGATGAATGAGAATGACAATGGACAACACTCTGGGCCAACAATCAAGGGCATGGAAAGATATCATGTTAAAAATGGGAAGAGAGAAAATATCAGGTTATGTACAAAAGCAATGCTCTAAGTTTGTTTTGCAATTTCTTTTGAACCTTACCAACAAAAATATCAATAGGCAAAGGTAATTAATTGCATCATGAGTATGCATGGCTCACAACTACATATGACAATTCCACAAAAGAGCAATGAGGAAGAAATCAAAGCATGATATAAAAGAAAACAGAAATACAGAAGTTAAAATACCTAATATAACCATTGTCCCTGAAAGCACCTTAGTGAACTTTATAACTCTAGCAGAATCTGTAGCTCTAGCGCTCATGGAAGATTTCCGAACTTCTTCAGATGGGTTCTCCACATGGGAGGTTGATATCTTTAACTTATTCTCACTGGGAGTACCAAATGGTTTGCTTGTACTGTGAACTTCCTCCTGTGATAAGAATAGAGGTTTCACTTGACGAAGTGCTACCCATCAATCATTATAGAGACAGGTGAGATGAGATTATATAACTACGAAACATGAATACTCAAATCACCTCAACTCTCTCAGATGTGGGATCACTTGTGCCAGTCTCACTGTATGAGGAGCTCCTTTTGTAAGTTGGCGATGACAAGTTTGAGCTATCTGGTAGGTCAACTCTTTGACTCAATAATATTTTACCAGGAATGCTACGACCCTTGAGTAACCTTCACAAAGGAAAAATATAAATTTACATCAATTGTGTAAGGCATCTCACATATACTTCTCGTTGTAGTTGAAACCAAATATATAAATCTATAAAGCAAAAAAGCTATTGTTTAATTAATCAACCCATTAAAGAGGAAGAGCAATAAAACATGAAACACAGATTCAGCAAGACAATTAGAGGTTTTTTGTTTTTTTAAGAGTAACTGCCCTGTTAAGCAAAGAAATTTTATCAAAATAAATTGTGCAATTCAAATGCTGACTCTCAGAAAGCATTTGGTATAACATCCAGTTTTAACTGCAATCAAATTTGTTGGAAAAAAAGAAAAACTAATAAGAACTAAAACCTCTTTGGAGAATCTATACATTTCCCATCTTCCATTGTCCCTGCATTTCATAGCAATAATCCAGAACAAAAGAACCCGTCTAATTTGATAGCATGGATCAAACCATGTCTTAGAATTTCATCCATCAGAATTCGTGATCTAAATGGCAACAAAAATAAAAAAATTTAATGGGTTTTCTAAATCCCACGGATTAACAGGTAAAGATCAGCGAATCGGACAGCGAAATTCTCGGGATCATGAACTTGAAAGAAAATGCCCTTTCCATTTTTAAATTATGGGGAAAAATTAGAAGCAACTAACTTAAAATGAGAAAGAGGATACCCTTGAACATTTCTGAGGGTCTGGTTGAATCGTGAATCTAGGATTCCTACGGCAGTGTCTTTGTTGTTGTTGTTGGGGTCGTTCTTCATGGTTGATCTCTCCAAATCGAATCCCGGTTCTGTTTTGCTTGTGTTGTAGTTATTACTGACACTTCTTCCTTTCAGAGCTGGTTAGTGAGTGACTGAATTTGTGCAAGCAACATGAGCATGATGGGTGATGATTACTCTCCAAAATTCTTCTTTTCTTTTTTTGTTCTAATTAATGATCATCCTTTATTATTCGTTTTTCAATCCTACTGCTTTGTGTATTTCTTTTATACATTTGTTTTTGTCTCGTAATCACTTGTGTGCAATGCACAATAATAATAATAATAATAAAGGACAATTTTGATATTTAAAACTCAAAGCCGAATGATAAAAAAATATTATATTGACTCCCCTTTTATATATATATATATATATATATATATATATATATATATATATATATATATATATACTCATTAATGTCTTATTTTTTAAAAATTATATATAATTATCTTATTTTTATGTATAAATTATATCAATAATATCTTTAAAATAAATAAAATAAGAAAGTGTAAAGGAGACAAGAGTAACTTTTCATTTAATCAAGGCATATGTGTAATTAACACTAATCAATTAATTATTAAAGATGTCTATGTAATTATTAAAAAAAAAACTGTGACTTTTTTCTTAGATAACGCGGACGACCATTCTTTTTCCCTTTTTTTTAATGCTCGTATATTCCATATCCTATTTAGCTCCTAGTGATTTATTTTCTACTTCTTTTTTATTTCATTTCACACAAATTTCCTAAAACAAATCAAAGCTAAGTGAATTCTCACTGTCTTATTTTATCTCTTTTACATCACATCCTCAAACATATAAAGTTTAGCAATTTCAAAAATGGTGATTAGGTTTATTTTTAGACCTTCAAATGTGAAAATAGGTTAATTTTTTCTAAAAAATATTTTAATTAAAATTTTCTCTTTCACTTAAAGTATTAATTATCCATACAATGAAATTAAGTTTTATAATTTTTTAAAATCTATTCTTTTATATAAAAAATAAAATTACTTATATTTTTCTACTCAAATTTAAAAACCCTTTCTCTGTTTTTCATACATTTCATACTTATTATTTTTTAAACATTTGTTAGTTGATATCTTCTAGTACAATAAGATGGTCGGTTTGTTGACACTTAATCTAAAAATCACAAATTAAGTTAAAATACACATAATCAGTGATTAACCTACTATGGTCAATAAAATTTAAGATTAAGTTGGATAGGAACAATTTTCACAAAGGGACTTAATTGCAACAGTTAAAAGGGTATGATTATATGAAGCCTCTTATATCATAACTCAGAAAGAAACTATCAGCACTTTCTAATACTTTGAGCAAACCCATATGCTAATCATCCTTCCTGAACTATAATAAAGAGGACCGTAGCAACATGATCTTTCACCTAGAAATTTTCTGATGCACAGGATCCATTAAAATGGCAAGTGCAGAGCATACTTCTTTCTAGTGAGGGACTAGAGGATAGTCATTATAAACAAAGCTTTCAGAGAGAGAAAATTAGAAACAACTCATGATATAGATAAACACACAAGTTTTATTTTGATTCGGTCTGCCTTCAAATGGCAAGGGACTTCCCCTTATATAGAGGATGGACAACAACCGTAATAATTACATCTGATAAGGTTAGATAAGATTCCAAACCCTTTTCTAAAGTAGCTTTTAGCAAACTTACAAAATCGAGACTTTTAGTACATGTGACTCATACTAAAAACAAAATATAAAAGACACTTTATTACATAAAGATACTTTTTCAGAAATTCTTTAGTCCTTGAGGATAGGCTCGTGACTTGGTGACATGTTGGGATCGTCACTTGAACAGAGGCTGATTGAGTTAGAAGGATCTTAAGGATCTTGAGAGTCCATGAGTGGATCAATACGTGTTGAGCCTTCATCTATGATTATGACATGACTGTTCATTTCCCAATTTCCAAAAGTAATAGAGGAACAAATTACTGATGGATCTATTGGTTGGATCTTATCCCACATGGTTGGATTATCATTATCAGGAGGGCAAATTATATCCATTGCTTTTAATTTGGAATAAGTGGACTATCATAACACCATGAATACACCCACAAACACCTTGAACACCTCTTCTACTGAAACTTCCTCTATTCTCTTAAACTCTCCCATCTCTCTACCTAAAGACTGTATCAGAACTGCTTCTGATAAAATAGAAAATTTGATAGAGTACACATATGTTCCTGAAGATGCTCAGATTCAGGAATCCATAGCTCCTCTTTTAAGCCCTTACAATGTTTTCAGGAGACATAAATCCTGGACCAACAAAGTCAATGCTTTGATCCTTAGAAAACAATCTCTCATAAAGGAATATGTCCAATCCACCAGAATGGACCAGTGTGAAATTCCTGCTACAAAGAAAGAAAGGTACATCAACCTGGAAATTCCTAAAACCTTCATAGACCATTGGAAGGTTGAGGGATACACTGCCCTTCATTTTGGAGCAATAAGATTAGTCCTATCTCTTCATGGAAGGAAAAATCTTCCAGTTACTGCTAGAATCACTCTCCTTGATTCTACTTATATTCACTATGAACATGCTGTCATAGCAACTCTATTGACCACCCTTCATGCTGGAAGTGCGGTCCTCACGATCTTTCCAAATTATAATGTCTCACTAAGGGACAAGACTCTGCCAGCTAGACTGAAAGTTCAGATCCAGCTCACTGGAGCAGAGCAAATTGAAGAAGCCATCTCTGCTACACTTCATCACCAGATGATTTACAGATTACAAAATTATGCTCATGACCTTCCTCTGCCAGGAATGGTAAATGATAATCTGTTTGTCATAGCTAACAGAAGTGAAGATGATGTTCCATCCATTATCCAAGTTCCCAGACAAATCTCTCGAGAAGAACTTCTCAAACTGATTCCACTTAAATGGACAACTGATTATGAAAAGATCAGGAAAGACAACAAACCAATTCAGTCTTTTGAAGCCACTTTCAGAAGATCTGTTGATGGTGGTGTTAAAACCATTTTTAAGAAGCCTGATGATGAAACCAGTTCTTCTACTAATTGTTTCCAGTCACTTATGGTGATACCAGTTGGAAAAGAACATAGAATCCCAGTATACAGCTTTAAGCCTGATGGATCCTCCATCTATTCTGACAAATTTGATGGACACTTTATGTGGGATGTAGATCCTTCTATGTGTGATCCTGACTGTGACTGCTGGATGCATATTGGTGATACATCTAATGAAGAATCAGATGATGATGATGAAGATAATCAGAAAAGAAGGAAAAAGAAACCTTGCAAACCTCCTCCAAAGCCTAGGAGAAGAGACCCTGGATTCACTCCATGGGTAGGAATAAGGAATGAAAGAAAGCCATTGCCCATCTATGATGAAGCCCTGGAAATCCTGAGAAAAGAAGGCCTATTGTCCAAACCCCTTAGTGATCCAGATCTGATCACATGGCCTCCTCCTCCAGGATTATGCAATTCTTTCAGCACACCTCTAGAAAAGGTTGCAACACCTATTCCCTGTATGATGATCACTGACTATGATAAAGATTTTCCTTCATTAGACAAAAAGGCAGATCCTATTACTAAGGTCAACACTAGACCTTTAGTAATCCCTACAGAAGTACAATCAGACGGAACTCTCAAAGCTCCTTCTCAAGCTGAAGAAGTTCTCAACTGGTAAACTGAAAACTCTTTAACTCAAAACAAGATCTTGAAAAAGGTAGACAAAAAGGTAGATCAAATTGCTGAAACCGTCCTCAAGAATGAAGAAAGACTCCAATACCTTTCTGATAAACTCAGGAAGTGTTATAAAGAATCTTAGAAACAGATTGCTAAATTGGAGATAGACATCTCAAAACTAACAGAAGAAAAGGCTGTCTTCACAGGAGAATATCACAAAAAAGATAGAGAAATCAGGAGGCTTAAAGAGCAAATTAAAGAGATGGATGAATTGATTGCTGCAAAACAACAAAACAGGGAAGCTGAAATTAATCCCTTTCTTGTTCCACCTCCTGTACAATCAACTTACTATTCTCCTTTTAGTCCATCCCCATTCTATCAAGGCACATTTACAGCACCTTCATACTCCTTGCCCTCTGCCTATAGACCCAAACCTAGATCTTCTACCCGTGATTCAAAGGGTAAAGGCAAGATGAGTATATCCTCTTCAGAAACTATTAAAACCAAGAGCCTAGATTCTTCTGAAGAAGAAAAATCTCCTCCAAAAAAGTCATCAAAAGAAAGTCAAGGAAAAACACCTTTTATAGGTGTCATATTTGAAGAAGATCAATTAATTGATGACTCAGAATCCCTTAAATCTTCATCCACCGGAAAAGACTTTTTTGAAGAGTCTTATGAATCTCCAACAACTGAAAAATTCCAGAGTGAATCAGAAGTACCAGAAGCTAAGTCCTCTGATGAAGAATTTACAAACATTATTGAGATGCTGATGGTCAACATAACACAATCTAGTAATCAAAGAGGATCTTTTTATGATTCACCTGATGAAGAAGAAGAAACCAGTAGACGAGAAAAAAGGATCAAAAATTAATGGAGGTCCTTATTTTACTCTTGATGATGTCTCTCCACAACATTGGAGAAAAAGACTACTTGATTTTGGAGCCTAGTTAGATACTCAATTCATGAAGCTAGAAGTAGATCCATATAAAGTCATTGAAGAATTTTGTTGCAGAATGACTGGCACTTTAAAAGAATGGTACCACAATCTGGGAAGTGTCAAACAAGACCAGTTTCATCAACTGGGCAATACTCGCCAAGTTCTTGGAGCAATACACCAAGAATTTGTGGGTGACATAGATCTTTATGACAAAAAAATCAGGCAAGATTATTTTGAGATGAGATGCTGCTCTTTGAAGAAGAAAGATTTAGAAAGGCATCATAAAAGAATGGTAGAGATTTTCTATCTTCTTAATGGATACAATGATGTCAGTCTAAAAAATACTTATGTTGCTTCTCTTCCTCAAGAATTACAACCAGAAATTCACAAGCTCATAGTAGCCCAAGGTCAGGATTTAACCAGCTTAAGCCTTGGTCAAATTCACTAGAAAACAATGGAATCTCTTGACAAATTATGCAGGACACATCTATTCATCTCTGATGTGATGAATGAAAGATCAAAATTCACCAAAGCCTGCAAGAAAAAATACCTTGAGATTGGATGCAAAGAAAAGAAATGTGTCTGTCCATCCAAGAAAAAAGAAAAAACAAGAAAGTTTTCAAAGAAGAAGAAGAAGAAGATGAAATACTTTAAGAAGAAAGAAAAAAGAGGAAAAAGCAAAGGAACCCGATGCTTTATCTGCAGGAAAAAAGGACACTTTGCTAAGAAATGTCCAAACAAGGATGCCAAAGCCCAAAACTTAGTTAATTCTTTGGATCCTATTGAAGGAGATATTGAATCTGAATACTCTGAACAAGAAGAAGCAAATCAAGATACTGTCTTTGCTATCCAAGAATCATCTGATGATTCTTCAGAATCTTCAAGCAAAGAAGAAGAATATATTCCTCTTTATTTTACTCAAGAAGTAAATAGTGTTCTTCAAACTCCATCACAACCTTATGTGGAGGTCCAAGTTCTCATTAACAAATATGCTACTCCAATCAAGGCCATAGCCTACATGGAAACTGGAGCTCAAAGAACTATGATGAATCCAGAGGTTCTTCCAAAAGAATGCTGGACCCAATATACTACTAGTTTTGTAGCAGCTGATGGAAAGATGTTCAACACTCATTTGATTTCCAAAATGCCTATTGGAATCAAGTTATTTCCAGATTGCATCATTTGGATCAAACCCATAGGTACTCATCTTCCTAATAAAGATATTCTGCTTGGCATGGATGCTTATTATTTAACTGACAAGCTTCAGATACTTCCAAGAAGAATTAAGTTTAAAAGAAATTTCAAGCCTTACACAGATGTCTTGAAACTTTATTCTCTGGAAGAAAGTCCAACAGAATATTTCGAACTTAAAAGAAAAGTTGAAGACCTTATGTGCAGATGGACATGAAAATTTTTCTCATCCCAATCCGATTTGGAACAACCCAGAGTTTTTTATAAAACTCCCTTTCAAGCTCAATAAAGACATCAATCCTACCAAAGTCACACATCCTGGAATGAGTCCAAGTGATCTCTAGATGGCTCGACAAGAATGTGCTGAACTTCTTCGACAAGGACTGATCGAACCAACTAAATCTGAATGGACATGCCAGGCATTTTATGTAGAGAAAAGATCTGAAAGAATTAGAGGAAAGAAGAGGTTAGTAATTGATTATAAACCTCTCAATCATTTTCTTAAGGATGACAAGTTTCCCATCCCAAAAACCTCCTCTTAACACACTCTTATCAAAGATGCCATGATCTTTTCAAAGTTTGATTTAAAGTCAGGATTTTGGCAACTTGGTGTTGATCCCTCTGATCGATACAAAACCGCTTTCTGCATCCCAAATGCTCAATACCAATGGAAAGTTCTTCCATTTGGCCTAAAAGTAGCACCTTCTCTTTTCCAGAAAGCCATGACCAGAATTTTTGAACCAATCCTTGATAGTATACTCATCTACATAGATGATGTATTACTTTTCTCAAAAGACACAGAATCTCATAAAACCCTCTTAAGCAAATTCTTTGATCTCTCCAACAAATATGGGATTATGTTGTCAGAAAAAAAGATTCAATTAGCACAAACCCAGATAGACTTTCTGGGAATGCATTTTTCTCAGGAAAATTATCAACCTCAACCGCACATTGCAGAAGAACTCTTGAATTTTCCTGATGAAAATTTCACTGTCAAACAAATTCAACAATTCCTTGGAGTATTAAATTACATTAGGGATTTTATTCCTAATGCTGCCAAATATACAAGTCCTCTGTCAAAACTGCTAAGGAAAAACTCTCCTCCATGGAGCAATGAACAGACTGAAGCTGTTCGTCATCTGAAAAAGATAGCTCAGAACCCTCCACCATTAAAGATCCCTGGAGATGGTAAAAGAATTCTACAAACAGATGCTAGTGATCATTATTGGGGAGCTGTTTTACTTGAAGAAAATAATGGAAAAAAGGCTTACTGTGGACATGCCAGTGGACAATTACCATACAACATACAAAGAAGCCCTTGCAGTAAAGAATGGTATCCAAAAATTTGATTTCTATCTTAGAGGTCATAATTTTGAAGTTCAAATGGATAATTCTGCTTTTCCTGCACTGCTTGATTTCAAAAATAAGATGCCACCAGATCCTCAAGTTCTCAGACTGAAAAATTGGTTCTTCAGGTATGATTTTACTGTTAAACATATCAAAGAAAAAAAAATGTTGTCCCTGACCTCTTATCCAGACCAAAAAAATCAATTGCCATTGTAACCTCACTAAACTCATATCCTTTGATTTTCCCTCTCAATATTGCTGAAGCCAGTACCAGCTCTGGACCAACTCCTCTTCCAATGTTTCCTTCAGAAATGAGACATGATGTTATCACTGTAGAATATATCAAAGATTTTGCAAAAAATCACATGTTTCATTTTTTGTCTCTTTCACTCTACCACCGTAATGTTAAACCTAAACCTACCTGGTTTCAACCTGATGCACCATACCTAAACATCTTTGCATTATTAATGGATTTTCCTTTAATTAAAGAAGATATATGGCATCTTTGGTGTGCCACCCTTTTATACCACTATCCCATAGTTTTTCCCACTTTCATTATGTTTGAATTCCTCAATGACCTCCGCAATCAATCCACTCTGTTATGGAAATTTTTGGCTTGGTATCAACCTATCCCAAACTGGAAGAAAAATGTTCAACTTGAATTACAAAGACTCAGTATTTGGAAAGAAATGGAGTTACCTCCAGCTGAAACTCCAAAACATGTAACAGTGGTAATAATTCATAGACCTTATTTTGAACATCCAGTTTCAAAATTACTTTATACCCAGAATCAAGTCAAAATCTGGAACACATTCACAAGTCTCCTAGAGATATATGAACCAGACAGACCACCTCATAACCAAGCAGATCTAAATGTTCACCTCCATACTGAAAATGGAGCCCGTGAGGAAATGTTCAAAGTAAAGTCCACTTGTTCCAAATTAAAAGCAATGGATATAATTTGCCCTCCTGATAATGATAATCCAACCATGTGGGATAAGATCCAACCAATAGATCCATCAGTAATTTGTTCCTCTATTACTTTTAGAAATTGGGAAATGAACAGTCATGTCATAATCAGAGATGAAGGCTCAACACGTATTGATCCACTCATGGACTCTCAAGATCCTCAAGATCCTTCTAACTCAATCAGCCTCTGTTCAAGTGACGATCCCAACATGTCACCAAGTCACGAGCCTATCCTCAAGGACTAAAGAATCTCTGAAAAAGTATCTTTATGTAATAAAGTGTCTTTTATATTTTGTTTTTAGTATGAGTCACATGTACTAAAAGTCTCGATTTTGTAAGTTTGCTAAAAGCTACTTTAGAAAAGGGTTTGGAATCTTATCCAACCTTATCAGATGTAATTATTACAGTTGTTGTCCATCCTCTATATAAGGGGAAGTCCCTTGCCATTTGAAGGCAGACCGAATCAAAATAAAACTTGTGTGTTTATCTATATCATGAGTTGTTTCTAATTTTCTCTCTCTGAAAGCTTTGTTTATAATAACTATCCTCTAGTCCCTCACTAGAAAAAAGTATGCTCTGCACTTGCCATTTTAATGGATCCTGTGCATCAGAAAATTTTTAGGTGAAAGATCCTGTTGCTACGGTCCTCTTTATTATAGTTCAAGAAGGATGATCAGCATGAGTATAAGAAAAATGCATATGGGTTTGCTCAAAGTATTAGAAAGTGCTGATAGTTTCTTTCTGTGTTATGATATAAGAGGCTCCCAGCCAGTAATGGTATCCTCATACCAAGTTTGGCAGATCCATATGTAAATAAAATTTGAAGAACGATCACACTAAAAGAGTACAAGAAAAGGAACCAATTAAATGGCTCCGAAAATGTTTAACATGTATGCAATCACATTCTCGATACAAAATAATACATTTAAGTAGCATTTAAGTAGCACATAGCAGCATCCTGCAGACTCAGAGCAAACGTTTACAAGGTATAATGCAGGAATGGTGTCTTATTATCAGAAGAGACCCCGCTTCCAATAAAATCAAGAGCCAACAGCAAACTGAACTCCAAATTCAGGATATACATGACTTTTGCAGCTTCAGAATCTTCATGTGGAATGCTTCTGTTTCTTCTTTACAATATATTTGGACGAACTCTTTAAGCAAAATAATTTTACCATATTATTGATTGGCATCATTTCCCCAAACATTATCCCAAGAACCACTTGGAGCAGCCTTTGCTGCCTCAATGTAGTTTACATCTCCAGAAGAATTTTGTGGTCCAGGAAGCGGCAGTCCATTTGGACCTGGCGGGTTTACCTTCTTGGACTTGGTTTTAATTCCAAGCAACCGCAAGACAAATCTAGCTAGTTCTCCATATAGTAAACCAGAGCGATCAAACAGCTGCAAAAGAGATCCAGGAATCTTCTAAAATTAAACTATGTTCCAAACATGAAAAATTGCATGTGATTATACTTTATAGAATGGGTTTCCAGATTTGGCAATGAACACTGCAAAGAAAACACAGAAAACAAAGAAAATAGAACACCTAACTGCTATATCAAAATAAACATCACTCAAGGTATCCCAAGAAATAACCAATCCATGAATCATTGTGCACTTAAATAAAATTGTTTGGCTACTTCTAAAATTGTGGGTTCTAAGAAAATATGGAAAGAACTTGCAATTGCTTTTGCCAGAATATGTTGTCTATCATCATGCATGACCAAACTATAACTACAATTTTGTATAAAAGGTAATGCATACCCTTTTCCATAATTTGACACCAAAAAATGACATTTCCTGTTAATATCCAACGGAGAAACAATTTCACTGACCACTGTTAAGACTACTTTCCAATGCAAAGAAATTATTTAAAAATCCTTCTGAAGTCAATTATTGAATAGGTGATCCTTCCCAAAGTGAAAATTTCACATTAATTCAAAACAAACAAACAAATCATATATGATTTCATTTTTTGAATTTCAATCTTCCAACAACCATTGGAGCTGGGTATACAATTAGAAAATTGATAAAATTATGTAAAATGGAAAGAGAATGACGAATACAAAACCTGGAGAAGTGCAGTCATGAACATATGGAAAGCCTGTGTGTTCTGGTCTATGAGTATTGATATTCGACCAAAAAAGTTAACCACACCTTGCATCTGTCATTAGAGGTTAAAACTTTCAACATATGCAAAGCAAAATTTTGAACAATAACAGAAAATTGTAATCATATTTAAAGAATCCAAGAGGTATTAAAAAAGGAGAGAAGCAATGGTGGAAAACAATAAAGAGTAAACAGAGCGCAGAAAAATGTACCTAAATATACCATCCATTTTCCTACTCAGGAACTTTACATTCAAGAAGTTTCATTACATACCAATAATCCACAACTACAAAGATCAATAGCATGTTTGAAATTGCTAATATTTTAAAAGTTATTTAAAGAAGTCGATAAAAATAAGCTAAACTAAACACACTAATTAATCATAGTTACCGTTGTGTATTGTCTCACATGGCACATAGGCACTCCTAACTAATACAACGATTGAAACACAGGACTCAGATTCTTTTGCACAATAACTTGCAAAGACAAATTGTATGAATTTGATCTACAACCAACGACCATCGTAAATATTAAATAAGTTGACAGCGGTAAAGAATCATACATGACTTAATATAGTAAATCAAAATAGGAGAAGCAATGTCCATTGGTCATGTTCATCAATTATCACTATGGAAGAAAAACTAAATCAACTCACCACACGCAAAGCGGAAATCCAAAATCCAGGCGGGGATGGTGGGGCACCAAATGGATTGTTGGGATCTTGATCTCCATAGGGACCACCACCACCCATGCCATAACTACCCATCGGACCCCCAAGGCCACTGTTATACATTCCACCTCCATACATCCCAGATGACCCATACAGGCCACCACCATATCCTCCCCTATACATACTGTTACCATACAGTCCCCCGCCATACATCCCTCCTAGTCCGCCGTAAGAAGAACCATACATTCCAGATCCATATCCAGAATTATAATTCAGCGTAGAACCATATCCTGCAGTTAATAACAAAAACAACGAGCTTCACTGAAATAGGCAAACGAGGACATTTTTAAACAGAGAGGAAAGGCTACAAACATGACAATTTTTTTTATTTTAAAAAGTCACCTCCATAGCTGCTATTTCCATAATTCTGCTCCCATGGCCTTGAGGGAACAGGCCTCCCAAGAGCATTCCTGTTGACAGTTGCATTCCTATCAGAACTAGAAACAATTTCCCCAGGCTTTGCAGTCCCTGAAGCCTCGACTACATCACTTGTTCTGCCGGCTGATGGTGGTTTGAAAGGTGCTGGGCCAGATGAGGAACCTGTTTGTTCCCAAGGTTTTGGTGGCGGACTATTTGCTGCAACGAGGTTAAAATATTAGTAAAAAATTGGATATTGAAGTGAAATTTGTACAAATTCTAGTGTGACACAACAACTGCTTCTAAAGATGGCCTGGAAAACCTTGATTTATAATATCAGATATGAAAGAAATAAAAGATTACACTACACACCGAATATAAGAATATCTGTAAAGTGTGCGCAGAGAAGTTAGGGCGTTTCACAAAATTAACAGAAAAACCAAAACCAACAACTTCTGTGAATACAATTCAAACATGATTCCACTCTAAGACCAACGAAAACTAAACTCACTTTCAGAATGTTAAGATAACGTAAAAAGGAGAAAAAACAAATATATAATATATGAACGATGCTGACAAAAGTGAGATATAGATCCACGGAACGATCAATTGATGGTTAAATGATGTGGAATGTCAAGGTTTTGATGAATTAAACTGCAACGAAAAGCACGCCCTAACGAACAAATTAGCAGTGAATAACATAAAGTGCATGCAATCTATGGTTTAATTAATTCGAAGAGGAAACGAAAACAATTGAATGAGCAAAAGAGAGTGTGAGAGATTAAGGGAGAAGGAACGAACAGGGTGGCTGGGTGTTGGGTTCCATGGTGTCTCAGAGTCTCAGGCTCATACCAAAACGATCGTCGTTGTGGCCTCACAAGGAAAAGGTAACTCCGACACTTCTCATCCAAACTCACGAGTCCCAACCAAACTCAATCTATATTTTAATTTGTCGATATAATTCATAATAAATTTTAAAGAGAGATGAGAGTAAATCAATGTATATTTTAAAATAAAAAGCCAATCTAAATAAAATATTATTTATTAAATTAATAGTGTTGTATTGAATACATAATTATTAAAAAAAATGATGGATTCGAGCAACTTTAAAAATATGAACAAAACTCATTTTCAAAATATGTCGAGTTTATTTTCACCTAACTTGATTAGTGGGATGTGATAGGCTATGAATATCCATCCTAGTTGCTAACTTCTGCTTGATCACAAAAGGAAAAGGATTGCTTTATACTGCCTACTTTTGTTAGTTATTCTACTTTTTTAAAAAATTTAAAAAAGTAACTCGATAATTTTTTATTATTTTTTTAACATATTAGTCTTTCTATTAAAATACTTTTGTTTAACTAGATACTTTACGTAGCTTGTTAAATAGATGAGATAAAAATATTGTTTTTTATCTAGTAAAATATTTTTGAAAAAAATGTAAAATTAGTCTCTAAAAATTGATTCTAATATTTAGAAATACATAGATTGTCGAAATTAAACATCATTTTTTAATAGACACTAATCTATTTGATGATTTTTTTTTAAGAAATTAAATTGGGTGTAACAATTTTTTTCAACAACTAATATGGATGTGTACCTCTTTAAACGATAGAATCCACCTCAAAAAGTTGACTTTAAGAAAGCAATCCTTCCTTTGCTTTATATCGATTTATTTTATATATATTAGCAAAATTTTAAGAGGAATGAACGGTGTCTTACTCTAAAATAGACACACAAAAACACCTAAGCTCAAATAATACTTACAAAAAAATTTACATTTACTTCCTTGAGTTATAGCGGGAACTTTGTATCAGTACTGTCCTTTTCTTATATTTATAATCATATTTCAGTTATATCATCTCATGGGAAAGCAATACATTTATTTATCTAGATACTATTTATCTATCTATATAATTACAAAATGGGATTACTACACTGCAGTACCATTTTACCTTGGTTCTGACTACTACTATTACCACTATAAATTTCTAAGCAGCTGCTACAGGTTTAACATATACAAAAATTTTATATTTAGCATGCAAGTGCTCCAATGACTTGCATCTTTCTATCTTCAAAAAGCCTCTTGATTTGACAAGTTGGTAATGTACAAAGTTTCAATAGTAATGAAGCTTAAACCCTGGCATAGGCCACTTAAATTCAAACTCTTCCAAATGCAGAACCTTCAGAAGATTGTGGAAAACTAACAACATTTTGTCGAAGTAAGACTTGAATTCCACAATAAATTCATTCATCAACCCAAGAAACCTCACAAGTAGCAACTGCCACTACAATAACTGGTTAAAACACAAGGCATATCACGAACAAGAAACCTCACGCTATGTTTACCAATATCATCTAATATTTCTATACACTCTTGCAAATCAGAGTCACTCACCAACATCACCCATTCCTCTTCATCATCTAGATATTTAAGTTGGAATGACCCATTTTGTAGTTTGAATCTCGTGGCAACTTCTTCATATAGCCTGAAACAACCTGCAGATGGATCAAACTTGAAACGAATGGTGTCTCCTCTATAGGTAGCTTTGGCAATTATTTTTGACCCACTATCAACAATGAATGATTTGACTTTGGATTGATTATGGTTCTCAAAGCTTTGAGAACCTGATGAACTACCATGCATCATTGAACCAGAGCCATTACAAGAATCTGTCAAGCTTGAAGAAATAGGGTGGTTAGGCTTCACAACCCCATCTTCCCTTTCTACATTAATGTCCATGTCATTAGTAATCAAGGAGGTTAAACTCTGGCCTATAATATTGCTTTTAAATTTGTCTACTCTCAAACCACTCTTGTTTATACTCCTTTTATCCCTTTCCTTTCCAAGAACAGAACTGAAACAACCATGTTCAGGACAATCCTGTGCCTTGTTCCAAAGGCTCGCTGTCTGGCATGACACATCATCCATTGCCATTGATTTTGAATCTTCATTGCAATCAACCGAAAAGGCATTAATTTTATTCAAATTTTCCTCCAACTTAATTGGAAAATTCTCCACTTCACTACATGATGTAGGTGGTACTGAATCTGAATCTGCATCATGTGTAACAGCTATAAGGTCTTCTATAGTACTCTTCTCAGGAAACATAAGACTTTTTTGTGCATCAGTTTCCTGGATGATTGACCCTCTTGCCACAAATGCCCCCAGAGAGGGATCAAACTTCAATCCTCCTTCCACTCCCTGGACAGAGTCAAGCACAATTTGTATTTTCCTCAATGATCGATTCACTTTATTGATCTTACGAGATGGCCATCTCGAAATTCCATGTTGCCTGCATATCCTTTTTAGAGTTGTCGGACAAACTGGTCAAAGAAGAAATATTTGTCAAGAACAAACTTGTTTCATGTAACAAGAATTTCCTTTTTGAAATATTGAACATCTTTAAAAAATGAAAGGTAATGTTTCTATGTTAAAGATAGAACAATTGCAATAATTTTTTATCAAATTAAATTATTATAAACAAATATGTAATTGAACTACACCTAGCTCTAAAGTTAGTATACTGCAAGTATCACTTTGTAAACAGAGTTGTATCTTTCAACGTAATTTTAATAGTTGAGAGCTACTTAAAATCACAACTGTGTAACATGCCATAAGCACCATATTAAAATACTCATTACAATGGAAGCATTGTTTTCCAGACTAAGTAGTAACTATCGAAGAAAAATTAAATTCATAATAGCGTTTTGAACTTAAAGGTATACACAGCTCAGATGATGGTTAATCTTAACCAATATAGTCCAAACATGTGCAAATCAGATAAAAATTAACAACAATTGTCTTAACCTAAAATAAATAGGCCAAGTTAACAAATACAAACAAATTAGGGTAAATAATGATGGAGTCTAACCACCGATGCTTTTTGCAGCATCCTTCAAACTACCAGAAAAGTAGTGTTGGAGAACATTCAAGCTAACATTCTTCTCTGATGTACTTCTATTTTTCTCAACTTTCCTTTTTGATCCATTTGTTTCCTACACAACAAGAAAACCAGTCTCAGGAAATATTGAAAATTGTAGCACCAACAATAATTACGGAGTTGACTAGCAAAGTTGATGCATAAACTATGTTAAGTTTTTGCACAATTAGCAAATACTTTTATAACATTAATAAAAATGTGATGGACATTCAATATTTATTTTTGTTCCCCTGTTCTACGCCACCATTCACAATCACTTACAACAAATGTTTCCTTAGATACAGCAGTGATTTCACATTTAATTCCACTGTTATCATTAAAATAACAAATTATTAACAAAGGACAACCAATCTTGGAATGCAGACATAATAAGTAAGCATCAATTCCAACAGAAATTTCGTATTAACTATCATAGCACACTACATTCATTGGCCATGACAAAATAGAAGGTAAGGAAGTCCCATAATGGTTAATACTAAGAAAATCAAGAGTCACGAGTTATATGATCCAATACTTAGCAAAGCATTTCAGTGTTAAAATATCAATTATTATTGTGTGATTAGGAAAGTCATCTTGGTTAAGTAAAGAACTGAAAAAAAGAGTATGGATATTATAAATTTAAAAAATTCTTATTATATATATTTGCTAACCATTTGTTTCATAGGAAAGTTATTCACAAACTTAGAGATTAACAAGGAAGTTCAATGACAAATTTTGCAAGATAATAAAATAATTCATTAGAATTAAAGAATTACAGATGTATACCCGGTTATGAGAAGGCTCAATTCCGTTGTTTCTTAGGTTGGTCGCCTTCAATGACGTCTTTTGGACATAATCCTGGTCACCATTTTTTAATGGTATTTGAGAGTTTTTCATTGGCAGACGGAAAAAATTGGGGACATTTTTCTCTTTAAACCCCTCTTGAGATCTTTGTATTCCTGATAATTCGGTATCTGAAACTGTCCTCAAACTCCTACAAATTCTCTGCATGGTACTTGAGAGGTTGTCTAATAAAAGTTGTTGCTCTGAACTCCCTTTGATATTGGCAGGCAAAAATAATTCCAATACGTAATCATCATCATCAGTATAAGTACTCCTTAACCTAATTGCAACTGCAGCATTCAAATTATACTTGCGTGCATGGTGGACAAGTGGATATTCACTAATATCATACGTCTTCACATCATGATAGAAGAAAGGATTATTCGATTGAAGAGCTTTCCCAGCTATGCCTTTCCCTTCCTCAAGATGATGTAAAATGCATGCACGAACAAAGCCTCCCATGGCTATATCAGTAATATAGCAAGCTGATTCTTCAATACATAGGATGCTTTTTTCATTAGAACTTGAATGACCCTCTTTAATTTGTATCCTTGTAGCTTCACCTTTTGAGCCCTCAGTGTAACAACAAGGAATCCATGTCAATGCAAGAGGCAATCTATGTGCATGACAGATAGATCGTAACACATCAACTATCTCGATCAAAGCAGCTCTTTTGTTGTCCGAAAAACACTGTAGAAGAGGAAATAATATTGTAAGGAGTGCAAAAATCCAGATAAAATCACATCTCATTTGCCCTGCCCCAAATGAAAATTTGAAGATGGTTTAGCTCTGCTTGCTTTGTTCTTACCTCTTGATTACGGTGGGGGGGAAAAACAATAGGCAAAATAAAATAAAGTTTATGCAAATACCTGCGGAAGAAGTCGAAGAGGCTTAGTAGTCCTTAAATTCACAAGCTGCAGAGAGTCATGATGATTACATTTGTCATTACTACCTTAAATTGTACTATAATATGCAAATTCATAGAACATGAAAGGTTAATTTTAGTAAAAAATAATTGTAAGAGTTCCTAGACCAACAAAAAGAGTTACTTTCCTAAGTAATTGAAGATTGCATCCATAGCTGAATTAATTGAGATGCTTGATGGTCTTTGAAATATTTTGGCAAAAATTAAAGAGATTTTTCAATCAAATGAATAGAAGATTCACTTTACAATAACTCAACTATTCAAATATGTGGCCTAACAGAATAGAGGATGTGTATACACGAAAATTATAGACTAGATAGAGTAATTATCAATAAATTATTTTTTCTTTTCAATTTTGGCAATAATCCTTAGTATGGACATTGGAACCATGATTACACAATACACATCCTTTAGAAATTCCTTTTCCAGCTTTTCGTCAACCATGGTGTGAGAACAATGTCAAATATACAGGTATGACAAATGAACGCACAATATACTTTGTTGGCCAAATGGTGAGAATAATAATAAATCTCAAATAATGCAAAACATATAAACTTTCATTTATGTGCGGTGAGACGGGCAAAGTGCAGAAAGGGAAGTAATGTAAAAAAAAAAGGGTAAATAAAAAGCTACCTGAAGTGCATGACAAACAATTTCCAATTCTCTGTCAAAATCTGGCTTTTCCTTTGTAGTCACAAGTTCCAGAACAGCACAACATGGCAGATCAGAGTATAGATCGAATACTGGAAAAGCAATTGATCCCCGAACCTTGTGATTAATTGCATGTTCAACCCTCAAGTATTCACTCATGCTGTAATAACCAACATTGGAAGTCCACTCAGGAACTTTGGAGATAAACACACGACCAGGAAGTCCTAGGAAACAACCCAATTTTCCTTCCGCAGAGAATGTAAATGTCCTTGACACTTCACGGTACCCTGCAAGCATTTGATCTAGCAAGTAAGGTTGCTCACTCGTGCTTAAGATGATTTGATCACCATGCTTTATAGGTACCCAAACTTGTGCCAATATTCCCCCACCTGCTGATTCCTTAAAGAAGGACAAAGCCCTCAACATTCTCTCATCAAGTGACAAACCAGGTGGCTTGGACATAGTACAATTACTCGTATCAAATGTATTAACATGTTGAGAAGAGCCATTATTTTTTAACTTGAAATTCAAGTTATTTGCATCAATTGTGTCATCTAAGAAACCAAGTGTGGTATCCATTTGTTGACACACAACTTGCTCCCGATAAGTGGGGGTAATTTCCGTATCATTGTAACTTTTGCCAACTCCTGACAAATTATAGCATTGCCCACTGTTCTGTTGGACTAGATTGAACCCACAAGGCGACGAATATGGTATCGAGCCTAATGATGGAAGCTCATTAGCCAAAATCTGATCATTTATGGATGAGCTATTGCACAAACCAGCATAAGTATCAAAGTTCATGAACTCAGATAAGCTATTTGGTATATCCTCTGATATTGAATTGCTCATTCCACCATCTAATGGCGTTGATGCCTCAAATTGAGCTCGAGAAGATTGGCAATACCCCATCTCTCTTTCATTAGGGGAAAAAGGGTATTCCATAGTTGGGTTGGAGATCAAAATTGATTAAAATTTAACCAATGTGGGAGTTCCTCTCTGTAACAAATTGCATGTGACAATACAATGTGGGAGTTCGACTTTCTTGAAGCTTGTAATAGTTTGTGCGCTCAAATTAGCTACCTTCATCATCAAGCAAATTAACATCAGCATAATCCCGAAAAAAAAAATGCAAAATCAATAATTAGCTAAACTGCACTATCACAAGTTCAAGATTCTTGAAAATTGCTGCAGATTTAAGCATTGCACAAGAATATGCTCCAGGCAGGATATTCAATCAAACTTAGCTAGAAACTTGCCCTTGCCTAGATGGAGAAGTTTTCCAAGAAAACAAAACAAAATTCTAATATCAATATGGATATTTAAAATTTACCAATTACACTAAGCAGAGCCATAAATTTATTTAAAATGCTTTACAATTAAATATCCATCTTACATAAATTACAATTAAACTAAATATTAAATATTAATCTACATCCATCCCATCTATTTTTGTAACTCATTTTCAACTGTCTTCACCACCCAAAAAACAAACCATCACACTTTAAGCCTTGTCTTTGCAACTAGAGAGTATCAGAATCCATAAATAACAACTTAAACCCAAAGATAATTTCAATCTTCAAAAAAGCACAATTAAACTAGATATAGAAGAGAAAGACATTTCTAACATATGCTGTGAACAAAATTAACTCTCAACAAGAAGGAAATTAGAGTTCCAATTCCCGAATGATGTTGGGGACAAGAGCTTCAAAGGAAGTACACGGAAAACATCGTACGTACGATAAAAGGGAAAGAGAATTCGTGAAACTTATCAAGGAGCGAGGAGAGCGATTCCAATCCTCGTTACAGTGCTTGAAATGTTAACTAAAGAGAAATGAAAAAGACTCGGTCGAAATTTTACAAAGAAATTGGAGATTGGCAATGTCAATATATATGAGTCCTAGAAATAGCTTTGGTAGGAGAGGCAACTAATTAATCACCGACCTCAAAATCCTCGAACCTGACGAAATCTTTGTTCATAGAATTCAACAAAACAGGGGCAGCTCAGCACTGAAGTGAATGCAGTAACATCAAATAAAAATAATGTAGGTTTCCATAAAAGGAAAGAAAAAGACAACATAAATTGATGGACGAAGTAGCAGAGAGAACGGGTTGCTAAAAATGGAAAGACGGTTTTCCTAGTCGTTTTCAACCCTTTGTACGGCGTCCTTTACTAAGTCATCTCGTCAGTTTCATCAGTGTCATATTTCAATTCAATGATTCCTTTGTGTTCAAGAAAATTTGTTGTTCCCATTTCATCCCAGTCATTTTTCATAATATTTTTTTTTCAAATCAAATTTATCATATTAATTAAAAAATTTGTTTTCAGTCATCCTTAAATAAATTAAAAATCCAACACTTCTTTGGTCTCACATCAGAACAAGAGATAACAACACCCTTTACGCTTCAACTCAAGACAACACTAAAAAACATTTTATTTTTTGAGCAAATATAAAGTTATCTTAGAATTTTGCTATTTCTATACGTTTTTTTTCTACATTTTTAGTTTTTTTTTGTTGTCCTCTTTTTTTTCACTTTCTTTTGATTTTTTTCTGTATAATTTGAAATTGAAAATTCTGTCTTTTTTTAATCCAATTTTAAACAGAAAAAAGAATTTCGAGTCATTTTCATTGACTCGAAACAATTAAAAAAAAGAATAACATTTCTTAAATTTGTCAAAAAAAAAAAAAGGAGAAAAATGCACAGTTCTTTGAAAAAAAATTTAAGTAATTATCTTACGCCTTTGGTCTCATCATCCCTTCAATTTCATCTTTGAACGAGTGGTACTACCACTCTTTTGCCTCATCTCGGAAGAGAGATACCGTCATCACAGATAAAAGAAGGATTTCAAAATATTTAATAACATTTATTTCTTTGTAACAAATACTTACTACATATACTTTCTCCTACAGATAAGGAGAATCGAGAATATTCTATGAAAATGTCACAGCAATACGTAAAAACAAAAGTTAAGTAAACAAGTATATCATTTACAAGAATATTACTAATTTATGAAATATGTAACATTCTATATTTATATTATCAATTATTTGATATTTATTAATGATAACATTAAATAATTTTTATTTATGTTGCATTGTATTCTGATACATAAATTATTATAAAAAAATTAAAAATTAAAATTATTCATTTAATATTCAAAAGATTAATTAAAAATTATAATAATAGAAAATTATTTTTTATTCTCATCTAATTATTAATTATTGTATAGTCCTAAATCATAAATTTTTACATTAATTAATTTTAAAATTATATAAACTGTATATAAATTAAATATTTTTAATATTTAAAATATATTGATTAGTAAATATTAAATGTGATCTGTAACAAAAAAAAATATTTATATTAGTTAATGAAATTTGTATTTTTAATAAAAATATATTTATACTTTTCAACCGGTGCCTAACAGGGCCCAAACTCTTACGCAGTCTCTATCGTATACCTATTTTTCATCACTCAGCTTTTATTTAAACAACCATGACGACCATTGACAGAAACTGTGAATCACGCACTGGGACTTGGAATCTTGGGATTGACAATTAAGATATTATATTTCCTTTTATTTTCGGATTTTATTATTCATAAAACTTAAATTTACTTCTTCAAGTAATTTTACTGTTATTTTATATTTATATTTTAAATTTTATTTTAATAATTCATAATAATATTAAAAACGATTTTTTATCAAAATAAAACTTTAATTAGAAGGTAACATAAAAAATACTTTTAAAAATTTACCTTAATTTCATCCTTCATTTTCTCATTTTCTTCTGATCTTATTTATTACGAAAATTGTTTGAGTTGACGCCGCCAACTGAACTGTGGGTATTCAATGCTAATGGGACACCTGGTTTTGGACAAGAAAAAATAAATTCAGATTAATTTTAAATAATTAATAATGTTTTAATTTGGTTTAACTAGAGTTTTAGAGTATGTTTGTTTACATTTTTTAAAAAGAGTTAAAAACTAAAATTACATGTATTTTTAATTCTTAAAAAGAGAAAAATCTTTTTAAAAATGCAAACAAACATATTTCTTATATTTTTTATTTTTTTAATCCTTCCTTCCATTTAAAAAAAATAGTCTTAAAAATTTACTTTTTATTTTCATTCAGTCCCCTCAAGAGCGATATATTAAACTGTTCTCTTTGTTTGAGACATCTGTGTTGGATTAAAAAAATTAGAAGTGTGTATATTTTGAGGTAGACAAATAATAGGAATGAAAACAAATTAATGGGTATTGTGATAGAAATAAAGAATGATATAAAATTTAATAGGTATCTACTGGTTGAGACATGAAATCTATTAGGAATAACTTGTGAATATCTAATAATTTTTATAAGGTCTACATTTTTTTTGAAATAAGTTATTTTTAATTTAGTTCAATAAATTTTAACGTTAAATTTAAAATAAAAATTACTATTTTAAAAATATCAAAAAAATGTTTAATAAATGAATATTTATCTAAATGCATACATGTTTCTCAATTGCTACACTAAAATTGGATTAAATAAAGGAAAAAGAAGTCGGTGACAAATGATAATTTTTTTAAAAAAAGTATATTGATTGATATGATAGAGAGAGAAAAACTTGTTATAGTTTTCACTATTTTTCCATAAATTTTTTAAAATAAAAAAATGATATTTATGTAATTAAAATATTAGAAAATATGTTATAAAGACATTGTTGTCTGTACAAGAGACATTAAATAATTTATTTTTTCATTTTAGTTTGAGATCTAAATCTTCTAATCAAACAGAGAGATGCAATCAACATGTCCAATGCAAAAAGATTCAATAAAGAAATTCCACAACTAGATTTTAAGCCTCCAAAACTTGTTAATTATTATGCCCTTTTACTTTTGCTATGTAGTTCTAAATTAGCTTAGCAGATAAATTCCAAATGGTTTATGCATAACAAACATGTTCAGAGCTTGCAAGATGCCAAATCATGTTTCTTTGCTGAAGTTTCCATTGCACCAAATCCCTAACTCCAATGGACCCTCTAATATGTAAGTAACTAAAAGAGTAATTAATAAGTGTTTTTAAGATGTTAATTATAAAGGTCAAGTTTTTTAGACAATGATAAATTTTTAATATAAACATTAATTTTTTAATCAATGTTGGTTCTAATTAATAATTTTTTTTTTCTCAAATACACAAAATATCAAATGTTTGATATGTTTTAATATTAAGACATCGCTTTGTTTTAATGAAGAAAATGATAAATAAATTTATATTCGTAATAATTATCTATCATATTAGATAATTACAAAATAAAATATTTTAATTAAAATTATTATCATTATCCATTTTTTAACCAGTGTAAAATAAATTAATAAAATTTAATATTAAAATATTATATTGTATTAAATTGTATAATTTTTTATTAAATTATATATATTATTTGATTTTTCATATGAATTTTAAAAATTGAAAATAAAAAAAAGTTTTTAGTTTAAGTTTGATTATAAAGTTCAGTTCTTGAATTTGAAAAAATAAATTATTAAAAAATTGTTTGCGTGATATTTTTTTGATAAAAAGTATTAGGAATGTATTTTATAAAAATATGAATTGATTTAAAAAAATAAAGAGAGTATAAGGTATGAATGAAAATAAAATGAAACAAAGTTATCATAATATGAGGATTTTAAATTCGCCATTTTTATTAGATGAAAATGTTTTCGACTAGAATAAAATTTAATATTCTTATAGAATAGATTAAGATATTTTTTTAATTCACCAAAGATTAATGATAGAATAAATTAAATAAAGTATCTTATTTTATTTGCTAACTAAGAAAAAGTAAGAACGAGTAAAAAAGAGAAAAAAAAATATTTTGTTTAAGATGCCTTATAAAAACATTCCTATTTAAAAATAATGTTTGACATTCAACACGTAGAGATAGATAAAATTGAGATTAATTTCATATAATATTTTTAAAATAAAAATGTATAAATAAAAAATAAAATTAAATACTGAACACAGGAACTATTATATAATTTCTAAATATGTTATCGTTTAGTAATCATAACTTAGATTTATAATAAAATGAAATTTTTTTTATTAAATAATTGTGTTTATTATATAGAAAATACAAATTTATTTAATTGTTTATTTAAAGTCGTTTAAATTGCTTAATATAATATATTTAATATTTAAACCTACATGTACATAAATACAAAATAAAGGGAGAATAACTTTAAAAATACTAGACCAAGCTTATTATATTTACTATTAAGCCTTCAGAGATTGTTTTACCTGAATTAGCAGTTTTTAATTAGAATATTTGACTGTTTTAAAACTAAGTAGGAATAGTTTTACTGCTAATCATAATCATAACAAAAACAGTAATTATATTCTTATTTGACAAAATGTTATTCTTTCTTAAATAACATTTTTATTAATTGATTGTTTTAATGTTGGGAAGCACTGCACTGTATTAACAAAAAAATTATACAAAATTTTCAATTGATTAACGCGTTCCTTCCGGAGGGTTGAATTTGTTATTTGTAAATGAGGTAATTATTTTAATTAAAAAATGATAAGCATGGAATAACTATAATTAATTAATAACTGTTTGAAGGTATTATAGCATTTAGGAAGAGGCAGTGAGCAGTGACGCTCAAGTCATGAAAAGAATTTCAAGGAGAGAAAAAATAAAATAAAAAAGGAAACGGTCTTTTCAGTGTGTTATTTGAGCGAATGGCGATGGAAGCATGGAGGAGCTCTTCCTCAACCTGAACGCTTCAAACATTCACACTTCATTCTCAGAGATCGCATCGCAAACACTTTGCGTTTCAATAAATCCATTCTATCAGCCTCTTCGATCCTTTCATTAGCCTTCCCATTCCATTCCTCGCATTTCGGTATGATTTCTTAGCCTTTAATATCTCTCGTTGCCATTTTCTCTTTTCGCATTCTCTCTTTCGTGTAATTTTCTTTATCGTCGATTATTGTTCATTATGTCTCTGCAAAAGAAGGAATATTCTCTTTTCGTCCCTAGCACTGTTTATCAATCGAATTTCCAAACTTTTTTTTTTTAAAGTCAAATATTCTCTATTGGCATGAATTTTAGGGGTTTATGTGAAAAGTTAGTCATTGACATTGGTGTGATTGGTGGTTCTGGTGGATGATGATTGGTGGTAGGGGTTGCTGAGAAGGTGTGCGAGAGGAGTGTGATGAATTGTGGCGAGGAAGACAAGAAATGGAATTGTGGAAAAGCTGGTGCTGTCAATTTGCGAAGAGTGAGTTCCATCGTACGCGACATTGGGGATCCGTGCCTCTCTCAGTCGCCTGTAAAGGTTGTTGTAACTGTAAGACTACAACTCCGCTGGATTTTATTAGTTGCTTTGCTTGTACACAAGTTTAATTGTTCATTACTACATTCGTATAATTGTATAGTAGGTATTCTGGACTGTTTTTTTACTCTTGGATGTTAGTTGGCAGCATTTTGTTATTCTTGAACAATTTGTTATGTTACGTTGTCACTATTGTAAAGCATTTGTTTGAGGATTCTTTTGAATGATGCCTTTGTGTAAAATGGCTGTTGATAATCAGTCAAAAGTGCCCTTATGTAATTTGATGCCAGTTCATCAATTGCTCTTTCTTAGGTCTTCTTCTACAGTGGAATACATATTGATATTTGAGAATCTCTTGGCTACTCCCTCACTCCCCTTCTGCGATATAAACTAAACACATATATTAATGGAGATTCCCTTCAGTTTCTCATTTGAACCATTAGGCATATAAAGAGATCTTGTTGTTTATTATAGATACAAAATCTTGTTATAACATGACTTGTTTAATTATTTTAATATTCTTCATGGAGCAGGTAAAGAGGAAGCTTAAACCAGACAAATGGCAAGCCATGTCTGATGGTGAAGGAAAGGTGTTTGGTTTCCGTAAGGCGCTAAAATTGATTGTGTTAGGGGTATGTTGTTATTTATGCTGTAATTCTTCTTTTCTTTGTCTACACCATCTTCATCATTGTCAGTTCATCATCATAATTATCTTCTTCCAAATTAGAATGCTGCATGCTCATGAATTGGTGTCCCTTGTCATCTTTTATTGGACAAAAATGGTTGTGCATGGTAGTAATGGATTTGACAAACCTCCTTAACGTTTTGTAATATCAATTTAGTTTTACTGTCTGTAAGTTATTGAGGTATTCCTTGTCAGTGGTTGTCATTGACTTCTTGTTTTGTAGGGCTAAATTTTGGGCATGTCATACAACTTAGTGGTGTGAATCATCTTAACAATATTTCTATTGAAGTCATATGCTTGGGAGTTAGGCATCAACTTGAAGGAGGATTTATTTATTTGTTACCTTAAATGAAATTTTGGATGTTGCTGTTTATAATTTAAAAAATGAATAAAATCACAGGTTACATGGTGCACTACTTATGTCACTTTGGTATGTATAGTCTTGAGAAAAATGAACAATAAGTATTTTGTAAGATGTTTTATATGGTGCTTTGTAAACGTGATAAATAGTAGGCTTTTTATCAGGCCTCAACTTCTACATGAAAATTGTGAACAAGTTGGGTGGGTTGAACCTAGTCTATATTCACTGTACTGCATTCATTGGTTTCTTTCCATTGTCAACAAAAAAATAGTTCAATCAATGAAATTGTTTTCACCAGGACATTACAGGCAACGCTCGTGCTCTTTTAATACTGCATTTATGCACATATCAAAATTTGTATTCATACAACCATAACTCCTTCATTTACCATAGGCTCAAATCTGTTTCACTTAAGCAACCATTGAGCCATTCTGCAGCCTCAGACGGAACCCTTACTATTTTAATTCATATGCTGAAGGCCTAATAAAATGCATTTTATATTTATCATATTTACAAAACACTATGTAGAAGGGCTTTATTTGAACTAATCTGGTTTGTGGACAGTATTTTACTTTATTGCTACATTCTGAATATATTTATTGTAGATTACTTGACATTTAACTTAAATTTATGAGTTTATTTTTCTTTTCCATCAATACGAATGTATACATCTGTACTCAAGAAACATCATACATGCGAGTTTCAAAATTTCTTCCTAAAATTTAAACTAATAAAGTAATTGTTGGTCTTTGCTGATTTTTTACACTTTTTCACCCCTTGTGTGTTAGGGTGTAGATCCATCAATAAGACCTGAAGTTTGGGAGTTTTTACTAGGTTGTTATGCACTTAGCAGCACTGCTGAGTATCGAAGAAGGTTGAGAGCAGCTAGGAGGTACGGGTCCATCCACTTTGATTTCTTTTTCTCTAGTATTTTCTGGATCCTAGAAGAAAGTTGCAACATAGAACTTGCTAAATTCAATATATCTGTCATGGATGAATATGGCCATGTGACAATGCATAGAAGGATACGTTCTTTTGGCACTGGCAACTATTTGTGCAATTGTGTCAACAATTGGTAGTGTGATTGTAAAATGCATTTGGCATTCAATGACCGCATGATTTATTTCAGCTAATGTAGCACCTTTCCTAGGTTCTTGAGATGTAATTATTGACATCCATGAGGAACTTTCCTTGCAGGGAGCATTATAGTGATCTGATTAAGCAATGCCAAACAATGCATTCAAGTGTAGGAACTGGTTCATTGGCATATGTTGTTGGATCCAAAGTGATGGATATGAGGACTTCATCCAAAGATGAAAGGAAAGAGCAACCTAAAATAGAAAGATCGACTTATAATTATAATGATATTGAAGTAGGAAAACATAGTGATAGGAGCATTACTTGTACAGAGGCAGCAGATGCAAGCCATAGGGAAAGTTCCAATAATGGGGTTGATCTATTTAGTTTGAGAGCAAGCACTGATAATGCAACATATGATTCTTCTGGTCAAAGAAACTCTAGTTCCCCAAAGTTAGAGAGAGAAGCAGAGGGATCACATTTTGTGATTGACAGTAGTTTTGATTTTCCTTCTTTACCTGTCTCTAATCTGTTTGAAAAGAGTGGTAAAGATAAGAAGTCAGGCACAGAGCATTATGATAAACTTCCTGCACAGGACAAATCCAGATTTGAAGATGACAGTATGCATAGTTTTCGAATTAATAACAATGTAGACTTAGTTATTGAATCTAATAGCCAACAACCTCTTGCTGCCTTACATCCCATGGACTCTGAAATTGAAATTGCTTCTCCTGATGAGGAAGAACCGGAATTTCTGTCTGACAAACCAGTTTATGAATTACAAATGGTAAATCAACTCAAAATTTCAGATGTACCACAGCCAGCAATGATAAGTGCCTCGGTTTCTCAAGAATGGCCTGTCAGTGAAGATAGAGTATCAGAATGGCTATGGACCTTGCATAGGATAGGTACCTAAATTGAATAGTGTGCCTCTCTCTTCCCCTGTAGTTTAACAGAGAAAGTTTATCTTTTTTTTACAGTAGCATATGTTTTATTCTGATATTCTTTCTAGCTAATGATATTATTGCTTTCCAGTTGTTGATGTTGTGAGGACTGATAGTCATCTTGAATTCTACGAGGACGCAAGAAATTTAGCTAGAATGTCAGATATTCTTGCTGTCTACGCATGGGTTGATCCAGAAACAGGATATTGTCAAGGTTATGTTTTTTCCTGGGAATTTCTCAACTTATTGCTGATGATTGTGTTCTTTTATAGAGTCCTTTTACACTGACTTTGGATCCAAAACTTAAATTCTTTTTACTGAATATGGAATTTTAGGTATGAGCGATTTGCTGTCTCCCTTTGTTGTAATCTTTGAGGATAATGCAGATGCATTTTGGTGTTTTGAGATGCTTTTAAGGAGAATGGTATTTGCAAATTTGGCTAAAGTTCGACAAAGTAACTTTGTTTGCTGTGACTGACCTGTTTTCGTTCACATATCTCCAGAGAGAAAATTTTCAAATGGAAGGCCCAACTAGAGTGATGAAGCAGCTGCGAGCATTATGGCATATTCTTGAACTGTTAGACAAAGAAATGTTTTCCCACCTGTCAAAAATTGGTGCTGAAAGTCTCCATTTTGCATTTCGTATGTTGTTAGTTCTCTTTCGGAGAGAGTTGTCTTTCAATGAGGCTCTTTCAATGTGGGAGGTTTGTGCTCCATGCTTCCAATCCACCCCCTCCCCTCCAAAAAACAAAACTCATCATTTTTTTAAGGTTTTGAAATTAAAAAAAAATGTAAACAGTAATAGTTAATCTTAGAGAAACTGCTTTCTTCTGTGTTGTTGATTCAGAAACAAGCATGTCTAATTTTGCTGTAGATTTTTTGAGGTAGAGTTTGGTTGATTTACTTTACTACAATAGGTCAATTGAAAGGTGGAGATTAACTTTACATACCTTGTGACTGTTAATTTGATTAAATTTATAGGTCTTAGAAAGCCTGATATGATTTTTAAAAGCTCATTGACAAGTTATTTCTATAATTCATTGACTTCAGACATAAGTCTTGAACACTTACTCCAGTTAATATCTTTTTATGTAATAAGAATTTAATAAATTTAATTATTGAATTATGTGATATTATCTTGATCATTTACAAAATTTTAAATAAATTAAACATTCATAGATATCTTATCTTATGGTTGATATCTACTTGTATTTTAAAAAATATAGTATCTCCTTAAATTGAAGGCAATTGATAAAATATTAACTAATTTTTAAGTAGTATGACATTTTGTAGATTTGATCTACTTAGTGAATATTTCAATCCAATAATTAGATCGATGGAATTTAATGTCTATATAAATTTTATTAAATGAAAATATTTTCTTGGAGCTAGTGGATCCTCATCCATACATATGTATTTTGGTGGATAACATTAATGAACTCTTCTGATACATCATTGTTTTAGTTGGTCAATGCATGATCACAATGTTCTTATGTAATGCAGATGATGTGGGCAGCTGACTTTGATGAATCCTTGGCATTTGATTTAGAAGAGAATTGTTTGGAGGCCTTGGAGGTACATCTTCCTAGAGACTCAAGCAATGATATGAGAGAAGAAATTGAAACTAATGATGGCAGCATGAAGAGTGGTTCACAATCAAATCACAATGAAAATGACAACACAAAAGCCAGCCTGCAGTCAAATCATGGGAACACTAATGATGTCAAACTGAAGTCACACTCATCCCATAGCTTTTGTGGCTTGGCAAGGAATATCTGGCCAAGAAACAATCAAGTTCAAATGAACAGTATTTCCTCCTTAACAAGAAAAGAAACTGATGAGTTGGCCATATTCTGTGTCGCAGCAATTCTAGTTTTAAACCGCCAGAAGATCGTTCGAGAAACTCACTCTTTTGATGATATGATAAAGGCAGGCGCATTAAACTTCTATTCCTACTTTTTATTCAGCAATTAATTGCTGTTATGAAAGTTCTATTGATTACTATTATACTATTTTTACATTTTTTTACAGCTTATGTTAATATTGTCAAATGCTGGGTATCTTGGTTTAGATTATGATTTGAAGTGGAAATCTGAACTGATAGTGTATATTATTTTTTAAAAATCTTCTATTTTACTAAGCAATTTATTTCTTCATGATGTTTTCAAATTATCACTTGTGCAATGATTTCATATCTTGGTGTTATTATTTAATGAGGTATGATGTACTCTGTATGGAAAGGTGAGAGGAGCTTGCTTGTTTGATAACTTTCTTCTCTTGCATCAACTTATACCTGGATATGGGGTTACTATTTGTTTCTAAAACTCAATTGCCAATTTTTTTCTATTTTTTTCTCAGAAGGCCATGTTCTGTTTATCTTTTTTTATTTTGTACAATTTTAAGTCCCTCTTTAGTGATGTTCCTGAATCATTATATGAAACTAATTTCTGCCCAGTCTTAAGAATATTTGTTTCAACTTTGTTTATCCAAGTTTACTTTTACTTCTAGTTCTTTCGATTCATACTACAAAAAAGGAAGAAAAGAAACCAATTGAGGGATTGTTGTTCATTTTCTAACTTTATATACCAAATTGACATATTTTAGATGTTCAATGACAAGATGTTGAAGATCAACGTAAAAAGATGCATAACAACAGCAATCAAACTCCGAAAGAAATATTTTAACAAGGTAAGCCCCAAATTAGTTATTTTCCTCTACATTTTATTTTCTCCAAATATGCAACTTACTTTTATCTGTATTTTTAATATTTTGATGGTGAAATTGAAATCTCATCTCTTGACAGGTAATCAACAAAAAGAGCTATGTTGCACAGCAAGGAAACTAAGGTTATATCATTGTAATATGCTCGACATAAAAGCACTGAATCACAAAGTATCACTTGTATGGCTCAGCATTCCCACATTGGAGTTTGGTGTTATAACTTTTTAGCCATTACTTATCCACTTTGGACGGGAGTCTTTGTAAGATAAAGTGATTTTGCTTTTGGAGGTTCACCCAGCTGTTGTACTTCGTTACTCTTTTTTTATGAGGTAATGTCACTGTGTTCTGCTTTACCTTTTGTTTGGTTGCTTAACTTTTGATGGTTTCTATACAGATTCCTTGATGGTCTTTCCCAAGGCATTTCTGTAGTGTGTTGCAATTAGAATTCAGTTCCATTCCAGTTCTTGGAAATTTGATGCATATTGATTACCCAAAAGAGTGTTTTGCAAGGCAGCATTGATAAGCTTAGGGTATAACTATAAAGAATAAACGGAGAATTATCAAGCATATCTGTTTTTGAAGGCAAGAAGTACATGGGGAATCTAATATATGACCAATATCTGTTGAGAGTGAATGTGTATGGCTGTTTTTTTTTTTTCTGTGGGGATGGGAGTGGTATCTATTTGTTGCTTCTATTTATTTGGAACTGTGCCCCGAAGAAACTAAATAACTAAACAATGCAGAAGGTGCTGTTTTTGCGTTTGTAGCTTCTGCTGGATGAAGAAAATTGTGTGGCCCTTTGCCCATTTAACCCATGGTTGAATGTGGCTATTGGAATGAACACTACGTTCCTGTTTAAGGGATTCTAAGGCTTCCAAAACTTATTTCATACCTTCTCACACTTATGCACTCAAGTTCTTTGTAAATAAAATTTCAGTCTGTAATTGATTAACACCGCACGATATCCAGTTTGACATTTCTCTAGCTTCCTTTCACCAGCAGTGCTGATCATATCTCACAAACAATTTCAATTAATTGATTACTGGAATCTTCTCTAGAACTTTGACTTTAGATTATTTATTTAATGGATAATGTAGTATAGCTTGTTAGAAATTGATTAAGTTGGGATTCCATTCCACGTTTTTTTTTTTAACTTCCCTCTTTAGCTTTTCTGGTCTAAGCTAAGAGTTTGTTCTATGAGGAATGTGTTTGTTTTCCTGAAGACCATTTTAAAGATTTGTTTCCCTTTTATTAGTATTTGAATTTTTTTCCCATGGCTTATGTTTTATTCCCTCTCTTTTCCTTTTCTTGAAGCCAGTGAAAAGATTGACAAGGGGATCTTTCATCACTCTGGTTGCTCCTCGGTTTGATCACTTTGCAGTCTTGGATTATTGGCACAGATTATGCAACTAAATTTCTTTCATTGTACCTTTGCTTCAGCTCATATTTCTTGAGAAAATCTTATGCGAGAAAGGGGAATATTATAGTATATGTAAACGTATATAGTCAATTTTTGTGGTGGTTTTCGTCGAAAGAAGGAAGAATTTATAATGGTTTATACACGCTGCAAGATAATTTCTTTTCCTTTACGTGACTTTAATTGCTGAAACTCACAAAGGACAAAGGGGGTATTATTCATGTATTATTCTTCATCTTCAGAACACAAACAAATATGTTTAAAGTTTAAACTGCGCATATCTGAATCCACACTAAACATTCGATTTCGCCTATTTCTAATTTGGGTTGCCCTTATTTGTGTATCGACAATTTCGACGTATCTCTCCTTGCTTGCCTGTTAAAACTCTGATATTCCCCATATGGTACATTGACTCAGCAAAGGATTTCTTTAAGTCTTTAAATCCAGCAGCAAATTCTTCGGTGATCTGTTCAGTGTCATTACTTTTTCGTAATTGTTGATCAATTCCCAGTATAGCCTGGTCATCTAGGACCCTTTTGTAGTATGATTCTGTAAAGTTGTAAGTTGATCCAGATTCTGGGTTTAGGTATACCAGTGGGTCTGGTTGTCCCTTCCTTCTTGGTGGACAAAGTTCTCTCAATGTCTCTAATAAAGTAGCAGTCATGCTTGGGTCTGCGTTTCCAGTGCCATTGAAGTTGTACAGCCGATCAACAACATACCTACAATGTGTTCGGCCTATTGTGTGTGCTCCTGTGTTGACATGAAACAAACAGGTGAATCTTTTTACCAAAAAAAAGAGTACGAACACTTTTGACCAAAAAGTGTAGAACATACTAGCATGTAATTTGTACTGGATTGTAATCTTGCCTTACCTAAAAGTGCCGTCAAATCCACTTCATCCAAGCCCCTCGATGCGAAATATGCTAGAGCTTCCTGCAGTGAGATGGATGGTGATGGCAGGTCTACTGATGCAGCATCTGATTGCATGCCATCCTTTCTTCCTGTTATAACCTGATAACCTGGTCCACCTGCCTATTGACATCAATCCTCAAATTGGTTACTGTATTTATTTTCCCCCCTTTACCCCTTCTTAAGAGGAGAGTTGGTAGAGGGCAAGTGGATGGGGTTGAAAGTAGATTAATCTGTTTCATGATAGAAAAGGGTGTTGAAAGGGTACCAGATGAACAGCATCCCTGGTGGCGAGATGGAGTATATCAGAACAGGAGACAATTCCAGGGCATCGTGATTCCAGAACAGTTTTGATTTTGTCAATGATCACAAATCCTCCCAGCCCCTGGTTTTGTGGTGCTTTTTTCTCTGGATTTGGTCCTTCATCTAGCAGAATTGATGCGTCACATCCCTAAGCCACATAATAAGATTGAAGTTTAGAGAGGGGAAAAATAACAAAACCATTGGTAATGTGCTGACTGCTGAAATAAAGGTAGTGAAAACAAATCATGCGTCACATAACTGGTGTTCTATGTTTGATACTCTACTCATTAAACTCCAAATACCTATATGATCGAAAACGAACTGAATTTAGTGCAACCTCAATGTATATCTTTCGACAACTTAACCTCCCAAATATACTCGTCAAGGATTGGTTATTTTATTATCTCTCTTAACCAGTAGAAGCTAGTAAGGAGTAGGACTTACAGTGACAAAACAGTCAGAATAAACCATTCGAAGTAGCTTTGCAACAATGCTTCTATCATGCTGATAAAACAAGGTCACTTGGTGCCGAACATACTGCTCCACGTAGCGGCATGTATTGTTGATCTTATAGTAATGCAAATGCATGTTCGGCGGTGGAGGTCTTAATGCTGCCTCTGCCATCCCTTGACACATGCTTAGCACTGCAAGAGCTACAAGTGGGAAAGCCACACCCATCATTCTCCCCATTTTGGTCACTGCCTCTACCAACTCGCTCTTTCTCCTTCTCTCTCTCTCTTTCTATGCCACTAGGCTTGTTGTGCAGCACTGCTAATCACGTACTCCCTCTCACTGCTTATATAGAACACACCCTGGTGCCATAACCGTCCATAACATCAGAGTGGAATATAAATAAAGGAAAGTAAAAAATCCACATAGAATAATGTGTTTCCAATTTGATTTGCGCTCAAATTTGAAATAAAATCCAAGCATTGCGGCACCATGTGACGGAAGAGTGAGGCATGGAGCTGTTCACATGCACCGAGGCGTTTCAACATCCTTCTAAAAGCATTTTAATGCTGTGACGTGGGGGGTAAGGAATAGAGTTGGAGCATCATACCACTGAGGAAGACCTATGGCTCCCCCAACAAAAGTAAAAATTTCAGTAACTATATACGTTTTATTTAGCAGACTCTTCTAATAAATTAAGAGATCAAATTTTTTGGTTTAAGTTCTTTTTTAGCAGTTTATTTTTTAAAATTTAATTAATTAAAGTTCAAATATCATCACCAAAGTTTTAAATTATAAAAAAGGATGAATAGATATTTTTTATATATAAATAGTCATTTATATTTAATTATGATATAATTGTTAATGATGTCAAACATTTAAAATAATAAAAAATATTAATATGAAAAAGAATAAAAATAATACTTTAAATAAGCATAATTTTGTATTAATGATGTTAGGACAGTCAATTTTGTTTACATATGTGTGCATATTATTTGTGTATGTATGTGCATGTAAATTTTCAATTATATTACTTATTTGTTCTTGAATCTCAATATAATTAATCAAACTCTGCACTAATAAAGAATGTGCTTTCCACGTTGCCACAGACTTGAATGTGGGGTCTTGTTCAATTATGATACTCTAACAACTAGTGTGATTCTTTTTGTTGATCCAATATTTCCTATAAATCGAGGAAAGTATGCGTTTTTCTATGCAAACAGTGGGTATTATGGATACAAGGTACTCCATCTGTCACTTTCTGATTATTGATTAATCTATGCTACTGCATGTGCCATCCGGGTTTCATTTGTTCATGCCACGGATCCGATTAATTCTTTTGTTTTTCTAATGATGAAACCAAAAGTGCTTCCACTGAACTAAGTCCCAATAATCACTGAAACAAATCAACAAGAAATTTTGGTTTAACTGGAAGGAGGAAGGGAAAAATTTCCGAGTATTCTTAATTAATTGAAAAGAAAGAAGAGGTAAACGTTGGTTAGTAGTTTTTTTATAAAGAATAATGAGCTTATTCCTTCTTTAAATATACTTTACTATGTTGACTTTGACGCAACTTAATTTTAAAGCTTTTGACTGTTTAATGTGGAAAACATTTCCAGTTGGATCACAGAAGGTATAGCTCTTTCTCTTTCTCTTCATTAGCTTGTAGATTGTGCAAGTGATAAGTAAACATCATGACCAAAAAAAGGTTAACATGTGAATTTGGCCAATAATCCTTGTATTAGCAGAATAAGTAAAGTTGGAGCTAATTTTTGTCGGCTGGAAAAGAAAAAAGTGAGATTTTTAGCATTAGTTGATCTAGAAATTAGAAAACGAGCTTAAAATTCATGTTAACAAGCGAAAGCAAGCTTAGTTAAAGAGGCTTTTATAATTATATGTTAAGTAAATGTTACTTTTCCCTAAAACATTTATCATTCCTGTGTGTTATATACGATGATGATGAGTAATATTAAAGCGTGGCAACAACTTGCAATTGGCAATGCAAGAGTACAAAGAAAACTGAGCAAAATCAACTTGTTGTCTTGCGAGTTGAATTAAGAAGTGGGCTTAAGTGAATGCAAAGTTAGTTCGTAATAAAGTTTTTTTTGTTGTTGATGTAAAGGTTTAAGTTGGTTATTATTAATCATTCATTTTCACGTCTTTTTTCTTTCTTTCTTCCATTCTTTATTTTTGTTATATTGTGTGCTTTAGCCTCTTGTTTTCAATTTTCAAAATAAGAGCTTGATAATGAAATAGTAAAAAATAGTCATAGTAATAGCTAAATTTAAACTTTCTAGAAGTCAGCTTTTTAAAAAAATATATATATTATTGACAGATGATATAGTTTGTGTTTGGTTTCAAGATAATTTATTGACAGATGATGTATATTTTTACACCATAATCTTTGTCAAAGGTTGAAGGAGTAAGCTTCAGATGTATTTTAAGCCCAGATTATGCTAGACTCATTTGGGGCTCCCTTACTATTGTTATTTTCCTGCAAATTATTTCTTTAATTGTTTTTATAGGTTATTTTCTAAAATGTTTTAATGGTCTAAGACACTTTATATATTTGTATACGAATGTGTTATATTTTTTTATTTGCTTTTAACAAATGAAGTTGATAGAAAATTAAATCAAATTTAGCAAAGATAAATGTTAACAGTGAAATTAGGTATAATGATATTAAATAAAAATAAAATTATCATGTTATAATAGTCTTTAAAAACTTTAAGAAATTAAGTAGCTTTAATTACTTTTATTGATTTATTATTTTTGTTGAATGTTCCTTGTATAAAGCTTTAGGTTTTAACATGTTTTATCTCCAAAGAAAAGGTGGTGAAAAATAAGAAAAGAGATGAAAAATGTTTTATTTAAAATAAAATCTCATTAAGCATCCATGTTACAGATCTTAACCACTTCAGGAACCATAAGCCACAATAAGATACTTTTTATACTGTAGCCTTTTCATAATCTTGTTCATATGCCCAACAGTTTCATTTGTTTTTCAATGCTTTTTAGTGTGAAAGCTCACGAATTGGACCTCCCTTTGTTCCTTCGAAAAAGAAAAGTTTGATTGTTTTTTTATATCTAAAAGGCTTGTAATTTTTTAAACAAGAATTTAAAGAACTATTATAATTTTTTTTATTTGAGTTTTTAAATATATTTAATAAAATTCATAAAGATTAAATGAATTTTGAAATACCTTAAAAATTAAATAAAAATCATTATATTTTTAAAAATAAATAAAAAATAAATTTTAAAAAATCATTTAATAAGAATACATGTTTAAAAAATACAAATAAAACCAATTTTAAACCTAGGAACAAAAACTTAGGTCTTGTTTAGAGTAATTTTTAATTTTATAGTTTTTATTTTTAATTTTTCTAATTTTAATTTTAATTTTTAATATTAAAATTTTAAAAAAAATATACTCATCATTTATTCATAATATTAAATAAATCATTTTTATCTTTGATAAATTTACTAAAAGTTATAGTCACATTGATCCTTCTCTTCGATTACTTCGACTATTTTTAAACATTTAGCATTTTTAGGGATAGAACCTTAAGACTTTTATCATATATATATATATATATAATATAAATATAAATGATTTTTTATATTATATATTTAGTTTTATTTAATAAAAAAATAATTAACAACAATGATAATAATAAATAGTTATAGTGATTTTAATTAATAGTAAGAGTAATTATAATAACAATAGTAAAAATGATATTATTAGTAATAATAGTAATATTATTATTGGTGAATAATTATGGTGATTAAATAATGGTGGTAGCAACTAACAAGAAATACAATAATGATGGTAAGTGGTTAAAGTAACTATTAGAAAAATAATAATTATATAAAAATTATTTAAGGTAGTACAATAATAATAATGAAAGTAATAGAAGAAGTAGCAATAATGCAATGGTGTGAGAGTAAATGGTCGTAGTAGTGGTAATATGGCAAAGTGTAAGTGTAAGTGATGTAAATTATAATAATAGCTAGGAATGACAATAACAATGATAGGGACAATAATATAATAGATAATTCATGTAATTGAGAAAATGAAATAAAAATAAAGGTAACCAGTGTTAAAATTATTGAAATAATAAAATTGTAGTGATAATAATAATAATAACAAGTAATAATATTAACTATAATGATAATAATAAAAAATATAATTTTGTTAACCTTAATCCTTAGAACTGAATTTAATTATCTACAAATAGAAAAATTTTATGCAAAAAATATATAATTATTATATTAAAGTTATAAAAATATAATAAATATATCTCTTTTCAATAAAATTTTATTTGTTTATCATCGATTCTAAAGGTTGAGTTTAAGAAAATTCTAAAAAATAATAACAATGATTATAACATTTTTAAAAATTATTAATTTATCAACAAAATATTAACAATGATGATAGTAGATGCTGCTAATGATTGTGAAAATAATATATAAGTTTTTAATTAAAAATAATTATATAATAAAAAGCAGAACACTTTTATTTTCAAATATTAAATTAAATTAACTTAAAAGTCAAATTAAAAATTAATTAGCTAAACATATTATTAGTAAAAATCGTAATACACATTTTATTTTAATAAATATTGTAATATAACTTGTCCAAATAATTTTTTAAAATGATTTAAAAATAGAATTAAATTTATAAAAAATCTTCATATTAAAAAAAAAACAAGTACTTAAATAAATAATATCTGAAAAGGGACCATGTATGCATGCATTTAAAAATCTTAGAAAGAGAAGATGTTGGTGTGAGGATAGAGCAGGGAAAAGGGTGAAAAAGGAATATGGAAGGAGAGAAAGGTAATTTGAAGTTCGTCCCGTACAAATTCCATGTATAGTGGCCCAGTGGGTAAGGAGTTGCAGAAAATCTTAATTCCTTAAAAGGCAACTTCTTTTTTCTTTTATTTTTATTTTTAATTTAATTTAATACTCTCTGCAATTTCATTTCCACCTTCAATCAAAACCCCCCTCTGCTTTCGCTCTCTTATCTCTCTCTCTCTCTCCTCCATTACCTTCCTTCACTCTTAGGACTATCGCTTTCAATCTCTCTCTCTCTCTCTCTCTCTCTCTCTCTCTCTCTCTCTCTCTTCGATTTGGATTTTGGGTTTTTTTTTCTTCTCAATTTTCGTTTTTGCTTTTATGGTGCTGGGTGGGTCACTGTAATTGGCGGGAAGCAACCGCGAATTCCGGTAGCTCTGTGTGGAAAGTTTGAAGCTTTGGGGTGTTTGAAGAAAAAGGGTTATTTTCGTCATCGATGGCGAACCCATCTGGGAACCATCAAGAGCACGCTCACGTGTCGTCTTCGGCTCCCGAAACTTCAGGTGCTGCTCTCGCCATGAAGCACAACCCTGGCATATCCCTCGATTGGACCCCTGAAGAGCAAGCCATTCTTGAAGATGGACTCACCAAGTCAGTGTTTTTTTTTTTTTTTGCTTTACGTTTGATTTTTGAGCTTCTCTGGAGATTTGGGAATTTTTTCGTCACAGGTTGGGTCTTCTCCATATGCAATTACCAAATCTCATCTTTGTGGTTTATGTGATATATTGATGTTGGAAGTGGGTTTGATGGCTTTCTAAGCTAAGCTATGCTAGCTGGGTTAGCTCAAGTTCAATAGGAAATCGAACCCATTTTCTCTTTTGTTTTTGGAAGTTTGTTTATTGAGCTGATGACTAGCCTTATCATTAATTGAACATTTTAGACTCAATTATGCTTCAATTTCTAACTTAATAAACTTTTATTTTTGGTGTTTAGTAAAAAATAATAGTAAATTAAGGAATTAAATATTAAATTAAAACATTATTATCATTATTATTACTAAAATGTATATTGAGTCAGCTAGGGGCTAGATAACAAGTCGAATGTGAAAAGCTTAAGCTTGTTTGTAATGAGCCAAATGCATGAATTCGCTATACTCACTTCGCTTCCCACTCTACATGATACCAAGTGGACACATGGATGACACTTTTAAGCTAAGCTTTCAGTCTGAATCCGAGAGTATCCAAAATTTTGGGATGTGGGTGTTCAGAGCTATATTCAAAATGAGTTGTGTTTGTCTTTCTTGGTCGTCATTTTATAAATGGATGCTTACTTCAGTTTACAGAAGATTTATCAGAATTTCAGAAACTAGGGCAACCCAAACCTGATTATATATGTATGAGTGAAGATATCTTGTACTGGTTGATCCTCATCTTCTTTTGGTTGTAATGGCAGTTTGAATTTTGAAATTAATGCCAACATCTTTGTCAATAACGATATTTAAATAATTGCTTAAATATCATCTTGATTTGCTTTCTGTACTTAGATTTCACAGTAAATTCATTTTGTTGTAATACTGTTTAACACTGTCTTTTTATTACCTGCGTATTTGTGAAGTCCTGTATGGGTAGTCATTAAACTAATGAAAATTCCAAAATTTTCCTTTTAGGTATGCCTCAGAGTCCAACATAGTACGCTATGCAAAGATAGCCCTACAGCTACAACATAAAACTGTCCGTGATGTAGCACTGCGAGTCAGGTGGATGAATGTAAGCTACATACTCGTTGGTTTCTGTCTTAAGTTGTTAATGTTGTTGTGAAAACCTATTTCACCCAAGTTGATGATGGTGCTATTACATGAGGTATAAGTGTATGGCCATTGATTATTGAACAATTTGGATCATGTAGCACCAAGGCTGCAACTTCTAGCATACCATGATTTATTTTAAATATTGTCATAAAAGTGTTCAATGGTTTAATGCGGGTACATCATGATTGTTAGAATTTCTTGCTCGTTGGAGACCTGAGAATCTTATCTCAGATGTTTTATTGCACAGTAGATATCCGTCAAATATTGGAATTATGTATTTATTAATTTTATGGGGTTTTGGCCTCTTTCACCCCCCTTGAGGATTTGTCATAACCTGTTTGTTCTTCAGCTATAGGATTCTTAATAAAAGTTATTTTACTATGTAATATACTTGATAAAGTTCTTTAGACTATCATTTAGTGCCTTCCTGAAAGAAAAAAAGAAATAGATGACTGGTTCCTCCATTAGAATGGTGTAAGACTCTTTTTTTGACAAGTTCTTTAAGACTAATCATGCCCCTCCTTCAATAATAATAATAAAAGGAAATAAAGAAGTTTCCTGTTATTTTTGGGATTGCTTTTAACTTAGTTTCTGCATTCTCTTATTTTAATGACATTTTTTTTTATATTTTCTTACAGAAGAAAGAAAATAGCAAGAGAAGGAAGGATGATCATAATTTATCTCGGAAAAGTAAAGATAAAAAGGTACTGCTGCATTTATTGGATATTCTTCTAATTATTATATTAATTTTATGATTGTTTTGTGTTCCACTCTTATGCATGCCTTTGGAGTTGTTTTGTAATGAATGTTTTTCTTGAATCTGTGGATGATGGTTGTGGCTAGACCTATATATGTGGACAAGAAAATATTCCCCTATTTTCCAAATCTGAATATGCAAAAGTATTTCAGAATTAGGTTATTCTGGCAGCTTCTGTTGCTGGACTTTTAGAAGCTTTACTTTCAAGGAGCAAATGTTGCCTGAATGCTTCATGTGGAATTGAGTTTTTCTTACAGTGTGTTCCCTTTAAACATATAATCATTTCTCAGAAAATTGCATGATGATGGTTATTATTATTTTTGTTTTAGTCTTGGAAAGACAGCATTGTATATGTTAAATTTTCTAACCAGGAAGAAGCTAGCATGGCATTTTGTTCCCTCATTTCTTTTGACTTGTTGAATAAGGGATAGTTTAGCTTCTTGGCTGAAAGAACTACCAGGAAGGGTAACAAAAAGGAAGAAAGTTGATAGAATATTATTGCATTTGTGAAATACTGGAAACTCTATGCTCTTTCTTCATATTTCTATTCATGTTTAATGGAACTTTAAATGCTTAGCAAAAGTCTTTTTTTTTTTTTTTTAGGAAAGGGTTTCTGATCCCACAGTGAAGTCATCTAATTTTGCTGCTCGGTCCAGTGTCTCCCCATATGCTCCACCAATGATTACAATGGATAATGATGATGGCATTTCTTATACAGGTATGATTCCATACCTTGTGAAATTTTTCATAGCTCTAGACGTTGTGGTTTGTACACATTATAGTACAGGCTTCAATGTCTCAGGCACTTCTTTCACCTTTGACACATCTTGTGTACTTGCATTTATTTTTTAAAGTTTTCAAGCTTCTCTTTTTAAACTCTTTTTTGGCAGCAATTGGAGGTCCCACTGGTGAGCTATTAGAGCAAAATGCACAGGCCTTGAATCAAATTTCCACAAATCTTTCTGCTTTCCAGGTGAATTGACAACATTTTGAGCTGATTTTACCTTTTGTGTGCGGACACATTTTTAACCATGTAATCTCCACAAATCATATCTCCACCGCTTATGCTTTTATTATTCCATAATCCATATCTTCTGTTAATTAGTCAATAACTTGGGATCACATATGTAGGAGGCAATGAAACATTGAAACTGCAGAACTGATTACAGCTGGGATAATTCATAATGTCTCTGCTTGATGTTATGACAGCAACTTTCTAGTTAATCAGTATCATTTTCATTCTTAGCCCATTCTCTCTGGCTGTAAATTTGACCTTAATTGTTTTGTTCTCTGTTTTTCTGTTTCCAGGTACAGGAGAACATCAATCTTTTCTGCCAAACTAGGGACAACATCCTTAAAATTATGAATGAGTGAGTTTTACTGTTTTTTGTTCTTTTCCTTTATTTTCTCTATTTATAAGGAAGTAATATATTAGTGACAGTGATTTATTTGTTGCTCTTCTTATATTGCAGTATGTGAATGCTAGTTAGTCCTTTCCCAATTTGACTCAAATGTAAATGGTTTACTCTTTTTTCCCTTTCAATTTCATCATTATTTTTCTTGGCAGTTTGAATGACTTGCCAGAAGTGATGAAGCAAATGCCACCTCTTCCAGTGAAGGTGAATGAAGAGCTAGCCAATTCCATACTTCCAAGAACAACTCTCCCACCACAATCATGATAAACATTCATAGTTAACTGGGCTTGCCTCTCCCATATATCTGCCTGCACTGGGACTCAAAATCATTCCTCTTCTGATTAGCAGAATAACTGCCAATCAAGTTGACCCAAGATTTACTATTGGAAAAAAGAAGAAGAAAGAATGAATAATTGTTGATAGTCATCAAGTTGAATTAGTCTTCAATAATTTTATTTTATTTATCTTCTAAAGTTGGTTTTCTGCCCTTGTTCTCTTGTTGGCTCTAACTTAGTTGTACTATAGGAATTATTTAGTATTCTTGGTATTAATTGAGTTAAATTTAGGCATTTAGAGCAATAAGTTGTAGCATAATTTATTTGTCGTCTGTTATTGTTGTTGGTACATTTTATTATGCATATTGTATTAAATGTTAGATACCTGTACAATGTTTGTAAGTGGGTTACACTGGGATGCTGCTATGCATTCTTCCCTCCCGGTGTAAAACGTCATTTTCAATTATGTGTAAAACACCTTCGATTTGATTTCGGACCCATAGCGGAAGATGAATTCTGCTGTCTTTTTCATCATGTTGAACAAGCTGTGCTTGTCTCCGATCTTCCCTTTTTTTTTTTTTTTTTTCCTCTTTACTTTGTATTACAATATCCCTTTTGTTTCTTCCAATCGGTTTGAGTCTTCCCTGCTTTTAAATGTTCTCTCTTATCACTATCACTGGTTTAGTGCTTGACGTTGACAGTTGTAATCCTATTCTATTGTAGTTGTATTTTTTTGTCTTATTTTAATCCACCTAAAAGACACAAGTGATTTACGTGCCAAGTTATTGAGGGGAGAATTTTTCATTGTATTGCATTTTGCTTGTGATAAGATAAAAAGAATTAGAACTATTGAAAGTTAAGTTTGTGTTAGAAGTAATGGTTTTGTGTCTATCACGGTTGAATTCTTTTAACTCATTAGAATGTGATTGTAAATGCATTGGGCTGAGAAGATTTACGTAATTTAAAGCAAAATAATTATTAAAAGTAATTAAAAAAAAAAACTACATAATCAAGCACGATTAGTAAGCGTGAAATTGTGTAAAGTAAAAAAAAAAGAAAAAAAAATTCTACTAGCGGGTTTCTTCGTGTTTAAGAATAGAACTCGAAATACATCTATGTGAAGAGGTTCATATAAAGCACAGGTGGCTGGAAATCACTTTGATTGATTCTCTTTTTTAAAAATTGTCTTTATATATAAACCATCTTCACTTTTAGGAGCCAAATGTAAAACAAAGAAAAAACATGCCAAGGGCCCAAATCAAACACAGCCTCCATTGTCCCTGGTCGTGTGCTAAATGCTAATAATAGTAACATAACAATTTTTTAAGCCACATGTAAAGAAATTAATAAGTAATAATTTTATATTAAAATTTATAATATTTAATATTATTAATATTTTTAAATTTATAATATTTTATAATTTTTATTTTATATCATTGCACACATGCTAAAAAGAAATTTAGTATAATAATATTAATAGTCAATGAGTTGAAGTATTGTGGTTGTCCTCTCTCCTAAAGAGTGGTGTAGTTACCAATCAAAATTACTGGCCACGTCAGCATCGGCGTCTGACTCTTACCTGAATTTTAATTTTTATTTGCTGATAGACCCAAAAATGACTCATCATTCAGCGAACCATGAAACTTGTCGTTGCCTTTTTTTGACCCTGCAACTGTTTCACCTTAATATGCCTTCCTCTGATTGCGGTACCAAATAGGTCAGCATTTACTAAGTATTAGGAACCAACTCACTCTCTTCTTCTCCCATATAAATAAAAGAAAATTATTAAAATAATTTCTATAATAAATATATTTAAGTATTTAATTTTTAACTGAATAGAGTAACATTGTATGATTCATGTAATTCACTTTCCCTTGTTGGATAAGACTTTTGTTATTGATGTTATTGTCTTTTCTGCTCAAATCCTAAACCTTCCCATGCAGAAGGGGGGTATAAAACTATAAATATCATATAATTCCCTTGCTAGTACTGATCATTAGAATAGAAAAATAAATGTAACATATGATATGAAGCATGTGTGATTGTCGACAATTGTCCCATTATGCCACATCACACTTGGTTCTTACCTTGACCAGAAAGTCATGTCCTTGTCATCTTTTGACTTTTTGGAGGAAATGAGAGAGAAAATGAGGTTTTGGTCGAAACTTACCACACACATTTTAGCTAATTCAAACTCAAAGTTTAGACATACTACGGTCTCTTTGAAATACATGTCATATTTTGAATGCTTTGTATTTGTTGTCTATCAGATCATATGTGGATTAGGTTGAAAATTTTGACACAAACTAATCCCTTTTCGGGGTAGTGTTTGACGCGGTTTTGTTCTTGTTTCTTTTAATAAATTCAGTAATGTTTGTATTATTTTACTTTATTCTTTCATTTTGGACTTTTTTTTTAATAAAGGAATTTGTAGTCCTTAGCCCATCTATCACTTCTTAAGGTAATTTTATTTTTTATCACCAATGAAAGTACCACGTTGGTTCATTACTCACAATTGGTGACAAAGAGTGTGCGTAGATATTTTGGCATATGTAAAGTTAACGTGTGAACTCAAACTCAAATAGGGGTAAATGATCCCATCTATGGTTAACCAACCAACCCATCAAGGACTTTTTATTTTGTTTTAGAGAGAATGACAAAAATCTCTTAGTGTTTCTGTTGAGGTTGGATTTGGCATCTTGCACTTTAAGAATGACATTTGAATAGTCTAAAAATATTTGGTGTTTTCATAAGTATATATATACTTTTCTGCACACCAATAAGGGTTGAAAATATGATGGTTCTGCTGAAGTTGATTTGGGTAGAGAGAATAGAGAAGGAAAGTTATATGGCAGTTTTGATAAGCACATGCACTTCTTCGGATAGCAGGATTTTGGGTATGCTAAGGTTCTTCTAAGCCTAAGGCTAGTTTATTTCTGAAGCAAGAAACTAGAAGCTTTCAGCTATTCAGAAAGAGCCAGTGAATTAAGCTTCTTGCAGGTCTTGGGAAGAATTTTCAGTGCCTTTCATCTCTCCGTAAGTTATTTTGAAAAGATTGCATGCACTTACTTGCACAGTCAAAATGTTCTTTCCTTGTGCCCAACTCATTCTACGTGAAAGGCAGAACTTTAAAAAGTTCTCAGCTATTATACCACGGAAAACTGCTACAATTGCACTGCACATGAAGAGGATTGCTTCTTCTATGCAGCTAACAATAACATGCACATACATATTTGATTATGAACCATGGAATCTCTCTTCCTCTCTCTTGGTTGATGGCATATACAATTATAGTTCTCGAATAATCACTGGTTATTTGAACAAAATGCATTGAATTGAATTGGTGGGCTTTATATATTCATCTTTGATGTTTGGCAGGTTAAAGATGGTCATAGCCAACAGTACCAATGGCATAGTAAATATTATAGTGATTGTAGTATTGATTTTCCCAGAAATTGCAGCACAAGCAATGTCACCCGGTGATCCTGTGGCAGGTAAGATTGGGGTTCCTCAGAGCTTCTAAATCTACAATCTTTGCATATTCCTTCAATTTTGTTTACAATTACCATGCATTTATTCGGGTTAATGAATGTATTGCTCTTGAAAGGATTACATAGTTAGCGTGGGATATGTGAACTTGTTAGTCATAATTTTTTTTGGTAACCTTATTAGTCATATGATTGAGAAATTCATGCCCTGTTCAAATGTTGTGAAATGCCCAAATGGGTAAGCTTTAAATAACGTGCACGTCTAATAGATGTAAAATGGAGAATAAAAATCATAAATTGAGGATACATGTTATTCTTAAGGAAAAATGGAATGGAAATTAATCTATATGACTATATGTGATATGATATTCATTAATATTTGATACCAATTATTAATTGTCTTTCCCTTCACTCTTTAAAAAGCAATTAAAAGCGGGTCAGATACAGGTAAAGAAGGTTAAGAATTTTAAATAATTATAATGATATAAACGTAAAGAACGCCTTGGAGTATCAAAGGTTTCGGATTTCCTGGTCAAATCCTAACAAGTGAAAAGTACAAATTTGTATTTGATCAAGTCGAAAGGATGGTTTATCTTGCACAATATGGTTTTGAATTTTGTATCCACTCAAGTTAAGGGACTAATACACGTTACAGATTCCACTTGTTTCATTTTTTGGTATTGGCTGTGATGTGATACAGAGTCATGATGAGTACTATGTCTATGCTTGATGCAGATAATGTGTCAGAATCCATTAGACATCCAGATAATACAATTAGAGTCGACCCTTTAGATAATTTCAGAAAATACAGAGGAGGATTTAACATCACCAACAAGCATTATTGGAGTGTAAATCTCTCTCCCTCTCTGTTTCTGAATCTAATTTCTAACATCAAAAGATGTTGTTAACGTGTCCTTAATATTTTATTTATTTATTTTTATAGTCGGTGATCTTCACTGGAGTATATGGATATGCAATAGGGGTGTTCTGCCTTTTGTGTGGAATCATATATGGAACTTTTTTGTTAATAACCAAAGTTCATCACAAAAATAACCGAGGACGAGAGATCAAGAAGGCCTTTCCTTGTAATTACAAGAGTTGTGATCTTTCACTAATTCCTTTGGCTATATTGCTCGCCATATTCGCCATGTAAGTGATTCATCCTTGTGTCTAGCCTAAGTAACAATGAATATGATATTCTAAGTAGAATCATGTCTTTTATTTCTCATTTTTTCAAGTGATATATCATATATGTTTGCATGCATTGGTCTTGTATTTTTGTAGAGCTGCAACTGGTCTAGTTCTTGCGGGGAGTGCAAGATTCCATTCTGAAGCAAAAACTTCAGTTAACATTATAATCAAAACCGCAAATGAGGCATCCGAAACAATACACAACACAACAGGAGCATTAAAAGACATGGAAAGCAACTTCATGGAAGCCAATGTCAATGCTGAAGCTTCAGTATATCTTGATTCTACAGCTGAGAGACTTGATGATGCGTCTGAAAACATTGAAAAGCAAGCTAGGAAGAATAGGCGCCTTATTAACAGGGGTTTGAAAATAGTGTAAGATTCCTCTGCCTCTCCCGTTGCTTATAAAATGTAAAAAGAATAACAAATTGCATTATAATAAGGGAAATCTTTTAACTGCAGGTTTGTTATTACCACCTTGATTATAAGCTTGAACTTGGTTGCTGTAACAGCTTTGTCAGGTATTTTCAATTGTTCTATATGCATAACATCATGAGAATTACAAATCTTTACATCCTGTCTCATAAAATGTTGGAAATTTCTTGTGAACAGTGTCTGGAATACTGAGGTTACAACGGGCACTGCACATGTAAGCAAGCCAAATTGCATTTGTTGCCATAGAAGCAAGGGTAGTTATGTTTAAATATATGAATATGTGTCAGAAAATCTAAAATTTTGTTTTGTTGTTTTTCTCTTTCTTTCACAGGCTTCTTGTATTTTGCTGGTTGATGACAGTGATATGTTGGCTATTCTTTGGAGTCTATTTCTTCTTGGAAAAGTAATTCCCGAGTCCTTTCTGATTTATAGATTCTCCACAGTTTACAACTTTTTCCTGCAATATGTTTATAAAGTAGAAGTTTGAGTTTAATTCTGAAGAGTTCCTTTCATTGTAGATTCTCTAGTGATGCATGCACAGCTCTTGACAACTTTCAAGAAAATCCCTACAACAACAGCCTAAGTTCCATCCTCCCATGTGATGAGTTGCTTTCGGCAAAATCAGTTCTATCTGATGTTAGTGCTGGGATCTACGACCTTGTTAATGAGGTAAGTTTTGCATAATCTCTGACATCACCTTCTTTTTCCCCCTTTCTACATTATGACTTTGACTGATCAGATATAGAAGCCTAAAGGAAGAGTGCTAAGAACATATTTTCTGATGTACTCTTTCTAACACACTCTCTAATTGATTGAAATTTAGGAAACTACAAAAGTACGAGCAAAAGATATTAAATTAAGAGTGTGATATTCACATGCATTTTGTGATTTCCAATAAATTTTTAACTAACAAGACTGTTTGAAAGAGTGCGTCAAATAATGTGTTACTAGCATTTTTCCAACATAGTGGAGCTTGTCTGTTATGTAAGAGTCATGCTTTAATTTTGGTCTTTTGTCCAGGTGAATGCAAATATATCAGCCATGGGGGCAACAACAGATATGAATGTTGTTCATGTTTGTAATCCTTTCTCAGCGCCACCCAAATATTTGTACCAGCCAGAGAACTGCCCTGCTAACACTATACGAATAGGAGATATCCCAAAGGTATCCCACAAACGATGAACTATGTGCTGATTATTGAATGAAAATGCCAAGTTAAGCAAATAGAAGAAGGGCTAGAACTTTTTATATTTATAATCATTAAAGACTAAATATTTTTTTAAGGGTCCAAGTGTCTTTTATATAAATATATTTACTTTTAATTCTATTTCTGCCCTAAATAATAAGACCAAAGTGTACTAACACCATATTTTCTACGATCCTCCACTCAAGGTATTGAAGACTTTTACTTGTTTGAATGGCAATGATGGAAGCTGTGAGAACGGATACTTCATACCCGGGAGTGAATATGTGAGAGTAGAGGCATACACAAATTCAATTCAGGACCTATTGAATGTGTATCCGAGTATGGAACACTTGTTAGAATGCAAAGTGGTAAAAGATGCATTCTCTCAAGTGCTAGTCAAACATTGCAAGCCTTTGAAAAGATATGCCCGAATGGTATGGGTAGCAATGTTGTTTCTTGCAGTGATCATGATGTTAATGATTGTGTTATGGACTATAAAAGCACGTCACGAGCACCATTATCATCTTTCAGATGGTTCTGTGGAGCCCCATTGTGCAGCACCAAAAGCCTTGGAATTGGGACCAGCTAAGGAAATTGAAATTTGAAAAAAATTTAAACTATACTATTATATTTAGTTCAACAAGAACTTAGGAAACGGGCATTGGAAGGCAAATGCGCAAGCAGCTTCCCATATTCCCACATAGACAAACATACAACATTTGTACATAGTCATATGCATACATTAGTCAAAGGATAGACCAAAGGTTTCTAGAATTTGTCTTTGGTGATATAATTTTCACACATTTTTTTTTGTAAGAGAAAGAAAAAAATTATTCCGAGTATTAAGTTAGAAGAAGGGAACCAACCCCATACAGATGTATGAAATTCATCAAACTACAAAATGAATATTTATTCTGCATCCACAACTTGTCCTTTTCATGGTCGACTTTTTTTCATTTGTCGATGGGTTCTTCTTTTTTTTTTTTGTCAACGTGCAATTTGTTAATCCGAACTTCGTTATTTATACTGGGCCAACCAAAATTTGGGTCAGCCCGATATGTCGATTTTGTTTTGCTTAAAATCTATGTTGATTCAATAACAATTTACAAAGCATCGCATATGATTAAGGCTTGGGCCTCCTTCGGTTCTTGTTTTTCCTTGGGCCGCTTTTTTTCATTGAGCTGAATTTTAAGGCCCGTGATTCATTATCTTCTGACAAAAAAATCGGTTATCTACATGAGTCCTTTGCAGGGTCTGCTCCATTTAAAAGTTTGGCCTAACTTATAAATTTATTTTGTAATAATTTTTTAAAATAGGTTAAATAACTTATCCCATAATCCGTAAAGAGAAAATTATTAAGTTAGATTTTTTAACATATTTTTTAATAAGTTTCTAAAAGCTATACAATTTAAATTTAATTTCTAGGAAATCTTTTGTTAAGATATAATTTTTACTTTTTATGAATTATTATTTTAATTCCTCCACCTAATATAGTCTAATAAAAGTTAACATTTAATAATATTTTAATGGACCATGTTAATTAAAGACTAAAAACAATAATTCATCAAAAAATAAGATTATATTCTAACAAAAATATGTTGTTTTGTTCAAGATACTAAAAGTCAAATTATGTAGCTTTTGGAGAAAGAAAGCAACTTTTTTTAATATATTTTTCTAATCATTAGTTTATTTTTAAAAACCAAAATAATTTGTTTCCATCATATATCATGTTATTTAATCCAAACTCTCTCTGTTTCTCTTTCTTCCCACAACTAAATTGAATGAAAAATGGGAAAAAAAGTTGGTGAGAACGATGAAAATGGTGAAGGGTGTTGGATGAAGGTGAGTGATTGTTTGGAGGAGCTTGTGAAGTTCACTGTCAACTCCGAGTCTCACCATCTCAATCTCTCTTCCGAGTTCTGTTCGACCCTTCTCAAAGATGACCCAATACAACCGTCTTCTTCACACGGTACTTGTCATTTGTTCTGCTTTGTCTCCAATTTTGTATTTTTATATTTGTCTTTCATAACTACTTCTGCTAGTTACATCATTGTGTGTGCTTTTTTTTGTGTTAAAAAGGTTGTTCTTTATGACTATCCCCAAATGGGAAAATGTTTGCTAGACACCCTTAAAGTATAAAATGTATTTATGCATATATATAATTTTTTTAACTTCTTTGCAGATTGTGTGGAAGGAGTGCCACCTTATCCCTTGTACAAGTGCCTTGCTTCTGCTATGTTGAGGTGTATGGATTCTGAAACTTTTTGTAGGACAGGCTGCAATTTAGCCTTGGCCCATGAATTTGAATATTCTTCCATACAGCAGAAACATGAGGAATGGCACAAATTGATTGTGGAAAAGGGGTCTGAAATAGTGAATGTAAAAATACTAGTTAACTGCTCCATTCGTTTGCTTTGTTCCTCTTTATTTACTGTTTAAGCTGGTTTCAGTGTAATATATAAACTTTTGTTTCAACAGATTTTGAAGAGTGTTTCCTTTGAACTTCATGTTCAAGAGCCTTTTTTTAAACAGCTGAATGGTATTTATCACTCTCTACCGCTTTTGAAATTTTGAATATGATGAAGGTCGATGTAACCACAGCTAAAAAGATATATTCTTTTGCAAAAGCTGTGCTGTTGGGTTGAAAAATTAACTGCACACAATTTCAATTGATAATTTCTTTGGACATGACATTCTCATTCCTACTACAATTTATTTCTATTAAGTCATATGAAGTATGATGTTATTGCCTGCAGATGGCCTGAAAACAATTGAAGGGAGGTGTGCCAGTGGTAAATACAGCAGGTTTCAATATTTTTTTAATTTAAAATATATGCTTAGATATTTATAACTGTTATCTTATATCAATTTTCTTGATTGCCACATTTCCTCCATTGTAAAACGGTTCACAGTGTCATGCATGAAAGTTTGTGATTCACATGGAGTTAGTAGTAGACACCAAATTCATTGTTGTAGTTGGTCTGTATTTTTTTAATTGAATATTCTAAATGTAAAATACGTTAGAAAGTAACACCCAGCTATCGATTGGAAGTAAACTCAGAATCAACTGAGAAACGGCTGGGTTATTTATCAAAACTTTGAGAGTCATTTCATGCTAATAGCAAATTACGACTTTGTATCCCAACTAGTATGGACTCAATGACTTGGTTTTGATGATGTAAAAGGTTTGATTCCCCAATAGGCCACCTATCCCCCTCCCCTCCCTAGGTGCTTGCCCTTCCAATATAACTAAAACATTAAATGCTTCTCTCTGAGTGAAATTATGCAATATCTTCGTATTTTAATTCATATTAAAATAAGCTGCATAATGAAATTCACAAATGCATATCATACAATACGTCATAATCTCTTGAACCATGCTATATGAATGTTACTTGGATTTCATCTTCTCTTAAGAGTTGACTATTTATTTATTATGAGCTATACATTTTCCATTTTACTTCTTTCATTCATTTTCTGTATTTTTTTCCCCCTGATTTGATTTCCAGGATTGAGTCAGGAAGTCTGATTCTCTTTAATAAGTCTGTGGTGTTTGAAGTTCAGGTGATGCTTTGTGTGGTTAATAGTTAGTGCTTCTGTCTGTAATGGCTTTGCTCTGCTCTCTTAACTTCCTAAATATGTAGGGAGTAAGGTGGTATCCTACATTCAATGACATGTTGGAGGCAGAGAACCTTGAAAAAGTTCTTCCAGGAGTTCAAAGTGTTGAAGAAGGTACTGAATGTCGTGGTTATGGACTTAAATGGATTCAGCTGGTATAGCTAGACAAGTAACCATTCAGAGAGTTATTCAATTCAAAGTGAATAATGAAAATGAACTAAATAACTACTCTGAGTTGTTATTTATTCTTGAATTGTGTTTTTACATCCAAACAGTTTTTAAGATGAAAGAACCACATTTTAATCTATGTCCAAATCAATTTGAGATTTTATACTGTTGCTTACGGAGTAATATTTGCATAGCATTGCAGGTGTACAAGTCTACCGGAGGTTTTACACAGAAGAGAAGGAACATGAAAATGGTGTTCTTGCAATCATTGTTTCAAAACTTGCCTCTCAACCATACATTTCCTTGGCTAGCTTATTTTGTGTGGGTTCACTTTGCTGTAAAACCATGCACAGCAACTTTTCTCTTTTTTGGGTTTGAAAATTATCTGCCCTCTAAAAGACTGCTTCCATCTCATCTAAATGATTGGTTATTGGTGTGATTCTGTCTATGTATGTTCATTTTTATTACTTCCCAATGCAATGATCATAAATTTATTCCATATGTGTAGAAAGCAATGGTTGGCATAGCATTTATTCATTGATACTCTGCAAAAGACGAAAAGAAACAGCTACTAATGCTTCTGTACTTATGTCGTGTTTCACCTGACTGCATTCGAACTAATGCTTGAGTGTTCTCATACGTAAATTCGCTTAAGGTAATTCCTGATGGTTGTTCTGCCCTGCTTTTTATGTAGGGATTAAACTATGAGGGTGTTCAAGGCCTTCTAGGTCTACAGCATAGCACAGGAACAAGTCCTAACTCACTTCCCCCACCAAGATCAGCTCTGTTAGCATCATTTAATTTGCCATGCAATCCAAATGTAAGAAAGTGGTTTTGTTGGATTCTTTTTGGGGTAATTTTGCTGTGATTTAGTCACATTTCAAGGAAATTTTTGGATTATTCTGTGTATATATGCAAAGAACCTTAGGTACAGAGTACAGATCACTCCACATTAACAGTAAGAGTTTAGGCTTTGTAGGAGATTTTACTGTTTTCACTATACTAAATTTCAGACCTCAATAGGAAAACAACTTTATTTATACTTGACGACAAATTGTATGATCATTATTCAGGAAAGTGGGTTGACTGATGGAGCTCGAGCATTGGCCAAGCATGGTTGTAGGAGTACCAGTGGTTATTGGGTTTGTCTGAATGGAAATGGTGAGAATTCTTTTTTGTGAGAGAATGTTTTAGATATATTTTTGGTAATTGCTTTTTTATCTACATTATGCCTTGCTTATCTAGGTTTGTCTGCGTGAGAATCTGTTTCCCATAGAAGAATTTGTCTGAAGATGTATTGAGTTAGGTTCAATATATTTGCTGATATGTTTAGCTTAGTGGGTGTATAAATCATACAGACCCCTTTCAAATTTGTGGATCACGTTGTTTTTACTCATCCTGTCTTTTTCTTTGTTCTTTCCAGATTCTAATAAAAATAGGCTTGCAATGGATGCTATTAACAACTTAATAGCACATTGTTGTTGGCTGAATATGCATACTGTCCCTCCACATGGAGTTGTCTTTGAAATAAGGGTTGCGGATGGATACGGTGCACGTTGGACAGAAGATGGAAGTAAGGTGTGTGGATACCCACTAAATTCTGGTATTTATCTGCTTCATTTAAAGGTTTATGGCAATGCATGGTTTGCGTTCCTTATCTTGTCTCATAACTTGAAGTAATACAGTATGTTCAAATTTAAGCATATATTGTAGGACTTCTGTTAGACTCATCTAATGACTGGGAATAAGGTTATAACTCGAGAAAGTTTTGTACTTCCCAATTTGCAGGATTCATTGTTATTAAAACTTGGTAACAGATGGCGATTGTCTAGTCAAAATAGATTCTCAACCCACTCTTAATGTTTTTTTTTTCAGTTTATTGGATTTTTAGAGCCCTACATGCAAGATGGTCACTCAAAGGGATGGAAGCACTCATTCTGCTAGCCAGGCCAAACAGCCTACACACCTTTGTGATTGAATGTCACACCTTTTCCTTTTATCTTTTGATGGAGTAGTGTTTATGGTACATTATTTGTGTTTTATTTATACTTATCACTTTTCAGTGCTGGACTTTAGCTAACAATCAGCTCTCGTACCTCAGAATGATCTATGTATTGATTTCTGTATACATGGTAATCTACACGATGGAATCGGTATAAATGTTTCTTGTCTCGATCTTATACTTTTCTGAAAGGATTTTCGGTATGGTTCAAATATTTAGGAGTTTATTTAAAAAAAATTTAAGTTAAAGATTTAGCTGAAAATTTAAAGGATTTACGGACAAGATTATGGTTTGAAGAAAGAAAATTGAGTTTTCCTTTGTCGTAAAATTTGATGTTTTGGTTAGTAAATTTTAAGTAGAAAAAAGTTTAAAATATTTTATTTAATTTGAAAATTTTTTAAGTAGAAAATGAGAATTTGAGGGTTTTAAGTAGAAGAAAATTAATGATGGGACTAAATTTACTTAAATTAAAAATAAAGGAATTTAATTAATTTGATAAAAAAAATTTGGAGTATTAAAATTAGAGGGTTAAATTTATCATTTCATAGTTTTGGGTCCTTTGATATTGCCATATTATACCTTCATAATCCGTTTGTGAATTGTTTGAGTAATTCTTTGTTTTCCTTCAATACCATTTAGAAACCTAAATTTCCAACAAATGTGATAAAAGTTGATATAACCTGTCACAAACGACACTTTCAACACAAGTTACACTGTAAAATTTACTACCCTTGTGACATTTTTAAGTAACAATCAACTCTTCCGTTACTTTCTAATTGAACCTGTTTCAGTGACATATCAACCTTTTCCCCCCTCTTTTGAGGAAGGTTGCACCCACTTTTCCTTTATTTTTATTTTAAATTTATATATGATATCGTACTTAAAAGGATTATTGCTAGCTGTCGTGGCTATATATCACTAAATGAGACGACCATGGCCTGTGTTGGAGCCATTGCCACAACAGCAAGAAGCTGTCATTGATATTTTGTTCCAAACCCATCACCATCATTACCTTTAGCTCTACTATGAACTATGGTACATTTTATCCGTCACATTGTGTTACCATTTAAGTGAATTACAGTTATATAGGAAACACTAGCTTGTGTTTCATGTCTATGGTTGTCATACTACAACTCTACATTGGGTTGCACGGTTGTTGTAGTACAAGTTGAGAGGTAACAAAGTTGTAATTGTCTATCTTTGTTTGCATGCATTTATGTATATTTGCGTGACTAACAAGCATGCTTCTGTGAAGTTGGTTAAACTGTCTCTGGCACCACGCTTAGAGATATGAATAAGGCATGAAAGTCGATGTCTTCTATTCTTAAGTGTTGAAGTTTAGTGTCCTATTTGATTAAGCTTAAACGAAGATTCTTAAAAAATTAAAAAAGAGAGAGAAAAAAATAAATTTTTTTGTTAAGCTAACTCTTAGAATTAAGTTTAAATATTTAGAAATAAAAAAAATTTATTAAAAAATTTGTACTATTATTAATAGTTTTAATTAATTTTTTAAATTAAAATTAACAAGTTTTTATAAAAAAAATATTTTTTTATACTAATATAAATTTAAAAATTCTTACGATTAATTTAAATTTTTTATTTAATTTATATCCGTTATTAAAATAATAAATTATAATTTGTTAAACGTAAGTTAAATAAAAAATTTAGATAAGTATAAGAATTTTTAAATTTAAACTATTGTAAAAAAATATTTTTTTTAATTTTATATGTATATATATATATAAAAGATGTGCACTTGATAAATTGTTTGAGTGAGATTAGAAAATTTTGGATGCGTAGGAAATTCTTGTAATGGAAGAATAATCCAGAGGAAAATTGGAATTGGAGACATATCTATTCTTGGATGTATCAAAAAAATCTTTGGGGGAGTGGAGGCATGTTACGTCAACCTCCTCAAAGTGCTGCCTTGTTCTGCCAATCTTCGAAACAAGTCATGTGACTCAATTTTCCATCTGCATCTGTAATTATTGCTTGCATCTGAAGCTAAGCAAGCTTTGATAAGACATTAAAACTAGCCATACCCTTTATGCAGCCAATTTCAATGGATCTACAGCTTGTGTACCTTTTAAGAAATAAACTATTATTTTTCAAAAATAAAGTAAACTATACACATAAATTACTAAAATTAATACAGGAACTTTTGAAATATAAATCACAGTTTAAGTTGGGAGACATAAACTTATTTCAATACGCTTAACGGTTTTCATATTTTGTTTGCATCTTTGGAGATTTATTTGCAACTTACTTTATAGACTCACAATTGAATGTGATAATCATGAAGCACCAAATTTTCATCCGTAGTCAATCGCGTTTATTGGCAAGATTCGGACACATTGACATGCATATATATAGAAACTTATATGAGATCAATTGTTACCCAACAGGTCTTAAAAGAATTTGCGGTTAATGGCAGTTGAGTTGAAGAAATTCATTTTGTGAAAAGTTTTCATGCTACACTTTTCTTTTTTAAAAAAAAAATTCTTCCAAATTCATTGATAACACGATCAAGTGATTGCTTTTTTAACTGTATTATTGAGTGAGAAACAAATCTTGTGACCCTTTAATCTTCTAATCATTTTGTTAGAGAAGTGACAATAGATTTAGTTTAAAATCTTATTAAATAGTGAGTGACGGAATTATATCATCAATATTACGTGTAAATCGTGGAATTTTAAAATGTTTTGTTGAAAAATCATGTCAAAAAGTGTGATCCTTCAAAATTTTCGTGATATAACTTTTTATCTTGTAAAATGTGTGATGAATAAGCGACACATGTAGTGGACAAGGAAAGTCGCAAAATCATGGACCACCATCAATAGGATCGCCCATAAACCTTTTTTAACAAAGTAAAATAATTAAGAAACGGATGAGGGAGTGGCAAAGACATTTTCTCCAATGATTAGATGGTATGTTGGTAACAAGAGCTTTTCTCAACCTTGTCTTCTTGCCCAATCATTAGTAGGGAATAAGTTCCATCCGATGCCATATAATTTTGAACTATGGTTAAATGCATCTTAATGTAAACAAGCACAAATGTTAAAGTTCCTTATATCCAACTTCTTCAAGAATTGGGGGGTTCTTTCTTCTACTAGGATAAATAAATATGTTTTTAGTTTATAAAATTTTTAAATTTTAATTTTTATAATGTTTTATTTCAGTTCTTATATTTAAAAAAACCATAACTCTAATAATTTCTAAACAATAATGTGTTTTTTTTAAGTTACGTAAGTGAAAATGATCAAAACTAATAATTTTAAAAATTTGTAGGAATTACAATAAAAAATTAATTTTGGTGAAGATCAAAGTAAAAAATTAATATATTTGAGGAACAAATATACTTAAGTAAAAAAAAAAGTGCCTTTTCTAGAATCTATACATTGAAGGTTAATAATTTTGTTGTTTGTCTACTAAAATGTACAATTTAAGCTTTTGGAAAAGCATGTAAGTTTAATGCATAAACGAACAAGCCATGTTCCTTTCTCTGTCTCCTGGCTTTTGATATTTAGCAGTAGAATCATATGGAGATAAATTAGGCAGTGATAACTTATTTGGTGTTCTAGATCGAGTGGAAGAGTATCAGAGGATGACAACATATATACCTGAATTGGAAGCATTTTCAAGACTGATTTTTTATGCATGCAATAATTTCTTTTGATATCTGAACTTTACAAGGTGACATATACCCTCAAGATGGATGCCAATCCAAGCGGGAGGGAGGTCATCATCAGGCATCTCTGTCATTATCCTCTTTGTTTTGTGGGATCATGTTATTAATAAGTAAGCAACTATATATAACATGTATTAAGGCTATAATTACAGGAAAAAAAACATAATAATGATTCCTAAAAGATGTGAGACAACGAGAGAAAATGCTATTAATTAGTGCCAGGCATGGAGTATATATATGTAATTTAAGATAAATAGCGAAGTCAACAAAGTTTTAATAATATTCTAACAACATCAAGTACCGTTATAATAATAATATAGTTATAGTATTTATCTATGTCCTTTATCATTATCTCTTTGTTTGCATTCCCTAAAGAAATATGTTGTTTGTTATTTTTCTTTTAGATGGATCTGATTGCCATATCGGGTGATTGAGGATTCCTCACCCACATATTTTATGTGTGGGAATTTATGTTCCATCCCTTCCAAAGCAACTTGTGGGATTAAACTAGACATTACGATGACAAGGAATTGATGGGCTCCTTTCGTCTGCCAAAAGTCTGTTCTTAATTTTCTGAGCGATAATGCTACAAGGTTAAGTAAATAAAATTCTAATAATGAATTATGTGATTATTTCAATAATTTTTTTTTACTAATGGATAAATTTCGCTCGTATGACTCCATTAATAAAAAATATAAGATCAAATTATATAATTATTTTTAGATATAAGATAAATAAAAGACTTAAATTGAGTGTAAGATTTTTTAGATTTATGTTAATGTGAAAAGATTTTTTATATGAAATTATTTTAATAATTTACAAAAGATAAAAATATAATACGATATATTATTCCTCTTAATTTAAAAGTAGAGCTGGCTAGCTATCTAACGTTATATATTCAGTGGTAATTGCTTTCCACAGACCACAGATTATTTTCATCCGTTGGCACTATCCTATCTTCCACATTTTAATTATCTAAACAAGGGGTGTATATTTAATTATTAACATATGATAGGAAATCGATCATCCCATGTATATTATATAAAATACCATTTAACAAAGTGCGAGGTAGACATATATGCGCTGGCTTTCCAGCAGTGAGCGTTCAATTCAGAGCATCAAACTCAGAAGGGAGGAATTGTCATGGGAAATATGGAGCCGCAATACACTTTGACAGTGTCACTTCAAAGATAATTTTGCATTTTTTTTCATGGCTTCTTTCTAGTTTGTAATTTCTTTTTTGTTTCTCAAAACAATTTTAAAATTATCTACCCAATTGTATCATACCCAATTAAGTCTATATGTAGTGATCGTTAATATCACTTTGCCTCCCAAAATTATAAATTACTGAATGAAGTTTTGTATATAGCATGATTCACCTTGTTTACCAGTAACTACTTTTGTGTTTTCTAATTTGCTCAATTAAATCTAGCTAATTATACTTATCTGTCTTGGAATTTAATATAATGGTAACCAATATATCTCTTTATTTTACAAATATATTTATTTTTCCCACCATATATTTATTTAAATGGTAATTAAATTGGCAAAGTGTGCGTATAAGAAATATAGTAAAGTAAAAGTAAAAAAGGGTATTCTTTCAAAACAATAAAAAATGCCCAGTGTAATAATGCCAATTAAACCGAAGAAAATAACAGCTCCTCACATCCATTATTGGAATTGTCAACCGTTTGTGTGCAGGCTAGGAAAGGTAAATAAACAATATATATATATATATAACACAACAACCACAAAGGCCCTGTACTTGAGTATACTTAATTATCTGTTATTATGAGTACATACATATCAGCCACATATAATGCACACGCAAAGTTATATTAAAATACTAACAATAACAAGTTGTGATAACGACCCTGTATATAATTTCCAAATCACGGTTTTGTGTTGGCCATTTGAGCTCAAAAGAGATTGGAATGCCTCCCCCAACACACAGGTACTTGCCTTTTGAGTTCAAAGAGAAGTGTCAATAGTCAAAGGGGACTAGTCCATTGTTGTCCGTAATCCATACACCATAGAAAAAGATGGATATAACTCCTTACACTTCAAAGAAACTAACATCACCACACTTGAGCGTTCACTCCAATAACCAGCATCAGAATAATATCGTTGATGAAGCTGCAGCCATAGACATGCACCGGAGCAACCATAGCCACACTTCCACAAGCCGTTCTTCTGACTCTAGTGAGCCTAGTGAGGATGGAAAATGGGCCCCAAAGCTTCTAAGAGAGTGTGCAAGAGCAATATCAGAGAGAGACTCAACAAAGATCCACCATCTTCTTTGGATGCTAAACGAGTTGGCTTCCCCTTATGGAGATTGTGATCAAAAACTAGCTTCTTACTTCTTGCAAGCTCTATTTTGCAAAGCCACAGAATCAGGCCAAAGATGTTACAAGACTCTATCTTCAGTGGCTGAGAAAAACCACTCTTTCGATTCAGCAAGAAAGTTAATACTCAAGTTTCAAGAGGTAAGCCCTTGGACAACCTTTGGACACGTGGCTTCCAACGGTGCAATTTTGGAAGCCTTAGAAGGGGAAACTAAGCTTCACATAGTTGATATCAGCAACACCCTTTGCACTCAGTGGCCTACTCTGTTGGAAGCCTTGGCCACAAGAAACGACGAAACTCCTCACTTGAAGCTCACAGTGGTGGCATTAACTGCTAGCGTAGTAGGATCAGTGATGAGGGAGGTTGGTCAACGAATGGAGAAGTTCGCAAGGCTCATGGGTGTGCCCTTTGAATTTAATGTGATTAGTGGGTTGAATCATCTCACCAAAGAGGGTCTTGGGGTTCAAGAAGATGAGGCTATAGCCGTGAATTGTGCTGGGGCGTTGAGAAGAGTTGAAGTGGAAGAGAGGGAAGCATTGATTCGTGTGTTCAAATCGCTTGGTCCTAAAGTTGTGACCGTTGTTGAGGAAGAAGCGGATTTTTGCAGCTCAAGTGATGACTTTGTGAAGAGTTTCGAAGAGTGTCTTAAGTTTTACACACTCTACTTTGAGATGTTGGAGGAGAGTTTCCCTCCAACGAGTAACGAGAGATTGATCTTGGAGAGGGAGTGTTCAAGGAGCATAGTTAGGGTTTTGGCTTGTAGTAGTGATGAATTTGAAGATGGTGAGTTATTGGGTGATTGTTGTGAGAGAAGGGAGAGAGGAACACAATGGAGTGAAAGGCTTAGGAACTCGTTTTCCCCAGCTGGGTTCAGTGATGATGTTGTGGATGATGTCAAAGCATTACTCAAGAGGTACCAACCAGGATGGTCTCTTATGGTGTCCCAAGGAGATGATCATCATGGAATTTACTTGACATGGAAAGAGGAACCAGTGGTGTGGGCATCAGCATGGAAACCCTAGCTGCTTGAGTTGAATATGTGTATCTATTATTATATATATTTGTGTTTTGTGCCATTGCTATATATCATATGGGGGCTATAGTGTGCTAACCTTAAATCCAAGGGACTGAAGAGTTGTACACTGGAAATTAAGGATATATGCGGATAGCAACTAGAGCTAGCAATGGATATGGATGGATATATATGGAAACCAATATATCTGGATTTTTCTTTTAACTTTCTCTCATGATTCTTGCATACTTTGTAATCTTTCTCCTGTCCAACTCCTCTAAAGACCAAGCCTTTTTCTTGGGAGTTTGTGTTGTTAGACTTTACATGCACCTTTTTTTTATTATAATTAATATATAAGTTCAATGCTTGCTCTTGTTTGAAGGTGTTTGCACTTGTGCTCTTTTTATGAATTCCATTGCTGGCTTCTTCCCTTTTTGTACATTGATTATTTCCCTAACTTTCTTTATCTTTCAGTGCATTGGTACGTTGTCAGATTTCAAGGTGATGATATATCAATAATGTTATCTGCACACACATAGTCTTTTATGCATAAACTTTTCAAAATTTCAAGACAGCTACGTACTATTGATGATGGGAGGAGAAAAACAGAAATGAATGCTGTCGTTGAAATTAAATTTTGTAAATTCTGTAAAAAATTGTATCAACGGAATGGAAGTATATTGGTTATATATATATATATATATACAAATGGTATATACAGTGTTGCGTACGTACCCTATGCATCAATCTAAGTACACTATATATTGCCACACGAACTTCTCTTGAGATATTCACTAATCATATTGCTATTTTTTATTTGAAAAATTATACACCTCTTTTTATTAATTTTTTTAAACCTGTATAATATTGTAGATTTTTTTTTTTTCACTTTTAGCGTGAATCACAAATATTTTCTTTTAATAAAAAGAGGAGTAAATATGTAATATTTTTCAAATAAAAGTGTCAATATAATTAATTTTAATGTTGATAAAAGTAAGTATAATGCATTTTTAAAATTTTGTATAATAAAAGGTAGTATAAATTTTGTTAATTAAATGAGTTGGCTTCACCATGAAAGTTTCTTCCTTGAACAGAATTATTTTATAAAGGATATTTATGATTGTGGGTGTTTGTGTTTTGGATTAAATTGATATTTAAATAAAAATTTATTTAATTTAATTATAATACATTGTGAATTGATTTAAAAAAACTTAATTCTAATTTGATTTCATTCAATTAAAAGCAAATTGGATTGGAAGAATTGATTTTTATATTTTTGTTTTAATTTATTGAAAAAAATTATAAATAAATTATTTATTATCTCTTTTATACTTTTTAATTAACTATTTTGTTATATAAGACATGAAATTTATATAAAAATATATGATATATGAAAACAACTTTAAATAAATATAAAATGGATAAATTTTAAAACATATTAAAATGATAAAAATACACTCTTCAAAAATAATAATAAAAATAATTTAAAATTATAATCATGCAAAAATAGTTTAATATTGTATATTAAAAAAATATGTTGATATATGAATTTTCTTAAAAATTAAAGATCGCGAGATATCTCTAAGTTTAAATGATAAAAATAAATTTTTATTTTTTTACAATAATTATTGTTTAAAAAATTGCATGTTATAAAATTCATACACATAATTTTTTATTAAATAAATTGATGAAATACACATAAATAAAATCTTATATTATTGCATCAATCATTCAAATTATATAAATATATAAGTATGAGTATGAATTTACTAGTTTCCTTTCTATACTATGATTTAATGGCTAGAAATAAAATTTAAACTATAATTTGATTAGACTATTTATCCTGATCGTTAAAACAAATATAATTTATTAATGATTAAATTTTGAGATTTCGTAGTTAATATAAGTATTTATTTAACAACAAATTTATTCTGAATCTATATTAACAATATAATGCATCATTTTCATATATAATTTTGTTATAAAAAAATAGCCTATACTATTGATATATCATATATTAATATAAATTTAATATTTTTATAAAAAAATTAATTTAATAAAAATTTATAGCAATAAAAATAATTTTAGTATCTAATGCTTTGTATTTGACATTTTTTTAATTAAACAAAGAAGAGAAAATAATTTTGGATTATCTCTTGTAAAATAATAAATAAATTAGTTAAATTGAATTATATATATATATATATATATATATATATTTAATTATGGTGACTCTCCTTGTTTTAAAACTTATATTTATTTCTGTTTATATATAACGCATGTAAAGATGCTGTTATTGAAAAACAGATCTATTCAAGAGAATTGTATTATTACTTTTTAGGCTAAGACCATTAATATTAAAACATTAATTTGGATAAGTAATTTAACAATTCTCATTCCCTTAGTGGTTACATTTTCTCTATTTTGCTAATATTTGTTCAATTACAATTTAATGTTTGAAATAATTTAGACTTTAGTCTTTTAGAATTTTTTTTAAGAAATAATTAACAAAGTCAAACAGATCCCAGCATGTATATTAAACCTATTGCTATCCAATTTCATAAAAAATTCATAATAAAACAAAATAAAACAATGATTTTCCGAGTATTGAAATAAACAATAGAATAATTATACGCTCCGATTACATCATTGCATTATTTAATATATCACTATCACCGCATAGTAAATTAGCTTCAATTAGTTCCAAAAGCGAAAATGTTAATTAAAATGGGATGTAAATTCTTCTGATTACAGGTATATATAATTAATGGTTCCCACGAGAGCATGATTCAGACTGATGCATTTACCAAATAATAATAATAATAATAACATGTTAATCTGGCCTATGATAGCACATCATACCATTCGTATGAACACTTAAGCTAGTCATTTTAAGATCTTAAAATGACGTCAAGAAGGGATAAGATAATGATAAAGACAACATATATTAAACGTAATTGCATTACATATATTTTTATAATGCCCGTTATAACTATTTTTTGATCTATTTACTTTATCTCACACTTCTCTCTTCTTTTCTTATCTTTTATAATTGTAAAATATATTATAAGGAAAAATTATAAAAATGAAGTTTCTCTAGCTAATACGTGTTGGTATACAAAATATATTGAAGATGATGTTATTTTCATACAGCAAATATTATACAATAACTTACTCAAGAAAGATAGGGATAAGAAAATAAAAAGAAATGGTGTAATTGAAAGAAATGAAGATAAAAAATGTATAAATTATATAATTTATTTTTTATGTAAACATGAAATTTCATCCGAGATAAGCTCAAAAGAGTTCCAGAAGCACTGTTGAATGATTATACCCTTGTACAGGCTTTCGCTTTAAAGAGGCAACTTGGTGGAAAGATTGAACTAAGTGGGAAACACGGAATCGTACATGTGCTATAATTTTCAAAAGTTATCAGCGTCTAGAACTAGAATTTATTTTTTCTATGGGCCACTTCTGCACAGTTTTCGGTCCTTTATAATTTCTCTTTATCTACCTAAAAGGGATTGCTTTGATTTTCAGGTATCTGCAATTATGAGTTATCACTATACATTTTAAGTATCAACTGAAGCATTATTTGAAAGACACGATCACTTTATATATATGCCGATGCCAATACACATGCACAAGTTTTGACACTACACCTCTATTCTTTTTCTTTTCATTACTTGTGTTTCTTTGTTTGATTATATTTAACTTCCATATGAACAAAATAATTTCAATTATATATCCAAATTATATTAACTTGTTTACAATTGGGAGGTAGAATGAAAATAAAGAGAGGGGGGCCCCATGAGAGACCTTGGGGGCTAGCAATAGGGCTACCGACTGAATGGTATGTGTGGCTTTTGGTCCAGTGATTTGAATAGCATATTTGCTTTAATGACTGAGCTCTTGCCATGCATGCCTTGCTCTTTAGTTTTTATAGGCCAACAATATATAGTGGCAAGCAACTTTTTGGATTTAGATTGGACTTGTTGGTACCATTAGTACTCTTTTATACGTTACTTGCTTATCACACCCGCGGAATAACTTACATTCTTGTTTCTCTCTTTCGTACACATAGATATATACATGCACAAAAATGCAAACACAGCATAAATACATGACATGCATGACAACCAACACATATTTTTCGATCACTTCTGACATTGTTTATGACCATGCATGATTGCTTCAACTGCTCCATATATAAGCAGAAGAACTAGAAGTAGCTTGGAAGGAACATAAATATTCTCCCACTGTTCAAACAATCAAAGGATGGAGGAACAAGCTAGCAACATCAAAGGAATGGTGGATGCTTAAAAAGAAACTGGGCCAGGAAAAAGGAAATAGTAAATGTGTTGCTATATATAAGGCTTTTTCTCCCTTTTCCAAAACTTGATTGCTACAACTCAAGCTCAATTTTAGAAATTAAGAGGTATTCTCAATTCACACACACACACACACAAATGGCATATACCAGTTGAGAAAAAAAAAAAAAAAGGCATATACTAGGCTTTGGTGTTAACATTAGTTTCTACTTATATAATTTTTAGTTTAATAAAAATTAATTTATTAATGTAAATATTATGAATCTACACTATCAATTTAATTTTTATTGGACAAAGAATATACTAAAAGAAATAATCTCAATTTCTAATATTTTTTGTTCATTAGTAAATGATATTCTTTTGGTGTATTGAAATAAAACACCAGTTTAGCACCGGGAGAGATTCACAAGCAATTTGCATCACAAGTTAATTGGGAATTCAGTAGATAGCGTCAATTGTGTGACTTACATCATACAATAATTGGCTAACATCTAATTAAAAAGCTCGAGAAATAACCCAAGAAGGGTGTGCACAAATAAATATAAACTAATTTCAGAAGCTTTTGATTCATTGAACATAACCACACATGATCAATTCATGATAAATAGCATTGGCTTATATTATTCATACTCTCTTTTTTTTTTTTTATAATTAACCTTTTCTTTCTATTTCTCTCTATCACGCACCTATATTATCTCTTTTTTTTCCTTATTTTCGTATTTCTTTCTTGGGTTAAAGATGTTGTACAAAAATTATGCACAACTACAATTACTCAGTAGCATTTTGGCAGCACATGATTCATGAACTCAGCATTTCTTGAAAATACATGGTCTTAGATTGCATCAACAATGTGTTAGCAGCCACCTCAACTCATATTCATCTTTCATCATATAATTACTAATCTACCAGAATTAAATAATTACTCGAAATGATTATGTGGTTGGATTTTTTGAGAAACCAAAAGAAGTAATGAGCCCAGGGATTGTAGAAAAGTGAGCCCAATATGTGGGAAGAAAAAGCCCATTTATGAAGGATATCAGCGTCATTTAGGTAATACTTCAGGGTGGAAATGGGAAAGTGAAAAATCTAATCTAGGGTTTAGTTTATGAACCCTAACAACATGGATTCTGAATCTGAAGGGCGACAGTGTAGTTGAGAGGCTGAGATCGAGCCTTTGAGTAGGGAATCGCAGCGAAGTCCACAATGGTATCCCTCTCTATTCCGCTTATCTCCATCTATTGTTGTAGCTTTTGGCAGTATCCTCTCTGTGATTGATTCGCATTTTGTGATGTGAAAATGAAGAACTTTTGCATTTCCCTCTTTCAATTTCTTATTAATAACCAACCAACGTGGATTTATGTTTTCCTTTTGCGTTTTCGTCTGTTGCCACTTTTTTATCCGATCATATGGGACGTATGTTCCCTCAATGATAATTTTTATGATTTTTTATTTTTATTTTTATTTTTTGGGTTGGACACTAAAATCTTTAGTATCGATACACCTGTAATCTTGAATCCGAAACAAATTTTTAGTTTTTAATTTTACTTGCTACCGGTTAAACCATTTTGCTAGTGTAATTCTTTCAGCAGTAAATATTAGGTACCTTTATAATTTGTAAAATGTTCGATTTACTTTTGTGCTTTGGTTTAAATTTCTGAATTTGTAATGTAATTCGTATGTATGGTTTGTTCAGACTGCATTTTTCTTTGAATTTTTACTTTTTCTATGGTGTTTTGGGAGTTGATCACATGTGCTTTGTGATGTTTTGTGTAGCCCAAGCAAATTCATGAGATTAAAGACTTCCTTCTCACTGCGAGGAGGAAGGACGCACGCTCCGTGAAGATAAAGCGTAGCAAAGATGTGGTGAAGTTCAAGGTTCGTTGCTCCAAGTACCTGTACACCCTCTGTGTGTTTGACTCTGAGAAGGCTGATAAGTTGAAGCAATCACTTCCTCCGGGTTAGTTATTCACAACTATTTCTGCTGATGTGTTTGGCTTCTCTTGTGTTGCTTCTATGGTGCTAGGTGCTACATGTTAATATGTAAATTGCAAACTTTAGGTAGGTGAATGCATAAGTGCTATATTTCTGCTTTTAGCTGTAAGTTGGAGTAATTCTTCCAAATGGGAAAGCAAGGGATAAGATTGCTTTGTGGTCAAGGAAATTGATATTGAACCATTGAATATATGAGATTTGTACGAAAGTTGACCTGAATCACATGTTTTCATCGGAACCTATGTTTTTTTATTAGAAAATGCGAGAATTGATTTCCTAATAGTAGAACAAATAAAGCTGACATTGCATGTCTCAGCTGGATATTGTTTCTTTCTATCATAGTTTTGGATGATGTGCTTTGATGAGACGAAGATATGGAGATTTTATGCCCTTGTCTTACATGTATATGATTCATTGCAGGTTTAAGTGTGCAGGACGTGTGATTCCTTACTGGTAGTAGATGGAGGTCAAGTTTTGCTTTAGATTTGGAATCCATATTTAGTCAAACGGCTCAGAGATTGTTCTTTTTGTTGTTCCGTTTGGGATTCATGTTAGTATTTTGTTTGAGACAGATCCAACGTCCTTCGGAATTATGTGGCTATTTTATTCGACCTCGTTAAGTTAATATTAAAACATTTTCAGTGGTTTCTCCGTTCTGCATTTTGGCAAAGTGGAGAATAGGATCCTTCTTTATACAACACATTTCTTTTTCCTCGAGTACTTCTGGTTATCACGAAGAGAATCACAAAATTGACCATAAAAGCGCTTGAATGCATGAGTGGTCAAAACAAGATATGGGATTCTGAAAATAGTCGTACTTGCACCGTTACACGCATCTTCTATTACCAACTTCTCACCACCTTGTCAAAATCTCGATTCTAATAAATGTTTTTTAAAACATAGATCAATTAACTCAAATTTACGTTAAACCAAAATTGATGTTGTAAGTTTAAGTTTTTTAAAATCAAGTTCACAAATATAATTGAAGTATAGCTTTGAAATTCGTCTGAATTACAGCGTGAGGAACGTGACACCATTTCTGAGATGATGTCAATGGCTGAAATTGTGTTACGATTGTGTCACGAATCGGATGCACACAAATGGACGAATGCCCCTAAATGTGTTTTGAGGGAGTTTGTTAGGGTAGCATTTGGAGTGTTTATGCTTTGCAAACTTACAAGGCGCTAGAACATGGCATGGCATATCAATGGAAGATTCAAAATTTTCCGCTAAAAAACTCAAGACCAATTACAAATGAAAATGTAGAAGGAAATTTTTCGTAAACTCCCAAACCACTGTGGTCTTGACGAATAACAACATAATATGTATGCATTTTTTTATTTTAAAAAGTAGACATGACAAAATTTGAGTGATTGGGATCATGTAATCTCAGACCAAAAGGGGTGTTTGGAACTGTCATATCAAGTTTATACGGATTAAAGGTTTCGTCGACTTCCTTATCGTCGTATAGTTGTAGAAATTTCAGCCTCATTTGTAGTTGTGTTTGTTGGCAGCGTGAACATGTTGCTTTGGGGTTGAAGCATTAATTAGATTATATAATGGGTGTTTTTCTCACCATTCAGCTTTCGACTTTGTATAATCGCAGGACAGGATTTTCCACTCCATGTGCTACATGCGACTTTAAAGTCTAAACAATTCATGCTACAGAGTCTGTAAAAAAAATGTATATTCACCAAATGAATTCGTTGTATTGATTTATGGAGAACAATGGTATATGACAATAAATCTCTTAATATACTATTGGGTCTACCATGAACAAACAAAGTGTGGAATTTGCGTGCTTCGTGAAGAACTCGTGAAGACAGTTCTTGCCCTTGCTTTTAATGTTATCCTTTATTCGAAGCCGACCAATTAAATTAAAGATTGTAAAAAAGACTACAAAATAATAAATAAATTATATGTTATGTTGGGCATATTTTATAGTTGATTAATTTTTAAAGGGGAAAAACAGCCTTAAAGGGAAAAGATGTTCGTTAATAATACCACGAGGGACCATGATGGTACATGGTGTGATACATGAATAACCACATAATGTATGCTTTTGAGTTGGAAAAATAAGGAAATTTTTGAGCGTGCATCTGAAAGCAACAAAGATATGAACAAATTTGGCAGCACCATGGCCTAGTATGAGAAAGCTTGCCTCCGTGACATGTGTATATTGGGAATTCCCTTCTTCAAGATTGACTAAATTAAGTACAGGTAGCGCTTCAAAAAGTGATGTTAGGTGTGGAAGTAATGCAGAGATTTTTTGCATAATTTTATGGCAATAGCAGAAATGAATGGAAGAACCATCCTAAAAGACAGCCTTAAAAAAACACCTTCAATGGGACATTTGTTTTGTGTGTCCTCATAGAAAAGGGAACACTTGTGTCTGTTGGATGGGCCATTAGAGCATCTCCCCAGAGAAAGGGATGATGGACATTAATGATCCTCTTATGGTGTTTGTTACACTTGTTTATGCTCATATTAGTGGGCGTTCCATATCCTGATTAATTTCACTAATGTTGTGTTTATGCCGTGGAAGCTAAAACTTGTTACTTAATCCTTAATTTAATTAACTTTGAGAGCAACTAACAATGACAACTACTTCAATATGATACATTATTTTTCAAATTTGCTCATTAGCTGCCCCTCTTTCCTCTGAATAATTAGGTAATCTATCACCAACTCAACCAATCACCCATAACTAATGCTTTTAATTCAATACTTGTGTGTATATCTAACAAAAGAAAACAACATAGATTAATGCATCTAAACGACCCTTTTGTCAATTTTTCTCAGCACATTTAATTGTCGAATCAAATCCGATAGTGGTTACGCTAGAAAACAAATTCGAACATCTATGAGCGAAATTAGTTGTCTCTATTAGGTGATAAAATTTGTTATCACCCCTTTCTTTATTCTTATTCAATAAACACAATGAAATCACATGTCCTATCCTCTGTTTTTCAATTAAAAAAATAATATATAAGCGAAAAACGTCTCTTCCTTTTTGGGGGAGCTTAATTATTTATTTTTGCTGCCAGGGCATTCTTTAACTAGACAAGAGAGGAAACAAGTAAAAGAGACATGATTTGACTCTAAATTTGCAAATTTGTTCTTAATCAAAATCAGTTCACCAGATTTTAGATAAAAAATGGCAGAACAGAACAGAAGAATATTAAGGCACCCTTGCAGAGAAGTGTAATAATCCTAATAGTTTTCAAAATACTTAGAGTACTGTATACACAAAGTCATAATTAGACACCATAACATATGCTTCAATATGGAACTATAAAACTCGAGATATAAGATAAAGGAGGAAGACACATTTTAAGTTGTTTAATTGGCTTAAGTAAGCAATTGTTTCTACACTTTATAAGCAGACAAAAGTCGTGTGCTATAAAGATTTTTACAGCTTAATGACAGGTACATTATTCATTCTAATATGATGCTTGATGATGAAGCTAGTATTAATGCTCTATGAAATTCGTTGAATTTAATTTGTATATACTCTGTGTTTAAAAACTTTAATATTATCTGAGAATTTGTGTATTAAATTAAACTAAATATTTTAACATGTTACATCATAGAGTTTGACTCGTTCACGTCATGAATATGTGCTCCATATGTATGTCTCTAGTGATGGATGGTTGAGTACACCTTTCTAGCAAATTTTTAAACCCTTTTGGTAACTCTAATTCTCCACTAGCCATCTTTTTCCTCCTTCACGTTGACATAATAAATGGAATGGGTTATCAATAACCCACTTTTAGCTTAAATAATTATAATTTTATGTTATATTTACTTAAAAAATATAATCTTGCTTATCAAATTCTCTCTCTCACACACACGTTTAATCTTTTGATATTTATTAAGAAAAAGTTATAGGTACGAACAAAAACAAATTCAATATTTAATCATTAATTTATGGCATTTTCTTACATTGATCTTGTAACTAGCCTTTTATATATATATATATATCTTGTTAATTGTTATATTGATTATTACATTTTAAATGACCTGAATAATTGATAAGAAAAAGTAATTTTTAGGTCTTAATTGAGACGTGGTTGGTATATGATGACAAACAAATTATTGCCCACGTTAATGGTGTTGGAGTCAAAGTGGTGCTGTGTTCTTTTGTTGGCCATGGTGGTGATTGTGTTCTAGCAAATATAAAATGAAAATTAAAAGAAAAATAGAAGAGAAGTGATTGCTGAAAACATACATTTATGCTATGTTTTTTTTTTAATTATTTGAGGTAAACATACATTTCTTGGAAATATATATATATATATATATATATATATATATCCAAGAAACAACAGGAAAAAAGAAGAAGTGAAATATACATTGCATGGTTGATGTGGATAAACAAATAACAAAAATGAAAAAAAAAATGAATATTTCAGAATTAATATTTATATAAAAATTATATAGCCAACAAGGGAAGAGCTATCAGCAAAAATACTAAAATATGATAAAACTTATAAACTAGCTTCGTATGAAAAAGCAAAGGGTGTTGTTCATTAACTATTTAAATTTAATATCGCTGCACAACACATTAACACTAGTACAATCTCTAGAATCTGTTTGGAGAATTATGTTTCAAAGAGCTGACTACAGAATCATATATGTCTTAAAAGAACTAAAATTCTTATCATAATGGTTTGATGTGTTTGTGTGAACGTCACTATGTCAGTGACTTTGGATGCTAAGGTCTATCAGATCGCAAAATGGTCCACACCCTACCCTTCCAATTCTTATATTTTCTCTCATTCTCTTCCCCTTTTGGCTAATATGGTTAATTATGCTAAATTCCATCACTTTTCTATAAAATATCGCTAGTTCATGTTTAAAAAGTATAACAGTTGAAGTAGATGTTAAGGTTGAAACATCATATATATACACACAAAAAAACAAACTACAAACTATTCAAATGTGACAATTAACTCAAGAATTTTAATTTGTCAATGTATTTTAATTAATATAATATTAACCGGGTATGCATTGATATAATAATTAGAATATGCTCTTTTGACTTTAAAAATAAGTATTTAATAACATCAGCATATAGTTATTTTAGGTTTGAAATGATAATTTTGTATCCTTGGTATTCTAAAGACAGTTTTATTTGGGTTTTGTAAATACATGTTATTGACTTCAATTATTCTGATATTTCATTGTACTGGGCAGATGCTTAATTAATTGCTAGATTCTGAGTCAACTATGCTATTTGCTATTTAAAAATGCTAAGTTCCCAAAAATTATAAATGCAAAGATATACTTAACACGTGTAGCTCAAAAATAATAAGTAATTTGTAAAAAGAAAAAACACTTATTTATAATATAATGATTATATGGAAAAGGGATCCATTTTATTTGCATTTAATTAAAAACAGGATTGTTTCTTACTATTGACCCACTTTAATGATTTATTAGAAACTGATGGGTACTAATTTAGGTACAATATTAATTACTCTATTTGGAAGAGATAACGTTTAAAAATTATGATTAATTTATTTTCTTAATTTGCAGTTATGATAATCCATCCTTATCAACTCACTATTTGCGCAGATAACTTAGAATTGAATTCGACAATAAGACTAGACCAATTCATTCCATAAAAGTTTGGCACAAGTTAAAACAATTAAAATCGGAATTTATACAATATAGTATTTAGAGAATAAATTGAAATGGTTTTATTTATTATTTATTAGTTGGCTATTGTTATTTCCCAACAGGGTAACTCAACTGGGTCACGGCAATGACCAAACCAAAGCCACGAAAACGTTATTGTATATTGCATTTTTTATATTAGCAATGGAATAAAGGCACTAAAATACGAGGACGTGACCCATTTTTTATAGGTAGCCGACACAGCATTACCTTGGTCCTAACATCAACGCTACCTCGCACATGCACCCATTTGCAAAATTCAACTATAATAATTGTACATCTTAGAAACCAAATTATTTCAAACGAAAAAAATAGAATCATGGTTTTAGCCCCTACCACACTCCTTTTGTCCTTCTCAGAAGTGAATTTCGTTACAACCTTTGGATTGAGTGGCTTGTCTACATTGTCCCTATAGTTGTGTGTATTAGGATGTTTAAAGTGAGGTTTTACACTTTTTTGTTTTTAATTCTTCTTGTTGATCTGGTCTATTAAAATAATTAACCTTTGGTTAAGCTGTATCAATTAAAAAGATTAAAAATAATTTAAAAATGGAAAAGAAAAACATATTTTTTTAAAAATGGTTAGAAATAAGTTTAAATATTGTATCAGTATAAGTGCATGTGTGTAGATGTATTTGTCAGACACTGACATCTCTTTGCGTATCAATCATGCAATAACCCCTGCCGCCAATTATAGCTCCTTACCCATTTTCTGTGAACTTTTCAGCCTCTCACACACACTCTTTCTTCTCCCCTTCCTAAATTCAATTCAATTTTAATAAGCCAAATCATTTCTGGTTTTTGCATGAAAATTTGGCACGGGTTGTTTGGTTTTCCTTCCTTCTCATGTACCAGTCCCTTTTTTCCCCAGTTATTCGATATTAATAATAATATACATGATTAGTTACTGTGATATTATTTTAATGTTTTTGTTCTTCATTTAAAATTTGCTACCTAAACTAGCCTTTCTTATTCTGAATATTTCCTAAACTGAGAATTTCTGTCTTTTTTGGACAACCTATGATTTAGGCCATATTTGTTTTAAGGAAAAATCGCCCCCAGTTTTTAATTTTCTGTAATTCAGAAGAAGGAAATCAAAAGGGGTTGTTTTTATCTCTGTACTATAGTTGGGTATTGGGGAGAGTGATGCTGAATATTGAGGGTGGTGGAAAAAATGGCGAATCTGGTTCCGGGGGTGCTTCTGAAGCTTCTGCAGCACATGAACACGGATGTGAAGGTTGGTGGGGAACACAGGTCATCGCTATTGCAAGTTGTGAGCATTGTTCCGGCACTTGCAGGGGGTGAACTGTTCCCAAATCAAGGTTTTTATCTCAAGGTTTCTGATTCATCTCACGCCACATATGTGTCTCTTCCTGATGAACATGATGATCTCATTCTCAGTGACAAGATTCAGTTGGGTCAGTTTGTTTTTGTTGATCGGTTTGAGGCTGCTTCTCCTGTCCCCATTCTTCGTGGGGTTAGGCCTGTTCCTGGTAGACACCCTTGTGTTGGAACCCCTCAAGACATTGTTGCCACTCATTCCCTTGGATTCCTTGACAACAACAACAATAATAAGAATGCTGTTTGTTCTGACATAGATAGATTGAAATCTCCTAGGAAAGTGTCTGGTGGTCATGCTGTCGTTGGTGGGGAGAGGGACAAGAAGGAGAGGGTGAGATCAAGTGGTGGTGTTAGTGCCAAGGAAGAACAATCAGGCAAGACTTGTTCTGTTTTGGGTAAGAGCAAATCTCAGTCTCGGCCAACAAAACCTGCAGCACCCAAGATTGAGGTGAAGAGGGAATCCTTGGCTAGATTGAGGTCTACCAATTCGAGGTCCATTCCTTCATCTCCGAGTAGTTGCTATTCGTTACCGAGTTCTTTTGAGAAATTTGCCAATGGGGTGAAGCAGCAGCAGGCAAAGATTAGTGCTAAGGTGGGAGTGGTGGAGACAGGAAAGGCTACCCGTGGAGCTAGTCCTGTTGGGAAGAAGGGTGCAGTGGGAAATCCAATTAGGAATTTGGTGCAGGGCATTGAGCTGGGGACCAAGGCTCTTCGAAAGAGCTGGGAAGGGAGTACGGAAGTGAAGACTAAAGAGTCTTCTAAAACCAGGGTTGCTACTAAGTTTGATCCTAAGCCTGAAGTTCGTAGCTTGGTAAGTGCGATCACCATTTCTCCTTCTTAGCAACTTTTGATATCGACTGTGAGGCTTGTTGGGTTTAATTGCATCTTTTGGTATTGTTTTTCCTTCCAAAATTTATGTGGAATACCCTGCTGCATAGTTTAGTTGGTGTGAAACTGAGATACGTGGATTTCATTGCCTCTATCTTTTGAATCAATCAAACAATTATCTTATTCTTTTCATTTTATGGTCTACCAGACTCCTAGAAGAAGCATTTCTAGTGGAAAGTTGCCGTCTAAAGAGGAGGGCAGGATCCAAGCGCCAACAAAATCTGCTAAGGAAGAACACAAGACTCCAATGTCTACGAAGAAGGCTATTGCTAACGGAACTACAGAGGAACCAGAAAAGTCAAGCAAGCAGAGAACTTCCATTGGAAAGAAATCAGGAGAAATTTCTAACAATGGACTCCCGGGGAACTTGATCAAAGTTTCTCTAAATAGTAGAAAAGTGACAGATGCAAGTGTTCAATGGGCTTCACTTCCATCATCTATTTCAAAGCTTGGAAGGGTATATTCATTGGGAACTCCTTGGCTTTTACATTTTACTTCTTTGATTCTTAGCTGTAAAAGTATATATTGCTGAAGAACAATTGTGATAGAAAAAAGAAAGGAAGGCACGGGTCTAACAAAAGAAATTGTCTCATGAGTTCAATTAAAACAACTCCAATGAGTATAGTGTTTGATTCATGAATACAGATATACTAATTATGCTGCAAGTATAATGTTGGATCATGATTGATTTAGTCTTACTTGGGTAGTAAATATTCTATGTACATGTTCCTATCCTCACTCACTGTATGAATTATTCAGAACATTATTTGGCTTACTGAATCCTTCTGTTAAGATGTGAATTCATTGTTCTTGTATGTTCACATTTGTGACAGGAAGTAATGAAGCAGAGAGATGTGGCACAGATGGCAGCAATTGAGGCCATGCAAGAGGCTGCTGCTGCAGAGAGTATGTTGCAGTGTTTAAGGTATCAATATATTAGGATCAGGATGATAACTTTAGGCATTTATGTATGGATAGTGCTTCTGGACTGCTGAAATGTTTAGATCAGGTCTAGTGTTAATATGATCAAGATGCTGAATTGTTGACACCTGGAAAATGCAACTTTGATTTAAAACCTAGATATATTACTGATATATGCACTTGAGTAACTTTATCTACTAAAGCAAAGCACGTCTAGAAGTTACGGAAAACAATACTTTTTACTCAGTTCACTGAAGATGGACATTGGTGTCATTCCATTAGTGTCTTGTTGATACTTTTACAATGAATTATGTTTTTCCATCACCTCTGCAATGTTCTATGTAATCATCAGATAATACGACAAAGATATTGAAACTGAAGCATTTGGAGTTTGGGTTGGTGCAGAAATCCTAAACTGTATTATTAGCAATGCTATGCTGAGATTTTCTTCGCCATTTTGTCCTATTTGGAGTTACGTTCTCCCTAATTTATTATCAGTCATGTATTGGTTAAATGTTATATTTATCATTCCTTGTGTAACTCTTAACAAGCTTACAGACACAGTTGAATAGACTGTGATTATTAATTCCTACTATTTTATTTGTTCAATTTATTAAAGCCAAGATCCAGTAGAAGTTCTCTTTGCATTTCAATCCATGCGCTTTGAATGAGATAGCATCTAATCTAACCAGTCCATTGGCCTTACTCATAGTTCTTGAGTACTAATAGTTCTTACTGAGTAAGCTTGGAATAGCACATATCCAATAACCCTGATCTTTGTACTTATGTCAGTCCTAGTATTTCCTCCTTCACTGTCCTTTGATTACAGCCTTGAATCCAAATTCTGGCCTTGGTTTTTTGGCTTGATGTTTCACCCATGCTTTACAACACTCCTGCAAGGCTGCAATCACATGCTAAGTAAATTGGAATTTTATTTTTCTTTACCATAAGCTTTGGAGGTTGCATTAACTTTCCAACTGAGCCTTCTTCAACATGTGTCCCCTACATTATCTATCCTCTTTTGTCTGTGACAGACTCAAGAGCACATGTTGGTTACTTGTAATTTACCCTTATAACAATTGTGTAATCTAGGCAGAGTTCCCGGACACTTGTTGGATAATAAAGAAGTGAACAAAATGTGTATGAATGCAGTCCATGTTAATTGTTAATCAGAATTGATCTGTAGTTTGATTTGAAAGGACAATTTCGATAAACATACCATGCATATATTTCACAATACTACTGAAGACATTGTAAATTAACCATGGTAAGATGCCGAATATATAGGAGGATTTCATGTTTAAATGTAAATGTAGTTAACCCATTTTTATGGACTACTATGTTGGAATGTTCTAATTACTTCACACCAAGTTATTGCTAACACTTGTTTCTGATGTTTCTGGCAGTACGTATTCAGAGCTAACTAATTCTGCTAAGGAAAATAACCCACAGCCAGCAGTAGAGCAGTTTTTAACTCTTCATGCAAGTCTGAATAGTGCCCGGATGATTGCTGAATCCTTATCCAAACCCGTTCCAGATGGTTCATCTCCTGAATATGAAAAGTGCACAGTGGAAGAAGCACTAAAAGTAAAATCAGATAGACAAAAACAAGCAGCCTCCTGGGTCCAGGCAGCCTTGACCACCAATCTGTCATCCTTTGCTGTTTTTACACGAGAACTCCAATCATCCAGGCTTCCAGCTTCAAGGAATTCTCAAAATCAAAAGACTGTCGTGAGAAGTCAACCCATGTTAGTCCTACACAATCCAAGTGAAGATGCTTCATCAAAAGTTCATGCAAAAACTCGTCCAACAGTTAACTCCAAACAGACCTCCCAAGGAAGTACTCGCAAAGCAGCTGATGGATTAACAAATGGGCAGAAGCAGCTAGTCCAACAGCTCCCAGAGTGGATCAGAGGAAATGGCCTTAATGGGGTGGTTAATTTGGTTGAAATGTTGCAATTACAGTCCCGAAACTGGTTTTTGGGGTTTGTTGAGAGGTTCTTGGACAGTGATGGGGACACTACCTTGTCAGATAATGACCAAATAGCAGGTATGCTCACTCAACTAAAGAGTGTGAATGATTGGTTAGATGAGATAGGGTCAAGCAAGGACGAGGGAGAATCATGCCAGATATCGACAGAGACGATTGACCGGTTGAGGAAGAAGATATATGACTATCTTCTTACACATGTTGAATCTGCTGCTGCTGCGCTCAGTGGTGGATCGCAACCGTCACCGCAGATCCTAACAACAATGACTAAAGCCAAAAGGTGAATGAGTACATAACTTAACTATGCATATTAGGGCAGGACTAATCTTGGTCATTCGAAGTTGTCCAAGAAGCTCGGTCCCCTTTAAAATTCACTTTTTTTTTTTTTCTCTTTCATCTGTTTGTACATAAATCCTACATGGGGGATTGAGGTATAGAAGGAGTCTCATTATTTGTTAGGGGAGATAGCAAATATGATTTATGAGGATATTTCTTTCTTTCATTTTTCAAAATATTGTTCAGATGAAATTATACAAATTGAAACAATGGAAGATATTAGCAGACACGATCTTTTCCCATGTCCTACCTTGAATGTGGTTTCTTGTATAGTTTCCCATGTCACGCACCTATGGTTATCAAGGCATGATGAATATAACTTCTGGTGCCAATGTACAGAGCCTGAAACATGCCCATTTCATATTCAACTTGTGAACTCTCAATATCATTGGTATGTGATTTTCTTTCTTTGGCTCACATTTTTCGTGAAGGCAATTTAGTAATGGGTGTATAATAAGCCACTAACCATGCCAATGATGGAACACGAGGACCCCTTTATGCCCTAAAGCATGAGGTGAAGTATTTCACATCACAACAAGGCCACAAGATATCACAGACTGGAACATACTCACAAAAAAATGTCACTTTTATTCTTGAGTATAAACTGCATGCAGCGCCTTAAACTAGGCTGCATCAGGACTATTGACAAATATAATTCCATCTATTATAGTCTTAGAATTTCTCTTTGATTGGAAGTTTAAAGTATAGGTTGAAGATGCTATAACTAAAGATTGATAACAAGATAAAATGTAACACTATATGGTAAGATAAGGTGATATATAAAAACTATAATCTGTAAAATTCCTCTGGGAGCACAGCACCAGCTCATATAGAGAGAAAGTAGTGCAAACTGTTACCAATTGAAGGATGGTTATTGGCTGCAGGAACAATTCAAACGTACAGGACAAAGTCGTAATTTTGTAAGATAAACTTCGTTAGACAATATCTGTAGGTCAAAGTCAAAGAGTGCTAAGAAAGGAAGCAATAGAATTTTTTAAAATAAAAACTTGGAAAACAGAATGTTTCTTGCTGGCTAGTGCCAATAGGGTTGGTCCGATTTTCACGGTAATAATAATAACAACAGGGTTCCTAGTATAGAAAATGATTTTTTTTGGATAAATTGTATTTACTTCGCTGATCGCTTTGATTTCAAAAGAAATAGTCTTGAGCTTTCAGCTGAAGAATATTTTTGGTCTTAATAATAATAATAACAATTTTATTAACACCTATCTTTATAATTAATGTCAAGAATATAAAATTTTAAAATGATTAAAAATCATTTATTTATTTTTTAATCTTTATCATAAAAAAAACCCTATTTCCAACCGATACGGATGTGCAACCTTTTTGGCCAGGGAATATTTGGAACCTAAATTGCACGGCAGTAACTCTAGCGAAGTCATGGGGAGCACTTTTGCCAGCTGATTTTGTTCAGACATGAATGCCATAATTATGCTCAGAGCTAGAGCTCTAGGTTCATTCATACTTTGATGAAAGGAAAACGTTATGTGATGTAAGTGAACATTAAAATGGGGTAATTTTTTTAAAAATTTTGAGATAAATTTTTAAAATTTGTAAATAAAATAAAAGAAAAAAATAATGATATACAATATCTTAAGTTGTGATGACCCACAGTATGCAAAACAAATAGTGGAAGAATTCACGGCTAATAATAGGGAGGTGAACATTAGCAATTCTAGTGCTTTTTTGAATTATTGTTATTATATAGTTTCTTAAGTTTTGGAACCATAGTGTTTGTATTCTTCTTGTGTATATAATTTCAGATTCAGAAAGAAGCTTTGAAAAAGCAGAAAAAGAAGGCCTGCAGAAGAGCAGATGGTTGACCAAAGCCTAATTGCTTCATCTCTGTTTTGATCTGAGCCTTGGTTATATTTGTTATATTGCTTTTGAATGTCACCTCTTGATGTTAATAATTATGTAGGAGGATTAAAGAGCAAGAAATGAGGGGTGAAAACGAAATTAAGCTTGTTGAATTGTGGATTATGTCAAAGCCTATATCTAAAGTGAGACTTCGTGCGTGGCTGTGAATGTGATGCACAACACAACAACACGGGTCACCCAAAAAAGAGAACCTTTCCCAAAAAGATCAATTATAGAGTCTGGTAGTAACTGTTAAATAATGGTACAATATGCAATGACTAAAAAGTAAACGAGGAAACACCATGTCTTGAGAACCATTATTCTGATGAAATATGAGAAAGTATAAATAAGTTACTAAAAAATCCTTAATTTTCTGAGGCCCAAGCATGAAATGAGCACAGACAAAAATTAATTAGTGAATATTAATTTAACCCTTGTCCTTGCTACCATACAAGGGGGTACTTGTATGCAGCATTTTAGAATTGTTAAGGCTTATATCATATACATTTGATGATGCATTAGAAGATGCATGAAGCCTGTCAATTTTTAGTTTTCCTTACTTGATCAACTTTGAGATGTGCAATATGATTGTGGCAAGTTGTCTGCAGCATAATTGCACCAAACAATATTCATATCGTTTCCATCTTTTAGAGTGTTTACATTATAGGACCCAAGTTGCAATTGCACTGACCCTTCCTAACTGGCAACTGTAGTGGATTTGGACTACAACAATAAAGTTAACTTCAATAATCTCATATGCATGTTTTGGCTCGAGCTAATGGAGACCCTAAACTCTTTTATCTTTTTCATTTTCCAGATTTGACTCTAACTTTATTTTGTCATTCATTCATATGTTTTGGATCACACTCTAGCAGAAAATCTCAAAAGTAACAATCCACCACACCCTTTATTCATTACACAAATTCTACGCAAAAAAAAAAAATGAAAAAGTGAAAGACCAAATGAACATAAACTACAAAGTAATAAAAATGGGTAGAGATAAAGGAAAACACACCATTCTTCAAATTGGTTTATGACTCAGCTACCGACTCTCGTTCAATTACAAAGTATGGCTACAATTACTTATCCAAGAGACCCATCCATCCAATTTCCCTACCACGCGCACTCCCCTCCCCAACTTGCCCAACTCCACTAAGAATTTCAACAATACAAAATTATTGTTAGTAAAATTTGTGCCCATCATACGTTTCATTAGTATTTTTTAATAATAAAACAAAGAGTAAGTCGTTACCATGTCTTGAAACTTTTTATGAACGATCATTTTATTATAAAATATAACACATTGAAGTATTCAAATTTTGATGTCAAGTAGGTTTTCAGTAATAAATTAGCACTTGCTAGGGGAGCTATAAATTGGTCCAAGGTTATTTCTTTTTAAAAAAAAATACAAAAGCTGCAAATGAAGTCTATAAATATACTAAACATAATACAAAAGTGATACCCTAAATAATCAATCCCCTTAATTTTGTTGGCATTGAAATAATTGTTTTTGTTTTTACCGTTTGCAATTAACGAAAAATGTTGATCACAAAAAGGAATAATAATAATAATAAAAAAAAAAAAGATGGATGCAATTAGCAAGAATATAGAAGATACAAGAAATCTTTCTAAAGACGGTGACAAGGGAAGATTTGAGAGTTGTTGTCCACGTGGAATGCATTAACAACAGTGTGTGGTCGTGTGATACAGAAATAAACTTCATTAAAATCTCAATGTGTTGGAATTGCCACCTCACAAAAATAGGGAGAAAAAAGGAACTTAGTTTTCAACCAAATAGTGCCAACACACTCTTTTCTTTTTGAAGGACATAACATAAACAGATACATTGATAGATGCAAATGCTCTGTAAGGCTTCGTCTGCTATGGCCACTTTTCCTTGCTCTAGGGTTTGTTCTTCTCTCTCTTCCATTCTCCTTTCCCTTTTCTCTCCATTTCGTTTCACAAATTATGCTGAAATTTTTGATCGAACAAAACTAACCCCTTCAAATTTTGGAGGCCCTTCTTCCATTTTTTACTTTAAAAAATAAAATACAAACTCTTTCTGCATTTGATGAATGATATGAAGGTATTTTGCTTTTGTTCGCGGTAACAAATTGTTAAATTAAGATTTTTTTTTTAATCAAAAAAGAAAAAAGAGCAGAAATCGTTGTTCTTGTTTTACTTGAGAAATATTTGGAAATGTTTGACTTCAATATTGCAATTTGATTCTGGGTTTAGTTTTTAGGTACTTGAGTTACTCTCTTTCATTTGTATGTATTGTGTTATTTGTTTGTTTGATTCTTGGGTTGACTTGTGATTGTATCGTATCCTACCTGCGGGTTTTGGATTTGGCTTACTATTTTGATTGGATAAGTGACTATTGATTATTTGGTGATGGGTTTTGAGTATTGTTTGTTTCTTAGGTGAGAAGTGGGTTATCTTTGTGGCCAGAAGTTAGACAACTTTGCTTTAGAAAAGGCATTCTATATGGATTTATGCGAATGTTTTCATCACCGTTGAAAACACTGCGTGGAGCTAGTCGCACGCTGAGAGTAGCTCAATTTTGCAGTGTTGTGAATATGTCTTCCTCATTGCAGATTGAAGTGGTGAGAGCAGGTCTCTTGTTTTTTTTTTCTGCTGTCGTGGTGCTGTTGGATTAATATTAAGTCACCCAAGCTGATAAGTTTTCTGCAGGAATCTGCTGAATGCCTAACTTGTGATGTATTTGATCATGTTTTCTCAAATTGTTAGGTACCTTGCTTAAAGGACAATTATGCATATCTCTTACATGATGTGGGTACGGGTACAGTTGGTGTTGTTGATCCTTCTGAGGCTGTGCCTGTGATAGATGCCTTGAGCAGGAAAAATCGAAATTTGACATACATACTCAACACTCACCATCATCATGATCACACTGGTGGAAATGTAGAATTGAAAACAAAATATGGGGCAAAGGTAAGATATTTAGATCTTCTGCTAAGGTTTATTATACTTTGTACTTTTGTATTAATATTCTGTGTGTATTTTCAGTGACATCAGTGGATAATCATTTGTAATTGAAATACGATTCCCCATGTATAGAGCAGATTAAAAGTGAGATTTACTTTGTTCTGTTTGTCTTACAAACTTCCTATCATTTGTGGTACTGGTATGTGGTTTCTGTTATTTCTTCCCTTGGCAAGTAGGAACTTCTTCCGGTTTTGTTGGATTGAGAGATTGCCTTCCTTTTAAAGGAGGAGTTCTCTTGGTACCTTGTCCAATTTAGCATTCATGTTATTAATAATAACTGTGGAATTTGACAAAATAAAGTTTTGCAAATTTGATTGATAAATTAATTATTGACAATTAGACATATTAGGCTCTTTGATGATTGATCAAGCAATTTGGAAGAGTTGATTGCCCTTACATTCTTACTTTGTGTGTTTCTATATTGTGGCTATTTAAGCAAAATGTGTGGATTTTCTTAAGGCACCATTTGGTGTATTTTTTATATGCTTACTAGTTAATACCGTATGTAAATGTTAACACTTCCCACGTTGCATTACAGGTGATTGGTTCAGGAGCTGACAAGGCAAGGATTCCTGGCATTGACATCTATTTGAATGATGGTGATAAGTGGATGTTTGCTGGCCACGAGGTGCGTGTAATGGACACACCTGGTCACACCCAAGGTTGCATTCATGCCCTTTTTGCATTAGTGATTCTTCTTAAGATTGAAGAATCATTTATATTTTTAAAAAAGCTAGGTTTTCTACTGTGTGGCTCATTTTTCTAATTTTCTACTTACTTATACTGTAAGCAGGCCATATAAGCTTCTACTTTCCTGGATCTGGGGCAATTTTTACTGGAGACACTTTGTTCAGCTTATCATGTGGCAAGCTCTTTGAAGGAAGCCCTCAGCAGGTTCATTTAAATTGTATTTATGTGTTCATTTTGTTTTGAGATTTGAGATTTCTATCCAGTAGTATGTCATTGCATCTTATGTGTCGGATCTTATCTTTTATTGTTTCACTAATGTTTATAACTTGTATACTTTTTGTCAAATAATACTTTGCTTTGTGAGCATATTGAATGTTCATTAGTACCTGTGTTGTCATGCAAGCCAATTCTTGCGTGGTGTCAAGTCTTTTACTTGACAAACTTGTAATTTGTACCTTCAAATATTGAGAAATTCATCCGTGTTACAGATGCTATCTTCTCTTAAAAAGATCATGTCTTTGCCAGACGACACATATATATACTGTGGACATGAATATACATTGGTTAGTTATTTTTACTCTTGTCCTTCACCTTCTTTGCTTTGTTTTCTTGGCCTAAGGGCTGCAACATTGACTTTGGTGCATTGGAGTTTGGCAGAGTAATACAAAGTTTGCATTGTCTATTGAACCTGAAAACAAGGAACTTCAATCCTACGCTGCTCATGTAGCTTACCTTCGAAGTAAAGGCTTGCCTACAGTAAGTTTTAGAATTGAAGTGCCCTCTTCCTCTCCTTAGCATCTCTTTCTTCATTAATCTTTTTCACAAATCAGAAATTCACTGTTATTAAACTTATACTACCTTTATTAATCTGTTTGAATTCTTTGACTATTTCTTAAGCCAAATTAATTAATAAGTACTGTTTGGCTAGATTCCCACCACCCTGAAGATGGAAAAGGACTGTAATCCATTCCTTCGTACATCTAGTCCACAAATCCGGCACTCATTAAACATTGCAGCCACAGCAGATGATGCAGAAGCCCTGGGTGTCATTCGACGAGCAAAAGATAATTTTTAGAGTTATTTATTTCAATTTTTTAAGTCTAAAGATACATGTACTGTATAGAGTAAGTTAAAGAATCCATCTTTGGAATAATAAATGCTTTATGCTATCTTTTCAATATCATTACTCAATTTTGTTTTTGAGTTCATTTTGGGAATTATCTCAGTCCAACTGGTTCGGTTGGGCCATAGAACTTGGCTATTTGTAAATCGGTTTTGAACCATTCAACCAGCATATGAATCAGACAGGAGCTGTTCATTGATGAAATGTAAAATATTTTTGAAATTGTATGGAATTTGATAGGATGAAATGACACTTTCATTAATTTAACTTTTAAATTACATGAAACATTCATTTTGCACTCTTATTTGTCACAACTTTGGTCATTTTGCAAAGAACGATAATTCATTCACAATATTTGTTGTCGTTTAACCAGACTTACCTAATTTTCACTTTTACTCTGTATAAAAAAATTAAATCCTTATTTGATGCCTAAATAAATGAGGATCATAGACGGGTTGGAGATAAAATGATTAAAGGGTTAAAAGAAAATTGATGAAAACAACGCAATTTTATAGAAAGGGGTTGGAGATTGTAGTTTTGAAGAGGAATATTTTGAAAGGATTAAAGTTAGGGGGTTAATGGATTGGATTTAATCTAAATTTATTTTTAATCTAATTAGTGAATTTTAAATTATTTTATTTTATTTTTTAAAAAATTAGTTTAAAATTGGTTTTAAAATTTAGATTTATTTTAAAATTAATTTTAAATCCAATTTTAGTCAAAATTGATTTTAAATCTAATTTTGACTAGTTTTATTCAAAATCAGATTTATTTTTATACAATATTTAAAGAAAAATTACGCTTAAATATACCTTAGAAACGAGCACGTTGATTCTTTGAGACAATTATAGTCATCCTCAACAACGATTTAGATTTTAGACAATCATCCAATAACAGTAAGTAAGAAAATAAGGCAATAAATTCTAGAACAATATTTCATTCATTCTTCAGTAGGCTACTTTGATGCAGCTGCCTGAAACTAAATCTCGTTCAAATCTGCTATTTCTCAAAGTTCTCATCCTCCTTTCCTATCAAAGTGGAAAATAACAGCTTTTTTGTCCTTGTGTTTATATATTAAACAAAACTTGAAAGTAACAGCTGTTACTTACTGCTCCAATAGACAAATATAATAAGCATGGCCACTTTCATGAGACTTACTGGAAGTTATGCACAAACTCTGAAATTCAATTATAACTCCTATCTTTTCTTTCCTCTGTCATCATTTACATAACTCATTCTCATCGTTAACATTATTTATGGTTCAGTGCCTGATTAAACAAATATCGTTGCCTGCCAAAACAACTGACTCTGTCAGACCCCACACTCTTGATCAAGAAATTTCAAAAGGATACCGAGAAGAAATTAGTGGCTTTGACATTAACTGGAACTGAAAACGATCGAGTCATATGCTGATTTACGGCCATTTTCTGTACGAAATGAAAATATTCATCAACGTGGCATAATTTAAATATCAAATACAACAGCATGTTCAATATTAAAAAATGTAGAAAAACTTGGTCTGTGATGACTAGAGTATAAGAGTATTTGTTTTGATATCATGGAACAAGAATGAAGAGCAGAAACATACACTTAAATCAGAACCAATCCCTGGGTGTCTTCCATGTACATTCTCTACACCCGCTACTTGTGATACAAAAACATCAAGTTCATCACTGCATTACTGCAAAAATGTTAAAAAAGACTAACTAGAGGTATATATGATTCTATAAATTTCTAGCTTTCAATATTGTGGATGTCAAATGTTGAAAAATGGAGTAAAAGGACATTTATAGAACTAATATCGTGTGGTTTGAAATCTCTTATTTCACGCGTGCCATGAGTGTTTTTATCTAGGTCCAAGTTCAGTCCTGTGACGAACCTATTCTATTATGTGTCAATTCCATCGCTGATAAAACAAAACAGCAAATTTGATTTGTCAAAACAACGGCAAATATTAAGCACAATCTTATATCCTCACATGGAACTGGAAAGCGGCAAAATAGAACTACGAAGAATGGAATAAGCGGTAAAATTGAGGAGGAAAAAAGAGTACCTGTGAGGCTGAGCAAATGAATCTCTATTGCTGCAATACCAAATCAGAAATCTAGAGTTTAGAAGAAGGTGAAGAAAAAATCTAGTTTTTTAAAGTCCAATCCGATTTTAATATATTAGAATCAGTTTATATCCAGATTTATTTTTTTATAGATTCAGTTTTCTGATTCTTTAAAAAATCTGGCTGGTTGGACTTAGTTATGCATTAAGCTTTTATATTTAGATTTTATTTTTTGCACCCCTATTTAAAGTAAACTACTTTTATTGAGATGTTAAGAATGGAAATAAGAATTTAAATGTATAAGTATAGAAAAATTAATAAATTTTTTTAATTATAATTAAAAAGGGAAATACTTAATATAATATTTAAAAAATTATGAAACTAAAATTAAGTAAAACTTTACAGGAGTATAGAATCATATAATTACAAGAAGAGGATTAGAAAAATATTTTTTAACACGTTTTAATTTTTTTTGAATTATTATTTAAAAATTATTTAAGCACAGATAAGATTTATTAAATTAAAAATATCTATTTAATGTCTTAATATTTTGTGTTTTAAAAAAATACATTATTAGGATATTTGGGATAATGAATTAAAAGAAACCGTTTGAGGAGCAGTGTGCCTTTGCAATTGGTGAGCGGTGGTGACGTGGCTCCGCTGTGAAATGGAAACGGCCACATAACAAAGTTGTCGGGCTGACAAGTTGCAAGCAAAATCAAAATCTCTCTCTCTCTCTCTCTCTCTCTCTCTCTCTCTCTCAGGTTAGGGTTTCTCTTTGGCTCTGAAAAACTCTACACAATGCCGCTTCCTTCCAAATCCCTCGAAAGCGAGGAGTGGGGAACACCCACCAACAACCTATGGGTCGGCAATTTGCCGCCGGAGGTCACCGACTCCGATATTATGGAGCTCTTCGCTCCATTCGGCGCTCTCGATACTCTCATCTCCTATTCCTCTCGCACTTTTGCCTTCGTCTTCTTAAGGCGACTCGAAGATGCCAAGGCCGCCAAAACCACTTTGCAGGGCGCTTTTCTGCGCGGAATTCACATCAGAATCGAATTCGCTAGACCGGTTTGTCCTCTTTCCTTTTGATTTCGCAATGCGGCTTTAATTTAATTTATAATAATGATAATAATAAATTCGTGGTTTCAGCCAAAGCCGTGTAAACAGCTATGGGTGGGTGGTGTTAGCCCTTCTATCACGAAGGAAGAATTGGAAACTGAATTTCGTAGATTTGGTAAGATTGAGGATTTTAAGCTCTTCAGAGACCGCAACACTGCATGCGTTGAGTTTCTCAACTTGGATGATGCTACTCGGGCCGTGAAAATCATGAACGGGAAGCGTTTGGGTGGAGACCAAATTTGTGTAGACTTCCTTCGATCACAATCTACTAAAAGAGTAATATAAATATATATTTTTTAAATTTTATTTTAAGAATAATTTGTTTCTTCTCTTTATCTTGTTTATTTAATTACCTCTTATGCTACAAGCGTCCTGATATGCCTCGTGGTTGCGTCTATAACGTATTCTCCATGACATCAGCTTAGTGGGAAGTGGTTGTTTTAAAATTATCCAGAATGGGGATGCTGCTTTTCGTATATAGTCAATGTAAAAGGGTGTTAAGTTCAAGATTCTAGTACCTAGGATTGAGCGGGGGTATAGACACATTAAATGTCAGATTGCCAAATGAATCATAATATCCTACCTAAAATACATATGCAGGGAGATAGAGAGTTAATATTTATACTCCTATTTGAAATTGCATGAGATCACAAATCAAGTGAAAAACAGAGGAATTACGCAGCTAAACCAGAAACAAATCAAAACTGCTAGCCATTTGCTGGGTGTTAATCATAAAAAAGTCGAAGGAAAGTAGAGAAAAGGGCCTACAGTTTGCCAATCACCACCCCAGTATAAACTGACGTGTCCACATATCAAAGCGACCAAGAAGGGAAGTCTGAACACCAAGTCACTGGTCAGAATGGAGGGGTTGAGTGAGAGACATGGTAGAATGGGAGGAGGGATTGACCCATAGATGCCCAAATGAAGTCAAATGGGGCTTGTGGTATTTAGCTTTTGGGCTTGGGTTTTCCCCCTCTATTAATCATGGGTATCACACCACCTCTAATGGTGGGTTGCTTGATAGGTCAAGATTGTCCAGCTTACCCACATCCACAAGCTAGATTGAAAATCTAACCTAAAACCCTCCATGTTTGGTTGATGTGCAGGTTGGGTTGAAGATTGTAACATTGCATGATAATACAAATTAAATCACGATATTTACAGCCTTGATTCCATATCTCAGTAGTTTTTCTGAAATCTTTGTAATTATCAAAAAGGACTTTGGTTACTTTTAATTTAAAGCTTAGTATGATTAATTCAATGGTGTTTTTTGGATGTGATGAGCGTATAAGCTTTATTCTATTTCTTTGGCTTTAATATTTTTCATATAGAAATTGGTGGATTAGGTAGTTTCGTTATAAAACTTTCTAAACTTTAGTTACTGATTATTTTTTCTATTAAGTTTATGCTTTTCTGCCTATTATTCTTGTGTAGCTAATGTTTCCTTTGCTGATTTCTATAGGATCTTTTGGTGGATTATGGGCAGTTTCAGGCTAGACCACAGGTTAGAGCCTCCCAAACCTAACTACGTGTGTTTTGTGTTAGTCCCAAACCTTTCACGAGGAACTTTATTACCATTCCTTCTAAAATTCTTTCTTGTGTCACAGCATTCACAACCTCCAATCGGGAGAAATGGTCAACCCAGTAATGTTTTGTGGATAGGTTTTCCTCCTTCTTTTCAGATTGATGAACAAATGCTTCACAATGCTATGATTTTGTTTGGTGAAATTGAGAGAATCAAGAGTTTTCCTTCTAGACATTATTCATTTGTTGAGTTCAGAAGCGTTGATGAAGCTCGGCGTGCGAAAGAGGGTCTTCAAGGACGGCTTTTTAATGATCCTCGGATAACGATTATGTATTCAAGCAGTGAGATGGCACCTGGCAAAGATTATCCTGGCATTTATCCTGGGAGTAAAGGGACTATATCTGATGGATTAGTTAACGAGCATCCACTTCGACCACTACAAATTGATGCATTTGGTCATAATCGTCCTATTGTTCCAAATAATTTTCCTGGACAACTGCCACCAGGGGGTGTTGTTGGACCCAATGCCCCAATGCGATCTTTTGGTTCTCAAGGTCTTGAACCTCTTATCTCTGGTCCTGAGTTTAATGAGATGGGTACACACACCAAATTTCAGGATGGTAGCTCTAAAAGTCTTACGGGTCCAAACTGGAAAAGGCCATCTCCACCTGCCTCAGGAATGCTTCCATCTCCTATGCCTGGTATTCAGCCGCCTTCAAGATCCACCTCTGGTGCATGGGATGTACTTGACATAAACCAAGTTCAGAGAGATTCTAAACGCTCAAGGATAGATGGTGCTTTGCACATTGGTGATACTCCATTTCCTTTAAGGAATATAGATGACCGTGGATTAGGGCTTGAACAAACTTTTGCAATTGATCCAGTTATTGATGGAGTTGGTTCTGGTCCTAAGAGTCACCTTGGTGCAGTGGGCAGTAGAATCACCTCTGGAGTGCCTGGTTCTGTTCAGCCAGATATTGATCATATATGGCGTGGAATTATTGCAAAAGGGGGAACTCCTGTTTGTCGAGCTAGATGCGTGCCTATTGGAAAAGGGATAGGGACTGATCTGTGAGTATAATTTTCCCTTTTCTTAAATGTCTCAGTCAAATTTTGGAAATTCAAGGGAGGATGAAGGAAATAGTAATAATTCTTAGGATGAGATTTTTTGCCCCTTCATCTTGTTAGCTTCTTTTGCATTTGCATTTTTCCTCATTGCTAGCAAGGTCTTTCATGCAGCATATGATTTTTCCTTTACAGATTGTTTCTTTACTGTGGAAAATATTTGCCTTAAATGATTTTTTATTGTTCCGTGCTGCATGCTAGCTTTTCTGTTATATATCTTTATTCTTCCTGCTTGTCATTGGGAAGCACAGTGAGTTTAATGTTCTTGCATTTTGTTTAACAAGTTGTCATTTTTTTTTCATGGAAAAATGCAGTTTAGTAAGCATGCTTCTTTTGACAGTTTGCTTTTGTTCTGCATATTATTTTATCTGCATTGAATCTATGAGTATTGTCATTATATTGTTTCTATTTTTTTTAATGTCCTTAGATGAAAATACTTAGTTTTATATAACTTCCAAATTTTGGTTTTGCTTTTGTTTGTTGATTTGATGGTTTAAGGCATGTTTGGGTTGCAAACCCTGGTTTAGCCCCAACCCGGGGGGGGGGGGGGAGTCCACTTTTACTCAGACCATGGTCTGTGACCCAAAATCATGTTCAAGCACAACTCAATCATGATTTTTCCAAACATGTTATTTTTCGATGACACAGTTTACACTCAAACTGAAGTTTGGGACTGTGCTAACTGCAATCCAGATAGACACTTAATATTTTGGTAGGGCCTTGGATGACAAATTATTTTGAGAGCAATTGCTAATGGAGAAATATCACTTTATTCACTTTATGCCCCCTTTTTTTTGTTATACCTGTTTAGTGTTTTTATGTCCTGCTTCTAGTTTTTCAGGGTACTATTTTGCTGCTATAATTATAGTTTGTTCTGTGCTTTTGCTGCAGTCCTGATGTTGTTGATTGCGCTGCTAGGACAGGATTGGACATGCTAACAAAACACTATGCTGATGCAATCGGCTTTGATGTTGTTTTCTTTCTCCCTGATAGTGAAGAGGATTTTGCTTCATACACTGAATTCCTTCGCTACCTCAAAGCAAAAAACCGTGCTGGTGTTGCCAAGTTTGTTGATAACACCACTTTATTTTTGGTACCACCTTCAGATTTCTTGACCAATGTTTTGAAAGTCACTGGACCTGAACGTTTATATGGCGTGGTTCTGAAATTTCCTTCAGTTCCAAGTAGCACTCCAATGCAACAAGCAATGCATTTGCCTTCACCCTCTACCCAGTATATGCAGCAGATTCCCCCTTCACAAGCTGACTATGGTTCAATCTCTGTAAAGGAGGAACAGGTTTTACCAATGGATTATAACAGATTGATACATGAGGATTCTAAGCTTCTTCCAAAACCACTTCATCCAGCTACAAATGGCCCCTCTTCAATTCATTCTGTTCCTCCTGATTATACTCCTACAAAAACTGTCTCTGCATCCCAAACTGGAGTTACATTAACACCTGAACTTATTGCAACCTTAACTTCTTTACTCCCAGCAACCACGCAATCATCTGCCACTGACGGTGCAAAGACAGCAGTTGGTCCCTCTGCTGTGAAGCCACCATTTCCTCCTGGTGCACCTAATGATGGAAATCAATCTCATTTGTGGAAACAGGATCATCATATTGCAGATCCACCTAATCATCCCCCTCAACAGTTTGGGAGTATGTATAACATTCCCAATGCTCAATATCAGCCCTATCCACCTGCATTTACTCCTGACCACTCTGCTCAAGTGGTTTATGGCGGTTCTCATTTCCAAGATTCTGGTTCCAGTTTGCAACAACTAGGTACTGTTTCATCTACGCCCATGAACAATTTCATCATACCTCCACAAAATGGACAGGTAGCTGCATCCCCTCAAGTCAGTCAGCCATATCAGGTTGAAGTCTCCCACAACACCCAGAAAGGCTTTGGAATGGTTCAGGGAACAGATGCCTCTGTTTTATCTAGTTCTAAGGCATTCCAACAACCTAATTTTATACCCTCATCTAATCAAATTTCCAGTGCTGCTTCACAGCAACAAAATTTGACACCCTATCCAGTAGACAATGTTAACACAGAGCCTCCAAATCAGCAACTTCAACCTGCTTTATTTGGGGTTGGCCAGGCCATGTCAGAATTGGAAGCTGATAAGAACCAGAGATACCAGTCAACACTACAGTTTGCTGCCAACCTTCTCTTTCAGATACAACAACAACAAACACAAGGAGGGCATGGGCCAGGAAATCATCAATAAAAATTGTTTTCCGTATGTAAATATCATATGACTAATTCTTTTAAATGGGGAAATCCTTTACATCATATTAATTTCTAAAATTAGGTTGAACATTTTCTTTACATCTAGGGGCTGTTATCATATTGTATTATTTTCCCAAATCATTTCATCCTATGCGTTTAAACGATACTGCTTTTGACTTGTTTCATGGCTCTTAGCTGCATATCATCTGAAAACCATCTAGACTATCTAGTAATATGAGATATATGTAAGCTTTTAGTGTGAATTAAATTAAGCAGTTGTTGGCTAATGTCAATGTGAGGAACTTTTGTGATCCAGTTCTGTGAGGGTCCTTTGGAACAGTTTACCTTCTTTGGGGGGTTGGGGACTTGGGGAGGGGGATGTTTGAAGAGAAAGTCAAGGTTTTAACGGGTAGATTTTGTAGGCAAATTTTTGTAAGTTTGCTGGGTGTTTCCTTTGGTAGGTTTCATAGTCACTTGGTTATTAGACTGGATGTTCTTTGTTACTGCTTTTTGGCATGTTTATTTACAATGTAACAGTGTTATCAAATTGCAACCATGGCAGTGGTATGGCAGGCGGATTTTCAGCAAGACACCATATATATGAGCTATGGCATGGTGGGTTTCTTGTGGCGGGTTATTGTGCTTGCCATTCACATGATGGACTGGAACCCAGAAAGGGGGAAAGAGAGAGTGGTGAATTGTGGGTTGTGGGAAAATGCCAGGGTTGGACAGAAATGACAATGACAAGCATTGGTTCAGTGGCTGGAAATGAAAGTAGGTGCTTCTTTTCATCAACACGGGGGTCACACAAAGTGTTTTGCATGAAACAGAAACCCTATCTGTTTCTCAAGAATAAAAGGCTGAGCATGAAAATGCTCAAAAATATTGTTGAAAACTGTAAAAACGGGATAAAGATGTTATTTTTTCCCTGTACAGGATATCAGCTGCAACGGCTGTGGTCTATTGGATTGGGAATTTGGGATAGTGTTTTGAGGTTACAATCGCAACCTTTGCTTTACGAAATTGCAATTCATGATGTTATTGAAGTTTTGTAGTGCTTTAAGGCCACAATATTTTGTAGGGCTACACCTTTTTCTGTTTCAAGTCCTTTTCACCTCCCTCCCTCATTTAGGATAATCCACCTGTGAGCTTGACATGCTATTATTATTATTGTGATTTTAAACTATATTTATGGTAAAACTTGCGTTCCAAAATAAGGTTATTGGGTTCCAGAAAAAAAAAAGGATTTGTGTCTTTTTGTAGTAATTAAATAGAAATTTGGCAGACATGCTATTCCACTATAGGATACCAGTAAGTTGTATTTGAATTGCTGTATTTAGGTACAGGTGAAACTGAGTGCACATACATCCATGGGTATTGTATGTATCTAGTCTCACATTGTAAAAAGTTTCTGTTAAAAAATTGGCCATTTACCATTAAAACTATGTAACTCATTTCCTTGTGCTCTATTTTCTTCTCATATATTATGAACTGGAAACTTTCCACATTTAATCCTAATTGATATGAGGTATTTACCTTCAAATGTAAATGGAATTTCACTCACTGTAGTGACATTTGTTTACTTCATTACAATATTTAGGAATGTTGGCTTTGATAGTTCCTTTCTTTGTTTGTCTCAGCTGTAGATTTTGCTGGTTACTGTTATAACAAGTAGTCTGTTAATGTTACCTGGAATGCTGCTTGCTAAGCCTACTTGTTCCTCTCCCTCATCATCTTGGTTATTAGCTTGGATTGTGACACAGTCATCTCACCAACAGTTGGAAAGCCTTGTCCAGGTATGTTGAGGGAATTGGCTGTGTTATGTTTCTAATGAAGTAAATTTCTGTTCATGGAAATCGTTTATGCTATTTTGTAGCCTGTTATATATGGTGTGTAGATTTTATTTAATTCCTAGTATATATGGGTAATGGCTATGTGCTTTAGCTTTCATATTTTGGATAAATATTAAGTCTAGGACACAATTTATTATAGTGGAAATTTTAAGTGTTTAGGACTGGTATTTTTCTCTCCAAGGATCTAAGGAAATCCATCTGTTGAAATTATGGGGGTTTTTGGTGTTTGAGGGTGGAAGAGAGATACAAGAGAATGAAATCCTAAATTGATGTTTAACTGTGATGTATTACAATGCGTTAATATATGTTTTCATAAAATTTCTAGTACTAACTACCCATTATACTAATCATAATCCTAAATAATTAGGAAATAAATCATGACAAGATAAGGAAATATGGTAAACTAATCCTTAGAGATAAAAGTGAAACAGGGACGGAAATTAATCCTAGGGGATGATAATAGGATCTGATAAAGATTTTTCTTCTTTCAATATTCTTGCACTCCCCCTCAAGTTAAAGCTTAATAAGTTTTTAGTTTGTTACTGATAAACCCTTTAAATAAAAGGAATCTAACAATATAACTTAAGATTGTGCAATGATGGAACATGATTATTCTGAGACTATTGTGGGGCAACTAATTCTCTTAGTTAGTTAATCTGCGGGGACAGACTCATATCTTTAAAGCTGGGAGGGCAAGCAGATGTCTCTGGGAAAGCCCTGGAGTTGACAATTTGACACTTGACACTCTTGGTAAAGCTGTAGGGCTAGATCAACTGTGTTGCGAAAGCAGCATGGCCTGGCTCAACTTTAGGAAAGCAGTGTGGCCAGAGCCAGACTAATGTCTCTACTCACATAATGTACAATTCAAACTAAGAAGAGGAGGTCATGGGTCAATGAGAAGAGAAAGAAAAAGAACCAAACAATGATGAAAATGCTAGAAAAGGTCACAGAAGGCAAAATGCAGGAAATTAAAATACAAAGGGAAACATGAGAGGTTAAGGCACACTAGAGATGTCACATTGATGGGAGAAACCAAAGAAGGAGATGCCCAAAATAAGTAAAAACGGTCAGAAGAGGATAACTTGTTGGAAGGAAAAACACAATGGAAGCAAAAATGCCAGAGGATATTGTAAGGTTTGACACACAGAGAGACAATTAATTTGAAAAAAGAATCATGAAAATAAAGTTGAACTCATCATTTTATGAAACTTAACAATGGAGTAAGAGGATGGAAAATGGGTTATGTGGGGGATGGTAGTGGTACTACTCTGATATCATATTGAAATTATGTGGGTTTAGGTATTGATGGAGGAAGATAAAGTAGAATGAAATGGAACAGTAAATTAATATTTTCTGGGATCTATTACTATGAGTTGATATGTTCATAAAGCCCATTGTTCCACCCTTATTTATATTACTAATCATAATACTAACCGGAGGGGGCGGGGGGAATCATTATAAGATAGGAAATATGTAACTAATCCTAAGAGATAACAAGGGAAATAGGAAATAGTTTGCACTTGCTCTTCAATCCCCTCTGACATTATGTTTTAGGTTAAAAGCAATTACTGTTTTTGCAATTTGCTGTCAATTAATCTGTTCAATTTTAGTTATTGTTGTGTGATTGGTTAGGAATCTTATTGATATGGAGAATTAACAGTATTTGGTCCTTGGGAGAATTAATAGTTTAAGGGTGTTGCTAAGGCATTGGTTAAGGAATCTATAAATAGTAAGTTTTATTAGAGATTATGCTGGAATGCCTCAAAATACATGGCAGTTTTCAACAAAACGTTTCTATTTTTTATTTCTTAACCAGTACTCTTAGGACACTAGTTAGCATTTTTCATAGTTTTTTAGTATTTATAATTCTCTCTTCATAATGTTTGTACGATACCATCCTCAGTAAAAAAAAACTATTTCATCATGTGGCTGTTTCAAATCTAGTTTCAGATATATAGATACATCAACTATGTAACAATCCCCTTGGTACACATGTATTAGAGTGCTTGCATAATGGTTCTGAGTCCTGAGAACTCTAGTACCCCAATTTGTAGTGAACCTACTTTTGCTTATATTGTGCATTAATTTTGTTAATCATTATCTTATTTCTGATTGATTAAAATAATTGTCATGATCTATCTTTCTCTCTCTTGTTATAGCTTACCTCTCAATTGGTTGTATGTATACTTAGATAGCAATATTGTGTCTTAAATATGACATATTAATTAAGTCTTGATCTTTTCTATTCTGTGATTGCATCTAATAATAACTTGAAGTGTTGTATCCCCATTATATTTTAGCGGTAGGCTTGGAGCCCTTTTTCCCCCTAGAAGGTAAATATTAGGGTTGGGGACTCATTCACTTTAACTTATTTCACTGTGAGCTGTAATTTTCCCAATGTAAAGATCTTGAATTTGATTCCAAAGATTATGTGAAGACACTTACTGATTAAATTTGTAAATATAGAGTTACCACTATTTACTGCTTTCCCCGCCAGCCATACTCAGGGATCAGTTAACAGAATTTAAAATTTCGATACCGGATTCCAAATCTGATTTTCCCCTTGTTTCTCCTATGTTTCCTTGTTATTTCTCCTCCAAATCCAGTAGGGAGAATATGCAAATTACAATTCAGGTTTGGGCTATCAAAGGGATTATGATTTGAAGATTCTTTATATTACTTCATATTGATTCCCACTGAATCTATAGCGACTGTGAATCTATCCTAATTACTCCACCAATTGGCTTTTAGGGAGTAGGTTTTTAACTGGCTAGTAGCTAACAAAAATTAGCTTCCTCAACCACCTTGTTGATATTTTGTTGTTTATTTTAGGCAGGAAACTTCAGATGAAACCTACAAAACCTCCTAACTGCACTTTCTAATATTGTGGGTAATACGTTAATATCCACATTATTGCGATAGATGTCTATGGCATGCCTTATACTCAACCTTTTAAATCCTAACATATTAAGGCAAATATCCAGTATGAGTGTATCTATTCTTAAAAAAATGTCGGCATCTGAGCACAACTTGTTTTCTCTGAAACTAAACTACTGAGAACTTATCATCAGAGCCCTAAATACCTAATTACACGCATTCTTAATAATGTTCCATCCTCTGATGGTTTGTTTGAAGTAATGTGAATAAAACAGAGCCAGAGCACATCGGTTTGCAGTTCTATCTGTAATGCTGGCTCATATGAATTCCTTCGTTATTATTGCCAGGGAAATTTTAACAGGATGACAAATTTATAAATGAAACGTAAGTACATAATATTGGTAAAGATGTTTCAGGTCCTAGATTTTACTTCGGGTTTATTCTTTTATGTTAAGCGTTTCATGTCCTGTAAAACTGGAGTCGGTTTCATTTGATCTAATTGAACGGTAGGGAAGGGGATCTTTATGTACATAAGACAAAATATTAAAATTCCCTTTTGAATAATTTTTATTTATTCGTAACTAAATATTGAGTAATTGCCAATTGATAAATTCCTTGAACAGTGATTATTTTCATGATTTCATCCTATTATTTTTATGTCTTGAGATTCAGTCTATTCTCGCTAATATTTTTTTCGCAGAAAAGCTTGATTTTGGCACCCTCAACCTAATGTGGCTGTAAGTTAAGGAATCTTGTGAAAAGAATTTTCGCAAAAATTTACTTAGAACATTTTCTGCACCCAAGGATGCCTGTAACCACACTTTACATGAAATGAAAAGAACTTTTGGTGTGTTGTCATCGTTGACATTGCAGTTGTTTCTGGTTGTGTCCCAAGGATGGGCAAGTGTTAATAGTTGTAGATGAGTGTTGAGTGCATTAGTGCCGGATACATACTAATCACCTTGTTTTTCTGCTCTGAATAATCAAGTTTTTCTGTGACACTTGACTGAATTTAAATATTCTCCATAATGCGAACTCAATATGTTTATCCCTTTTTTCACTTAAAAAAAGTCTACCAAATGAATCATATTGCCTTAAGACACCAGACAAAACACTGGGCTCAATTTAACAATCGTAAACGAATAACCTACTAATGGATAAGTTCTGACTTAAAAAATAATTGAAAGAAATACTCATCTTGTGATCATTTTTTATCTCCAAACCTCTCGTTATTTATTACGGATTTTTTCTTTTTTAGAGATCTTTATGCAGCATGACATGCGGATAGAGTATTTTTCGTTGCGTAATGAATATATGTTATAGTGATTCTGTCGTGCAGTGTTATTTTTTTTATCTGTTGCCAATGGTTCAAGAAAGATGAGAACCGATGTAATGAATTACTTGCTGCGACCGTGTGGCTGTTGCCATAATTTTTTTGCATCGAGTGGGCTGAACAATAAATCTCTGCTAATTATGTTTTATATTAATGACAATTATTAAATGGTACGAGTTTAACAATCTATTAACATTTCGACATTTTAAAAGCCGTTTGCTTGCAAACGAATGGGCAAAATATTGATTAATAATATGATTTACGTGTCCCAACCCCACAAAAATTAAATGAATGAGTTACTAACAAATGTTGACATGTTTGCAAGAATCATCAACATAGCATTCCTAATGTTTTCGTTTATTTTCTATTCTATATGGACGTGTAGGTGATTGCTGCGTGCGTCTGTAAGATCAACGTCCGCGTGATCGACATAACTAGCAATTGATGAAGTCTTTCTTTGTTAGTCATCGTTCATTCGCTTCCATTTTTACCCTCTGCTTTCTCGCCAGATCCCATTAATTTTTCATCTCAGATCTTGACTTTGTTTGGAGGGGGACTTTTCGTGCCACAGGAATTGGTAACCTACCGTGACTTCACTCTACAACGTGCTTCTGTACAAAAAAATTATTATGCGTTTCGGTGTTTAACACTTAATTCGGTCGTGGAAGCACGTGAATACAACGAAACACAACAGAATATTTTTCCAGCATTGACAAACAACAATTTTTTTAATTTAATTTTCACTTATTGCATAAACTCTCTCCAGATGAGATTACTTGAAAGTGAGATGTGTTCTATTTTACTATTATGTGTTGCTTCGATCAATTTTCTTTTATGATACTTTAATGTTACTTCAATCAACTTTCGTCTGTAATAATTTAATTAAGTGAGAAGCTTTTAATTTGATGTTCACAACAAAATTAATTGTACAAGTTAGCATTGATTTACAAAGTTTGGCCTTTTTGGAGGATTATCAAAGTTACTGTTTTATTTTTGAAAATAATCGAAATTCAAATTTTATACATCTATTGAAGTGAGAGGCTAGAGATTTTGTAAAGCTCTGATGATTATGCAGCTAAAAAAGTATCAACCTGTCTGGGTCTGTTGTAAAGATTAAAAGCTGTGATGAAAAAGCTCTCTTAAGGACAAAATTGTTTGAAAAAGGGATAGTTTGGTGCTTTTATTTTTACAGTAAATATTTTTTTTTATCAAGAGATTATGATGAAAAATCATGAGATTATTTTTTAGTATTTAGTCTATGATAAATATGAGCATTTTGAATATAAAACTAATTACTGCAAATGATTTTCTTTTTCAATTTTTATAAAATGATATTTTTTTACATAATATCCAATTTAATAAATTATTAAAAATTTAAATTTAAATTATTTTATAAATTTAACTAAATATTTCTTTAAATTTAAATATGAGTCTTATTAACCAATATTTTTGAGATAATCAGTTAAGAGATTAATAAATAAGTTTTTTTTATTATTAAAAATTACATCGAAAACATATTATAATTAATATAAACTGTATCAGTTATATTTTAATAATATTTTTTATTTATTTCCTTAACTTGTACCTTTAAAATATTAAATAACATTTGTTCTTAGATATTTATAATGAAGTGACCAGTTTCATTAAATTTCTTTTGTACCCAGCATTAATGACTATCTAATATAGTATTTTGCAGATGAATAAATAAGTTTAAGAGTAAACTGTGATGATTAACCGAATTTACGGCTTTATTAATATTAGCAATTAAATTCGATTTTAACTAATTTTATTAAAAAATTAAAAAAATTGTAAAATATCTTCTATTTTAAAATTCCTAAAATTAGTCTAAGACTGATTGTCAAAAGCGCCAAATTGAATTGAAGAGTGGGTTACATAATTAGATTTGATTTGCACATTCCGACATTAATAAATAATATTATTACAGAGTGAGAGGGTATGTCTTGAGCTGGAAGCTTCGCTTTTGGGTCTCCGTCTCTCAGATCTCTCTTCCATTTTTAGGGTTTTCACTTTCTCGCTTCTTCCTCTGCTCCGATCTTCAACCGCCTTCGCCAATCAACTGGTAATAATTCTCGATTTCTATCTATCTATTCAAGTTTAATTTTAAGCTGCTTCGTTTATCATCGTGCTATTCGCAATTCTATGTTTCGTTGATTTCCAACAACGCAATTGATTTTTCATGTTGTCTTGTTTTCTTCTGTTCTGCAATTAGATATTACTAGGGCTTTGGAGTGGATTGGCTTTGAGATTGCATAGAGTTGTTTAGGATTAAGGAATCTCAATGGATAAGGACAAATCTGTGGGTCATGGTGGAGGTTTGCCACCTCCATCGGGACGTTATTCAGGTTACTCTCCCACTGGAAGCGCCTTCAATGTGAAATCTGAACCGTCGTCGTCGTTACCTTATCTGCCATTGGCTCCGGGAACCAGTTCCGACTCTACTCATTTTGGGCATGGAATGTCCTCGGATTCTAGTGGCTTTAGTCATGATATTAGCAGAATGCCTGATAATCCCCCAAGGAATAGAGGTCATAGGCGTGCTCATTCTGAGATTCTCACCCTACCTGATGATATTAGTTTTGACAGTGACCTTGGTGTTGTTGGGGGTGCTGATGGGCCTTCGTTCTCTGATGATGCTGAGGAAGACTTGCTGTCGATGTACCTTGATATGGATAAATTCAATTCGTCATCAGCTACATCCACGTTTCAAATGGGCGAGCCGTCTAATTGTGCAGCAGCGTCGGCCACGGCACAATCAGTGGGAGTGCCCACCTCTTCTGCAGAAAACATTGTTATTGGTGCTAATGAAAGGCCCAGAGTAAGACACCAGCATAGTCAATCGATGGATGGGTCAACAACCATCAAACCTGAGATGCTGGTCTCAGGCTCAGAAGACGCGTCTGCAGCTGATTCTAAAAAAGCAATGTCAGCTGCCAAACTTGCTGAGCTTGCCTTAATTGACCCCAAACGTGCAAAAAGGTATTGTTCTGGACAGGTCCTTTTTGTTTTCTGATTATCTCTTTTTCTTTGTTTTGTGATTTCATGGTGCATTATTTCTCATCATAATTTAGGTAATGTATAGCTTACAAACATGCTTTTAGCATAATGATTCTCAAATCCTTGCATAGATGTTAGCCTCATTTCTTTTTAATACTATAATTTTCTTTTAGAAAATATCTTAGAATTGGAATTACAGATTAATTCTTCAAGATATGTTTATAATAAGAAAGTGCCTTTCTGATGAATTTCAGAAACTTGAGCCACGAGAAAGAAGACCATGTTGTAAAAAAAAAAAAAAAAAAACTAATATAGTGTTGTACTGTTAGGTTTTACAATCCTTTGTGATATTTATGTGCATTTGATTTTGATACATTACATTATGTACTGAGTTAAGCTTACAAGATATGAATTCTCTTTGAGAAAAATATACATGACATAGTTTGTGGGCACAATTGAACTCAATATATCAAAGGAAATAGTTAAAGGTTGGAAGGCTTAAAATTGTAAGTTTATTAAAATATACCAAAAGAAAAAATGTTGATATATTGTTGGCCATATCTCTAAGTGGTTATACAGTAACATTGTTTTGGAACTACTGGTGTAGTTTGTTACTTTGTAAAAATGTGTTTTGGATCATGATTACTCTATTCAAACCATCCCATTTTGTCCACACCACTGCAATCCCCTGTAGGGGCAAAGATGCACACTCTATCCGTCTTTCTTTGTAAATTAACAGGCCAACTTGTCTGTGTATGACATCCCCTGGACCTATTTTCTTTTATCTCCTACAATTGAATAGTGGATGGTGCACGGACTATTTTTTGTTTCTCTCTTTTTTTGTTTGGGTTGAGAGAAAGAAATGTTCCGCAATGACAAAACACTGATTTTAATTGTGGGTAACAGGATATGGGCAAATAGGCAGTCTGCTGCGAGGTCAAAAGAGAGGAAGATGCGATACATTGCTGAGCTTGAAAGGAAGGTGCAGACTTTGCAAACGGAAGCAACATCTTTATCTGCACAATTAACACTCTTGCAGGTATTTGGACTACTGTGTTACCCACATCACTTTATGATTGAAAAATTAATCGGATTATTATAATTAACACATTTTGGGCTATAATGAGCAGAGAGATACAAACGGATTGAATTCTGAGAACAGTGAACTGAAGCTGCGATTGCAAACCATGGAACAACAAGTTCACTTGCAAGATGGTAAGATCATGTCATTAAATGTTTCTGAAGCTAATGCGCTACCGCTTCCATTGCTTGTCTTTTATAGTTTCTATCTTTTAAAATATCTTCATTGCAGACCATTTTAAGCCACATGATTTTTGAAAATATCTTTTTTGGCACCATTTTAAATCATTTCCGTCTTGCTTGCAACTTATGTTTTGATGTCACATTAGTTGGCATTTGCCAATGGATAAATACATATTTCTGACAAAAAAAAAGTGCATGTTTTGTGTAAAGCTGGTTGCCAAATTTTGTTGAGTTGTTTCCTGGATGGTTAAAGGTGTATTGCTTTCTCTTGCCGGAAATTTGAGTTTCATGATTTTTATTTAAATATGTAAGTTTGAGCATATGGAAGGTGGACAGTTCATCTTGATCTTGGTATTTCTAATATTTTGAGAATTAATTGAATTTTGTCATTGTAGCGTTAAACGATGCATTAAAAGAGGAAATTCAGCATTTGAAATTACTGACCGGGCAAGCTATGCCACCTAATGGAGGACCTATGATGAACTTTGCTTCTTTTGGAGGGGGGCAGCAATTCTATCCCAGTAATCATGCCATGCACACCCTTTTAGCTGCACAACAGTTTCAACAGCTCCAAATTCATCCTCAGAAGCAGCAGCAGCATCAATTTCAGCAGCTTCAGCAACAACAAATGTTGCAGCAGCAACAGCAACAGCAGCAGCAGCAGCAGGAACAACAGCACCAACAGTCAAGTGACTTGAAAATGAGAGCAGCCACACCTACTCCATGCCCCAAAGACAATGCTTCATCAGATGTAAATCCTTCAGGGGCCAAGGATTGTTGAGATTAGAGACTTTATTTTATTTTGTACCGCATCTTAGATTTGGCCATGTATTTTGTATTAGCGTGTTTAGGTTATGGTTATGTTATATTTTTTCATTCTTAAACAGTGCAAATCATCCTAGTTAGAGATTAAAAATAATGCGTTTGCATCTTTGCTATGTAGAATACTAAAATTCTTTGTCACCTTAGTTAATTGGCTATGGATACCCGGGGGTAGGTTCTTGTGTGTTTAGTCTGCCATCAATTGCTTTTGCCTACAATTACATCTAAATAGGCACCTTTCGGCTGTTGAGAAAGTTGATTCATGTTTCCTAGTGGAATTGCTTGTCCTTTTACAAACAAGCATGACACAGGCGCACTCCCGAAAGAGGATACAGATCTTTCGTTTAAGCGACTTTTTTATTTTTTTCACTTAAGCATGGAACCATCCGTATAAGCAAATAATTGTTAATGGGTGAATCAGGCAAAGGAGAGTTCAAGAGATGCAACAGGAGTTTGGTGATCGCAGTGGTGAGGCCCACGTTATGGTTGAGGAATTTGCAGGGCATTTTGGGAAGGGAGCAATGTAGGTGTGGGGTGCGAGAGTTTGAACCTTTGGGCCAAGGAGAGGAGGGTCAGCAGGGTGGATTTGAGGAATGGTGAGGGAATCTAGGTGAATTTGAAGGGAAGGTTCTCGCTGAATTTGAAAAAGGAAGTGGGGTGGTGTTTTTCTGGGTCTTGCTTTCGCTTAAATGAATGGTTCCGCGCTTGAGCAAAAAACAAAATCTTTTAAACAAGAGACTGTATCCCCTAAAGAAGCTGCTGATGTTCATTAGAAGCTCCATTTCTAGCTTCTCCGTTAAGAAGCTCATATCAATTGTTTATCCTGCCTTTGGGATAACATTTTTCAACCAATGAACTTATGTTGACTTAATTTCTTTTTCTAACTTGTAGTTTTAACCTTTATTTTAAAATATTTTAAATTATCGTTAATTACATTTGACATTATTCTCACCGTAATTTTTCAAAAAATCGTAAACATTTTTCGCTGTCATGTGACTATCTTTATGACACCTAGTCATTCAACCTAAATGTACATTAGAAAATCATTAAATAATATTAAATGTAATTGATAAATAAATTATGATAATGAACCATTTTACAAAGATATAAATTAAAATAAACATAATAAAAGAGCAACTGTAATAATATATTCACACTTGACTGTTAAAAGGAATATGCTAGTAATTTATACCTCTTATTGGGGTGAAAATCAATGTTTCTATTTCTTTAACATAAATTTAAGGATGTTGATGTATTAACAAAACATAATTGAGTTTACTAATTTTTAGGACGTCTAAAACACTATTTTTGAAATAGCTGCCAAGTGAAAAACGTAACGTTTGTTGACTGTATGACGAGTAATCTCCAATATATTTTATTTCAACCAAAAAGCATTTCCAATATAATTTTCCCCTTTTTGTGTTTGTGGGCGTAGTGGGGGGTTCGGTGGCTAAGAAAGTATAGGGGCAACGGATAATAATACAAACGCTGCAATGTATCAACATCAAAGATGTCAATTCTGACTACTTTCTGGATCTACATGACTGAGTATCCGGGACCTCCACCCCCTTCAGGCACTGTCCACTCAATGTTTTGCTTTGGATCTTTGATATCACAAGCCTGAATATCATAATAACAAAATGTATTAAACAATGTAGGATACAAAAAAAATGTATAAAAAAATTACCTTGCAATGTAAGCAGTTTTGTGCATTAATTTGCAACTTCGGTTGATTCTGCTCATCTGCAACATACCTATATTTGAGAAAGACATAAAAAATAAATAAATCAAGGAATGATTCAAAAACAGAAAATCCTTTCAGAAACCAAGCTGCAGAAAGTAGGCATTACTCATATACTCGTGCAGGACAATATCGCGATTCAGGTGCAGCATACACTGGTAAATTTACAAGTTCAGGAATCTTTGGGTCTCTCAAACGAAGATGAGGAGGTTGATCATGCTCATGATTTGTATTGCTCCTGTGAAGAAACTAAATATAAATGCCTATAAAGCAAGGATATGAGCTGCAAACTATGTCGAATAATAAATCAACAATTTCCATCATTATTTATCAAAGTCCTAAACAGAAAAGCTGACACAAACTACTACTACATAAATTAGTAAACATTGATTTTACTCTTCATTCACAATAAATTCACATAAAATGAAGTGCCATCTTATATAACTAAATGTGGTTCTTACACAGTGAAACTTTCCATAATGCATACTCAGTTTATCCTCTAATTGGATAATATTCTTCTAATAGAACATGTCATTCTACCACTTACCCTAAAGGAGAGACCCACAAAGGCAATTCTTATGACAAAAAAATTAACATGGCTCCTAAAAGCTATCATTTTCGTATCTGTGCAGGATGAAGTGGATGAAGAAACATAAACTGTATTATATTTATGAGAAACAGAGACAATATTATGTCAGATTATTTGGGAAATAACAGTTTGTTGGTCTTTACCTACAAAATTAGGATGTATTTGGATTTCAGTTTGAGTACTCTCCTCTTATCTCAATCTTTCCTCCACCACCTGTCTATGCTCACTGAGCAATTGCTCTCTCTTTTCGTTCACTTTTTCTAATCATGCAACACTTTTTCGAACCATGCAACTTTATGCCTATTTTAAAACCTAAATCTTAGACAACCTTGCTCCCCCTACCCTGGTTTAATTCCCCATAAAAAATGATCACTCGTCTCAACTCTCAACAGTAAGCAACAGGAGGGAATTAATGTTCCAAAACCTGTGCAGAGAGGTAGGTACATCAAATGACAAGACACCATCAGCCTTTGGATAGTGAATTGGAGAATGCAACTGTGCAGCCTGCATAAAATGACCACAAAAAAAATTTTTAAAAAAATGCACCGACATTCAAAAGGCTATATATTGTTATTATTGGAGAACAAACAAGAAAAACATATCAAATAAGCAAATCTCACAAAACTCAGCATACTCAATAAAGAAATGCTTCTAAAATAGCCTTTATGATGGAACCAACAAAAATGCTTTATGCCATATATATATACATATATAATGACATTCTTCTCCAACCATTGGTAACAAATAATAGCATACATTGCTCACTACCAAAGAACCCTGCCCTCTTTATTCCATCCAGCATATATCTATAATGACAAATTAACAATCTTACTCTTGATATCTTATTAGTAATTTCTTTGTTTTCCATGTCAAGCCTATTTGCATTGAACATGTGCCCTCAAGGTGAAACAAGATGAAAACAAAATAATCCATAAAAAATTAGATGCACATAAATAAATTATTTAAATAATAATTATTCCAGGGATAAACAGAGTAGAAGACCCTGGGGGAGCCGCAAGAATAAAATGTTAAAAGAAACATTGGGAAAATATCCCTCATTATTTGAAGATTTAAATATCATAAATTGCATTACAATTACTTTTTCCACAGAAACGAAAGTAAACCTACACTTTTTGTGTGGATGTGTGTGTGCGTGTCACTTAATTTCTTGAATATTTCTTACATTTGTAGCTTCATGATCAGGTTTACCATGCTTCAAGGTAAATGGGTGTCTCCCCTTGAGTATGTAACTGATAGGAATAGCACAAGGTAAGTGAAGTCTCAAGACAAGAAAGGAATTACAGGAAAAACTAGTCTCCTGTGTTTGAATGATGAAGATAGAACCCATGAGAAAAGTTAGATCTTACTGTTCCAGACCACTTAAGGCCATTCCTGGGATAAGTCCATATTCAAAGGCCTACAATAAAAGATATTATGATATAACAATTAGGCAAGCTAAAATATATCATATTTTTCCACTTCAATAAATGAATCAGGAAAAGTATGGGGGTTATCTGATCGAACGATATCTAGTCATTAATATCATGCTTTTGTCCTGCATGCAAAATTCTAACATGTAATTTGCCAGATCAAGCTGCCCATATGTTTAATAAAAATAAGACCTATAAATTTATTCCAGTAAGATTGGCGGTTTATGTTTTAATTAGCCATGCCACCTATTGCAACCTTACATTTCTGACAATATAACTTATTCTAAAGTTAGCAAACTGATATATAGTATTGAGATTCGATGGCCTGTCAGTTTAAGGTTTCAAAATGGAAGGAAAAATCACCAGAAAATAAAAAATTAGTTATTCTACAAGTAACAGAGAGGAAAAAAAAATTGGCAATAAATTGCTTCACTAACTGGTCTATAGTTCCGAGATTTATATAGTTCTTCCCAAATCCATGAATTCCTCAAAGCATCCCAATACAAATCCATATCTAGACCTTCATTAAGTGCACCAAATGCAACTTCAGCTGCAAGCATTCCTACAAAAGAAATATTAAGTATATGTGATAGTAATTTTGAAATGTTACTATTTGCATATCACATGGAGATATCACAACTTTGTATGTCCAACTATGGTTAAGAGTAAATTCATGGGTTGACTTAACAAGCGAAACAGCTGAGATGTCAAATGCTAATGAATGTAAAAAGTGATTATATATATTAATATGGGAGGTCCGGAACACTGTAATTTGAAACTATATTTACCAAAGCAATATGATGAAAAATCAACAGAGTGATACGGAGTAAGCCTCTACCTGATTTCATTGCTGTGTGAGTTCCCTTTATTTTAGGCACATTCATGAAGCCAGCTGAACATCCAATAATTGCTCCTCCAGGAAAAACTGGATATGGGATAGACTGAAATTTAACTAGAATCACATTTGTATTTGTATAATGTGTAATGAGTAAGGAAATAATACACCTTAGCAAATAATAGGCAATCAAATGATTAGTAGGATAACAAACAACAGATCTAGCCTCCCTTCTATAAAAACTAGCTCTTCAAGGATATGATTTCTCTATCAACAACAAAGACAACAACCAACCTTACATGAAGCATAACCATTCCAAAAAGAAAGCTGTTGGTATCAGACACAACGCAACATTTCAAAAGTACTTGGACTTGGACAATTAAAATTTTTCTGCATTGTAATGTTCATGACTGTTTTTTAGTGTTTATGCTTTGAAGTCCATGGATTTTTCCAATCTTAAATTCATAATGACCCACTAAATACCACAAAATTAGACATTAGAAATCTTTGAAGTTAGAAGGTATTCATTAAAAGCACTTCATTTTTGCAATAAACCTATAACACAACACCTTAAGATGAGACTGGCAATTTGTGGGACATAAAGAGAATTTTCTCTGCATTCTTTCATTCTCCCCTTGATTGCAGACAAGAAAAAGAATTATTATTGTTAATATACCTGAAAACCGCCTTCATTTAAAGTGCGAGCTCCATACTGGATAACAGTTCCACCTTCCAGAAATGGTTTGATTGCAGGATGATGCTTAAGTTTCTGATGAGCCAAGAGAGACACAAGGGAGAGGAAAAAGAAGGAACAAAGAAGATATGGAACAAGAGGAGGGATCAGGAATTCAGAATATTAGTACTTAAACAGATTTTAGATTAACACAACCAACCAGCAAAAGTTTTACAAAATGAACCAAACATAATTGATGAATTAGGCAAGTTAAATACTCATTTTTAATTCATATGAATTGGATAAATATGCATGTATATTAGAAAATAGACACATCTATTGCAAACAAGGATAGGAAAACCAACTGAAGAAATATAGGAAGTGGCGTGGCAGGTTAAACACACATACTGTTCCAGTGTTCAGTGGGAGGAACAAGGTGTACCTTAAAAACTCAGATAGACATCATCCAACAATTTCATACATATCAATTGCATAAATACAGATGCATCCAAGGAAACACATACACCAACATCACAGAAAGATGGAAAAACCAACTTAGACGAAATATCACAAATCCAGGAATTATGCATATATTAGAAAAGTCACACCTTATGCGAAAATGGAAAAATCACCTCAGAAGAAATGTATAAATGACTTGTCATATTATATGACACTTAACTGCCGGGGAAGGGAGGAGGGGAGGAGGGGGGGAGGGGAGAAGGAGAAAATGTTCTGTTTGTTTGGCAGTTCTGAAAACACTTGCCCTTTCCTTTTTTGTTTCCACATTCAAAAAATACCAAGCAAGATCTAAACCAAAGAACTTACAATTGACAGGTGACAGGAACAATTTTTAAATATGTACTTTAAACATATCATAAGAAAAAGAAAATTTACCTGGAATTCCTCAAAAGGATTCATGAAAGGGTTCTGATAGTTCAAGGCAACCACAAGGCCTATAGATATCTGTCACAATGGTAAATGGAACTCTTGAAATGAAGAATATATTGGTCAGCAAAAGTTAATGAAAAAACTAGTGAGAAAAGTTGAACTTGTATAGTTCAGTCAAAGTCTGCCAAAATTAATGCATGTGATGAGTCAATAACTTGATATGAGATGATACCAGGTATGAAAAGAAAACCATGAAGAAGTGATAAATGAGTTCATCAAATTGAAACATATCAATAAGTTCCACAGTGGTTTTATGCATCTTCCAGGAATGAGCAATCATTTAGTAGTGAGATTGAATTCAAATATAAAAATGTGCAAGTAAATGGATTAAAACAAGTTGGAGAACATCAGTGAGGTTAGTTTTGTGCTAAATTTGTATTTATGTAGCATTTATTTCAGATGTGAAGCACAGAATAAAGCTTGCAATAAAACAACATTCATCATATAGGGTAGGCAACTAACTCACTCTGCCAACTGGAACTATATTATTATAAAATTTCAAAACCAAGATCCAAAAATTTGAAGTCAGCTGAAAACTATCGTTTACTCTCCCAACTGGAACTATATCATTATAAAATTTCCAAGTGAACAAAGATCCAAAAATTGAAAGTCAGCCAAAAAATGTGTGCAGTCATACATGTACCTTTTTCCTTAAATTTTATTTCAAATGGCAAGCAAGAAAGATCAATATTAGCTATTGCAACTAAAAATCCACATGCAGAGGCAGCATATAGAGTAAAAAACAGTGATTAATAAAACAATATATATATATACAATAAAATTTGAACTCATAATCAGTTTATACGAATTCCATTTGTTCTCTCTTTTGTAAGGTTGTACAAGTCCAGTCCAAAATGGACACAAATTCCAAAACACTTGAAGGGTGGAAGAAACCTGTTTATCTTTCATGTGATACAGAAAAGATCCTCCATATGTTTTTCGATCCAAGGGCCATCCCAACGTGTGGATTATTGCACCAGGTTGGTGCTTTTCCTCATCAATTTCCCAAACCTAAGAGTATTATGTTACATAAACTAAGTGATAGTGACCAAAAAAGTTAAAAGAAAACATCCAAAATCTTCAGTTATTAGCACAATCATCAATAAAAAAATCTTGTATACACTGACTGAATAATTATGCACAATCGTGACAAACTGCAGTGTTTTAGGAAAAAATGAAGATGAAAAAAATAAAATTGAAAAATTTTGTTAGGACCCACGAATTATGATACCTCTTTAATTCCCAAAGCATATGTCTGATGTTCTGCACCTCCTTTCTCCCTTAGGTTATACTTTTTCATTATTTTCTGCAAGAAAAACAGGTATCAGGGTTGGAGGCCTTGCAATCAAAACATTAATTGACAGGAAAACCTTGAAGCTGTTCAATCCTAAAATTTGATTTTCAAACCTCTGATATTGATCCTCGACATCCCTCAGCCAAAAGTGTTATGCGACCTACATGTGATTCAATATTTATAAAGTTATATAAAGTTAACAACTAAGCCTTAGAAAGATTTGAATAACTATATGCAAAGACATAAATTTATTTCATTAGTTTTTACAAATATATGTATGATACACAGCTTATAAGGGACGCATAGAATTGAACAAGTTCAGCATGTCCTGACACGTCAATAAAAGTTTGCTACCTGAATTCTCAAAATGATCACATTATAACAAATATTTGGACAACCAACCATTGATCCAAATAGTAGTCAAGTTCAGCATTAAATAGGACAATGCATATAAACCTACAACAATAACAACTAAGCCTTATCCCATTAGGTCAATGCACATAAACATATGTACAAGAAAAAGAAACACGTAAAACAAAACCTTTGACCTCGACACCACGTTGAAAATTCTCCTTCTTTGAACCATCTTTTGAAATTCCCATATCATTAGTTCCAATACCAATAACTTTTTCATTTGCATCATACAATATCTGGCCAGGAAAAATCATCCATAAACAACTATTTTTAGGGAAAAAAAAGCATTCAAGAGAAAGCAGAAACACCTCACTAGCAGCAAATCCTGGGTATATTTCCACTCCTAACTCTTCAGCTTTTGTTCCCAACCAACGTACTAACTGACTTAGACTGTAACCAATAGTCCAAAATAAGAAGCTTTTCAAAGTGGAAAAAATATGTATGAAGAAAAAGCATAGAAAAATAAACACGGAACTGAACATGCATCTTATCATGGGAGAAAAAGTATCTTCGTATGTTCAATTTTGCATCAACTAGCAAGAATGTGACAGAAAATTTTAAAAATTAGAAATATCTTCAGTGATTAGAACTTCAAGTCATCAAAGACAGATCACAAATTGTATTTCTGGTATATTCTCCATGTTAAAATTTAAATTTGCAACCTTATCCGAGTACAGTCTCCAGAAGTTTTGATTTCCATGGGCACAGACCAACCGATCGATGAAAATTTAAAATAATGCTTTTACTGGGAACAAAACATTATAACGCTTGAAACCAAAAACAGCAATTTCCAAGGGGAAAATAAAATCAGAGTTTCAGAAAAGAAGATTAAGCAGTCAATGATGCAAAAATCAAAACTGAATATGTAAGAAATTCAAGGCCCAATAGATATGGAAAGGACAAACAACTGATTCAGCAGAAAGCATAATTTGTTAAGTTAAAATTATACCCTCTGGCCATATGAAATGAAAACAATTTATCATAGAAACCTTATTACATAGTTGCCTCTGTTGTTAAAAGGACATGGAAGCGAAATTGCGCGATTCTTGGTCAGAAACCAAAACTTGTCAGAAGAAACAGGAGTGTTAATCGGAGCCTGCAAATAAAAAATAAATCCTCAAAGCGAATTATGAATTAAACGCACTTGAAATCACTTCGTAACGGAATCGGACATAGAAAAACAAACAGAACGCACCTCTTGCTCCTTCCACTGTGGGAGAAGCTCATCCAATGCGCGAGGTTCAAACACGTTTCCAGAAAGAATGTGAGCACCTAACCACAACAACACGGAACAATCAAAGACAATCGCTGCTAGCATTTGTATCAATTAGTTAATATTCAATTCAACCAAAAGAGAAACAAGTAAGTTCACGTAACATACCAACTTCAGCACCTTTCTCGAGGACACACACGGAGAGGTCGGCGTTTTTTTGGTTACACATTTGCTTCAACTGAATCGCCGCCGATAAGCCGGCGGGTCCTGCTCCGACGATAACGACGTCGTACTCGATGGAGTCCCTATCCGAGGCGGTGCAGAAGCTCCGAGAAGCCGGAACCCTAGAATTGGCAGGTGTGGATCCAGGAGGCTTAGAGAATGAGTAAGCAGCTTGAGCATATGGATTCGTGCGGCGAGAAAAAAAATAATAAGAATCAGTGGGAAGGTAGAGATTGGTAACGTTGTTGTGAACGAATTGGGAGGTAGTGAAAGTAGGAGGAAGAACACGATTGCCACTGATGATGGATTTTGATTTTGATTTGGATTTGGATTTGGACAAGATAGAGCGAAACTTTAGCATCGTGCACATTTATTCACTGCTACCAATGTTTTATACAATTCAACTTTTCGTTCCAATTTCAAAGACAGAGTCGAGAAGTGACCAGTGATCGCTTATAAGTAACACGTTGCACCTGACGTGTCCAGTTTATCACTTTTTATCCAGTTTTGATTAATTGATATTCCCAACAAAGTTGTAATTCTGATTTTTATTCGGTTCCAATTTTCCATCCAACATTAATTAATTAATCCATTCTTTTAGCGTGTCATAAAATAATAAATATTAACTAATGTCTTAGAAATATTAATTAAAAGTAAATAATTTGTATCTAAAAATATAATTAATAAATATATTTACATAAATTTTAACGTAATTCAACCTGTTTTTAATATATATTTTTAAATTTCTTAAATAATACTTTTAATACATCGATCAGTAAAACTCAAATTTTAATGATTAACTTAAGAACATGGCTAATTACACATGCAGGCAAAGTCTAACTTATTGATTATGATTATGAATATATTGTTACACACGGAGAGTAGGAGGCGGGTTATGCAATAATATTGGACGGTTTAATTTAATAGAAATCCTAATCCTAAGTACATTTGACTATATCTATAGGCTGAGAAACGAATGCGTAGAGGGGATATAATAAAGGTATAGTAATATAATTAAGGGTAAGGTAAGGTGGCAATGTGGTTATGAGCGACAGTTCCAATCCAAAGCTTGCCCTTTTCCTCTTTGACTTCACTGACGAGCTTCATGACCTGACCTTGTCGATCTTCAAGAACTTCCAAAATGTCTCCATTGTGATCAAGAAGTGAAATCACAGTGTACATTTTCATGCCCATCACTCTGGCCAACAAGCTCATCCTTATGGGCAAACGGAAGTAAATATTCCTCAACCATGGATGATGACTAAGAACCTCTTGTGCTGGAGTGCGACAACAATCTATTGCTACCCAGAATTCCCCTTTTCCGTTCATTCTTACGTTGTCTGGAAACCCCGGCAAGTCAGCTACAAGTTCCACGCTTCCACTTTTAGGACCCTCTATCCAAAGCTTCATTAGCCTGTGTCATTATGCCATTTAGGAATCAGTGCATGCGTTACATTATTAATTGAGAATCACTCATATTATAAGAGAATGTGTGTCTGTTTACATTCATCTTTCATATATATATACACACTTGAAATCAACCATTATTTATCTTACATTTCATTTTCAAATTATCATTATTTTTTAGCTTGGACAGTAATTAACCTGCAGTTGGTGGTTTCGGTGAAGACAAGGAAGGATTGGTCTAGAGAAAATTGCACTCCATTAGGAAAAGCAAGGCCATCCAATACAACATGGGTTGTTTTAGTTGGAGGATCGTATCTGAGAAGCCTACCAGTAGCTTCTCCTTCCAATAATATAAAAAAGTGCGCACTGCAAACAAGTACCTTAAATCCATTAAAAACAATAAGGAGAGTGCATTGATTAATGTATATGCTGAATATATATATATATTTAGTGTATGGTCGAATGGTACTTACACCCTGTTGTATCTTTTGCTGGTGTCTGTGAAGAAGATGGATCCGTTCTTGTGAATGTCAAGGTCATTTGCGAAGAGAATGGGCTTTCCTTCAACATGGGTTGCTAATGGTGTAGCGAGTCCCCCATTTGGTCCAACCACGAGAAGGCCATAGTATGCGTCGGCTATGTATAGATCTCCACTCTCTTTGTCAAATCTTAGCCCAAGGGGACGCCCACATGTTTTCTCATGCTTCCATTGCTTGGCGGTGGTCGAATCATTGCCCCTAAAGCAAAGCTTCTCCGTCCTTTAAATTGAGACACAAAAATACCCAAGTACAAATATAATTAGCATGAAACATGATTAATATTACACATACATAGAATAATAATGTTAGCTGTATAGCATGTGAATTTGGAGAGTTTATATAATTTTTGTGGGTCAAAGAATAATATAAAGTAAGCTTTTGGTGATAGTCACCAATTAGATGTGACAACTGCAAATGTTTCCCAACCAAGTTCCTCCCCCATCCATCGAACAACACGACCATCGGCTAAACCAGTGTAAGGGCCACGACCCATGTTATCGAACTCTAGTGACTCTGGTCCAAAGACTTGATTCTTGAATTCTGATTTCCCATAAAGTCCTAATCTGCTTATGTTGTCCCTAGGCCAACTCTTCATGACTTCATGGTATGGTGCAATGTCATGCTTCACGGGTCTGAATTCATGGTCCGCTACAGGACCCAGATGAAAAGGGTCCATCATAACAAGACCCAAAACCAGAACAAGAGCAAGGATAAAAGGGTGTTGGAGAAAGGTTTCATCTTTCAGTAGTAATTTTCTCTTCTCCATGCATGGAACGTTGTATTGATTTGATGTGATTGTGAAATTAAAGCAGAGAAAGCGAGAGGTTAGGTGCAATGTTGATTGTCTAACTTGGTAGAACTAGAAGCACTTGGCTTGGTGGAGCTTCGTATTTGAAAGGTTAAGTTTGGGAGTTGAAAGCATGCATGCGTTGCACATGACAGCATTTAAGGTTAGGAGTAGGTTGTCTATCGTTGTGCATGATGATCGCATTTTGTGGCTTCCGCTGGAAAACAACATTTGCTTCGCTGAAAATGTTGTCGTTTTTTATTCCCATGACACTGTGCTGATTCATGAATAGACAAATTAACATAACCGTATAGATTATAAAGCTCTTCAGAAAATATCAGTGACGAATGATAAGATTCCTTATCGTCAATGCAATGTCTTGTCTGTAAGAGGTGGACTAATTTTGAAACTTGTTTTACCATGGATTCGTATCGGAAGTTTCGGACTATGCACGAAAGAATGCTAAATTCTGAGGACACAATGTAATAGCCGATTCGGCCATATCTACAGAATAATCATTGGTGTATTATGAATTAATTGATGCATGCGCGGGCTACATATGCATTTGATCAAATGAAATGCGAGCTTCCTCCAAGAATTTTTTTCCATAACCTTGACATACATAATCACATTGTGCATTTATGGTATTTTTTTAATAAAAACATTTAGTTTTGATTATTTAATCAATGTCTTACGGAGGTGTGAAGAAATGTTCAATTTTCAGCAATGGTGTGAAGAATATCACTAACAAGCCTTTTCCAAATGTGTATATTTAGTGTCATTATGGTATATTTCGGATTGATTTTCATGCAATCTTCCCATTTATTACTCGATTAAGAATTTGAAGAGATAAAGTAAAGAGTAGAAGTTTTGAAAATAACTAATGTAGATATAAGAAACAAATTTGATGAATATACTAGGGTAGGTAGGAGTTTTTATTGGAAGATTGTTAGGGAAAATTATGAAAAAAAAAAAAAGGAATCTTTTACCACATATTTTGGAATAAATTTGAAGATATTTAAGAGACATAATTCAGAAGGACTATCCAAATCAAAATATTTATCTAAATCTCAAAGTTTGTATAGATAATTAAGCATCCTCTATCTAAATCAACTTTTTTTTATTAATTATCAAATTTTGTGACAATAATTAAGTTCTTTATCCTTATAAAAATAGAAAATAGAAAGGACCTTTACTCTTTCTTGACAGCTCTGGGAGATTGTAAGCGATAAGTTTACACAAGACTCAAGGACCTAGTTTCCTTGAAAAGAGTTTCTAAATTATTTTTTTCGATCGCACCTTTAAGTGTTCTCAAGAAAATATTTGTTTCTAATATTTAACTCAAACCTTTTAATTATAAATGAAAATTTCAAACTGAAAGTCTACGAAAACAATCAATGAAAGGTATGAACAAATCGGGACGGTCACATATGACACAAAAAAGACATAAATGAATAATATAGACATTATAATTTTAAAATCAAATACCCATTTGGATCAACGCAAATAAAACAATCGCGTAAATTAGAAACTAATCTTGAAGGATGATTTTGACCTATATTATTTCAAATTAATTTTACATTTTGTGTTTATAACGACATTAATAAAATCTGTATGAAAATGAATATTAAAAATTGAATTAAGCAAAAATGATTACGTAACGAGGTACGGCGAGTCCACAAAGTTTGGGCCTGGACGACGTCGATTGTCGAGGTTTACGCCTCTTTGTCGGTTGTGCTACCAATGTACTTTTCTTTATTTATTTTTGGGAAAAGAAAAAGAAAAAGCTTCGAGTTTGAGCTCTTCCTCAGTTCCTTCGTTCACAACACAACGCTGTTCTGATTACCGTTTTTCTTCCTCTCTTTTCTTCACTCTGCAGAAAGGTATATTTTATTTTACTTCTGATTTCTAACTTTACTTCGTAGATATTTTACTGTCGTTTTCGGATTATACAATGCAAACATAATTAGGACATACACTCTGCATTTAAGTTTGCTGCTGAATGCCACAATTGTTGTTTGTTCGTAGAAGAGAGGTGATAAATCATGCAAACACAATTTGAAGGAAAGCCATGATGATGGTGAATTTAGATTTTAAAACCCTCTAGGAGTTCAATCGGTGAAATCTTTTGACAATTGAAGTCTTTTTTCATTTCCTTTGTTGGTCGTATTTGCCTATTGGGGATAAGCTCTTTCTCTTTTGGGGCTACAAATCAGGGCGAAGCTTTTGTTAGGGACAAATTTGTCTAGTTCTAGTTTCATCTTCCCATTTTAGGACCGATATTTCTTTTAGTTCTATTAGTATTTGGCAAAGCTTGGACAACTTTGAAGTTTGGATGACCTAAGCTTAGACTTTGAAATTGTGCAAGCAGCATACTTGTTTATTTTATCTTGTTATCATATCAGTAATCATACATCTTTCCATTTTATTTTCATTTCTATGAAGCTCATATTGTTATCATTGAGAAGCAGGGCACATTTATGGCCAGCGTTGGTGATAAAAAGGAATCTGAATGGATAGATAGGATAATATCTGAAGGAGCTGTTCCGCATCTTGAGCCAGATAATTGTTCAAAAGGTTGGGCTACCCCTCCTGGAGATGCATTCATGGTCAGAGGCCCTGAGTATTTTACAACAAGGGTTAAGGTTCCTGCTGGTGATTATCTTCTCAAGCCACTTGGTTTTGATTGGGTTAAAAGTTCAGTGAAAATTGGGGAGATATTAAACAATCCAAATAGTCGAGTTAGGAAGGTTATTGATAATGAGTTTCCAGAAGATGATAAACCCTTTGTATGGGCCTTTAATATTCAAGTCCCAACCAAGGACAACTATAGTGCCATTGCATATTTTACAGCCAAAGAGCCAGTTGCTGAAGGTTCGCTAGTGGACAATTTCTTAAAAGGTGACAGTGCATTCAGAAACACGAGGCTTAAGTTGATTGCTAACATTGTAAAAGGTCCTTGGATTGTTAGAAAAGCTGTTGGAGAGCAGGCTATTTGCCTAATTGGGCGTGCCCTTTCCTGTAAATATTGCGTGGGGGAGAATTTCTTAGAAGTGGATATTGATATCGGGTCTTCCATGGTTGCAAGTGCAATAGTTCATTTGGCATTTGGTTACATCTCAACTCTTACTGTTGACCTGGCTTTTCTTATTGAGAGCCAGGCTGATTCAGAGCTTCCGGAAAAAATTTTAGGTGCTTTCAGATTTTCTGACCTTGATCCAGCTTCAGCTAAAACAGTTGAGCCATCATCTGTTATGAATTGTGATAATTCACAAACATCTTTACCTACGAGATTGTGGAAGTCAATTGGACAGGGATTTTCCAACATTCTTCATTCAGGTCCTCAAGAAGATGGCTCTAGTTCTGGTTCAAAACATGATGCTAAAAATGTAGTAGATCACAAAGATAGTCCAACTGAGGTCAAGAACTGGTAAGTTTTATGTAGTTATGATAACCATTTTATTATTACAGATGCTTTGGACATCAAAGTCCACCATTTAAATATTCTCTGCATAAACTTCTGTTTCTCAACTTCCCATGATTTTTTCTTCCTTTATTTCGTTTCCTTTTACAAAAGGAGAGAGGGATTGGGAAGTGGTCCGTGTCTGAGAGAGCACAGGTTTATTTCTCTGCGTATATTTTAAACATCTAATAAATCTTCTTTTTAGTTGATAATACAACTGGCTTTGAAACATACGTGCAGCAATTTTTGGTTTCTCATATGTACTTAAAAATGATTTCTTAGTTGAACAGAGTAGAGAGGGAAGAAGTTAGATCAATTCTGTTCCTGGTTCACATATTTGCTTGTATATTAGTAGTGTTATGATATTTCATTGTAGCACTAGCCCAATTACTTGCCCTGTATGTATTTAGTCTGATTTAGAATTTCTAATTGATCTTGATAGTCATTCACGTCAAACTATTACAGCATACTTTCTTTCTTTTCTGTTCTTTTACTTCCATTTGTGAGTTGTGACTTTATCTGTATGCTACATAACGTCAAAAGACCTGGGGCATAATAAATAGTTGACTGATACGTAAAACAGGTTTCCAGGTATAAATATTAGACTTTATATGCCTATTGAAGTTAGTTGTCCCGAGTACATAAGGGCTTAATGGTCTTTTACCTATTTGCTACATGATTTATTAATTTTGTATTTTCTCTACCGTGATATTGATTGCAGATATACTGGAGCAATTGACGGGTATGAAGGTTCATTTGAGGTGATTATTCTTTTAGCCACTTTTTTATGATTGGATTAGAGCATCTGTTGTGTGACTTAATTCTTGCCTATGGTAGTATTTTGTAAGACTACAGAAGGTTAGAAAATTAGAATGGTCTCATTTTTTCTTTTCTGGCTGGATTATTATGTACATCGTTTTAAAGTGTTTATAGTTTACAAATTAGTCTTTTATCTCGAATTAAAATCTTTTTTTTCTTTTTTTTTTCTTTTTTTGTTTTTCTGAATTAGAATTGCTTCAACTTTTTAGGCTTGATATTATGCATATTTTCCTTTAGCAATTTAAATGTGTCTAAATACACAAATGAATCTATTATTTCTCTGAGTTTCCGATTGATGAGACCATTTTTGCATTAGATTTATTGAAAAATGTTTTTATTACACTTTGTATTTTCAATGTAATATTTTTGTTTTCAATAAAAGGTATTACTTTTATATTATTAAATCCGGTCTTAAGAATTGAAGCTTACAAACTTTTTACTATATTGTGTTTTTGTGGGTGGGACAGGGGGAAGGACATGTTCAAGAAATTTGCCGTTAGCAAAATAAATAATTTATTTGGTGCTTAATTTTGTAAGTTCTTTTAGTTTTGCCTTTGTTTTGATAAAGATTTTATTTTAATCTTTAGGGTCTTGTCAATCAGTACTATTATGATACTGATTAAGAAATTAAAAGTAATTTTTTTTATTAAAATTCATTGAACGGCATTATAAATTTTGATAAAAAAAAATACATTAATAACATTTTTAGACAAAAAAATTACTTAAAATTCAATAACTAATATCCTTAACGTTTGCTTTATGTTTAAGTTATTAATATGACTATGAAGTTGATATCTGCAGTCAGTAATTGTTAATATTAAGTGTGTGTCAATTAATCATATGTAGTGTTATTGATAACACAAAATTTAATGCATCGAGCTATGGACAATAAAATGCAACTAATTACGTTTGTATCACTTCATCAGCTTGTGTGTCAATTAATTATAAGCAGTGCTATTAATAGCACAAAATGTAATGCATCAACCTACAGGCAACAATGCAACGTACACACTAGTTGAAAATGTATAATCCATCATCAATTTTATCGTACGATTTGCCAGCTACTCGTAATCTCTGCATCTTCTAAGCAACCGCATTCTATAACCCCAAAATGAAAGCATTATCACCCCTAAGTGTCGAAACAAGTCTCCTTTTTCTGGAAAAAGAAAATCTATATATATTATATCATCAACAATCTACAGATCCCTTTGAATTTATTCTCTTTCAACTACAAAAGGAAAGTGGCTGCGTTATGAAGTGTAATTATTAGTAATTATCATTTATTGACGTAATTAAAAGGTGGATTTTAAATAATGATTCTGGTCATTTAGATATATATATATATATATATATATATATATATATATATATTGAATTTAGTGTTGCTCGATTTTTAAGAGAGATTTTATAGATTTTTTATAGCTTATAATTAATTTGAGATTTTATCTTACTTTATTCTTAAGAGTCTTATTGATTTAAGTCTTTATTGATGTGTGTGCGTTGATCACATCCTTAAGGTGGATAGTTAGAAGTCAACTAATTGTAATTGATAGCGTGTTTCATGTTACCCTTGGATTTCTTCGCAACTATTTTGGTGCCGCAGGTTTTGCTGTTTGTAGTTGCAAGCTCCCTGTTGCTATTTCATATAGAGAATAAAATTCCAAATCTAATCATAAAACTATATATCAGGAAAAAAATGAAAACCAATAGAGCAACTTCTGACTTTCATAATTCGTTCATGAAAGAAAACTGCATTGCAAGTTTGAGCATTCATTGCCATTCAACGGTGGTTAAAATTACCCATTGAAAAAATATACCGATTAAAGACTCTCGTGAATTATGTGTCAATTTCAAGAAGAATTTTTTTTTCACATCAAACTTCGAGCTTTGCTAATCTTGGGTGTAACCAAGCTACCAACCCAAACAGATTAATTTCCTCTATGGTTTAACCACTAATCTAAGTTTATGAAAACAACCCGTTACTATATAAACCCTTTTGTTTTCTTCACTCCATCCCACACTGATGGTTATTATTTCTCTGTCCTTTTCTAATGCGACATTCTAAAGTACGTCCCGTCCTCATGTCAAATTGCCCCAATGCACCTTCTCATGAATCACCCCAACTAGCACACATACATAACCCACAACTTGATCATGGAGGGTGGTCTAGGCGTGATCGCGAATTTTGGGACGCAAGAAGAGCATTTCTAAACAGTTACCATTTGAGTTTGGAAAGAAAAAATAATGGGAGCTTTAAGGAAAAGTTGAAGAAGTCAGTGAAGGAGGTGAATGAAGCAGCCATGGGAGTTGTTTTGGGCATGCGTCGAGGGTTGTCCAAGAGGAGGGTTGGTATCAAGGTTTTTAGGGTCAAAATAACTTCAAAATTTTTTGTTCACGTTACCATAAGATGTTTTATCCCATGGTGGAACAAAACCGAGGTTATGTAATTACAAACAAGTGGACGTATGGTGGCTATTTAGGATAGAGAATTATCAACCTATGACTTTAAATAAGTTGTGTGGATCATGCGCTCCTAAATCCTAGTTGCTGAAATGCTGCCTAGGATATTTGTGGGGTTGAATGTGTGTATCTAAAATATCTGTCCCATTCTCTTTTTTTTTTTTCTTTTCTTTTTCCATTAAGCACTAGTCTATTTTAGAATCATTCAAAATTTCAGCTTTTTAAAGAGAATAAATAGCGAGTATTTTGTGCTACTTTCAAGTAATTTTAGATTTAAGTAAATATAATTAATTGATATTCAAAAAAAAAAATCTAGATATAAAAATGAACTTAACTAAGTTGATAGTATAAGCGACTAAAATTTCTGGAAAAAATTAACTAAAAAAAAGTAATTATTGAAAAAAATTTGAGGTTAAAATAATTCATGTAAATTTAAAAGTTTTTAAATATATTGAATAAGAGTACAGGTAGGTACCATAAAAATTACATTAAGATATGTCGTTAGGGATTTTATTATTCTATATAAAAGTAAAACTTAAATTATAAGGAATTAGTAATTTAAAAGAGACAAATCAATCACACTTTTTAAACAAAAATGTTATAAAACTATGGCCATGTGATTCTTGAGTTTGACAATTATTCGTTCCACTCTCCACCCAACAATTTAGAAAGCACTGGATATGGCAATTTGGTGACCGCAAAGTCAAATGCAAGAAAGTGTAGCACATCTAAGCTGTTCATACAATTCTAGAATATCTAGAAAATACAGTGGCCACTCAAACATGCTTAATTGCTTAGTTCTTTTGATGCCTCCACAGCCACACACGTATAACAAGGTGACCCACTAACCCGTGTTGTTTTAATTGTCCTTCCCTAGACCCATACGCAACATCTGAATCCTTATCTTAGCTTCTTCACCCTCTTTGAAATCTCATCCAATCACTTCTTTTTCTGCTTCAAACATCTTCTTCATACATTAATTACCAATTGTTTTAGCACTTCAAATGTTATGTTCATTATTGTTTTGTTCTTACCTTTGGAACATGTTCTAATAACCTCTTGAGATTTTGGTCTAAAGAAGGAAGAAAAAAATTAACATGAAAATTCAGTGTGATGTGTGTGAGAAAGCTCCGGCAACAGTGATTTGTTGTGCGGACGAGGCTGCTTTGTGTGCCAAATGTGACGTAGAAGTTCATGCTGCAAACAAGCTTGCAAGCAAGCACCAGAGGCTTCTTCTTCAATGTCTATCAAACAAGTTTCCAAAATGTGACATTTGCCAAGTATGCACCTCAAATTTCTAGTTTTTTCTTGTCATAAAGTACTCTTTCAATAAATTATTGTGCTTAGATGGTTTTATTATGCCAATTTTCCAATACTTGTTTGGACTTGAGAAACTACTATCATCCTAGTTATATTGTGTTAATTTTGGCTACAATTTATGTAAAATATGGATATATCGCGTTTGATTTCATATACATACATATATAATATATATATATATATATGCAGTTTATATTTTATTGGTTTAATCCTCTGATTTTCCGTTATGCTTCTGCAAATGTTGAAAGCCACGAGTTTCAAATGTATGTAAAATAAATTTTTGAACATGCTTGTGATAGAACTAGCTAACAAAAAAAATATATCGTTGTCTTTCATTTGAGCTTGTTACAAATAAAAATGTTAACGCCACTATACCATTCTAACTAAAATCTTATGATCATTGCCAATTACTACGTTATTCAAAGCAAAAGCACTAGCAGTGAAATAAGCCCTTTTTTTTTCCAGTTGAATGTATTTAAACAAAAAGTGTAGAATTCTTATTTTTGTTTCTAAAAAACATTAAAAAAAAAGACTTTCTACCAAATTATCAATACTCTGCGTTCAACTACACCAATAGCACCCTTTTCAATTGCACTGAATCCAGATCCCTGAAAATGTTGCTTTCTAATTGCTATTTTCCTATAATTATTGCTCATTTTGTTCTTTCCTTTCTCCTACATGTATGTATCAACAGGATAAGGCAGCTTTCATATTTTGTGTTGAAGACAGAGCACTCTTCTGTCAGGATTGTGATGAACCAATTCATTCAGCTGGAAGCCTTTCTGCTAACCACCAGCGCTTCCTTGCAACTGGTATCCAAGTGGCCTTGAATTCTACTTGCACCAGGGACAATGAAAAAAGTCAACTGGAGCCTCCTAATAGGAACGCACAAGTTTCCACAAAAGTTCCTTCTCAGCAAGTGCCTAGCTTCACATCCTCTTGGGCTGTTGATGACTTATTGGAATTAACAGGCTTTGAATCACCTGAGAAAGTAAGACAGCTTTATTTCATAATAATTGGACTTGCATATATGAGATGAGCCAATTTAACCTAGTAATTAGAGTGTTATAGCTGAAAGATGTTAGCAGCATTAAATGTGCCATTTGTTGTCCCTATGGACAACATCTTTGAACTACTACCATATGGAATAATACATTGAAGAATTTTACTTCAACTGGTGCTGTCTAAATGTTTGTTTTGTGCCTATATACTTATTTTGACACATGCCCGCACATAATCAAGCATATGAAAGAATCACCAAGGCAGAGGCTAGTTATGTTTATTGAATAATTAGGTAGCAGTATGTTAATGAATAACTTTGTATTAAACTCAGACTTGATTTCAGTTTTATTTGATTTTTAATACTTTTTTCATATTTTAAACTGCACATTATTCTTTTGAGGGGCTAATGATAGTGAAATTTTTATCCTGGCCTTGATAACTATTTAACTAGCTACTTAATTATGATGAGCTTCTTGCCTTGTAATATCTTATAACTCCATATTTTTACTGTGCTCAGAAGGAGCCCCTGCAGTTTGGAGAGCTGGAATGGCTGCCAGATGTTGGTCTTTTCAGTGAACAATTTACTCCGGAAGCCCTATCAGCAGCTGAAGTCCCTCAGCTTCCAGTAACTCATAATAGCAGCAATATTGCCTCGTACAGAACCTCCAAGTCCTACATTTCCTACAAAAAGCCAAGGATTGAAGTCCTAAATGATGATGATGATGATGAGTACTTTACTGTGCCTGATCTTGGCTAAGAACATAGCCATATGGGCTGTTGCATGCATGTTGACAAAGATTAAATACGGGAAAATAATTATTTTTTCCAAAATACATTATTCCAAACAGACATGTCTAATGTGTTGTATATTCATTCATACATCATCGACAGGGACGTTTTGAGATGATTAAAATCATTTTGTTTGTATGCATTCCGAATGTTTCGAAGCACGTTTGTCCTGTGTACCATTATTGTCATAATTCAGATGTTATGAACAATGATTGAACTCCTATAAGACAAAAGTGAATCGTTAAAGGTACCAACATTCTTTTCACAATTCAGATGTTTGCACGACATCACGTGCCATATTCTAGATGAATAACCGTAGCTATGCGAGGTACAGTAACTACATTAGGAGCCACATAAATGGTGGTAGAGTGCATATTTGACAAAACAACGTTGCTCATATTATTCTAGTACTAATGGAGCAAGATTAACGAGTTCAAATTTTATTCATCTAATGTGAAATATTAAAATATATAATATAAAGCTATTGATTAAAAATTAACAGTTAAGATTATAATAAGGTAGATAAGCATAGCAAAATATGAAGTTATTAAAATTGATTGTGTTAATGTTTAAAAATAAAATCTAAGCATAGTATCATAAATTTTTTTATATTACTATTCAATTAAAATAAGTTTTAATTGGATAAGTTAAATATTAAAAGTCAACATGAATTATTAAGATAAAACTTCAGATTTAATTAAAAAATAACACTTAAACACTTACAATATTATACCTAAATTTTGTTTAATATTTAAATATGAAGTTATGATATTACACTTAAATTTGGGCACTTCTTGCTTTCAAGTAGTGAAATTGTAATACTAAATATTGTAATTTAGCAAAAAAAAAAGTTTTATATATATATATATATAAGGCCATTATTAGGGGAAAAAATCTTTGCACAAAATTCTCTAAATGGAGCAAGATTACAGGAGTTGTGTTCAAAGTTAAGTAGGTTCATCTGCTTAATCTTTATGATTTGTATCTAGGTAGGCCAAGTTCTTGGCATGGCCCGAGGCTTTAGTTATTGAGAAAATAATTCTTTTCTATTGTAAATGACTTAAGTTCTTGGCTCTCCAGCAGGTCACCTATGCCACCAGGGTCTTATAAAGATGGATTTGGAAATTCATATCAACAAACAACATCAGAAAATAACCCAATTTTCTCTCAGATGATGGACAAAAGAATACATTCTAAAATCTTTTTTTCTCTCTTTTCCATCATAACCATAATTCTATGCATCATGCCATCACATATCCATTCATCAACCCTTGAAGTGGATACTCTTGCCCTTAGAGAAATAAAACGTGCCATTGATCCCAACTCAGTCACCCCATCTTCCTATCTCAACAGCTGGGACTTCACAGTTGACCCATGTGAAAGCACAGGCTCACAATTCCTAGGAATATTGTGCAACATGCCTCTAGATGAGTCCCCTAGTAGAGTAACAGCACTTGATCTCAATGGCATGGGTTATGAAGGATTTTTAACACCAGCTATTGGGAACCTCACAGAACTAACAGTACTCAATCTCAACCACAACAAATTCCGGGGTCCAATACCAGAAACCATTGCCAAATTAAGAAAACTAACAAGACTCACCATTTCACAGAACTTTTTCACTGGAGCCATTCCCCAAGAAATCAGTGAACTCAAAAAGCTTGAATATTTAGATGTTTCAGGAAACAGGCTCTCAGGATTAATTCCCACAGATATCACTGGATTGAGAAGCTTAACCTACTTAGGATTATCAAACAATGGATTTGCAGGTAGAATTCCAAACCTCACAGGGTTGTGGCAACTTAACACATTAGACCTTAGTGTTAACCAGTTTTATGGGGATCTTCCAAATCTTCCATTGAGTTTGAGAAACATGTATTTCCATCATAACATACTTTCAGGACACATAACACCCCTTAAGGGTCTCATACACCTCAAATGGTTAGATGTGAGTGATAACAGGCTTTCAGGTGCCATCAACAGGGATATCCTCTCCTTAAGAGGGGTTGTTCATCTCAATGTTTCTTTCAACCGCTTCACAACATTGGATGTCATCAATTATTCTGTTCAAGGGCCAAGGCTTCAAGTGCTTGACGCTCAAGGGAACCATTTGAGAGGTCATTTGCCAGTGAATTTGGTGACTTTCACCAACTTGACTTCAATCAATTTATCGAACAACCAATTCTCTGGTGTCATTCCTAAGGAATATGGAACAAAAGTTCAAACTTCATGGAAAAGATTGTACTTAGATCACAACTTTCTCACAGGAAATCTTCCATCAGAGTTTACTCATGCAACAAACCTTAGAGGTAGCCTTGCTAACAATTGCCTCAAGTGCCCCTCAAATGTTCTTCTTTGCCACGGAGGACAAAGAGCAGCTACAGAATGTGTCGGGCAACACAACCAGTGACATTGGTCCAATATTCATTGTTCAATCTTGTGAAAATGATATATAAAACACAATCAACAATAAGCAAATCAAGTGTTCATCCTAATCGCGTGCTCAGATAATTAATACTTGTATCCGAATAGCAAATAAATTTTTGTGAGCATAACAATGATTTTGTGTTACATTCATTTGAAAGCGCTTTTAATCACGCCATGTCCAATTTAATTTTTACATGCTTTTAAAATAATGTTATTTGCTTAACCATACTTGGTTTGGCTTAATAAAAAGATAAATTACTTTGCAATCACTCATCTTGATAAACCGGTTACTATGTGGTCAAATCCAAGTTGAGACTTTTCTTTAATATAGTTACGTTTTCATTTTTTTATGGACTTTCATTGATCTTATAGGCTAATATCCTAATAATAATTTATTACTCCACCCTTAATTATTAGGGGAGAAAATCATACCTATTTTGGGTCATGCATGGAGGAGTCTAGAAAATGAGATTATAAACCATAATAAAGAGAGCTTTCACAAAATAAAATGATGTTAAACCACGAAGCTTTTTATTCAACTTTTTTAATTACGAGGTACTTGCATTTCTTGAAATCGGATGGCATCATGAATATCTTTCATTTCTCCTTGTTCTTTTCAGGTCTTCCATTATGAATAACTTTTTCAAATTACCTAATACACTAAAACTAATATTCTCTTTCTTTTGGTAATCTGGACCATTATGGGCCTGATCTGGTATAATGGGCCACATGACTTTGATCGGGCTTGGCTAGCCCAAGCAAGTGAGACTGAGTGTCAGCAGCAGGTGCTGGTGCTGCACACAACAGCAGCACATGGTAGAAGAATGGTAGCTTAACGAAGAGAGAAGAAAGGAGTGAGAATACTAATCATAACCGTAAAATGGATGCGTCGGAATTGGATGAAGGAATGAAGGTGTTAGAGTCGTGTTTGGCGCTTATAAATTGGCGTCTCAAACCTTCTTCAAAACGACGTTTACAATTAGACATTATTGCCCTATCTACGAGAATGAGACCTGTTGTGATGGTTGACTATGGAGGAATCATGCCTCAACTACAACAACACCTTTCTTCCCTCCTCCAACTCGCACAAAAGGTCCTTCTCTTATAATTTTTTTTTCTCCGATTTTTGGTTTTTTTTTTTCGTCATTTCGATTCACGTTTTTGCAGGAATCCCTAATTTTCGAGCATTTAAGAGTGATGGTTATACAAGACATGATATACTTGATTCACGTGACGGAACTAGCTCACCATGTCAGATCCACCTTCAACTCTCAACAACAGTTACTCTTCGTGGACCTTCAACACGAACCACCAAAGGTGTTTCCAACACTCTTTCTTTTATTCTCCTTTGTCGTTTTTATTTTTATTTTTTTTAATTTCGTATATTATACTTATGTGTGTTCAGATGATAACTCGAATTGAGGAAAGCCAATTAGCAATGCAGTTTGTGTCGATTCAGAAGTTGTTTTTGACAATTTTCTCTCCTGAGGAGGGAAATTGTATGGATGATGCTAACTCCACTTCTCAGTGTTTTCCCTCTCATTCTAATGAGTTTGTTGATCTAAGTAACTGTTTGGACAACACTGATGTGACAGTTCCAACCTTGAATGGGTATGATTTGTTTGAATGTATTATTTTTCCTCGCTTCTATTTAGCCACCCGAGGTAGAATCAAGCACCCTAATTGTATGTCTCTCTGGAAATTTAGCATTTTGCTTTACTATTTGTGGTAATGGTTTTACTATGATATATTTGCTAATTTGTGGGATAGAGAGGTGATTAGCTTTCATAAAACTTTCTTAATTTGTGCCACATGAATGGCGTTTACGCATATAGTTGTTTCCTTCTTATTCCTTGTTAAACAGTAATATGTGATGGGGTTATCTTATTTAGTGTATTTACTTGCTTCAGATGGCTTCTAGGCTATCCGGTGGTGTATCTGTTTGGCAAGGAGCGTGTTGCTGATGCCATTTATAATCTTTCAACCAAATATCTTCATGTTTTTCAAGTGTTTGTCTGCAGGTTTGTTTTCTTTGCCTTTCCAGAACATAGGTTTTTTTTTTTTTTTTTTTTTTTTTTTTTTTTTGCAAAAGAAGAAAGTAGGGAAAGGATAAATAAGGCCAGGAAAACGGGGGAAAATAACGGGATAATGTGATTCTTTCAATGGTTGATGTCCATAATCAAAGAGGTGTAGTGTATTTGTTTGGCAACTATTCGAAGTTCAAACTAATTGCGAATTAGGATGGTATCATTGACTTGTCAAATATATTGAATTAATTAATTAAGGTTGCAGTCTTTCATCTGTTTTTCTTGTTAACACTTTCTCACATATCAAGTACGTTAAATTTTGAGCTCTTGCAGGAATAGTACACTCAAGAAAGGGACTCAAGATGAAGAACTGTTAAGGTAAATACTACATTTGGAATTGTGAATATCATTTAGAATCTTTGGCAATTGAACCATAGGTTGAGCTCCATATGGGTAGACTTTGGTTGTAGTGTATGGGGTTGATACCCACTGGAAACACATTGTGACTTGGATTGGACCGACCTAACCCTCACACGGGAATTAGTCCCACATCCAAAAGATGAGGAGAGGAACTCCTTGCTCTTACCAGAAAAATAACAATTCTCTTTGTTAATTGTGTAAGACTGCTCTAGATCTACTTTAAATTGTTGAAAGGTTCGTTATACTGAAAATATTTAGCATTAAGATTATTAAGCTTGCATGTAAAAAGTGGGAAAAGGATAAATTTTAACAATTTTTGAGACATGCACGATTTGTCCTGCGGAGTTCATCTTTTGTAGGCAGCTGAGATATCAAAGAGTTATTGCCAAATTGATTTTTAACAATAAAAAGGTGCAGCCGTGGGGGGCCGTGAAAAGCAACCATTTACAACATGGCTGTGCTATTGGCCCGACTTTTGAGAATTAATATGCAGAAATAGGTTCATACCATGGACCAATAACTGTCATGATAAGCAACTCTGTTCAGGTATGCATCTACCAGGCTGTGGGCATTGTTTGGTGATGTTAAAACATTGCTCGACGGCACATTTAGAAGGGTATAACTCCTTTGCGGCCATAATGTTGTTTATTATAGAGAAGTCTCGACCATCACCATCTATTGATAGTTAAAGTTATAGATATATCTAGTAAATTGGCATATTACTGACATTCTAAGCACGTTTGAACAGTTTTTCAGTGCCTTATGATCTAAGCATGAGAGGGAGTAATGAACAATGGGCAAAGGCTTTTCTGGCTCACATGCAGGCAAAGTGGGAAAGATGTGCAAATGCTTGGAAGTCATTAAAGATGGAGGTTAGTGAATGTCATCCTCAAGCTATCGTGTTATAGTATTCAGAATAGAATATGGATCCCACGAAGTGCAGGACGTACTTAAAAGAATAGAATGTATTTAACTTTAATAAACGAAAACATGTCAGAACATAAATTGCCCCGTGAACTATTATAAAGTGCGACATTTTATATGGAGTTTTGAACCAAAATAACTTGCGTTTCAGATTGTTTGAGCAGAAGCACTCATTTATTACATCAATTTTGTCAACTCCAGTTCCGTTGAATTTAATCATTTAAAAACAATAATTTTTATTGAATTATTTATTATATTAAAAATATAACTTTTTTTTAATAAAAACTTATTATTATTAGTTATTTAAACTCAATTTTGAAAGTTAAGGCTAATATTCTTTAAGTTAAAATACATATTTGATTCATGTAGTTGTGGATCATTACTAAATTAGTTCTTGAATTATAAAAAAAACTTGCATTTCAATTTTTATACTAATCTTACATTTTAGTTTATGCGTTATAAAACCATTAATAAAAATTATTATTCACTGAAGTGTATTTTTGCTATTGGTGTTATAACAAATACTAAAACGTAATAATTTATTACATTTGTGTAATAACTAAAATGTAAATTTTTAATGTATATAGACTAATTTGAAAAAGAGTATCAATTAAATAAATATATATTTTAGCCTCCTCTTATTATATTAAGCAATTTGATGAACACCTAAATCTAAAATAAATTGATCTCAAGACACATGGAGTGATGATTGTTTTGACACCAAAATACTAGGCATAGGGAGTGTCACATCCAGGAAATATTGTTGTGGAGTCGTGGACAACATCCATGAAATAGAGATTTGGTTCTTCAAGTAACTTAGGTGTGTTTTGGTAAATAGAAATAGCTGTTTCGACTAATACCATGAAATGGTGAATAAATGACACTCATGGATCATTTCTTGTTCTAGCTGCTACTGTTTTTGAACTGGATGAAGTCCACAAGTTGAGCATTCGCTCTTCTATTTTCTTTAAATGTTAGGTTGATTAGTAAATTATGAAGCTACTTAAGAAGTTGCAACTATGGGCCGAGCTCATGAATCGAATTTTCATTCAATCACTAATCTCAAAACTTGAAAGAAAGCATTATTTGGCTGAAAAACAAGTGATCTTGCCGCCAATGCATAACAGGAAAAAACAAAAATACAAAATAAACTGGAGACAAACTTCCTCTTAAATTGATAGTCATCAAATCTAAAGGAAAAGTGAAACATGGGGGAAGAAAACGAAACCATGCTAGTACTTGGGTCAAGAGATTTTATGCCCCTTTGATGAGTTTGAGAGCATCCTCCTCTTTGGGAAGGGCGGGGATTGCTCCCTTTTTAGTAGTTGTAATTGCTCCACATGCATTTGCAAACTTGAGTACTTCTCTTAACCTTGATTCATCCTGCAACCAGTAAGTGAAAATGAATCAATCATCAACATATTTTTTATCGTGGCAGTTAATGTGAAAGTTTATTAAGCGGTGTGATAGCTAAGCACTCACTTCAAGGATAGACTGATCATCGACAATCTTGGTCAGTAGAGCACCAACAAAGGAATCACCGGCGCCAGTTGTATCAACTGTATTGACATGAAATGCATCTACTGATCCATGAAAATTCTGGTTTATTCAAAAATGGAGAAAAACTCGATCAGTTTTACAAAACCAAGATATACCGACAGAAAGCAAAATTATTACAAACTGGACCTGTGATAAGTCCTTCCGGAACATATTGTTTTCTGTTTAAAGGTGAAAGCTCAATACCCAATATCACCGAACAAATAAAAAAATGCAGAAAGGAGAAATTTAGTGCGTAGGCCACACAGCACACGGATGGCTATAGCCTAGAGCACATTGGTTTATGCGGATAACAGTTGATAAGCATATTCCACGAAAGCACATAATAGTATAATCAACCACTAGCTGTACATGAATCCTTTTTTTCTTAATAACGCTAACTAGGCCTCAGCAATTGGCGAGAGTTGGCTTAATGACTGAAAGCTTTGCTCTCGTCGTCCTCCCCTCATTTACACAGGATATTCAAAATTTAATAAGGTGAGCTGGAATTCCAGAGCTACCCCGAATCCGTTGTACGAAATGACGTAAATAAAGCGCAATGAGGATTAATTTAATTAATAAAATGCCGGGAACAGAAAAACACGTGGTGGCCCTGCCTCAAACAATGCTGTGAAAGCAACTTGATTCATGCCTTGCAAGTTGCAATTGCAAGCATTCAGAATGACTACGACTCGTCATAGATAACCAAACAAATATCTACGGATCTACCATACCGTGACAACACTAAAGGAGCTAACAGTCAAAAGAATAGTATTTTTGACAAACAAATAGGAATAGGTATTTCAAGTTTAGGGTTTACCTTGGTGTAGTATCTGGAACCATGCTCCCCAAGAGTGACAAGGAGTAACTTCAAATTGGGGTGCCACAATGACAGAGCAGAAGCATCATCAATTTTGTCACTTCCGGTGAGGAACTCAAGCTCCACATCACTGACCTTAATCAAATCAGCCTTTTCCCATATGCTGAGTATTTGCTTTCGGGCTTCCTCGGCCGAGGGCCACAACGGCAGACGAAGGTTTGGATCATAGGAGAGCAAGCAACCAGCCTCTTTGGCAACTTCCATTGCCTTCAGGTGTGCCGATCTGCATGGCTCCACGATCAAGCTTATCGACCCATAATGGAAAACTTTTGCCTGACAACACCAGAAACACCCAGTTAGTCACCAACCTCATACTGGTAAATGCTAATTCACCAAATCCAATCTTAACAGTCACTTTAACCATGGTGTTAATAATGTTCATGAATACATAATTGATTTACTTGTACCGGCTACCAAATAAGGTACCTAATTATTTATCAAAGACGTACTTACTAGGGTTTAAAGAATGGACCTACAGTTCTTCCTTGGCAAGATAAATAATTCAGTGATACCCCACCGACGTCTCGGGATTCTATATTTCTTAAAAGGACAAACATACCACTAAATTCAATGCAGCTAAAAAGACAGAATAAACAAATTTTTTACTGCGAGTGCAATGATATATCTATTAAATAATACTTTTTTATTAAAATTTTTAATTCCACTAGTAGAGTTGATATCTGATTTTGAATGAAAAAATTATACACATAAAATTTAATTAGAAGCAACATTAGAAAAAACCATTACACAAATAATCCACAAGCAATTTGGAAACAAAGCTGTAAAGTATATAATGCATGCTATCAATTAGTTAAGTTAAAGTAAACAATTCAAAAAACAAAAGAGAATAAAAAGGCTAGAATCGCGTGGGAGCGTTGGTCAAAGACAATGATTCCTATGCCGGAGTTTTTATCTTCTTCAACAAATTCTCTTAATAATCCTTTTTTAGTTAATAAAGCAAATATTCAATAACATATATATATATATATATATATATATATATATATATATAATCTTCAAAATACGAAAATATTTAATAACTTCTCAAGTTGATAATTGAAAGAATTTACAAACGTAAAAAACTAGAGAGAGTTAGAATTATTCACTGAAAAAACAAGGGAGAAGACAAAAGTATAAAACGGATGAGGAGCAAACAAAGTAGATTAGATGACAACAGGAGACGTATAATTGATCCTCCAAAGACCCAACCTGGTCCTAGCGCGTGGACAAGCATAAACTGAAAAAGAAAAAAGGAGGAAAAAAATGAAAAAGTAGAAAATTGAAAAATCCAAGACTTTTGTTGGGTTGTTGGATCAGAGGGAAACAGATCTGATTCCACTAATGGCTGCATAGCCATAGCTATCGAGGAGAAGCACGTGAAGCACGTCTCCATAACACACCAACCCCACCCACCCACCCTCTTCATTATCGGTGTTTTCGGCGTCCCCATTTCGGACCAAAAAAAATTCATCGGATTTCGAGAACTTTAATAATAAATATTATAGTCAGGAGCGTGAATCCTAGATCTAGGAAAGGGCCCCACTACACTGAAGCTGATGTGGCAATATCTTTCACCTTAGGCCCACGTGTTCCTACAGGCGCGTGACATCCCGGGCTCTCCCCACATAGCGTGCACCCATCTCAATCTCAGAGATCATAAAGCATCACACAAACACTTCATTTTCAGCAAATGGTTAAAATTTCAGTGAAAGAAGGATTAGAAGCTTACAGATCTGATGAGTTCGAGGTTCAGTTCTTCGGGTTGAAGAAGCATGTCAGCGCTGGGGTTTCTGTAGAACATAAACTCACGCTCCCCGTCGGCGCGTAGAGTCACGAAGGCCAAAGCAGTGCGTGCGCCTTGGTCGAAGGTTATGCCGTCGGACCGGACGCCGTTCTCCTTAAGGATTCCGGCGAGCATGTGACCAAACTCGTCGTCGCCGAGCTTGCCGACGAAGGCCGATTTGCCGCCGAGTCTAGAAACGGCGATGGCGACGTTCGCCGGGGCTCCGCCGGGGGCCTTGAGGAAGCCCGGTGCCTCCGCCAGGGACACGCCGGAGACGGTGGGAACGAAATCGATTAGCATCTCGCCGAAGCTGACGATGAGACCGTTGCCGGTGGCTGGCAGGCCATTGTTCAACGCCATGGCTACAGTGTGTGTCTGGATTTTTCTGAATGACTTTTTGGGAGAAAGAGAAGAATTGATAGAGAGAAGAAATTGAGTTTGGTGGACTTTATATAGAAGAAGTTGTGCACATTAAGTCAATTAAAAATGGGTGGAAGTTTAAAAAATTTTATATTAAATTTAAATTAAATAAAAAATTTAATTAAGTATAAAAAATTTTAATTGGTAGAAGAAGGTTCTTCTTTTATTTAATTTAATGCTATAATTGCTCCTAATTGTTGAAAAATTGGTGATAAGTCATTGGTTTTAGTTGGGGCATGGATGTTGTTGGATTTGGACTCAATTCTCAGCTTTAAATTTAAAGTTGTCTTAAATAATAATATGGTATTTTTTTACGGCTCTAGTATTTAATCAAATGGTATCTCATTTACTCTCTCACTCTATTTATATAAATATTTGATGTGTGCTTGCTGACCCTGAACCGTTCACTATTTTTTAATTTCAACTTTTCATTTACTTCAATATATTAATTCAGAATACACGTAATTAAAAGCAACTTAATGTTTTGTATATATTATAAAAAATTATGATGAGATGCTATATTTTCTTACATAATTATGAACCTTATTGGTTGAAACGTTTGGTGGAATGCCCAAAACGACACAGAACATGTGAGGTAGGCCAATTTTTTAAAAGGGATTCATTCCTTACATTACAAATTTGTCGGATGATATGTGTGTGTAAGCTTTTTAATATATTCTGTCTATGAAATTTTTGCATTATTTGATACCCTATAATGATTTTTATTTACTTAAACTGATTCATCATCACATTGGTGTTGTATCATGTTTATGTTGGCTTAAACGTAAGCATGCATGCTTTTAGTTTATCATTTTCATAATTTTAATGAGAAAACGAAGCTTTGCCTAACTCTGTGTGCCCAGTCCTCATCGCGTTCTGGGACTTGCCTTTTGCCTTTCTAATCTGAATGGTACTAAAAATCTGCACCAAATTTGGTAGCTTTGCCTAACTGTATGTTTTAATCACATTTAGTAGCTTAAATTAACTTTATCAGGAATTAAAATAGACAGATAATTATTTATGCATTTTTTGTAGTGTTTCATAAATTTTATTTTTAATACTGTTAATTTTATAAAATCAGTTTTGATCTAAATGATTTTTAAGTGAAGTCATTTGTTTTTTGAAAAAATTATTTAAAAAATTTGTGTGTGATAAAAATTAATATAAATTTCTTTAACTAGTTAAATATATATTTTTTAGTGTAATATAGTCCCACTAGTGTTTTCATATATGATTAGTAATTTTGTTTCAACTACTTTCATATAAAATTTTGATCATTTATATTTATAACTTGTTCAAAACTACAAAACAAAAATTTTCAGGATATATATTTTTATAGTGATGATTAAACTCATAAATTATGGTCAACAATCGATTTCAACTGCAAGGCACATTGGATTAAAGTTTATGGTTATTTTATCTTACATATTATTTACCTGTAATTATTAAACATTTTTGTAACAATAACCATAAATACATTTATGCGATAAGTATTATGTGCCTTCACTTTTTGTCCAGTTTATATTTTATCTCCTTAATTAATTAAATAACAAAACAATGTTTTTATAACAAGTGATTTTTAAGTAATATATTAAACACTAAACTAATTCATATTAAGTCAAGTATAATTATTTCGAAGAAAAACATTTTTTACTATATTCATAATAACTAAATTTAAGACTATTAATTAATTTAGAAAATTTTACTAGACTCGGTGAATTTCTCCCCCTCCAAAATAAAGAGTATATTTTGAAAACATCATGATTGATCACCACATTGAATGGTGTTTTTTAATCTGTTCTCGCTTTCTCTTGTCAACTTGTCATCATTTTTATCTTATAATTAATAACATGGGTAGTGCATATTTAACTTTAGAATATGACTTCATAACGTGTTTATTGTAATTGCAATTTGTATCGTTTCTTAAATAATTTGTTTAATATCGATTCTTTTGAGTTATTTAAATTAAGAAATACTAATTTGTGTCCTTAAAACGTTAATTAAAAAAAATTATTTGCAAGAACTTTTAAATTATTATTTTAACTTTGTTTTTATATCAATTTCATGCACCACACATAACTATAAGCTTAAAATAACAATTCAATTTCATTAATTCAAACCTACTTCATTGTATTTGTGTCGTGTTGTATTCCAATCGGTTCAATTGAATAGTAGGGAACAAAACTGCTTCGGATTTGAGAAAGATAAGGAGAAGCAAATTCATCCTTAAATGAGTTTTAGTAACTTTATGTAGTAACGACAAAGTTGCCATCAAATGTTAAAAATAAGCTCATTATTTACAATTTTGAATGATCTTTCTCAACACAAATATTTTAGTCCCTACATAAAAGATTCTTTACAGTTCTAAAGAGAACAGAAATAATAGAAAGGGAAAAGCATAGTATTGACGCAATGTCCAGTTAATTTTCCTAAAGCTTTTCTATCCCCAGATTCTACTGGTAAAGTATAATTGTCTCCATATACCAATTGCTTTTCATACAGAAAAAACGATAAAAAAAGAACAAGTACATAGACCAAAAGAAAAGGGGCATGTATGACATATGATATGACAAGGTTTAATATACCATTAAAAGTGAACATTTTTAAGTATTGTTTTTAATGTGTATTTTCAAAATGAGTATATATGTACCAAGTTTGAGCAGTTCAAATGACATAAACTCATTCAAAATTCATATAAATAGAATTCAAAACCAATAATTAAAAATTCTAACAGTATATTTAAACTTACATTAAATGTTTATAAGTTTATATTTATTTTAACATTATTAATTATATAATTTTTATATTAAATTTATGTATTTAAATTATTTTAGCTCGTTTTATTTTTAATGGAGTTTGATGATATGCATATATTGGTATTGTTGTTTGAGTAGACACAACCATATTACCATATCATCCACATCGTCTCCTTCACGTAAATGGTTTGGGTGAGAGAGTCAGTTTGGTAACTTTGCCGTACTTATCACGGATCATCCATTCCATGCAAATTGCTATGCGTCCATCTTTTTACCAACCTTTTAACATTCCTTTTTTCTTTCTACCTCAATTTCAATTTCAATTTCAATTTCAAGAATATAACACTTTTTATCAAACATTCGTAGCATTCTTTCCACCAGAAATCGTTTCTACCAAATAAATAATTAATCGTTTAAAATTGAAGTTAGTTTGGTTTAACTTTTTAATCCTCATTTATTGATCAACAAGTGTATGTTCGATAAATAAACTTGGTATATTTTAATTAAATATACCTGTTTTTTTCACCATCTCTTCAGTTTGGAATCTGATAGGTTGTCATCTTCAGAATCTGATTCATTCATTGACGAGTTTTGGTATTTTTCAAAGTTATCTTTGGTTTTATGAAAGCTCTACATGTGTGTGAGAGTGGAATCAGCTTCCACCCAGAAAGATGTATAGAAAAAGAAAATTAATTGCCACTCAAACCGATTGAGGGATACATTCTTTGATGATTCCCCTTTTATCATGGAACCGTGAAGTAGTGAAAAGGGAACATGAATATGGTTGTTTTGGTCTCTAATTGATTATAAGCAATAACATTGCATCAATAAAGCACTCTTCGAGACCCAGCGAGAGCATAATCACATGTAAGTAATAAAAGAAAAAGACACTTATCTTAATAAATATAAAAATGACTCTAAAATTATTTATGTTTAATTAACAATGAATGAGGATTCATATTTATAAGGCTGAATCATGGGATCTTTCTCCACGTAATTCTATTTTTTCTTCTGTTTTCTGCTAATTAATCCTGTAATTGGGTGAGGAACATCTTCTACATTTGTTTGCTGTTTTCATAAACTCGTTTAATTTTCTTAATTCCTTACATGGGCCATGGATTATTGTATAATGGGCCGGGTTGGACCGGGTGGATTATTACAATGGGCCAGGTTCCTATAACAGGCCCATATTGAATATAATGTCCTTGACATGAGGCCCATGTTGACTTTTGTAACTGTAGAAGAATAAGGTACACAGAAGGGTCCATACGGTTTTCCTTACCTGAATCCCTCTCCTCTGTTCTGAATCTGCTCTCTCTGCCTCTGCACGGAACACAAAAATAAAAATAATTTTGCACAAACACGGACCCTTCCTACGACAATCGAATTTGCGTCAGCCTCAATTCTCAGTAAGTGTTTTGATTTACCTCATTTTCAACCTTTTCCCTTTTCCCTTTTCCCTTTCGGTACTCAATTCAACCAATTCCATTCCGATTGAGTTTTAGGGTTTTCCTTTTTCCGGTTTGTTAATGTCATGGACACCATCATTAGTGTTGAATTGAAGCGGTTAAATGCTTTTTTTTTTTTTCATTATATTTCTTCGAAGGGAGTGAGCCAAGTTACTCAAAACTGAAGCTTTATTTTTTTCACTCCTGTGTTTTCTGAAACTGTCGTAATGCCTATTTTGCCTCTCTTTTTACTATTACGCATTTCGTTAGTGGTTTTGATATTAGCTGAATGTTTGGGTTTTATTTGAACTGTAGTGTTTAGGGACTTTTGCTGAAGACCCGGGAATTCTTTTTAGCGCTCTGTTTCACGCGTGAGAGTTTGGAAAAAGGAAAGGAAAAGCCATCCAAAATGAATATATTTTTTTTTCCCTCTTTTTCTTTTTTGAAAGGGTGAAACATTCTTTTACTCAGTCTGACTTATGGACTCATTGATCTCATTTCTTGGCTTCGAATGTTACATTACGCATCTGTAAGAATGATGAATTTTTGAAAATTTTACTCAGTCTAAATTTTTTTCTCTTTGCCATATTGATTTGCCCATGGTTGTTAACTCTTGGACGGGTAAGTGGTTCTTACCAATTTATCGCGCATGATTTTGTCAAAACTTCAAATTCTGGCAATTTCTTTTCTAAATGTGTATAACTAATTATTCATATTTCATTCACAATATGCGACCGGAAAGTGCAAAATAAACAGAGAATAAAGTTTGAAATGCTTCCTTAAATGAAAAAAAAATTATATTGATTTGTATGTTTTTAGTTGTCATTTTTCTGCATTACTTAAGCTAGGAGAAATGAATTATGAAGAACATATTCCCGTTACTTTATCCCACCTAATAAGATCAACTTCATAAATAATTCAATATCATTACTCATTAGGCTCTACCAAAGATCAATTTTTAATAAATCCATGTAAAGTAAGTTTTGATAAAGAAAATAAAAAACACCCTAAAAATTTTTATACTCAATCTCAAGTTTTCATTTAACTAATCAATCTGAAGTTTTCATTTAACTAACACCTAATGAGTTATATGTTTTTAGGTGTCGTTTTTCTGCATTACTTAAGCTAGGAGAAATGAATCATGAAAAACATATTCCTGTTACTTTATCCCACCTGATAAGATCAACTTCAATAATCATTCAATGTCATTACTCATTAGGCTCTACCAAAGACCAATTTTTAATAAATCCATGTAAAGTAAGTTTTGATAAAGAAAATAAAAAACATCCTAAAATTTTCTCATATTTTCTCTTTTTTGCTTTGATATTTATTGGAAGTATACTTTTTTATATATTTAAAAAAAAGGAAGGATCTTCTCACACTAGTGTAAGTCTAAAAGTTTTTACACTTAATCTAAAGCTTTCATTTAACTAACATCTAATGAGTTGTATGTTTTTAAGTGTCATTTTTCTGCATTACTTAAGCTAGGAGAAATGAATCACAAAGAACATATTCCTGTTACTTTGTCCCACCTGATAAGATCAACTTCATAAATCATTCAATTTCATTACTCATTAGGCTCTACCAAAGACCAATTTTTAATAAATCCATGTAAAGTAAGTTTTGATAAAGAAAATAAAAAACACCCTAAAATTTTATCATATTTTCTCCTTTTTGCTTTGATATTCACTGGAAGTATACTTTTTTATATATTTAAAGAAGGGAAAGAATCTTTTCACACTAGTGTAAGTTTAAAAATTTTTATACTCAATCTGAAGCTTTCAATTAACTAACATCTAATGAGTTATAATTTATTACTTTACTGATTGTTAAATGTTAAGTTAAAGTGTAAGAATTTTTTAATTTCTGATAGTGTAAGAAGATCCTGTTCCTTTAAAAACAGAGTATTTGTTTTTCCTTCACATTGACTTTGTGAAAAGTCTTTTGGAGTCAGCTTGGTTACTGCCTAACTGGTTATCCATTTTAACTGTTTTAGTGGAGTGTACTTGTGTGGTCCTCTATAAATGACTTTGGCTTGTATGGCTTTCTTTTTGTGATTCTTTGTAGTACTTATCATATACCCTTCTGCTGTTTAACTTTCCTTTTCAAATTTTTATCTTCAATGGAAGAGTATTTCATCAATTTTATACACTGTTCTTTAGGATATCTCCTGGAACTGAAAATCTTATAGCAGATCTTTTGTTGCTGCAGTGGAGTTTGGGATTGATGGCTCCATTAGTGCTGAGACAGTTGGCAATGCTACTGTGGGGGAGATTAATAGCAGCATAGCTGATGAAAACAAAGTGGGCTGCAGTTCTTTTAATCCTACTTATAAACAAGATCAAGATGATAATATAACTCAAGATTCTTCTGGAGGGGACACAATACCATCAGCAATTCCTGCAGTATCGGTTGTGTCAGCTGAAGAGCCCTATGTGGGTCAGGAGTTTGAATCGGAAGCTGCAGCTCATGCATTTTATAATGCATATGCTACACGTGTTGGATTCATCATACGTGTAAGTAAGCTCTCACGATCAAGGCGTGATGGATCTGCTATTGGACGAGCTCTTGTTTGCAATAGAGAAGGTTACAGAATGCCTGACAAGCGTGAAAAGATTGTAAGGCAAAGGGCAGAGACAAGGGTTGGTTGTAGGGCAATGATTTTGGTGAGGAAAGTAAGCTCTGGTAAATGGGTTGTTACGAAGTTTATAAAGGAACACACGCATCCTCTGACCCCTGGAAAAGGTAGAAGGGATTGCATTTATGAGCAGTATCCGGTGAGTTAAGTTCTTTTATTACTGAAAGATGGTATTTACAGTTATGTTTATTCTGTTAATTGTTGTTTTATGCTTGATAGATTAGTCAGTTACTCATATAGTTCTATTTGCTGTCTATCAGGCCCATCACACGAGTTCGAATTTTGCACTTAATAAAGTTCCCATCTTATACCTCTTCACAAATTACCCAAAATTGCTTTTGGGTAAACATTCCCAATTATAAAACTCAGTTCTTCTGAAAGCAATCAATGTTCTGTGAGTTAACTGGAGTTCCATAAAAGCTTAGATGTGTGTAGATTTATTTTTAACAAGAAATAAAATCATTTTTGGTTTTGAAAAAAAAGCATTGTATTGTATTAATATAGAATATAAAGGACCTTGCACTAAATTTTGTTAAGATGTTCATCGATCATATTTCTAATACTGTCGATAAATAAGTTAAACTTACTGTTAAGGAAAGGATAAGTGAGAAGAGAAACAAAGCAGGTTTTAACGTTTTATATCTATGCCTATTGATTGCAATTTAAACGATGTTCAATTTTTTTTTTTCAAATAATTGGAAAATATTTTGACAACATGTTCTGTTTGGCAATATATGCTTATGTTAATGACTAAAAAGAGTAACTTGAGCGATTTGTTAATCAATTTTTCCCATCCTTACGTCTTTGTTCTATGCAATTTCCAGAATGAACATGATAAAATTCGAGAACTATCACAGCAGTTGGCTATAGAGAAAAAGCGATCTGCAACCTATAAAAGGCATCTTGAATTGATATTTGAGCACATTGAGGAGCATAACGAAAACCTTTCAAAGAAAATACAACATATAGTAGACAGTGTGAAGGAGATGGAAACCAAAGAACAACAGAGTCATAGATAGATTCAGCTCTCAGTAGTCTTTTAATTCTTTTTCAGTGGATGAAACACGGGAATCAATTGTGAGGGTCAAAAGTGCTGCTAGACAAATTGTGCAATAATATAATTGCTGACATAGGTATCTGCTTCGTTCCAGCTTTAGGTGTCAGGTGAGTTCTGTAGTTCAGTTTGTTAAGTTCAATGGAATTCAATAATTCATTAGATTGCTTTATATGCTATGATACTTTTAGTTGGCAGAAGAAACTAGTTCAGTTAATGTACAGGTCCTTTGAATCCATTCTTCTGAAGTTATGCTAACAATGTGCTTCTCATAACAGGGCATTCAAATGCCTTGATAGAATTAAATTGTTCCATTGCTGATTTTGTAAATTTTGATCCATGGCTCTCTTCTTTGTATAGAATGAGATTGTTCGAGAATGTACAGTCCCCATGTTCATTTTATTTTCAATAACCAAACTTTCTTCAATGGATTTATTTTATTGGCCGCATTTCATTACTATATAAAATTATTGTTTTGCTGTAATGAGAGGTATCAGGTGTTTACGAGAAGAATTTGACTCGGCTTGAATCCATCCCCATAATCTAACTGGGCCTGCTCTTTTGGATATGATCTTCTAGACAAAATGAGTGATGGTTTTGCTACCACAAGTCTACTTTGATTTCCTTCTTCCATTTAATATATTTCTAAAGCAGCGTTTAATATTCTTTTTAAAATTTAATTCCAAAGGGGATTTCTAAGTTATTACTTTTTTTAAACTAATTTTTTTTAAAATAATAAAAATGCCCAAGTAAAGTATGTATCAAGAAATCCCCCCATTAGCACGTGCGTACAGTTCTGTCACTATATATAGTAAATTATTTCATTTAATGTTATTATTTCTTAATGTGTAAGTTCTTATCTTTTTTATAGTAAATTTTTTTTTATGGATACTTACTATATGCAGGACCGTCACTATATATACCATACTTTTTTTTGGCCTAAATTAGAAATTTTTAACACAATTTCAAACGATAATTTTTTATCAATTAAATTATTTATTAAAGAATTTTTTTAGTTTATATGTTTAATACTTTACATGTATTCAAAAGTATCCATTCGCACAAAAAAAAAAAAAAAAGGTGTCCATATAATAGATAGGATACTTGCTAATGCTAAATATAAACAGAGAAATCAATATGATTTGTGCATTCGGGTGCGTGCCACCAGGAAGCTCATTTTTCTCACGTACAAATGCATTGAGGACTTATCTTTTGAAGGAATGATCAAGCATGCCCCAAATTGACAAATGGCGTCAAACTAAGAAAAAACTCTATGATAAATTATCAGTTCCATATGAATGTTCATGTACAATCAGAAAAGCGTCTTAGAGCTAGGTATACCTTCAAAGAAGAAACAAAAATTTCTACCGGAAAAGGCTAACTTGCATTTTTTTTTTTATATTATTCAGTGAGTATAAATCTTCCAAGAGAATAAAGCAAGCTGTTGCAGCCAGTTAACATGGTTTACATAATCAACTTAAATTTTAATTAGTTATATTAAACATTTTTGTGGGGAGATTGCCTCAGAATATAGTGTCCAGATGCAGAAAAATAAGCTGCATAAGAAAGCCAACAGCAGCAACAAAGTACAAAATTATAGGGCATGGATTTTATGTGTATTGATTTCTAATTTCTGTTTTGTATGCTTCCCAAACACAATCACGTACAGAACAATTTTCGAAGTGCTTCTCCACCCACACAGCCATCCAAGTCCAAACCAAGGATTGAAGTTGTTGATTCACAAAGATTAGAATTTCATGTAACCTGATATAAAATTTTAATTTCATGACTTTTCTCACTGCTTTTCATGGTTCTCAAAACTAGATGAAATCATAGTTGTAGTTCATACCTACTAAATACCATTCTTCAATTTTAATTCGTTGAGAAATCTGGAACTAACGCTTCCAAATGAAGCGTACAAGCACCTCATGAAATCACTGAACAAGTAAATCGAAATCATAAAATGTGGTAGCATCAAACAAGTAGAAGAGAATTTCACAATCAAAGTAATTTATTTTTAACAAATATGTAAATAGCACCTAAAGAAAAGTATGAAGAAAGCCTTTCACAAGCTACGCATACCTGTATAGTGTATTTTTACCATATGTAACCAGGTATGCAAGAGTACAAGTGAACAGGTTAACTTCTACGTGAAAGACAAAAGGGCAAGGTTGGATCGTATATAAGTCAATATGGCCAATAGTTTCTATTCTAGACTGAAACAGACTAATTCTGTGGCTTCAATTGGGAGCATTATTAGGTTTTGAGTAGTAATAACGAAGTTCAGTTCATGTTAAAATTAGCAAATATAAATGCACCAAAAGACCAATACGTAAGTGGTTTAAAATATCAGGTAATTACTTTTGCCAACATCTGAATCGTATTATTAAAGACATTGAATGCTGTAGCTGCAAAAGGATTCAATAAGTAGGTTGAACGATTGTATATTCTTCTACCTTTTACGCCTACAAATCCTCCTAATTACTAAATGAAGAAAGTGTTAAACGCTTATTATGTTTTCAAAGTAATAAATACACGTACTTCAATACTTACTTTACAAAGTAGCAGGAGGAATATTAAGAGGATGTGTATACTTTCAGGTTTTGTTATTCACTGTACTTAATGCTGTAACTGTCAAAGCATGCCGTTTAGATCTTCTAGGCATCACTGCAATATTCTTCATGCTTCTTAAAAACATCACATCAGGTTTATCACTGGAACTTTGAACCTCAGAGTGCATGTGTTTCCCCTTTTTGCGAAGTTTCATTCTAGATTCCTGATCACCATACTCTGGGCAAGACCTCTTAAGTGGGTCATCAAGTTGGGAGCATCTGGAAGAAGCATAGTATGAATATGCTCAAATCAGTTGTATAGAAACTTAAATAACTTTGAAAAATGTTGCTGGGGCCTGGGAAGAGTAATTAGTCTGAACTCTCCCTTCCATTAACAAACTTGCTCACCTCCTGCAAATAGCAGGATTTTTTATATACTTGACACAAGTGATTTCATAAAAGTAAAGACAAATATTAGGCACAGGGGAGCAATGAGAAAATGTATGCGACTGTTTAGATAGTCAATTTATATTATTTTCCCTAAAAAGTTGTCTTCATAGCGAATGGATTAAACAGGGAATATCATCAAAATATTATGTTTAGAAACATCCAGCAAATAATGAGAAAATACAATAGCAGGTAAATACTGAACAAACTACAATGAAAATATACCAATTTGACTAATAAGCTGGAATCTTCAACAAGTAGAATGAGCTAGGCAACTACATTTAGTAATAATATGAATTTGTGTAATGATGAGATTAAATTCAAATTTTTCACACATGTAAACCAAGCATCAAATCAGCATTCTAACTGAAGAGAAATAAAAAATGAAGTGAACATACACATCTATAAGGATAGAGAAAGCACCATACCCCTTCTTCAGTTAGTGATGGGAGATTCTTCCCTTTAGTATCGTTATTAATTTTGCTCGAGTCAACTAGTCCACCCTGTTCCATGTCTAACGTGTTTTCAGGATCACTTAAATCCAGGAACCCATCATTGTCACCAAGTGATAGTGATGCATATTTATGACAACTAGCAACTTCTGAAACTTGTAGCTCCAAAGAACCACTTAAGGAAGTTCCAGGACACACCATAACAGAATTCATGGCACAAGAATCATTTATCATAGCACAATCTTCAGAAATTTCATAATCAGGCTTTGGATTTTGAATCTCTAGTGTGCCAGGATCAGACAGTGAGGTGCCAGCAGAACCATATATTGACTTGATAAATGGAGTATCAGTAGCATCTGAATCAAGGATTTTCTTAGACACATCTTTAGCACAAGATTCAGCACCAGAAATATAATTGTTTGGTGCACCATAACTAACTTCAGCTGAGACAGTTGATTCATATTCCTTCAAATTATCTGCTACAGTTACAGTCAGTTCACCTGAGAAAGTTGATTGATTTTCCTTTACATTTTCAGTCACATTTACAGTCATGGTGCATGGAGTTAATGAATTATACATTGAAACACCACAACCTTTATTCTGTTGATCAAACTCAGTAGCACCTTTTAACAATTTCAAGCTAGGGGAAGATTTGCTCTCTCCATTATGAACATCAAATAAGGAACTTTTTCCTCCTAAGCAACCAAGATCCTGCCAAAGACTCGTAGATTCTTTTCTATACACATTCTCACTCGCACAGACCTCATTTCTAAACCTGTTAGTCCAATCTGATGGGGATGAATTTAAATCAATACGAAGATTAATTCCCTCATCTGACCAGACATAAAACTCAAAAGACCGGGGTTCAGTAGTTGCTTTTAATGAATTAAACCCTTTTTCTGTTGAAGATACACCAGTTTCTACAGGTCCACAGTTTTTCTGGAGAAAATTTGGCTCAGTCTTGTCTCTTGTTTTGCGCAAGTGAATATCAAAGCCTCTTCCACGCAACTTGTTCTTCTTTGAACCTCCCTTATACATTGTATAGCCAAGGCCCTCCTCTGTACAGAATGAACATGACTTCATAAACATGTGTTCCAAATGATTGTACCAAGAAAACAAAAATTGCAACTAAAGGTGGAATACCTCAGTATCCATATCATATATATGATAACAGGAACATTAGTCCAATCCATAGTATGAGAAAGCATGAATTTTGTTAAGAATAAGATCACAAGCATAGTTATAGATTCCAAACAATTATCTCATTTCATTAAAATGTGCAAAAGAACCACCCTACCAGCTCTTATGAAATTGCTTTTAATTTATTTAAATTTATAAGAAATGGAAAAGGAGAGAGTGAGAATGAGAGTACCTGATCGGAGATGTCGCGGAGAATGAGAATGTGAACCAAAAATGGAAATAAACTTTTAATACAAGTTGTAAGGTTTGAAGCTTTAACTGGATACTATATATATATATATATATATATATATAATATTCCTATGACCAAAGACAAAGACAAAAAGAGACAACAACGTGCCTCGCAATCTACTTTCTGTGTTCACACTCTTTTTTGCAGTAACTCGGTTTTAGAGGTCAGTGAAACACTCTCCTCTCGTTGGATCATCTTCTTCCAAAAGCCACCTTCTTCCATCGTCCCATTATTTCACATTCAAAGTAATCAATACTATTATTATTTGTTTAATACTGTTTCTGATAAAATTATATTAAAAATAACTTATAAAAATGATAAATTATATTTTAAAATTTTAAACAGGTTAAAGATTAATTATATATATAGTTTGTTGATTCCCATGTTAAGTAATTTTTTTAGCTATCGTAATTTGCATCTCAGAGATAATTCAATTCAATGAAAAATGAATGTTAATGTATCATGAAATTAATCATTATTTTAATTTCATCAGCTGTTTATTTAGCCCTATCTTGGAGGAAATTGTTCAAATAATTAAATAAATTCAATACTCATATATTTAGAAAATAAATAAAAAATAAAACAACAATTAACATAAATTCCAATAAATTTAATACAACCTTGTCATATTTTTATCAATTCACCTAGAGTTTATTTAAATGATATTTTCATGTTATTCTCAATTCTGTTTTTGTTGAATTAATAACTTCATTAAATAGGATAAGAGAAGTCAATTCCTTTATAATAATATTATATAAACCATTTATAATTACTTTTAATTTATATTTTTATTTACGATTATCTATATAATATACGCAATACTTATCAATTTTAATCTCAAGTAAAAGATTAGAACTAAGCTTACAATAATCTTTCAGACATTCAACAACACACTGAGCATTTTTTTTAAATGCATCACTATTGATAAGACTATGATAATTGGGAACCATAAAAAAAATTTTCGTCCTTCAACCCAAAATTAATTTCCTTAGTATTTGTTTAGCTATAGATAAAATTCATTAAAAAGTAAAAACAGTTTTTTATTCCATCAAACAAAAAAACATAAAGCTTAGAAATTATAAAATCATAAAAAAGTCTTCTAATATGTATATGTAAATTATAAAAGTGACACAAGCAATGTAACACGTCGCTTTGGCCGAGTGGTTAAGGCGTGTGCCTGCTAAGTACATGGGGTTTCCCCGCGAGAGTTCGAATCTCTCAGGCGACGTCGTTTTGAAATGCTTTTTTTATAATAAAATAAGATACATAGAGAACAGCTAAGCTTAATAATTAAAACTAAAGAAGAAACACACATTATAAGATTCTGTACCCACGTGTGCGACCCATACATAAAATAGTTTGGTACATGTTATGTTCCCTTCAATGTGTCTTGTTGTACTTTAATTAGCATACACTTATGAACCATACTTGTCTCTTGTCTGTGGAGCAGGAACATAGTTCCCATGGAAAACCTCGAAGATCTCTTTTCTGTATTGATATATTAGTTAATCAATGTCTTAAAATATTGAATAAAGAATACAAATTTTATTAATGATTTTTTATCACATATTTTTAATAAAAATTATATTTATATTTTTTTAGTTAATGTCTAAAAATACCTTTTAAGAAAACCAGAAAAGCCTAAATATAAACATCTTCAGCACTGAAATTAAGTATTGGCAAGGTCACATTCTTTTAAGTGTCTACACTAAAATTATGCATTCATGTTGGTCGACCCTTATTCATAGTAATGTAACTGAAAATGCAAAAACACAACACGAAAATGAAATCTTATTTAAGATGCCAAAATTCTTACTACTTGAATCAATAGATCTGGGCGCATTAATTCATTTGGAAAGAACATATTTTGATAGTTGAAAAGAAAGACAATTTTTTAAGGAAAAAAAAATATCATATTTAATTTTATTTTATTTATAAGAATCAACCATTAATAATTTTTTAACTTTAAATATCAGAAGTAAAGTTTTTTTTATGTTATTATTTGTTATAAAATCTGTGTTGACTATAAAAATGAATACATCTATTTATTTTACATATAATACACTAAATTAACTATTTAATATTATAAAAGATTTTAAAATAAAATGTAAATTTATTACATATAATTATTTTGAATTAATCTTATAAATTATGTATTTATTATTTACTATTGGTGATTGCAGTAGAGGGAGAAAATGAAAATGACTAGTTGGTGGTGAAATGTTGGGGCAGCTGAAGACAGATGGGGTGATTAATGAGTAAGCTGAATATGAAAAGAAAGACTGAGAACAAGAAGTGGATGAAGTTTGGAGAAACATAAATTGAAGGCATGAGACCAATACTTGTGGAATCCTTCAACTTGGATCGTTTCCATTCAATCCAAAGTACTTAGTTAGGAGTGAAGCAACGAATAAGCTTGAGGGTTGAGGCCTCCTCTGCATGTAATTAATAGGATAATAATAAGGTTGGATCGGGTCACCGTTTCAAACAGCTATTCCAAGTGTTTCTTTGGACTTAGTCTCCATTTATTCCAAGGGTAAACAGTCCTACAAAACAGGCAGAATAGCTGTTGAGGAAATGCAACAGTCACAAGTGACATAATACAATGCCGGCCCCCTCATAGTCATTATTATTTGGCAGCCAAAGCCAAAAGAATGTTTCCCTTTTATCCCTTGAGAGAGGAGAGGGACCACAAATTTTTCCATGGTATGCACCACCATGGAGCATGCTTCCACCAATACTAACACACTATTTTGTATTTTTAAAAGAAAAATGAACACTTGGTAAGGTGTGAATGGTTATGGTCTCGAACCACACAAAAATGGACAGGTTGACAGATCTTTCTTTATACTTAATTTATGGTTCAGATGAGTAGTTAGTTAAACAACAACAATAACTTATAGGCAAGGCAACACAAGTGAAGTGACAAAGGGGCAAATAAAAAGGCAATTATTTAACATGAACGCGTCTTTGAACAACCAAGTCCTAATGAATGATGATCATTATTATATAGTACCACTAGCAGTAGGTTTGATTAAGTTAAACCATCCAAATACGCGTAGAAGTTTAAGTGCCTAAAAGACAGCTCTTTGGTACCTCTTAAAGCTGCATCAACCAACTTGCCTTATTTAGAACCCCTCAGCCAAAGTAGGAACCAAAGAACCCAACAATTCCCTTTCCAATGCCAACTATTTTGCTTAGAATTTTCCTTCTTTACAATCTCCTCCGTTCGTTTCTCCTCTCTCTCGTCCCCAAGAAGGTGAGACCCTTCCTACCTCGTTCTTGGTTTGCCCTTGTTGAAACTACCCCTTCTTCACTTTCTTCTTCTTCATCATCGAGGGCTCTCAAGAGAATTATAATGGAAACCAATGAGCTGAAACGTGTTTTTCAAATGTTCGATCACAATGGGGATGGGCGAATAACGAAGAAGGAGCTGAACGAATCGTTGGAAAAGTTGGGAATTTTTATCCCAAACAAGGAGCTGACACAGATGATTGAGAAGATCGATGTGAATGGAGATGGGTGTGTGGACATTGATGAGTTTGGAGAATTGTACGGGTCCATAATGGAGGAGCGTGATGAAGAGGAGGACATGAGAGAAGCGTTCAACGTTTTCGACCAAAACGGTGATGGGTTCATAACGGTTGAAGAGTTGAGGACAATTTTGTCGTCTTTGGGGTTAAAACAAGGAAGAATGGTGGAAGATTGCAAGAAGATGATAACGAAGGTTGATGTAGATGGAGATGGAATGGTGGATTTCAAGGAGTTTAAGCAAATGATGAAAAGGGGTGGCTTTGCTGCTCTCACTCTCTCTAATTAATTAGTTTACCTTAAGATTAATCACACGTTAATGTTGTAAATAATAAGTTTGGGATTCCGACCAATCCCATTCATCGTCCACTCGCCATGCATGAGTCATGTATCCATGTCGTTGAGGCTATCGTTTTGTATATTGTTTTTCCAGTCCCAGATTGAGATGAACCCTGCCCTGGTAATGGTAACGGTGATAGTACCACTTTTTCTTCCTTTTTCGGGGGGGGGGGGTGGGGGGCAAGGCCAGTGGAATCGGGGGACTGTTGTTACTGTGTTTTCTTACTTTTATGGTTCAAGTTTTGAGGCGAGAAAGGATGATTCTGTTTTCACTTTGTAAAACTATGTTTGGTGATTCTTTATTGAATTTTGTTGTTTGCTTTTTATTTTCTTTTGGTTGTATCAGTAGGTACCACGTATATTTGCTACAAATCCACTAAAAAAGTTATATGAATTGAATTAGTTAACAGTGCTCTTATTTGAACAACTAAAAATTTACATAGCAATTATTTTTATCTCTTATTTTATTTTTAATTTTATATATAGACATCTAAACAATGCAATCTAAATCCAAGGAAAAACACTTTTAGTATGGCTGCAAAAATCACTGCAATGCTGTTATGGTATTGTGTTTTGGGCATGCAACAGCATTTTACATTGCAGTTGGCATGTTTGGTAATTGGTAAGGTCCATATGCATAATGCCCTGGTTAAGATTGCGCACGATGTTCCTAAGCCACCCTCTATCGAACAAACAATAAAATTTTGGTAAATTTACGATTAAGGAAAGAAAGGAAAGAACATCCTCACGCAGAGCTTGCTAGGCAGTTAAACAAATAAGCTTCTAGATCTTATGTTATTAAGGATCCTCTCCGTTCATTTGCAAGCGCCAACTCCTTGCTTTTACCCCATCTTTAGGGCGCACAGGAAAATAACTCCCCAATCCTCAGGACTCAAGACCATTTTCTTCCCCTTTAACGCCATAAAAAAGAAAATGTGGTAAAAAAAATGCCATAAAAACAAAGTGACAATGATACCTATTCACATCACAAACTGAAAATTCATGTTAATAGAGACAATTTGGAGAACTCACAGCTACAGAATTTCGGATTCTTGAGTTGTGCCTTTTGTTATATTTTTTTTAAAATAGTATTTTTAAATCTTTATTTAATTTATTTCATTTTAATTCTTTAACGTCAATCAAATAAGTCAATTTTCGTTAACTACACATCAATTAAATTAGAGAATGAGAATGTAAAAAAATAATGATAACGTTGATGAAAACAATAGATAACAGAAAAAAATTAACAGATTTAAGTATAATTAACAAAAAAGTAAAATATTAAAGTTGTAAGATTTAAGTAAAATAAAAAAAATAAAAGAACAAACTAAAACAAAAAAATAAAAGACCAAAATAAACGAAAAGAATAAGTTAAAAGACTAAATAAAAAATAAAAAATATTAATTTTGCCCATTTAAATTCTTCGGCTTTTGTGAATGTTGGAAACTTGGAAGACCATTACTTCGGCCGAAATATAGGTAAGCAGAAATGACCACTACATTGAAAATTATTCAATTGGTAAGCAAAGGAGGGTAGACTAGAGTCAATTTGCGATGTCAATTATAGTCCATCAACTTGGAAAAGGTAAGCGATCATTGCGGCTCCAAAATGGTTTAGTCCACCCAATTGAAGAATGAAATGGCTACTTTACGCAGTACTCACAATACAAATAAAAATGTTTATTTCACGTTTTCTTTTCCTTCGATACCCCACCCCATACCCTTTTATGATAAAAAAACGAAAGAGATGTTTTAGGGTAGTACAAAAAAAGTAAGCTATGAAAATATCATTGCTCGGCCAAAGGTAGCTTTTCAGAAAGAATAGAAGTGTATAAAACCTATATGATACAACCAGAGAAATTAATTTCCTGGTAAACTATATGTTGCCTGAATTTGAATGTAACCAATACACTACTTCAAGCCGATTCACATCTAAATATCAAACAGAATTATGTTAGGAACCTTCAAATGTCAAATAGGCTTCTTAACAATCTCAACCAGGACGTCTGGTGGTCAACAAGGAAACATGCCTAATGGCACTAATTACCTGCCCTCCGAATCTGATTTTTCCTCCTCAATCTCTCTTATGCTTCGAACTACAGAAGCCACTTTCTCAGAGATGTGTTCTGTATGCTTTTCCAAATCATTCAGAATCGTATTTAACTGCTCTTCATATGCAGCACAACGTCGTTTGCACTTTTGCCTTTCATTGTACAACTCAAGTGATAGCTCACGGATTCTCTTATCTTTCTCATCCTGTGACAGAAACCATCAATAAAAAGTTTGAGGCACTAAAAAGGAAACAAACAGAAAATAGACATTCAGCTGTAGCAATGAATGACAACTGCACATGAATCAAATCATCGAACATCCTCAGCTAGCTGATTCAGATGAGGCTTCAAATTCTATAATCTATGTGACAGTTTAATAAATCATAGTCACAAGCTTTTATGCAATCACAATACAGATCAATCTCAGGCAATAATTGACCAATTACCATATCGTCTTGGCGTTACATAGATAGAACTCCATCACTACTTTAGGGGCATATCGTGAAGAGATTTAGGAAAAGCAGGGGATGCAACTTGGAGGGAAAGGATTTCAGTTGGATCAGTGGGGGATATGGAGGAAAGAGGGGGAAAGATAGAAGGCAACAAAAGTTTCAGTGAATGTTTGGGACCTAGAGAGACCAGGCCAGGCACTCTCAAGTTGCATGGATTTTGCCAGTCAATTTCATCTTGTTCTGTGTATTTCAACCCCACCAATACTGATGTCATTCCGCTAACAGCAGGAGGAGGAGGGGAGCTAATCAGTGGTCTATTTCACACTTTACAGTCCAGTTTGATCAAGTTAAGTATACTTAAATTGTTAGCTTAAAGTGCAGCATTCAGCTGAATTGTTATTTCTTGACAACAGAGTAATAAAGGAATAAGAATTTGAGCATGGTGTTTTAAAATCAGTACATAAGTACCATCTAGCGATATTTGCCACTGTTTGGAGAGACATACCTCACTAACCAAATGCTTCCCAGATCCACGCCATGGAACTTTACTAGGACTCATTAGTTTATGAGTATGCTCCTTCACAAATTTGGTGACAACCCATTTCCCTCCATCTCGTAAAGCCAACCTTATCATGGCCTGACAACCTTCACGTGTGGTTGGTGGAGGAGGTAACACTCTATCTTTTCTGTGTACATACTTTTTTGCACGAAAGCCTTCTTTTGAGCAGACAAAATCTTGACCAATTACCTGGTTATTTACTCGTGAACGACGGTTATGGTGGATTCGTACTGTAAATCCTATCCGCCTACCATAGGTGATATAGAATTCTCTGGCTTCCTCTCTTGAGTTGAACTCCATGCCTATGAATGGTTCTACAGCTTCTGTATCTGCTGATATCTCTGCTAAAGGTTGTTCCACAAACTTTTCATCTTCAATTTCACATAATTCTAGGTTTTTAGAAAACTCATCTTCTACTTTTTCATGTTTCTCATTAATTTCTACTTGTATATCAAGGTCACTATCATCTGAATCAAATCCCGGGCCAGATTGGTGATCCATTGGAGCCCTACTATGGAAGAATTAAACAAATAATCAGATTATTCTTCACAGTTCATCAGAAAACATAATGACGATTGGATACATTGATAAAATCAGTATTTATAAACAATTAAAGAAATTTCCAATTTAAAGAGTTTCTTTCTTTCTTCTTTTGTTCTCCTTGTTCAGGACATAAATAGTTAGTACCAGCAGTGCTTCACATTATGGATGGCAAGGAACAGATATCCAATCATTTTTTATCCATATGTTATCAGGGAAAAAAAACTGATATACCTATTCAATCCTATAATAATCAAAATTATTGATAAACAATGTTTAGCTAGAAAAGAAAACAGCACAACTGAGAGGGCATTTGGAAGAGCTTTTATGAAGCTTTTTTGCATGGATCATATCACACAAGCACTTGTGTGAAAATTGAATGTGTTTGGTTAAGCTAAAAGGAGCATATATGGGGGTAATAAGTCAAAATGAGCTTATTGAATGAAGGGCTTGTGATAAACGCCATAACTTTAATATGCCTGGATGCTAACACAAAATATAAAACCCAACTTCATAAAAAAAAACAGCATCAGAAAGTCTTTTTTTTTTAATTTATATGGATATTCGCTATCCTATCTATTCAAAATTCTAAAATGAATATCCGATATTAATGGTACTTAATGGGATCTTAATTATAGTGCAAAGAGAAGACATACACATTTTAAAGTTTTCACCATTGTTGCAGCCCTGCAGGTTATGCAGCTCTAAACCCTAGACTATAAAATAATTGACCAAATGAGCCAACAGGATCAGTGCATATTGCATAAAGATACAGTACATTGATGAATTTAATTAAAATTTTCATCCAAGTAAACAAAAACAGGCCAATTTTCATTAATTAAGCTCATATAGTGCCTTTTTTAAAATAGGAGAAGATGAAGACAATTTGTTTACCTATCCAGCACACAACCTCCCACACAGATAATCAACCAGACTTCAGCATATTCCTTTTAGACACAAGATACGGTACAAGCACAACCTGCAAATTAAATTTGCATTACACTTGACTTTTATTTAGGCAAATTACGAACTGTCAAATTAAGCACTCGGAAATGGAATAGCAATTTTTTTTGCTAATGTAACGTTGCAGGAAAATAAACGTGATTAATTAAAAAATTGACAGACCGAGTTGGTGAAAAAGGCATTGGTATTGGAATTTGGAATGGGCGTAGCAGAAAAATGGCATGACGAAGGGGAAGTTGATGAGCCCACTGGATGGAGTATAGAAACTCCACCAACCTAGATATAGCAAGTGCCCGAGTCAAGATGGATCGGGTCGGGTCAATCGGATTTTGGATTGTTGAAATACGACGGCGAAAGAAGAGTTCCTCCGAATCCGATACAGTGATAAACGCCGTGGATGTACGGATGCACCACCAAAGAACAGCAAAGCCACGCTGTGATGCGATGCACGCTTCAGTGTCATTTATTCATGGTCTATTAATTTCACCCCTGTTTTGCACCAACCAAAAACATAAATAAATATTTTTTTTTACCATATAAAAGTTTATATACAAATATAATATAAAAATTGAAAAATAATTAATTGTTTAAAATAATTATTTTATATCATTTCATATTTAAAGTTATAAAATAAAAAAATTCATTAATCATAAAATTCTTATCATTTTATTGATTTTCTTAAATAGTAAATAAAACAAATTTACTTCAATAATTTTATATGATTACATATTAACATAGCCTAGTCATGAAATTTTGATAAGTAAATTTGTCCAAGACTCCTAGTCCTAATCTTAGAAGATTCTTTATGGTTTTCTCACCCTTTTCGTTTGGTCATTAAACTTGCAAGTCACTCTACATTGGGCCAAAATCTTTTGGGCTAAAAAATGGGTGAGCCCAATGTGATAACAAGAACATCTTTGGTTCATACGAAAAAGAAGAGGAAATTAGGAAGGTGGAAGTGATGAAATGGGTGGCGCGTACCATAACCACCACCACCACGTGTTGCAGGTGGTGTTGTCGTGCCGGAAGATCACAGCGCAGGTCACAAACACCACCACTTCATCCATCATAGCCATGGCTTCCTCTTCCGAGCAGGAATTCGTCGCCTACCACCGTTCCAAGCTCAATCGCTTCCCCAGATCCCACCGTTTCTGGGACGCTAAAGTCGCCTCTCGCGTCGGCGAAAAGCTAGGGCTCCGTCTCCGAGAAATTGGCGTCACCGGCGTCCAAATCGACCCTCTCGAGGAACAATCACGCCCCGTTCATTATCGCCTCATGCTCTCCCCCTTGTTCCATTCCGTCAAACGCGCCGGCGTCGAGGTTTCCGGCGTTGACTAATTCAATTGCTTTTTCGGCCTCCCTCCTGTAAGTTTCATTTTTGAGGATTTTCCATTTTTTTGCCAATTCTTCACACTCAATAAAATTTTGACTCTGAGCTATTGCCTATTATGATTGTTGGGATGACAAATTGTTGTTGTTCTGCACAACAGAAACTGCTGAATATTGTTGCTATTTGTTTTTGTATCCCAGAATGTTAGTGTTAATATTAATAATGTGTCTGCTCCAGTACCCGGATTCTTATTTGTGTTTCTTTCTTTCTGGTTCTGGAATTGGTATTATTGTGAATTTGTGATTGTGATTAGCAACTGGTGTTTTATCTCAACACGCTTGAAATATTAAGTTAGTTTCAGTTTGGACAATATTTAGCTGCGGTAGCATTCGTAAATTATGTGTTGTTATTATGATAGAATTAGAGTTGGTATATTTTGTGGCATTAAATTTCAGTATACTGGTAGTGTTAGTTAAGTAACTCTAATTCTAATTTAAAAACAGTATACTATTCCTCCCAAGTTTTTCCCTTTTTCTCTGCAGATTAGGACTGAAATTTTAAGTGGGTCTCCTGTAACTTCTCTTTCTCTCCTAGTTTTATGCAGTTCCATTTTATCAACCAATCTTTCTTAAAACCTATTTACTTTCTACTCATTTTCATCCTTATTGAATAGACATTGCTTCTTTACAGTTCATATATTTATTTTCTTCTGTACTCGCACTAGCATGGACAAATACCACTAGCATAAAATTGTGAATTATCTAATCAAATGATTATCCTTAATGTTGCATAAAATATATGTGTTATGATTGTTTGTAGTTTGGCTAATTGATGGTTGTGGTCAGTGTTAATTAATATTGATTTTTATTAGTAGGGTCACTTCGAGACTTCATTGTATTCACTTGTACTCATTCTTTAACACTGAATTTATCGTATACGTGGTATCGGCTTTCAGGCGGTTTATTGTTTCAGGTAGTTTAATGAAAGCATTGAGTTGCAGTAAGGAATATAACGATATCATTAGCATTTAATCGTAAACGCACAACCGACGAAGAATATTTAGACAGCAATATATATATATATATAGTCCAAAACTTCTACAGAGCTCGTAATTAGAATTACATTTACTTTTGACTAAATTTACGATAAATGTTAATTCTAAACATTCCAATACTGATTACAGATAATAATACTAAAACTTTGTTTACCAACTAAAATATGTAGCAGACAGCTACATAGAAAGACTGCTAAAAATGCAATAGGGTTTTATAAAGAAAATGCCTTCTCACCTGTTAATATCCAAAGACGAATCCAAAGAAATAGGGGTAGTTTTCATGACTGCACGATTATAACCTTGAAATCTCCAATCACTGTATATTAAAAAGGAAATCATAACGGGCTGCATAAGTAAAATACAAAACAATAATATGTAAACTTCAATAATAAAATGATCATGACTAAAATCATGGAAGTGAAGAATGAGACTGAGATGAAAGGGAAGTACATTATGAAACGTGGGACTTTATTCTTTTATGTATTTGATTAAGTGGATTATGAGATAATCATTATGTAATAGATCAATATAAAAATCAGTAACATTTTGTTTTTGGTTAAAAAATAAACATTTATAAAACAAATTTTATTTTGTAAGAAGTTTCAAAACTTTACAAATACCCAAGTGAACTTGCATGCAGTTTTGATTTTTAGTAGTGTCGAATGAAGCAAACTTTCTTTTAATTCAGAACGAACACATATTTACTCGTGTATATATACGTGGGCACGTACAGCGGCACACATTTTTTCAAATTATACTTTCACCTCTCTTCTAAATTAGTCAAGTGCTTTCTAAGAAGACATGATCCTATTATCTCTCTCTCACAAGCATAGACATTTACACACAAACAATACAATATTAATATTAATTATATGATTTAATCAAAATATCTGTCATCTTTATTTATATGCATATCAATCAAAATATTTATATTAACAAATATAAGTCCGTTCAGTTTTTAACGTGTTTAGATAAACATCGGGTTAATATTTCAAACAAAAAAAATCTTTCCAACTTGGTTTTAGTTAAAGCAACTGTTGTGTAACTTCTGAGTTGAAAATTACATTAAATTTTACATAAACTTGCTTTTGGCAAACAAGTTTCTAAATTTGAAAGTTTGGAAAAAGTTGAGTCAATATTTCAAACGAGAGATTTTTTTTTCTTCCAAACTTGATTTAAGTAAAAATAACTTTATGTAATTTTTGTGTTAGATAAAAAATTTATATTAAATTTTATTATGAAAATGTTTGAAACATAAAAAATTAAATAGAAATTATTTCACTTCAAACTTAATTTTAATCAAAATTGATTTGTCAAAATTAAGATCACAAAAAACTTAATTTGTAACACTCAACAATATCTTGTTAATAACATTTACTGTAAGCATTAATATATGTATTATATGTTATGTAGGTTAACACTTCCCTGATAAAAAAAATTGGATCCTCTTGTATAAATAAATAACACGATATCATCACATTAGGATATAAAAAAATATCAAAATAAAATTAATAAAAACAACATAATAACGATATGTCACATAATTCGTCTATTTTTTTTTGGTTAACATGAATAAAATTAGCATAACTTGATATTGTTCTATTGACAAACATGTGCAAGTAAATAAAGCGTTGGCAAAAAGATGAAAGAAATGATTAGGCGTGTGAACAGGAAAGTAAAGTAGAAAGAGAGGAATGAGGGGACTTTCCTTCCTTTCCAATTTTCCTTTACATAAATCTAATTCCAATAAATAAAAAAATGCAGAAGCGCATAATTTTGGGGACCGTTGGGACTTTGCAGCGTTATTAATGTTTTAATTCCCTAAACAGCTATTTAAATTATGAAAAAGATATATTTATTTTTCTTAAAAATAAGATTAAGAAAAAATAAATTCTAAACTCACGAGTCATTGACAATATCTTCCATGACAACCCAATCGCCCACGTTCGTTCTTCAGAACTGTTGATGGTGTGATCGTGAAGTGAAGGTGGTCAACTTTGTACTACACACCCTATCAACATCCCACAATGTGTGATGCTGTGTTCGCGTGATATTATTATTATTATTATTATTATTATTATGGTTTAATGGTTCAATAGTATGATTCAATTTTCATCTTTGAATTAAAACATTACTGTCCATCATGTTCACAATAATGTCAATGGCTGGGGGAGAGTTGCACCCTTGACTCTGACCCCATTGCCATTTTTCCGTTATTTTTTTCATTCGTTGAATTTGATCGAGTGATTGGCGAGATTTTCATCTTTTGGGCGTTTCTCCCATTCTCTGAGCACAACAATTTTATTTTATCTGAATTTTTGCTTCCAGTATAGTCTAGATCCCGATCGGAAACGTTTGATTTTGCGAACAAGTGGAAATTCTGTAATTCGAAGAGGTAGGTTTCTGATTATTAGTAAGTTAATATAGTTTCTAATTTCTATCTCTCGTTTGTTTCTGAAATTTCGTACCGTAAGTTTCTTTGTTTTGCCGAAATTCATTAAACCCTGTGTATGCTCTTAATCGAGATGAATTTGACTCTTATGGTGAATATTGCCTGTAAAATTGAAGTTCTCATTGCTGGAATGTGAATGGCGGTGGGAATTTTGAAAGTGAATTTCGTTGTTGAAAATGTTTCAGGGAAGGGTTTGTGAATTCATAGGAAAATGGGGGTTATGTCCCGGCGGGTTGTACCCGTCTGTGGTAACCTCTGTGTCTTTTGTCCGTCTCTGCGTGCAAGATCAAGGCAACCGGTGAAACGTTACAAGAAATTGATTGCTGATATCTTCCCGCGTAATCAGGTGAAATTTTCAGCTCATGTTTGTAGTGCCTGCACTTCTCTATATCATTATCCATGACAAAATAATGCACTGGCCGCTAAGATCAACAGTAATGAAACACAAGATGGCATTCTAAGTCTAAAACAATAAATAAACAAACCATTTGGTGCAGACACTAGTAAACAATAGCTGAGTTCACTTATGATTCCAGGGTCTCATGAGAGTAAATTCCTAATATGTTTCAGGTAGTTTGTTACTCTCATGGGACCCTGGAATCATAAGTGGACTCAGCTATTGTTTGCTAGTGTCTGCACCAAATGGTTTATTTATTTAGTTTTTTAAACTTAGTAATGCCATCTTGTGTTTCATTACTGTTGATCTTAGTGACTTGTGCATTATTTTGTCATGGATAATGATATTCCAGTTTTCTGAAGAGAAGTAGTGCACTTGGGGGGGGGGGGGGGGGGCGCTTTATTATAAGACCGGTTTCTTATACTAGTCTCATGTTACTGTGTTTGTTAGGTTCCTGAAGCTAATGATAGGAAAATTGGAAAGCTATGTGAATATGCTTCTAAGAATCCATTGAGAATTCCCAAGGTAATAATATTATTCTTAAAAATCTCCCTTTTTTCTGTCAGTTCTAGGCCAGTTGTTTAGTGCAACTAATCAAATTATGATGTGGAGGGCGAAATTTAGATAATCATTCTCATAAGACACTATTATATTAGATTCAATTAAGATATCATTGTAGAGTATTCAGTTGTCTTCCATCTGATTGCATGTTTGATAAGAATGTAAATTTAAGTGCCAAGATTTTTACTGACAAAATTTGAAGCACATAATGTTTGACAAAACATTTTCATAAGTTCTGAATAATTTGTCAAAAGAAAATTTGGTCTTTAGATATTTTGGATGAGGCTGCACTGAAGGAAACAATTGTAATTTAATGTTTGATACTTCAAATATAGAAAGAGATGCCACTGAATTTATTTATTGACCTCCCATGCATTGAATCTTTTCATCACTTTTCACCTAATCTTTATTTTGGTATTTATTAAATTTAAACAGACACCGTTAGGTCAATTGAAGTGCTTTATATTTTCACTTTCAGCATTGAATTGAGATCTCTAACATATCCTTAGTTTATGCGGTGTTTTATCTTGGCAGATTACTGACAACTTAGAGCAAAGGTGTTACAAGGATCTGCGTAATGAAAGCTTTGGTTCAGCAAAAGTTGTCTTGTGCATATACAGGAAATTGTTATTGTCATGTAAGGAGCAGATGTAAGTTTTATGCCATATAAGTGCATATTCCTTGGATTGGATTGTTATTTGATTCCAACTTAATTCCTTGAAACAAAAAGGGATGCTCAGGGGAGGATTTATCTTCCAAACTCCAAGATTTAGGTACCATAAGAGTATTGTATTGCAGAAGTCATTTTACAATTTATGGACATTTATGAGCTTTTAGGGTCCGGGCTTCATTCATGTAAAAACTTGGGTGTATGAGACTACGGGTAATGATTTACATGATGAATGTACTCAAATGAGCAATCTGCATTTGTAATAAAATGAGAAACCTTTTTTAAAACATGATTTCATATAGAACTCTTTCTTTTATGTTCTGAGCAGGATCAACTTGTCTTCCTATACAACTATTTGCTAGTGACTTCACTATAATATGATTTGATTTTTTCTGTTGGATACTATTTTTCATTGTACTAAGTAAAAATATTCAAATGATGCTTCTTAATCTTTCAGGCCACTATTTGCCAATAGTTTATTAGGGATCATTCGGACTCTTCTGGAGCAAACACGAGTGGATGAAATGAGGATCTTAGGTTGCAGTACCCTTGTAGAATTTATAGATTGCCAGGTATTTAGTTATTCAACCTGTCTGACTTGTTAATGTTAAAATCACTGTAGGATAGGCTCAAGTGCATGTTGTGAGAGATTTCCCAACCCTTTGAAGCAAATTTACTGATTTAAGTTTAACTTTATAGTCTGCAACTCTGCATTATAGGTTATGCTACTTGACATATAGCATTATGCAGACCATGTATGGGTTTCTTTTTTTCACAATTTTTAGAATGCCATAAGTTTAGTGATATTGACCCTTTGATATAAAAGTAGACAGATGGTACATACATGTTCAGCTTGGAGGGTTTTATCCCAAAACTATGTCAATTGGCTAACGAAGTGGGAGATAATGAGCGTGCTCTGCTTCTACGTTCAGCTGGTCTACAGGCTCTATCTTATATGGTAATTTTTTTTCTCTGATCCATTAGTTATTGCAGAATTTGCTAACCCTTTTTCATAAGTTTTTAATTGTAAGGACTAACAGCTTTTCTTGGCTTTTTTTTTATCAATGTGCACAACAATCTACACTTGAGTATTTTTATGAAAAAGAGCTCTTTGCAGAGAATATAATTAAGATGAAATAATAGGACAGCTATTGAAAGTTGTAGTCATTTTTTATAATTCATTGTCAAATATAAACTTCTTCATACTGATTTTCCATTTGCGACTTTCTTTAATTTGGTAAAATGTTCTTAAAAAATGAAGCTGTAGTAATCTAAAGATTGAAATGAAATTTAGCAAAATTAAAGTGTGAAAATGGTAGTTTGTTGTAATTTAAGCTGTAAACTAAAAGGCTAGAGATTTGGTTTCTGGAAACAATTGTAAGATACATTTCAAGGTCACCTGTACGGTTGTACCTTCCTTAATGCCTTTTGTTATTCTCCCTATGTTATTTTGACCAGGTGCAGTTCATGGGCGAGCACTCTCATCTTTCCATGGATTTTGACAAAGTGAGTATCATTTCCCTACTCTCTTTCCTTCAATCTGTCGATTGATACCAGCAGTGACTTAGCAAAGCATTGCATTAAACGTTGAAGTTTAGTTTCAATGTATTTATTTACTTAATCCAAAATTTGAAACTCAACTTGGGTCTTGATTTTTGAGGTTAGTTTACAGTGAGCTAAACATTTTTTTCTTCATTGGGTTGATGGGTACTGGAATAGATTATAGCAGTGATTTTGGAGAATTTCATGGATCGCCAATCTAAATTTGACCATCCCAAGGTAGAGGAACTGAATTCACAACCCCAGAACCAGTTGGTTCAAGGATTTTCCGAAGAACAAGTCCATCTACATTCTTTACCAGATATCACTAAGAAGGATCCTTCCCTGCTCAATGTTGTGACAGGATCTGAGACAGAGTCCAAGTTGTATGTCTTCTCTTACTGTTCTCCCTTCCCCCTTTATTATGAATCCAGCATATACAATCCTGATAGCCATTGTGCGTTCACCACTTTTATAGGGATTCTGCTAAAGATCCTACTTATTGGTCAAAGGTTTGCTTGTATAATATGGCCAAATTGGCAAAGGAAGCTACAACTGTGAGGCGTGTCCTTGAACCACTTTTTCATAATTTTGATACCGAAAACCACTGGTCTTCTGAAAAGGGAGTTGCCCTTTGTGTTTTGATGTATTTGCAAGCTGTTTTAACAGAATCAGGTAGCATTGTAATATTTAATATTACAATTTTCTGTAGGTATGAAGTTTTCTATAATTTTGTTTGTAATTGGTTGTCACCTTTTGAACTCCAGGAGATAATTCCCATCTTTTGTTGTCCATTTTGGTGAAGCACTTGGATCATAAGAATGTTGCCAAGCGACCTACCCTTCAGATTGATATTATTAACACCACAACGCAGCTTGGACAAACTGTGAGGCAGAAGGCTTCCATTGCAATTGTTGGTGCAATATCTGACCTCATTAAACATTTAAGGAAATGCCTGCAAAATTCTGCTGAAGCATCCAGCATTGGAAATGATGCATATAAGTTAAATACTGAACTTCAGTCTGCCTTAGAAATGTGTATATCACAACTTTCAAACAAGGTATGTGTGCTAACATTATGCATCGATTTCTTGTTGGTCTTTCAAACTGTTAGAATATATGAAGATGCCTTATCATATGTTAGATTATGCTTTGGATTTAGTTTCCCTATTTCCTCCTTACTGCTTTGGATTACTTATCATGACTTGTTTCCCTATTAGTTAGAATTATGGTTAGTATAAATAAGAGTTAGTGCTTTAGGTTTTATGAACAAATCAATACATTGTAATACATCTCAGTTAATAACAACTCAGTATGTGATTCGCTTTTATCTGTCTTCCTTTCTCAATTCCTAAAATCCCATAATTTCAACACAAACTTTATGTTGATCATTCTGGAGCTTTAGCAGTGATTCCCGTGAGTTAAGTTTATTGGATTATACAGTGTAGGCATTCTTTATGGCCTTGTATCATTGATTACCAATCCTGTGACAAGAATGTTAAAAATCCACCTCTGAATCTCTGAATTTAATAGAAGATTAACTAAATTTATTCAAAATTTTCTTCTTTTCTTAATAACTTTTCCTTTTTTTTTTTTTATATTGTTGGAAAACAAATTTCAAAAGAATTATTTGGATTGATTGTGTTGCAGCAGTATTTCACATTGCTTCCACTATAACAGGTTGGGGATTTAGGACCCATTCTTGATTTGCTGGCTGTGGTGCTAGAGTATATCTCGACTACTGCCATCCTTGCAAGAACAACAATCTCTGCTGTTTATAGAACTGCAAAATTAATCACTTCCATCCCTAATGTGTCATATCACAAGAAGGCAAGTGTTCTTACTTTTAGACTGGAAATGGGTTTTTCTGGATGCACAGCTCTAGCAAATTGTTTGAAGTTTTGGGTTGTTTTTGGACCTTTCAGGCTTTCCCTGACGCCTTGTTTCATCAATTGCTCATGGCAATGGCTCATCCTGATAGTGAAACGCGAATTGGAGCACATAGTGTCTTCTCAATGGTGCTTATGCCATCCATGTTTTCTCCTAGGTTAGACAACAAAATTAAGATTGCTCAGAAGGTACAGAGTGACAGCCTCTCCACTCAGAATAAAAGTTTTACTGGAGCAGAACACTTGAATGGGAAACTGGAAGAAGGAAAGGCAATAGCTGGCATTAATGGGAAGAAATATGCAATTCATCCATATCAAGATTACAGCTTCATTCCCCAGCTAACTGATGGAAAAGATGTAAGAATTTATTTTTTCTTGTCATTATTAATTGTATTCATTTAATAGTATTTTTTGGATGGAGGGGCAGGAATGTGCAGTTCTTGTTGATCATAATTTAATTTTAATGATTCTTGTTGATTTCAGTTTTGTGTTCCAGTTAGTTTGGTTATTTTTTCCCCAATAATGGGGACCCTGGATCTTTCCTTGCTGTTGTTCCTAACGACACATGTTTTGTGTCTGAAATTTTCAGGATCTAAGTTCTCTTAGGCTGAGCAGTCACCAAGTGAGTCTCTTGCTTTCTTCAATTTGGGTTCAGGCAACATCTGGGGACAATAGCCCTGCAAATTATGAGGCATTGGCGCACACTTATAGCATTGCTTTATTATTTACTCGTTCTAAGGTGAGATTGGTGCATGCCAAGTCCCGGCTGCTTCTAAAGATTTAAGTTCAGTAAAGATTAGAAAAAAATACTTTGCTGATTTTTATTTAATTGTTACATTTTATAGTTGTTCAATTTACGTGCAGCATTTAGTTATTTTAATTGGTACCAGCATTTAGTTATTTCATCTCTTTTAAAATTAATCTTCGTTGCTTCTAAAACGAAGTGAAATTATATCATTAATTTGAAGTTCACAAGGTTAATTACTTTCCGCAGACGTCAAGTTACATGGCTTTAGTAAGATGTTTCCAGCTGGCGTTCTCCCTCAGGAGGATCTCTTTGAACCAAGAAGGTAAGTGGGACAGACAGGTGACTTTTTATTCAGTAGGAAGGAATGACATATAATTGTTGTCTCAATGGAATCAAATCTTGTAATGGAACCATCATTCCGTAACTTTTTTCATACCAAACAAATGAATGTTCTTTCCCATGGAATGGTGGCAAGAATGGAATCACAATTCCAGTGTTCTCAAAATGTTATAGGAATTTCTTAATTGAGAATAATATTTTCTCTGGTGAAAGTTTTCTGACATGTTTCTTTACATGCTTGTTAAAGGAGGCTTACAACCTTCTCACAGGAGGTCCCTTTTTACCTTGGCTTCATACATGCTTATATTCTCTGCCAGGGCAGGCAATTTCCCTGATCTAATTCCAAAAGTTAAAGCATCCTTGACAGAGACAACAGTTAATTTCTTCTCCTAATCTCTTGACTTCACCATTCAACATCTTTAGCTTCCTTTCAAAAATGAGTGTCACAATTTTTTCATTTTAATTATGATTGGATGAACTGATTAAAGTCATAAATCCACAGGTAGATCCTTTTCTTGAAGTGGTTGATGATGTCCAGCTGCGGGCTGTTTGTGTAGAATCAGAGAAGATAATTTATGGATCTCAAGAGGATGAGGTTGCTGCTATGAAGGCACTTTCAGATGTAGAATTGGATGACAAGCAGTTGAAAGAGACTGTAGTATTGTACTTTATGACTAAATTTTCAAAATTGTCTGAGGTAATATGAATTAGCTTGGGCTGACAAAAAATACTTTGATCCCCCCCATATATACTCATATGAAAGATAATACTTGCACATATCATGTGAGTTTTGTGCAGAATGTGGACCATTTAGCATAAGTTGCAATGGAGTGGCTTGGAGAGGAATATGTGGGTTGTGTGTAGTATGTGGAGATAACAGTTTCTTTTTCCCCTTATTTATCAGGATGAGTTGTCCAGCATAAAGAATCAACTCCTACAGGGTTTTTCCCCTGATGATGCATATCCATCAGGACCTCCATTGTTCATGGAGACACCAAGGCCATTTTCCCCACTTGCTCAGATTGAGTTCCCAAATTTTGATGAGGTAAATTCTCCAAAATTGCATCTCTAAGTGGCTTGTCAAAACTTGTGTGACAAATGCCGTTTGGCTTTTCCAGATAATGGCTTTAGATGATTTTGTGGAAGAAGAGACTGGGCCTGAACCCAGTGGCAGTCAGTCAGATGGCAAAACATCACTATCAACCAATTACCCTGATGTTCTAAGTGTTAATCAACTCTTGGAATCGGTAAAAAAAAACTCTCATGCTTTTATTTCTGGAATCTGGCTGATTGGAATGTGATTGTATTTTGAATATATTTTTCATTCTTCTCCTGGAGTGTGGATATTATGTTTCTCCCTTTAAGATACTATGGGCTTTATTTTATGGATAGGTTTTGGAAACTGCACGACAAGTCGCAAGTTTCTCCACTTCTTCAACTCCTTTACCCTATGACCAAATGACGGACCAATGCGAGGCACTTGTAACTGGGAAACAAGAGAAGATGTCAATCATTCACAGTTTTAAGCATCAACAGGAGACTCAGGCCATAATTCTTTCAAGTGATAGTGAAGTAAAAGATTTCCCTCTACCTCCTAAGGTTAGTGTTTGTCATACTAGGGTAAATTTTCAGTGTAAGAAATGCATATAATGGTCTTGGATGATTGGAGTATTGACTGCTATGGTTGAAGAGTTTTGGTAGAGTTCGAGTTAATTATTGACCATTTTTTCATTAAAGGAAAAAAAAGAAAAAAGACGCACACATAAATAGAAGGGCAGCATATTCTCATTTGTCACAATATACTTCTAAACCAAAAATAAATATCGTTTCATGAATTCTTGATTACTTTGGAATTTTATAAACCTTTTTATATGCGATAACTAGCTACTTGTAGATGATATATGTGGAGAGGGTGTGAGCATATATTTGTAAATGGCAAAAGCTAGCATCACTCATTTATTTATTGGACGAAATCTCAAACTAACTCCACTCACAAAGAGCGCATGCAGGTTATTATGCAGGTTATTCAGTGGGGTCAGCAGAAGATTTCATCCAATAATAAATAGTAATGAAAAGTCTTTGTTAATCGCTACATTTTGATATGGAAGGAAACTTCTATCATCACAATATAATGTCTTGTGCCATGTTTTTTGTTTTTAGTGTTACTGACGAATTACTCCCAAATTACAAAAGAATTTTTTGCATTAGGCGGGGTTTCCCCACACGATAGGGGGCATGGTTTTTACTTATTGGTACTTTGACATTTGTAGGGTATAGAATATTCAAATGGTGATTTGAAGTTAGTGACTCATGAGCAATTTCAAGGGCAGGATCAAGTCCCTCTCCGTTCACACGACTCTGTGCAGCAACATTCCTTGAGACTACCACCTTCGAGCCCCTATGATAAATTCTTGAAAGCTGCGGGATGCTAATGACACTAGACTGCAATAGATGCCATTTTTTCATTCTTTGCAATTATGGTAAAATGTTTCTTTTGACGGGGTTTCTACAATTCATGCCCAAAGTACGTGAAATGTGCAGCGGAGTATATTTTTTTGTTATTTTGCAGGTGGAGGGGGATAGTTCTTCTTTTCCCCAAATGTATGATTTTGTCTATAAATTATATTCATGTTTGTCAATATTTAAAGGTTTTACTTTATTTTATTTATGTGAATAAAATGTTTTGTTGATACTTTCGTTTTACTGAATTCTTTTTCTCGTTCTCGTGTGTGGATCAAATTCTAGAAGCTCTTAATGAGTCATGAAGAACGAATTCTTGTATGGCCTGTCTCTCTGAAAAAGCAAGTCTTGAAATATCACATATAAATTTTAAAGTTTTGTTTGAGAGTTTAGAGGAAAAGGAAAAGAAAGAGTTTGAAGGGAGAAGAAGAAGAAGGAAAGGGAGAGAAAAGGAAGTTAAACTTCTCCTTTATGTTTAATATTGAGAATAGAGAGTAATATAGAGTTTAATTATATAAATAATTTTAAAATTAATATTTTTATTTTTTAAATTTTTTTGAAAAAAATTATCACTTAAAAAACTAATATTTTAAAAAAAATTTAAAAAAATCATATTTGTAAAATAATATAAAAGAATAGGAGAGAGAAAACTCTCAAAATAAAAAAACTTAAAAAATAAACTTTTGAAAAGTTTAGAAAAACTCTTAAAAATTTTTCCTCCTAATTAATCAACTTTCAAACAAGAATAATTCTCTCCTAGTTTGTCCTCTCTTTTTTTCTCTTCCTAAACTTAACTCGGAAATATAGTTTAAAAGAATATATTTTATTTGCATGCTAGTTAAATAAATCAATCCTTTCGGTCAACCAAGCATTCAAAAGCAATACTTTTACTAAAAATACAAGTACTTATTTCATTAAAAATACAAAAATGTAGTTAAACAAAATTGTTAACTTTAAGAGTTAAAATTAAGTTTAAGCATTTAAAATTAGTTTATATTTTTAAAAAATATAATATTTATTATATTTGTATATTTGTAAAGTAATAAATACTTTTTCTTTAATAAAAATCTATCACCTTCAGTTGCAAATAAGTATTTTTTTTAATAAAACTTATTACTTTTAAATTCTCAAGGTTATAATTAAAATCAATACATAAATAAAACTATAGAAGACGATATTTATATGCGTGTTAAATAGTTTATGCATTCTAAATGTATTAAGAAATTGACTTTAAGCATAGTTATTGGGAAAAGGATGTACATTTTCTTTCAATGATATGGTATCATATTAAATAAATTCATTCAGTGAGGTATTAACACGAATTACACCGTAAAATGTTTTATTGGTCAATTACGAGCAAAATTAAATAGTTAGGTCAGTTATTAAACAAATATAAATAAATTATTCAAAGATAATTAGTTTTTCATTTCTGAATATACGTGTATAAACTATTAATGATGCATCTAGTTGATTGCTAGAAGTAGATTATGACTAAATTTTATTTTGTATGTTCAAAGATTAAAAGACACTTCTCAATAATTCAATAGCAGTTAATTGCAGCGAAATGAACGCCACATCGTACGATCTTTATTCTTCATAGAGCTCTCTTTATGTAAACATAAATATTCTATATGGACATACAATTGCTGATAAAGCCTACTGAGTAAAGCAAATAGTAGTTCAAATGAGGATACCATGGAATGATAATGCACAAACCACCGGTCAGGCTTTTAGGTACTCTAATCCATTGTTTGACAAATTAATCATAGTAAAACACTTCCAAGTTCCTTAATATTCTCACTTTACAGCAAAAATCAAGATCAAGAACGTTACCACAGAAGATAACAAACCAATAAAGCATACAATTTCTATGCTTCCAATAGATGAGCCAAACTTACTGGTCCAATTTTGCCATGCTTTTTAAGTTGGCCAACATCTGAGCAGCAGCAGATTCTCTTGCTTCCCGAGGATACGAACACAGGTTACCCCCACACGAACACTCGAAGTCTAATCCTTTCACAGCTACATTAGCTTGGAATCCACCTTCAAAGGATGCACATCATTTACATGCAAGTCATGTACATGACAATTTCTCAACATATACACATAAACAGAAACAATGGATCATTAAATTTCAGTTGATCTCATTTCTTTATATTAATTAAAAGGCATCTGTGAATGATGCATCGCATTCGCACAAATCATAACAAGATTTTAAATAATCCAGGATTCTACATCTAGATTAGACTATCTCACCATCTGATTGAGATAAACGATAAATCGGTAGGAGCCAATTATTTTCATGACATATATCATCCAGCTCCTGCAAGATTGAACAGAATTCTAACTATTCAAGTAAAAAGGAAGGGAACAGTTAACGTCTACTGCTAAGTGCCAACTAACTAGTTATGCTTGAATAAAGATGAATTATAAAACAGCTAGCATCTCTACTCATATTTCGGGTATAAATTCTGAGAAGTAAATAATCATTTTAATGCACCACAAACACCAATCAGAGGTGAATTATAAAACGGTAAAGGCCGGTCATAACATATGTTTAAACTAAACACGGTCATAAAAACTGAAATGTTAAAACTAGTAATTATCATTTCTTGCCTGGCAAGGACTTTGCATAATGAGCACTGCCTCTGTCAATCTTCTCCGCTTAATATATGGAGGTAAGCATTGATCCTCAAAGTGTTGATACCTCCTTCCTTGATTTTTTAAGCAAGTATCATTACAGCCTTCTATTATGGATTCTATCATTAATTCCAGGTCATCTTCCCCACCTACTTTTTTCAAGAAAACATAAATATGCAAGCAATAGTTTTTCATCTTTCACAGAGAAAAATTTAATGTAGATGGATAAATAAGTTTACATAAGCCAACTATTGTCCCATTCTCTAAGCCACAAAATAAATAAAAAATAATCAAAATTACAAACTGCAGAACTGAAAAGATGGTCTTTTTTTCTTTTGTCAACAAAAGATAGCTTATAATTGGTGCTATGCAATTTTGACCTTCTGGTGCAAAGGCTAAAAAGGTGGTCATTAAGACAGCATTCTCATATTGAAAATTTAAGATTCAGTTCAAGGATAGAATGATAGATTAATAAGTCAAATGATTCAACATAAGATACCTTAATGGATTTCAAATAAAAGGCTACATACCCTACTTGAGAGCTTACGGGCTTCTTTCATTAAACCATATTTTGTACCTAAAGTGCTTGTTGAATTTACAAAATCTAATAACAGAATCAAATAATTTTTAGAGGCTTTTGGTAATTGACCAGAAAATCTATCATAAGAAGAATGAAATTTAAATGCCAAGAAACACTATAAAGGTTAAAGGGAAAGAAAAAACCATACCGATAGAAGGATGCACCAGAGAAGTAAAAAATAAAAGGCCACAAGCAACAGTAAAGGAAAACATACTAGTTGACATTCTCTGAATTTTTTTATCATACAGTGCAATCTCATCTTCTATCATTCGCTGCTGAAGAGCCTGCACAAGGAAACCTTCTCTAAGATAGATGTAGAGGCAGAATTTTTTACCCTCTAGTAATAGTAGTACGCTAATCCATATATTGAAGTAACACCAGCAATAGAAGCTATGACTGTAGGTCATGTCACAGAACTGGTCTTTATTAAACTGGTGAAAACCGACAAACTGTACAAATCAGACAACAGTGATTGAACCGGCTCTGTTTAATCATTGTATAAAATGCTGAAAATATTAAGCTACGATTCATACCACGCTCCTAATGCATGTAGGCAAGCCATACTCAACTAAACCACCAAATCACCTTGCCTTGCTTACCTATATACGCATCTTTTAAATGTATGCAAAAAAGGAAGTCATGAAATTAGTATATACCAATTTAACCTTGATTAAACCGTTGAACAGCGAACCAGTACCTTCCCGTACTCAATTTAAAAACATTGCTATGGGTACATTCCAAAGTAAAAATACTCAAAATACTATTTTAAGGGTCTAAATAAGCATAGAACAAACATCTAAGTAATGAACTGTATTCTATTTCATGCATGAGGCATGGAGTTACTCCAATAAATGATGGTCACAAGCACCAAACCTATTTCACTATTTAGTTAAATTACAGATATGTAAAAACATGTATATGATCTAAATAATCATGTGTACATGATCTATGTGTGCATGCACAGCAATGAACAAGTAGGGTGAGAATGAATATGAACAATTTTGTCACTAGAAAAAGGAAAAACAGATTTTTACCAGCATGTTCCTCTTTCGTATAAGAGCATTGAGTGCAGTTTGTGTCAGTGCCTTCCCTTTTGAAGCTATAAGAGTTTGGAGCTTTTCAAGATCAGAATTGGAATTATTTGCAATCAAGGCATGTTCTTCCATGGAATCGTTTTCAAAAGAGGTTTTGGTACAAATATTTTCACAAGTAGATTGATTTTTTACTCCACCCTCAGTGATGAGCATCCTAGTTGAATCAACATTCTCATCCTGCCAAACCAATGGAGAGTGATGATTCAGAATTAGTGGCCTGTATCTGCAGGTTGTGCAATTACTAAATACTAAATAGATAGGGGAGAAATGATGAATTTCAGACTAGAGTTCATTGCTTCAAAAAGGTTAGTTTGCTTTGTTGCAGAATTATTAAATATATGCACCACATTATCATCTTTGATTTCACAGTCAAGGTACAAACCTCACATACTCAGAATTAGCAACTTTGACAAGGTGCCTCTCTTAGTCAACTTCAACATACGATAAAAAGGTACTTAAATCATATCATAATTCAAAATACTAAAAATACGCAACACTTTCAACCCTGCTAAGAACTTGTAGCTGTAGTACATTAACTGCAGTCAGATGAAGTAGCAAATAAAATAGTTAGTAAAAAGATATTTCAAACCTTGATAGGGCTTTTAGATTGATTAGAGTAATGTTGCATAGATGGATTTTCTACTTCTTGATCTTCACTGACTTGTAAAGTATCAGCAATAAGTAGGCATTCTTCTTCATTTTTAGATGGAGAAACTAGAGAGTTGTCCACATCCATATCTTGGACTTCCTTGATAGAATCAGACCATGTAACTGTACAACTTCCATTGTTCTCTTTTTTATTAACAATTTCAATAGTGTCACTGCTTGGCTTATTCGCAAGGCCAATAGGCATGCCCTCATTACTTACATGTGATTCTGTTACTTTGGGGCTGCTCACTATCAGGTTTTTCTCTGCCATCTTTGAATCTTGCAAACTATTTGAGAACGTTTCTCTACAAAAATAGAAAATATTACACAAATAGTCGTTCTTATGTTGTGGAAAGTGATGCCAAAGAAAACAACAAAGGAAAAGACCAATTATTTGAGGAACATTATATTAAGTTACCTAAGCTTCTGATCGCCCAAAATCTACTACTGCCCTTAGAACACTATAGTTAATCAATATTTCTAACTCATGAATTATGGATGGGCTCATAATCATGGTCACCAAAATTAATTTTAAATAACACAGTAGTTATACATTTAAAAAAAAAGACGTCCTAGGCTGCCTGACATATAAAACCAAGCCAAAAAGAAAAATTGATGAAACATAAATGAAAATTAGCACCACTAATGGAATATAGTATGTAAATTGTGTAAATATATTCAAAACAGTCTAATTCATGTGTTATCAAATGGATAAAGAACACCAACCTAGAAATCCACCCTGAGATTATTTCAGAATAAGGAAGCACGTGAAAGTACTCAACAACTGGAGTGATTGTCCAACTTCTAGAACTCTTTTTGACCAATGGACCTTGCAAGCTATCCGAAGAAAATTTTAAAAAAATATGTTATCCAAAAGCATGTGCAATGTGAAAAGTTCATTAACAATTCAATCTACTTCTTCATGACAACCATTTGCGTCCAAGGACAAATATCCAAGTATTAAATCTAAAATACAAGTACCACTTCAAGACCAATAAGATGGCACGTTGTTGCTGACATCATTCTATGATCTCCTATTGTATAACACTAGAACAAGAACAGAAGGCAGCCTTATGATAAATAGTAGCTACCTAAAGAAATCTTGGAAACATGAAACTAGCTATCAAAATGGATGTCAATATACCAGATACCATTCAAAATTTCATAAACTAAATCATAACTTATTTTAGAAGCAAGTGAAGTTAATTTGTACTAAGCAAAAGAAAACATTTGACTTTCCAGGGGAAAAGAGCAGATGAATCCATCTGAATGGCAGGCATATATGCCTTGAAACCAGTGTCATCAACCAATAGCAGGATATTAGCAATAAAAGTAAACCTTTCAAGCATATCTTTGATAGGAACTTGATTAAAATCCTGATTGATCAACTTGGTGCACTTCATTATATAAAAGCGTGAAGCTGTCTTCTCTTTGGTTTGAGAATACACAGTGTAGCTTTCCAATAGCATAATATCAGTCTTATTGACACCTGTATAGTGTGAGAATCATTCAATTTTTCATTAATAAAAAATCACCTGTTAAAGCAAACATTTAAGAGATAAATGATACATTAACTGACACAATAGCTTTTTAGTACAGAACAGTACCTATTAAAGAATAAGGAAAGGAGAGTAAGACCCAATATTAATTTTATTAACCTCAAAATAAATCAAATGCACGATCAAAAGTAAACAGCATAGCACTGCATACTGTCATTTTGACATCTTCAGTAGGTAAAAACATACTAGATAACGAAAAATCCTTACACGGAGAATGTCCCCTTATATGTGATGGCTAATTTTAGAATAAGTTTAATCCAAAATACAACAGTTGTAAATAATAGCTTTGGCAATCTTTCGGTACAAGGATAATTACCTGCAGCTTCCATTACAGCAGAATACCCAACTTGCAAAAATCCATCTTCATCAGCATTTAACTCATTGTTTGTAGGCTTTTTAATGAATCTTTTCTTTTTGTATGTATATTTGGCTCCACTGGTAACTTCAGAACATTGGCTGGGGATATTCACATCTTTTTCAACCAC